>NC_045979.1:27240623-27840623 GCF_010909765.2 Amblyraja radiata | reverse complement strand
GGCAACAGAGATTAGTATAAATAAACGTGATGGTCAGCATAGTCGTGGTGGACCAAAGGGCCTGTTTCATGCTGTAAACATTTTGACTATTATATAGTAGTTAATGTGTTTTTAACAACACTAAATATCTTTCCTTTACTCTCTGCTGCAGATTGCCTCTTTGGGCTCTGCCTTCAAACTAGATGAAAAATCTTTTAAGAGATAACCAAATTATTGGTGTCTTCGTGATCATTGGTGTAGATTGACCTGTTGTGCTACCAGTATTATGGGCTATAACCGCATACGGGTTAAGAAGCATCCATCCACCCACCACCACTTCTGAGCTCATGTGAACAAAGCCATTCCAAGTCATGTATGGATGTTTGTGCTCTAAGTGCCATGATTTCAAGATGGCATACAATAGTCTCATTAACACCAGAAAAATCAACTAGATGCAATTTAATACTCAAAAAGTTGTGTTCTATGGATAGGAGTCGTTATTTATTGCATTCAAATTAATTGAAGCATCTTGTAAAGTATCCAAATTCCTCCTTAACTCAACTAATTTAAATATCAGAAACCTAATGTGTAATTTGTGGAATACAAAACATTAAACTGCCTCAAAGCTTTTATAAAAAATAAAAATAGTTAATATCTGTCAGATTATTTCTACCCAACTAAACATTAAAACCACCTTCCTCATCCTGTGAGGAATCTGACTGCAAACCGACAACATTTAAGGTACTGCGAAGTTGGGTATTCCAAAATATTTCTCAGGGAATCAAATAAATGGTGGTGAATAAATCATTTGCCCATCGAACAATGTCAAGCGGATATTCAGATTGAATAATCCATAACCTCTGATGTAAAGGTCAATTTGAAATGCTGCAGTAATGTAAATATTACTGGAGATTACATTTACAATAAGTAAGAGATATTTCTAGTTCCAAACAATGTGCTTTTCATATTTTTTACAATTCCAACATATTCAACATAGAGCAGCTCAGCTCAATCCACAAATGGAAAAACAAAAATCTTACCTCTGCCATTACATTTCCCAGTGTATCCAATCCCATTTGCTTAAGTGATACATGTTTACTGTGAGCACATAGCAGCAGAAACCTCAGGCACGTTCGGTTAGCTAATAACTTGGCGTTCCCTTCTTCCATGGACAAATTGTGGATGATAACAGCTATTTGCAGCACCCTTTGTCCTTCCAGGTCATTGATACCCAATTTCTGTGGAGGGTGGAACAAGACAGAGTCCCATCCATCATCGCTAGCAGCTTCTACCATAAGGAGCAAAAATTGAAACAAAATTACTTAATTATGATATTTTGTCATTTTTCACACTCTGCAATACAGGTTTCAAAATATTTGTTAAAGTAGCATTAATCCCAGTATAGAACTGCATATTGATTCATTACCACAACATAAATGGTTAATTAAAATGAGTAATATAACCCATTAAGGAGAATCATTAAGTTAAATATTTTGACATTTAACTCGAGCACAATTAAAAAGCACAAACCAACTGAAGTCTATGCAAGTAGGCCACGTCAAGTTTATAAAAGACGAAGAATTGCAGATGGTGGAATCTATAGTAAAACACAAAGTGTAGTAAGGAACTGCAGATGCTGGTTTAAACTGAAGATAGACACCAAATGATGGAGTGACTCAGCAGGACAGGCAGCATCTCTGGATTGAAGGAATGGGTGATGTTTCAGGTCGAGACCCTCCTTCAGACTGGGAGACTGTTACTCCAGCACTTTGTTTTGCTCACTTTTATAAGTTCCAATTCTCTTGTGTTATAAATCACAGGTTATTTTGAGACAAGGAAGATACTTGCCAATAGCAGTCAATTAAAATGGGATTTGTTGCAAAGGGCTTGACAGATATCATTGGCAAAAGAGCCAAGTTAAGAAATTTGAATTCTATACTAAGCATGTAACTAAGGAGGAAACATACTTGCCTGCGTTTCTACTAAATATTAATAAAATATTTGCGTACATTTGCTCTCTTCTCTAAAGGGTTTGCTTACTTATGTTTCAGAGAAGATTTATGGATGCAATTTAGACATTGAATTAACTGGTAAGTTTTGGCACTGGAGCTGATTACAGCATTTTTGTCTTGAATAGCTAACATCTTTTCCAATGTATAACGTACACATTTTATTTCACGTAACATTTGTATTGGTTTATTATTATTGTCATGTTTTCTGTGATACAATGAAAATCTTTCAGGCAAATCATATCATACACAAATACAGCAGATAGTGGAAAAGAGAAAATAAACAGTGTAGAATAATGTTCCAGCTACAGAGAAGGTGAATATAAAAATGTGCAAGGGCTGCAACAAGGTACATTGGAAAATCGGGAATTCATCTCTAGCGTACGAGGGGTCTGTTCATGCATCTGACAATGGCAGGAAAGCAGTTGTTTTTGTATCTGGAGGTATGGGCTTTCAAACTTTTCTATGTTCAGTCTGACAGGAGAGGGAAGAAAAGAGAATAACGAGGTGTGAGTGGTTCTTGATTATGTTGCCCACTTTCTAGAGACAGTTAAATATAGTTGGAGTGAAAGTTGAAAGTAGTGTAAAATAGTGAATAAGAAAGTGAATGGTTGGTTCAGTTTTGTTTATTGTCAAGTGGCACAATAGATGTAACACTATATTCTGCACTCTACTTTGCACTACCTGTGGTACTCATGTATGGCATGATCTACCTGGATAACAGGCAAAACACGAGTTGCAATAATAAACCAATGGTACACGTTGCAATAATAAACCATCAATATCAATCTCTACTGTCAATAATTCCATCAAAATTTATGTTATCTCTTCATGCTGCTATCTCTTAGCATTAGGTTTAGCACAAATACAATGGGAAATCACTTTGTCCTCCCCAGAACAATATTGTTAGGAATGAGATTTCTTTTTTTTTTTTAAAGATGAATTTTAGAAAGCAAATTTACTGGCTTTGAATTCACTTGCACTAGGCAACAAAACAAGCGCCAGGGTGAACAAAGGATTGCTACAATTGCGACTTAAGTGCACGGTTACTTTACCAGTATTCTAAAATTTATTCTGTACAAATAACTGGCAACAACTGTTTCAATGTATTTTGGAGCAACTGACAATATATAAATGTAGAATCTGTATTTAATAAGATATTAATGAGACTGATTAGTATCGTACTTCCGGTGGCGCTGGTGCCAGCAGCCTCCACCTTCAGCCCGGTATCTTTTTGTTTTTTTAGTTATGTTAAAGTGTGTTTTTAATGTTTTTTAAAATGTCTTTATGTGGGGGAAGAGGGCACGGTAAGGGGGATACCGTCCTTCGGTCGCTTCCTGGAGAGGACGCGACTATTATTCGAGTCGCGTCCTCACCCCCCCAGCGGCCTACCTACTGGATTGGCGCGGCCTTTCCTGCCGGGATCGATCAGAGCTCCAGCAGTGGCGGGACAGCGCTGTAACATCGCGGGGCTGGCGATGCCATACCGGGGATCGCCGTCTGGAGCCCGGAGTGCTGGACCTGCTGCACCGACATCATGGAGCTGCGGTTTGCAGAGCTCCCAATGCGGGCGGCGCTGATCAACAACGCGGGGTCCTGCGACTCCGCCCGGCTCGGCCTGCGGACTCGGGAGCTGCGGACTCCGGCTGCGGGAGGCGGCTGATCAGGAGGTCCGGGCCGCTGAGGAGGAGGATGTTCACCGTCGGGGATCGGCGTCGGCGTTCCACCAGCCCGGCGTGAGGGCCTGAACATCGGGCCGCCCGGTGCGGCGACTGTGGGTGCTCGGAAGGCCCAGACCACGGATGAACATCTGGGAAGATCGGAGGGGAGGCTGGCTGGACTATGGTGCCTTCCTCACCTTGGTGCCACTGTGTTATGTTGTGTCGTGGACTTCTGTGTTTGTGCTTTTCTTTTTTTAATTCAATTTTATTTTTAATATGTTTTATTATTTATTATTTATTTATTTTTATGATACTGCCTGTAAGGAAAATTCATTTTGTTGTCTCTAATTGAGACAATGACAATAAATTTGAATACAATACAATACAATACAATATCAGGCTACAAAAAAATCTCCCCACAAATTCAATGAAATTCCAGTCAATTTTCCAACTTATAACCACACTTTAAATGCCATTGGATTTAAAAACCCTAAGTAATAATAGAAGATAATAAATGAAGAAGGGTTTCGGCCCGAAACGTTGCCTATTTCCTTTGCTCACCCGCTGAGTTTCTCCAGCATTTTTGTCTACCCATAATAATAACCATAATTTTTTCCTCTCTGAATAAAATTCATATTGCATATTTATGTTCATGGCATGAAACCATGCTCTGACAGCTATGTGATAATACTTCTTGGAAGCTCCTTAAATAAAACTGAAGTCAGTTTTAAATATCATTAATTCTGCTGCAACTGCCACTACATTGCGGCATTGCCCTTCTAATATGCTGCATGGGGGGAGAAATGTTTAACATGTAATGTCACTTGCCGTCAGCAGGTGAAGCTACTGTGCAACATGAACCATTATTAGATCATAAAATCAGAACAGCGCCATCTGCTAAAAGCAATGCACCTTTTAAAATCAAAATTCAACTTCAAATTCTCTTTCTTCACCCGACGAGTCCAGAACATATCTCTCAATAACTCGTATGGGGTCAAGGAAAGAGCGTTCACGTCGCGGCCCTGTTTCAACCAATCTTTCCACCACCACGCACAAGACGCACAAGAAGCGCAAGACAGACACCATTGTGCAGATGCCGAGAAGTGTGTTCAGCTCTGGCTGAACAACTTCTACTCGTATCAAAGATTGCTTCAGTCCTCCCAACCACCATACCCAGAAAAACCAAAGGGTTCCTGCAAAAGCCTCTTCTTCGAATCAAGTCAAATTTCACTGTACCTTAATTGGCACATGTGACAATAACCTGACCTTGAAACATTAATCTAAACTCTACGTTTTTCCACAAGAGACCTGATGTATAAATGATGTATCCAACACAGGAGAATTTGTTTTGGAGTATAATTTCACCTTATAAAAGAAAGATAGCTCAGCAAATGCATATGAAAACAGCAAATTGCGTCGGCCTTTGGGAGCTATTATCCTGCAATATTAACAATTTAAGATTTATATTAGTCAACACTATTGCTGTTAATCAACTTTCTTACCTTTAGTTTTGAGACTTTTTTCTCCGATAAGCTCCCGGACTTCATGGTCTTCAACTGTATCTTTCCAAAACTGTTAACAATTTTGAAAGTTCAGTAGTTGCAGGATACCACGATAATACATAGAAATCATTCTAGCCATTTTATTTAAGGAAACTTAATCAGTCCGAAGCTTATCTGCCTCCTTCAAAGCCATTAGTCCTTCACTAAAATTATTGGAGACAATGAATCTGCAACAAATCTAGCCTGGTGCAGGTTCAGCACCCAAATCCCGTTAGTAAATTGTAAAAAGTTGGAGTATCCATTGGTCCATGAAGAGTTCAACATTGGAGCTTGGGTGAAAACCAATGATCAGGGTGAATCAGGAAGCTAAGTGCTTCCATGATTACACAAGTGCCCCTTAAAGTTACCTGGAATGTCAGTCTGGCCCTCCAAACAATAACAACAACAAATAGATCGTTGAAATTGTGTAATCGTGGAAGCACTGGGTAGGAGATTGCAACCTTCACATGGTCCACCCTGTTTCGACGAATGCAATCAATCTGGTGTGCACAATCAAATAAGGTCAAATAGAACAAGTTGTCCTACAGCTTTAGGCTGTGCATGCCATATGGAAGAAGAAAAAGAAGAAGAAGAAGAAGAAGAAGAAGAAGTGGAAGCACTGGACTTCCAGATGCACCCTGATCGTTGTTCTCCTGAAGTTAGACACAAAATGCTGGAGTAACTCAACGGGACAGTCAGCATCTCTGGAGAAAAGGAATGGGTGACATTTCGGGTCGAGATCCTTCTTCAGACGTCACCCATTCCTTCTCTCCAGAGATGCTGCCTGTCGCTGAGTTACTCCAGCATTTTGTGTCCATCTTCGGTTTAAACCGGTATCTACATTTTCTTCCTCCACATGATCCTAAAGTCTATCAGGCATTGCAAAGTGGATTTTTTTTTAAAGTTGACGGGAGATACTTTTTTGATTGCAATACATTCCTAAATGTTTGGGATCACGTTCTACAAATGCTCTTTTCCATAATAAATACTGCACTGACATTTGCAGTCACATTTAAACTATTGCTTAACCATGGTTTATAAGCTATATGAAAGATGGTAGATATGGCTTTAAAAAGACATTGGTGTGGAGTTAAACATATAGCTATGCACTACGTGAAAAACAAACACTAATGTGCAATTATATCATGTCACCTGTATGCACTGAATTGGATAAACATTAATTTATGACCGTAGAAGCTGGAGTCTGGAGCAGAAAAACCGCTAGAGGAAATCGGCAGGCAAGACTGCCTGTTCCGCTGAGTTACTCCAGCATTTTATGTCTATCTTTGGTTTAAACCAGCATCTGCAGTTCATTCACACACTGATTCTATGAAGGTGAGTATAGGCCCAGGATCCACAAACTCATTGAGTTCAAGGATTGCAGTGCAAAGAATTAAGAGACAAAAGTGAAGTTATTTTTACAATAAAATAACTTGTTTTAATGTTATAAATTGTTTTGCAAGTGTTTTTACTATATATGCAATTATATATTTCTTCAAATGTTGATTTAAAAAAAAAAACGACTTTAAGCTGAACTTGATTTTTTTTAATGTATAGGAAGGAACTGCAGATGCTGGTTTAATCCGAACATAGACACAAAAAGCTGGAGTAACTCAGTGGGTCAGGCAGTGTCTCTGGAGAGGAGGAATGGGTGACATTTCAGGTCGAGACCCCTCTTTATTTATTTTTTAATGTTTTTTAATATTAACAATATTTAAAAATAGTTGACATCGAACAACTTTCATAGCTGGCAAAGCTGTGTCCCCGGCTTTGCCAGGTGTCAAAGATCAAGGGCACTCAGGGACAAACCTCCTGACAATGCCATCAAGACCATGCCACTGAACTCTGGGGTGCAGAAGGCAAGCAAGGTAAACATTCTACATCTATCCCAGAACAGACTGCAGGCATCAAGTTCAAGCACAGGACCAAAGCCAGCACAATCCGGGCTAATGACAATGACAGATCCCTTGATAGATCTAAGTTTTAAACAACCACAATTATCCAACAAAGTGGGCAATTTTGTGATAGTGTACCAGCAGTTATCCATGATAGTTTGAAATCATAGGTCGTTCATAGCAGAAAACATTTGCCTGTCTTCCACTTATCCACCTAACATGGGGCTCTCCACTCTTCTTTTATCTCTTCATAATGCTCTGCAACGTAATGGAATCTCCAGGCTACTGCGCTGTGGGACCCACATTATCGATGAATCACTCACACTACGAGCTGTCGTTCCTGGATGGTCTGGGTCACACTAGTGGTTTGTTGCCACCTGATTCAATCCATCTCTGACTCATCCCAGAGTTCCTGAGCTAGCAGAATGTAATCTTTTCATTCCATGTAGCTATTTTCTACGAGACCAGAGTTCAAACCTGACAACGGGTGCGTCCTTATGGAGTTTGTACGTTCTCCCTGTGACCATGCGGGTTTTTTCCAGGTGCTCTGGTTTCCTCATACACTCTAAAGACGTACAGGTTTGTAGGTTAATTGGCTTGTAAAATTGTAAATTGTCCCTAATGTATAGGATAGTGCTCGTGTACAGGGTGATTGCTGGTCGGCAAGGACTCGGTGGGCTCAAAGAGCCCGTTTCCATGTTGTATCTCCAAAGTCTAAAACACCTCCATAGCAACAGGTGAACCCGAGGGCTCAAACTCACCACAAGTCACTCCGTACTAGGACAGAGACAACACTTACAAAAAAATTCTGTGCTGCACAGCATCTTCTGATCAAATAGGAGCTGGAAACTAGCCTCCCTCGGAAGATCACACCTGGAACCATTCAGGAAGAGTATACACCTCGTGTGACCAGTGAGGCAAACTCAGGTGGTTTGCCAGACACCGAATGATTTGGCACATGATATTCTAGTGACTCAGTGGTGCTTTATTAAAAATTGGGATAGAATGCAGACAGAGACCAGCAATAAAGCTTTTGGTTCTCCACGTATATAATCACGATTCCAGTGCAATAAATGAATCAATTAATCCTGGCACACAAAAACTTAAAAATATCCAGCCCACAAACAGGATGTCTTGAAGGGAGAAGTAGGAATCCATCATCATAAGAACATACACACCCAGTAAAATCTTGCAAGCATAAAATAGAAATAGCTTGGAGGCATTTTAGGAAAAAAGGCCAAGACTGAGATGCTAACCATAAAATGCTGAGACAGCTGAAATATATGCAATGGGAATACACCTGTACTTGGCAACCAACAGATTTTCTACAGCAATTAAGTAACTTTTCTACTTTTATGGCAATAGTGTTAGTTTTTAAAACTTCAAGAAAAATATCTTTTTTAAAATCTTTTAAAACTGATGAAAGAAAGATGTAAAGGCATGATGATGCAGTCAGATTTATCTGATTACTGAAAGGAAATAAGAAACAAGTCAATTTTTTTAAATACATTTATGGTAGAAACAAAGATGTATGATTGTTGAAAACTGGGCAGTCATCTGGGTTTTTAAGACTGTTGGCAACACTGTTGGTTGAAGCCTAACCTACATCTTCAGTTTCATGGAAAACAAGTGTCTTCAACTGGTTCGACGGGGCCAAGGAAAGAGCGTTCACGTCGCGGCCCTGTTTCAACCAATCTTTCCACCACCACGCACAAGAAGCACAAGAAGCGCAAGACAGACACCATTGTGCAGATGCCGAGAAGTGTGTTCAGCTCTGGCTGAACAACTTCTAATCTTGTGTGTGGACTCGATAAGAAGAAGAAGAACTGGTTCGACCAGGATCCAATTACAGAACATATTCTCGATGGTGGACAGAGACATTGCTGGCATGTGTGCTCCACCCCACACCACTAATGGACATGGGTAATATATAAAGTCTGTTTAAACAAATGATTTAATAGTTTCTGGGGAAATAGTCCATTTTGGATAGACACTTGCTACCTTACAGTGCCAGAACCCGGATTCGATCAGGACTATGGGAGTTTGTATGTTCTCCCCGTGACCGCATGGGTTTTCCCCAGGTGCTACGATTTCCTTCCACACACCAAAGATGTGCAGGTTTGTAGGTTAATTGGCTTTGGTAAAAATGGTACAATGTCCCTAATGTGTAGGATTGGGCTATTGTACGGGGATCGCTAGTAGGCGCTGACTTGGCAGGCCGAAAGGCCAGTTTTCGTGCTGTATCTCTAAACGAAACTGTTTTGAACAGATATAAAACCCTAATATCTCCTAACCAAATTGCAAATCAATGCTAAGCCAAATGCTCGTTTTAGATTGGATACAAAAAGCTGGAGTAACTCAGCGGGACAGGCAGCATCTCTGGAGAGAAGGAATGGGTGATGTTTCAGGTTGAGACCCTTCTTCAGACTGGTTAGGGATAAGGGAAATGAGAGATATAGACGGTGATGTGGAGAGACAAAGAACAATGAATAAAAGATATGCAAAAAAGTAACAATGATAAAGGAAACAGGCCATTGTAAGCTGTTTGTAGGATGAAAATGAGAAGTTAGTGCGATTTGGGTGGGAGAGGGACAGAGAGAGAGGGAATGCCGGGGCTACCTGAAGTGAGAGAAATCAATATTCATGCCACTGGGCTGTAAGTTGCCCAAGCAAAATATGAGATGCTGTTCCTCCAATTTGCGTTTAACCTCACAATGGAGGAGACCAAGGACAGAAAGGTCTGTGTAGAAATGGGAAGGAGAATTAAAGTGTCCAGCAGCCTGGAGATCAGGTTGGTTCACACGGGCTGAGCGAAGATGTTCCCCGAAACGATCGCCCAGTCTGCACAATTTACACTCGGGTGTCTGCATTGTCACTTTGTCACCATTAACCACTATATAACCCCACGGTAACCCAGCCTCACCCCATCAGACATTGCCTTTCTCCTTTCCATCTCATTCTCCATTTTCTCTACAACTTATAACTAGCTTTTCCTTTCCCAGATCCGAAGGGTCTTCGAACCGAAATGTTAATCTCCTGGGTAGATACAAATGCTGGAGTAACTCAGCGGGTGAGGCAGCATCTCTGAAGAGAAGGAATGGGGGATGTTTCGGTCAAGACCCTTCTTCAGACTGATGTCAGGGAAGGGGGCGGGACAAAGATAGAATGTCGTCAGAGACAGTAAGACTAGTGGGTGAACTGGGAAGGGGGAGGGGATGGAGAGGGAAAGCAAGGGCTATCTGAAGTTAGAGAAGTCAATGTTCATACCACTGGGGTATAAACCCCAGTGGTATGAAGTGCTGAGCCACCGGGAGATCAAGTAGGTTAAGACGGACTGAGCGGAGGTGTTCAGCAAAACGATTGCCGAGCCGGCGCTTGATCTCGCCGATGTAGAAGAGTCCACATCTTGAACAGCGGATACAGTAGATGAGGTTGGAGGAGGTGCAAGTGAACCTCTGCCTAACCTGAATGGACTGCCGGGGTTCCTGGACAGAGTGGAGGGAGGAGGTATAGTGACAGGTGCTGCATCATCTGCAGTTGCAGGGGAAGGTACCTGGGGAGGGGGTGGTTTGGGTGGGAAGGGGTGAGTTAACCAGTGAGTTGCGGAGGGAACAGTCTCTGCTTTAGATGGTCTGAAAGCAGCTTAGCTACAACACCACAACAGCAAGGATGGCAAATACGGACCTTTTCTTGCCATGCCATGATTTTCTAAACATATGACACCGACCAGAGTGTCAGAAATAACATCACCTGTGCAGGGCAAACAGTTTTTCTCCCGTTACCCTGCAAGGATCTCCTATTGTCACTGGAGAAGTTTCTTGCAGAGAAACAGTTGCTGTTTACACTCACTTGATAACATTCATGTTAATAGATATACAGTCATACATAATGCATGTGCACTTTGGCACTATTCAATTGTTGCCATCAAAAATACATTTTCTTTGAGATCAGAAAATGGTGTCTGCGTTATTTGATAAACAGGTTACGGGATCCTCAATTCTTCAGCACTATTTAAGGCATAATTGATGGTACATTTATGCCGAGCTGCACATTTATTAACTAACGTTGCTTAATACTGTACGTCAATTGTTAACTCTCTGGCTGCTAACAGGTTAAGGTGAATTCCAGTCGCTCTGAGCCTTTGGCTTAATTATTAGCTTACACATGCAGAAAACATTCCAATTATAAATCTAATTAGACAAAGGTAATTACCATATTTTCATTCAAAATGCTGTCAACTTGCAATTCTCATTTTCAAGTTAAGGTGAGGAAAGGAGAAAATTGAAGTCTGTATCTATGCCACTAGATATATCATACAATTTTGTCTTGTTTTTCCTTTTCTCAACTTCTGATAATTTTTGGGTAGCAGGAAGACAAAATAAAAAGCTATCCATTGCCAAAAAAGTTAAAAAATAACTTGATTCCTGTTAAACAGAGCTGCAGATGGTGTACTTTTCAATTTGGGTATACTGTGTTAGGTTTAAATGCAGCACATTAAAATGCATTCAAATTTCCTCTACTTAGCCTGAAACATAAGAGACCATGCCCAGGGCCGTCTTAACAGCATTATAGGCCCCCGGGCAAAGCTGTGCACTGGGGCCCCTACCTATACAACCACTTATAGGAATAAAAATTTAAATGGTCGATAAAATTAAAGCTAGTTCAAACGCTACACCATTGTGCTGCAAAGCTGATTTTTTATAAGTTTCAGTCTTGAAAATGAACGTTCTCCTGCACAGTTGTAATCACCATCATGCACATGAACACTCTTGAGTGCAATTTCAACATTGGGAAACACAGATTTCAAGTTGTCCGAAATTATTTTGATCCTCTTCTTCTGATCTGTCATATCTAGTAAGACGCACACTTCGCTTTCGTTGCCGTTTTTTCACATCACTGTAATCTGAATCTGGTCACCTCCTGGCTTTCAATTCGTATTCACTAAATTTGTCTCTCATTTCCTGAAGATAGGTTTTCAGAGACTCAAGAAGATTCATGGCAACAGGTATGTTCATATCCACTGACTGCAGGACCTTACTTGTTTTGTTCACTCTTTCAAGATCTTTCTCACAATTCCAAAGAATTGTGAGAAAGATAGTTTCCAGGTTCTCCGTTTTCTCGCACAATCCTTCTGCCTCTCGCCTGGTGTTCACTTCCTGCTCAGAGTCAGCTGATACAGAATCCAGTGCATGTTTAATTTTCTCGAAACCCCCAGAGCATGAACAGCATCAAAATGTGACGACCATCTCGCGTCAGACAGACGTTTGACCACAACATTTTTTCCTAAAGATGATGCCAGAACATTCCATCGATGTGTAGAAGCAGAGAAAAAGGAATAGACACTGAACAAAGTCAAAGAATTTTAGTCTGTAGATAACACTCTTCCGCTTTTATACCCACCAGGTTCAGGCTGCGTCCAGCTCAAGGGACATAGATGGCAAACTCATTCAGTTGATGAATCCGTGCTTGCCATCCAGTATTTATTTATTGTCAGCAAGTCACAACATACATGGGGCCCCTATGATCGTGAGGCCACGGGCAACTGCCCAGAGTGACCATGCGTTAAAACGGCCTTGACCATGCCCACAGCATCAGCGTGGAAGTTATTCTCCCACCTTGCCTTAATGCCTGGACGTGCAGCTTCCATTCCAGAAAGCGAATGGTATGTTAGCTTTCATAGCAAAAGGATTTGAGTATAGGAGCAGGGAGGTTCTACTGCAGTTGTACAGGGTATTGGTGAGACCACACCTGGAGTATTGCGTACAGTTTTGGTCTCCAAATCTGAGGAAGGACATTATTGCCATAGAGGGAGTGCAGAGAAGGTTCACCAGACTGATTCCTGGGATGCCAGGACTGTCTTATGAAGAAAGACTGGATAGACTTGGTTTATACTCTCTAGAATTTAGGAGATTGAGAGGGGATCTTATAGAAACTTACAAAATTCTTAAGGGGTTGGACAGGCTAGATGCAGGAAGATTGTTCCCGATGTTGGGGAAGTCCAGGACAAGGGGTCACAGCTTAAGGATAAGGGGGAAATCTTTTAAAACCGAGATGAGAAAAACTTTTTTCACACAGAGAGTGATGAATCTCTGGAACTCTCTGCCACAGAGGGTAGTTGAGGCCAGTTCATTGGCTATATTTAAGAGGGAGTTAGATGTGGCCCTTGTGGCTAAGGGGATCAGAAGGTATGGAGAGAAGGCAGGTACGGGATACTGAGTTGGATGATCAGCCATGATCATATTGAATGGCGGTGCAGGCTCGAAGGGCCGAATGGCCTACTCCTGCACCTAATTTCTATGTTTCTATTCTAATGGCATTCAAAATGATACCGAAAATTAATGTTGAATATAGTGTGATTTAGCATTAGTCCCTCATGACAACTCAGCACACAGAAGAACACACAGAAGCATTGCTTGTACGGAACCTTACTGCTGATAAAGTTTAATAAATGCAACAAACAAAACCGTTGCTCGGTAACTTGACTTTAACCATCGTTCAAAGTTTCGTTACATATATTTGTGTGCATTCAGAACTTAATGCAAAATTGAGAGTATAGTTAATCACTACTGCAGTCCAATTTAACTAATAAAAAGTTCCGCTGGACTCCAAGTGAAACGCAGACTAAGAACCGACATGCAGTAAACTGGCCAATCCTGTGTACCATGAACACTGAGGTTATTTAAACTGTATATAATATTAGATTTGGGGAACACGATGAACTTTTTAATATAAACCTGTTGAAAATATAAAAAGGGGGCACTGTTGACTTTCTACTGTACATGGTTCTTACTCCATTTCAACATCATTTAACATTGTGACACACTATTTTTATTAAAAAGCAGCAGACTAATAATCCAAATTACTTGCAAGTCCACCCATGTGAACATGAAAGATCAAAGCATCTTGAGGCGGCTTGACTGCTGTTATTTCCACCGATTTCTAATGCTGAACTCCCCACAAAAGTCTAGAGGCAATCACTCCAACCTTCTTCAAAAACCTACACCAATTTGACACCACCTCACAAATCAACATGGAGTGGAATTGATCTGAGACAGGTTAACTTTCAGATAATTTGCCTTCTTAAGTGAATTGAAGTGTGTGTCTCCATCTCTCTCTCTCCGTCTCTCTCTCTCTCCCTCCGTGTCCGTCCCTGCGTCCATCCCTTCGTCCGTCCCTGACTTTAGAGCTAAGGCCTGGAAACAGGTCCTTCGGCCAACCAAATCCTAGGTCAACCAAACCCACGCTAGGCCACCCCAAATCCGCGCCGGCCAGCGAACGCCTGCACACTGGCACTATCCCACACGCTAGGGTCAATTAACTTACAAATCTGCACGTCTGGAATGTGGGAGAAAACTGGAGCATTCAGAGGAAAACCACACGGTCACAGGGAAAGAGTATGAACTGCATACAGACAGCATTCATAATCAGGATCGAATCCAGATCTCTGGTGCTGTAAGGCAGCAACTCTACCGATGCGCCACTGTGCTGCCAAAAATCTCAATTGAAGATATTCAAAGTCTTTGACTGTTTTGATGGCAGGAATGTCTTGGGGGAAATACTTAAATGCTGATCAATATATTTCTGGAAGCTGGAGCGACCATTTTTGGCAGAAAGGTTCAAGACGATAGATGGTCTTGTCAATTAGAAGCTGAATTTGGGAAGCAAGTTGCCACAGCTTTTAACTGTGGACATGGGAGAAATGAGCATGGGCTGAACAAACTGGACACATTTATTGGACAAATTCCTGCAGGAAAAAGGTTCATCTTGAAATGGGGTTTTACATTCTGGAAACCCAAACAGGGGCTAAGCAATTAAAATCAATGTATATGGCAAGGCAGGTAGTGCATTACATTCTCTTTAAGCTGATAGTTCAACACAATCCAGCTTTGCAATTTAGCTTATTTTGTTTTAGGGTAAAAATGAGATTGCTCAAATGAAAGTGGATTCCAAAAGAGAAGTTCACATGAGCTCATATGAACACTTCTGGGTATGTAAACTGGTCAGGCAAATATTTCAGTTTGACTACCTCATTCACCACCATATGCCATACTTTTATTTAAAGCCATACATTTAAAGTCAAAATTACTTTCAAAATAAATACACTTTGATCCATGGTGTAGGATAAACACATTTAAGTAGACATTCTAGATACCTGCACTCCAATTAACTACAAAATAGGCATGCGACAGACAATCTGCCAGAAACAGTCACCTTTATGAAGTCTCTTCCAGATTTTATTTTCCATTCTGATTCATATACATTTAAATAGGTTCCTGGACCTAAAACAAAGAGAATATACATGAAGCATACTGAGAACAAGGCACTTGAAACAAATTGCAAATTACACATATGCAACTGCAAATTTATCATTAACAAATAGATATCTATTATATCGAGCAGAGAGTTATAGAGCACAAGAATGCAAGCATATTGTCATTCTAGTGGGCATAATGTCATTCTAGTGGGCGGCGCGACTCTCGTCAGCAGCGGCCTCTGCAGTCCGTCTGTGTTTTATTATTTTTTGTCTTGTTTGTATGTAGTTTTTGTTATTTTTTTTGTCGGGGTATGTGTGTGGGGGTAACTTTAAAATCTTTCCCCTGCACGGGAGACCCGACCTTTTCTTTGTCGGGTCTCCGTTGTCGTTGGGGCTGCAACGTGGAGCGGCCTCCAACAGGAATGACCTGGGGCTCCAGTTGTGGAGCTGCCGACTACTCACCGTCACGGGGCTGGCCGAGTCCGGAGCGGGTGGAGCTGTGGCGGACGCTGCTGTGACCTGACACCCGGAGATTCGGAGGCTGCAACTGCGGGTTTGGCGGACGGCGGCACCGGGAGCCCGCGGGTCCCTGCTGGGAGACCGCTTTTCGGGGCTTCCGCAACGGCGACTTCTCCCGCCCGAGTTGCGGGGTTGAAGAACACCTGAGCGGGGCCTGCAATCACCGCCCCGCGCGGCTTGGAATGGCCGCGGGACTTTGTGAGCGCCCGCCGGGGCTCCAACACCAAGACCCGGTGCGTGGCCTTGCATCACCCGGCGTGGCTTTAATGGCTGCGGGACATTTAACATCGCCCGCCGGGGGCTTTGACTTTGACTCTGACTCTGACATCGGGGGGAGAGTGCAGTGGAGAGATAAGTTTTTTTTGCCTTCCATCACAGTGATGTGATGGATGTTTGTGTAAACTGTGTTGTGTCTCGGGTCTTTTTGTTTTGTAATGTATGGCTGCAGAAACGACATTTCGTTTGGACCTCAATGGGTCCAAATGACAAATAAATTGAATTGTATTGTATATTAATTTACCTGGAAAAATATCAAGTGCATAGGCAGGATAAGGTTATCTGCCTCATTGGCATCCCATTCACCTTAAGCATTCATCATTGCCATGAATAATGCACCATATATGCATGTCCAACTGCAGCAACTGGTCATCCATGGCCCTCATGATTTTATGTACCTCTAAGGTCACCCATCAACCTCCTTTTCATCCATGGCAGAATCCCAACCCATCCAGTCTCATAACTCAAGCTCTCCAGTCCCAGTAACATCTTTGTGAACCTTTTACACACCCTATCCAGCATATGACATCCTTCATGTACAGTGCATTCAGAAAGTATTCAGACCCCTTCACTTTTTCCACATTTTGTTACGTTACAGCCTTATTCTAAAATTGATTTAAAAAAAAATTTAAATCATCAATCTACACACAATACCCCATAATAAAAGTGAAAACAGGTGTTTAGAAATTTTTGCAAAGTAATTGAAAATAAATAACTGAAATATCACAGGGTTGAGGCGTATGACAGTGGGGGACATGCTATGCCACAAAATTTGAGATTGTGGATGAACATAGATTTGCTGCTGAAGGCCCATGGTACGCAGCTGATGCTCAGTTTTGGGCTGCTGGATTTCCTTTAAATATTTCCCATTTTGAATGGCCACTGTGCCCCTTAACATGGAGAGTGTTCTCAGTATGTACAATCAACTTAATTCACAACTGCAGGGTGGTTACCCCTATATATACTATCACGTACAGGTGCAGCTGAAACATGATCTAGAATGTATGAGATTTTTGTTGTTTTCTCTCTCATCACCTGGTTGGAACATAATCAAACCTGTTGAGGCACTGCTCAAGGCAATGGCTACAATGTGATAGGGCAGGTGTCCACAGGAGAAGTTTCAAACACAGCCGTGTGCACCAATGGAGACAGTAACACTTCACAACAGGTACCTGGCTTTAGCAGCTCGGAACATTGAGATTGGAAGGCTATGAGTGCAATGATGAATCAACTGTCTTCAAGGCAGCATCGAGTGGGAAACCGTTGTACCATATACATAGGTGCAACAAACATTTAAAAAAAAACCTATTTGTATTATTTAGTTCTCCCTTTTGTTTAAAAAAAACATTTAACATGAAGCTCTGTGACCATGCATCACTGGCCATTTCTTTCAATTCCTTCCACATTAGAAATGAGAAAGTAAAACTTTTATAATGTCAAAGGTGTTCTTTTCCCATGTTATTTATAGTTCTATTGCACATTTTCTATTAGGACTTTCCCCCCCAACATGGCTCAGAGTCCACCAATGTGAACATTTCTTCCTACTTCTTTCTAACGACTGCAATGAACAAGTCATTCATTTGAATGACTTTTATACTCAGTCATTCATCTGCCTAGATGCAAGTCTGCAGTTCAGTTTTTGAACAAAATTAGTGTATATTTGAGGCCTACATTTATAAAATAAATGGTTAAGCTTGATGTTAATAGTTCTAATCACTGTGATTAAGTCACTAATTATCAGTTAGCAGTAAAATTAAATATAATTAAATACAGTTAAAATGTGAACATTAAACTTTTTATTCTCACTTACTGTATTAAATCCTCAGTGATTAAAGCTTAAAACCAACCACTAAACATTCAGTATAGCAATTTTTTAACTATATGCTTCCTTCATTTTCTATTATTTCTACCACTCCACACAGTATGTCGATTACAAGGTAAAGGGGATTTTTTTGGGCGACTGTCATAGTCGTAACAGGTCGCCGAAAAACCGGTGACTGGACCCCCTACGACAATGTCCACAAGCTACAACAACCTACTACCTACTCGACAGGAAGCTATCGATAACCGGTGACCCATTAGGACGTCCACCTACGACCACATCTACGACAACCTACGTCCACCCGTGACAAGCTACGACCCTGTCGGCGACAACTTAAGACAAAGCAGTCGCCGGTACCTGTCGTCGGTTGACGTAGGTAGTCGCCAATGGAATTCACCGGTCAGCACCGGCGACAACCTACATCACCTGGCGACAACCTACGCCTTCCTGGCGACAACCTATGTCTTCCTGGCGACAACCTACGACAGCACCTATGTCAGGAGAAGTCACGCTACGCTCACTGGGGTCAAGCCCACTGTCGCTGAATTTTTTTTGAACATTTCAAAATCCAGCGGCAAACAGAAAAACACTACGATTCTTTGGGCGACTGAGGAGACTACTCACGACCATACAGGTGACACCCTGGCGACCATGTGGCGACAGCCGAGTCGCCTAAAAAAATCGCCTAAGTGGGACAGGCCCTTTACTATTTTTATTTCTTCTGGTGAGGTTACTTAATTATTTGCTATCTAACACCTTGTAGTCTCGAAGTTTTAGAGAGGAATTGCTCCATTTCGGAATGAAACTTTTAATTTACTGCTCATTTGCTCCTTACCAATAATTTCCCTGTTACGAAATTCCCATTGCTGCTCATTATCCAAATTGTCCCGCTCTTCACTACTGCTCTGATGGAAACATATAAACCCTCCTCATATGCCATTACTTCAGGAACATTGCTATTTCCATTTAAATGCTGTAATTTACGTTTGCAATTATGGATTAAAAAATATTACTTACTATCGTCAAAAATCCCAGCATGTGCAAGAAGAAGTGTAACAACCTTTGGGTCTTTTTCCATTTGCAGAATTTGTTGGTTTCCATGTGACATTAATGTACAAACGTTAATTGCAAAGTCCACTTCATTGGGAAGTCCCGAAAGTAAAGAGAGCACCACTTTATTATAGTCACTGATTGTAGTAAATTCTGTAAATAGGCCATAACCACGACGTACACTTTCTGAAAAATGAAAGAAAAGTTTTAAGTTTCTTTCCCCCCCCCTTGATTACAATACCTTTCAATTGCCAAAGCTGTGCATAAAATGTTAAGTGTTATGTTAGCGGAAGTGCTGAATAGTTCATCTAGTGGCAGGACCAGAAAATAATAGGGATACAAAATTGGTTAAGAGGTAGAAAACAGTGTAAGGTTGTTTTTCTACACAAATAGAAGAATGGCTTGACATGTCCTAGTTGTGTCCAAATTTACACTCCTGCATTTTCTGATAGATGTGAACTGCAGAGCAATATACATAAATTCAGTTTGTAAATGACATGACAAGCCAATAATGTAGAGGAAAGTTACAACCTTCCAAAGAATATAGGCAAAATGAAAAAGTTAAATTAATGCAGTGTTGATGCAATGGATTTTGGTAGAAAGATTGAAGATGGGCAACATAAATTAAGCGCCTTTTTCAAGATCTCACAGGAACATAAAGATATTTCCACACCCACAATGCCTCTATAGAAGTATACATACAAAAATCCTTGAAAATGCTATGACATGTTGGAAGGCTAAAAATGCACACAGGAATCCATGGCTTGCAGCAACAAAAATGAATAAACGAGGAATTAAACATCAATATAAATGCTCATGACTATGAAAGACTACTGGTGGATTCTGGATACCACGCTTTAAGATGAATGTAAAGAGCAAAGAGAGGGTGCAGAGGAGATTGATGTCAACACCAGGGATGCAGAATGTTAGTTACATGGAAAGTCCAGAGAGGTCAACCTTCACTGTACGAAGACGAACCGCCTTTAATTTAAGGTATGGTCAAAACCTTGAAATGTTTGTAAAAAATAGAAAATGTTTCCACTGGCCGAAAGCCCATAACAAGAGGGCATTATTTAGGTGCGAGCTACAAGAACCAAGGGCAATGTTAAAAGGGATTTTGAAATGCATTGCCTCAAAATATGGTGCAGATTCAACACACAAATGTGTTTAATCTAAAGTGCCTGCTAAATGGAACTGCAAATAGCTGTCAGGCACAATTGAATGATTGTTTTTTTGTGCCCTATCATTCTGTAATTCTACCACAGTCAAAGGCTACTTTAAAACTGCTCTGTAGTAAAGTTATGGTCCAACACCTTCACACATGGAAGTAAATGAAATAGATAGATTAGGGTTGTTGGACAACTGGCTTGAAAGCACTAACATCCATGAGTACTCCACTCTCAAAAGTGGAGGGTTAAGAGAAATCATCTTTAAAAAAAACAGCAACTGAGAACTTGTTCTTTCAGTGTTAAGAGTTCTAAATCAATCTCCAGTATAAGTCAAGGGCCTGTCCCACTTACGTGTCCTTGGTGGCAAATTACGCGACCTCGTGGTCGCGTTGAGCCGCGATGGTCCTGCGAAGGTCGGGCGCGATTACATGCGTACGCACAGCCGTCTGGAGCGCGTGACGTCATTTGAAGATGGACACAAAGCTGGAGTAACTCAGCGGGACCGGCAGCATCTCTGGAGAGAAGCAATGGGTGACGTTTCGTGTCGAGACTTCTTCAGTCTGAAACGCAGGGTCTTGACCCGAAACATCACCCTTTGCTTCTCTCCTGCATTTTGTGTCAATCTTCAATTTTCTTGGCCCCGCTCTGGGAGTAGAAGTGGGGGCGGATCAGGACCGCAACGGCCATGAGCCCCAGGCCGAGTTCGGCGATCGTTTGCCTGCTTCTGCTGCTGTCGAAGGTGAGACATTGCGTCGCGCCAGGGTCTTGGGCCTGTCCCACTTTGGCCGTCAGTTCAGCGACAGGCCGTTGGCGCGCGAAGATTTCGTTCACTACAAAAATTTCGGAGCCCCGCGTGCTGCCGCGCAGAACTACATACCCATCCGTGCTTCTAAGTGGGACCGGCCCCGCGCGGCCATACGATGCCCGTACGCCTCAACGCGACCACGAGGTCGTGTAATTTGCGTGCCAAGGACACGTAAGTGGGACAGGCCCTTCAGTCAGTTAATTACTTCTGGATTTTATCTCATTAGCACTTACCTGGGATAATGTGCTGATGACGATTATAAAATAAATGAACCCCAGAGATTGCAGCATGTGGTCGAGAATTAGTTGGTGTAAGTACTTCATCATCCTCTCCAAAATGATGCAACTTTTCATAGCTCTCCAGGTACCTGCACAAAGCACATTGTTACTAAACTGATGAATACTTTCTTGAGATTATACTGTAGTTGACAAGACTAAACAGTACCCAAGTATTTATTATAACCAAAGTGATCACATATACATTTGAGAATTGGTATATTTAATTACCAAAATATTAATACTGAAGAGGGCCAACAGAAAATAGAATATAAAATAACGTAAGTCCGGTATTGATATACAAACAAAAATTATCTGATAAACTACACATGCTCAAAGATCTGATGCAATTTATATAAAGTGAAAGATAATTTCTAGTAACCATGGCAAAGATGAATAAATATAGAAAAATAGGCTGTTTTCCACACACACCATTGTTATATTATAGGATTAGTAATGCACGGATTGCTTTGTCATAAGTTAATATTCAACAAATTTAAAAGTAATTGGTAAAATGTGTGCAGAGATAAAATATTCACAGAAAAATGGTAAGATTAAAAGAAATAATGGCCAACAATTCTACAATTTGATATCAAAGCAATGACCACATCTGAGACCACATCTGGAGTATTGTGTACAGTTTTGGTCTCCTAATTTGAGGAAGGACATCCTTGTGATTGAAGCAGTGCAGCATAGGTTCACGAGATTGATCCCTGGGATGGCGGGACTGTCATATGAGGAAAGATTGAAAAGACTAGGCTTGTATTCACTGGAGTTTAGAAGGATGAGGGGGAATCTTATAGAAACATATAAAATTATATACAAGCTAGATGCAGGAATGTTGGGCGAGTCCAGAACCAGGGGACACAGTCTAAGAATAAAGGGGAGGTCATTTAAGACTGAGGTGAGAAAAATCTTTTTCACCCAGAGAGTTGTGAATTTATGGAATTCCCTGCCACAGAGGGCGGTGGAGGCCAAGTCACTGGATGGATTTAAGAGAGAGTTAGATAGAGCTCTAGGGGCTAGTGGAGTCAAGGGATATGGGGAAAAGGCAGACAAGGGTTATTGATAGGGGACGATCAGCCATGATCACAATGAATGGCGGTGCTGGCTCGAAGGGCCGAATGACCTCCTCCTGCACCTATTTTCTATGTTTCTATGTCTATGTTTCAATGATTTTCCAATTTTTTCCAAATATGCTGATCTCAAGAGTAACTGACAGCATCCAACTACATATCATTTAAATTAGATTATATTGGACAGTAGAAGATTTAAAACAACGGTGCAGTCTCTGTACAATACTAACTTTAAACCGTGCCTTGGCTATCAATTACATATAAATCACCCTGCAAATAAAGAACATCACATAGACCTTCACAAAGTACAGTTTTTTTTGCTGTAAGAGTGAACAAGTAAAAAAGATCAATGCTGCTATAGATGCTTCCACAGTTTCATTTATAGTTGCAAAGCCTAGAGCAATTATTTTATTACAAAACATTTCCACTGAACTTACTTTAATTAAGAATATTCAATGGCAAAGTAATTTTTGGAATGTGTTGTTGATCATTTGCAGAAATTATGAAAGCTATTTATTGGAAACAGTGGCGCAGCTGATAGAGCTACTGCCTCACAACGCCAGAGAACAGGGCTCAATCTTGATCTCAGGTACTGTCTGCATGGAGGTTTTTCACATTCTCCGTGACCACATGGGTTTCCTCCAACATCCCAAAGACGTGCAAGTTTGTCGGTTAATTGGTCTCCATATAATTGCCCCTAGTGTGCAGGGAGTAATAACTCTCATCTGTCTAGATTTCGCTGCATGTAGCCATGAATTGTGTCATGAACAGTTTCAAAGGGAAACAAACACTCTACTATCAGTGAGCACTTCTAACCTTACGAATAGATAAAGATATTTATGCACACTGCTAGGGTCCATGTACCTTTCCTTGCTTGCTGTGTTGAGGAATCCAGCTGCAAATCCAGAGATTTTTTGTCATGCAAAAACACCTCCACTTTCCTTCATATTAATTTTGACTCCAGGCAGTGAAGAGCTCATCCTATACCATCAAGATTCTTAGACTAACATTTCTCCATGCTACTTTTGGTTAAATGTTATTTTGCTGTTGGGCCCTTGCAGTAACTTTCACCACATTTCTGCAAATGTAATTTTACATCCGTGTTTAGCCCAAGGCAATAGTATTGCCTGAGGAAGAGGTGGCTTGATTCAACTGATGGTCAATGAGTTGGTAACTAGTGAGTAGACATCATTTGGTAGCACATATCACCAAATCTTCGAACCTTTTGGTGATTGTGTCTTTAATTAGTTTCATACAGCACAGGAAAAAGACCCTTCGGCCCAATTCATCCATGCCAACCAAGGCGCCCCTTCAAAGCAAATCCCATTTGCCTGGCACTGGCCCATATCCCTCTAAACCTTTACTATCCGTGTATCAGTCCACGTGTCTTTTAAATGCTGTTTTAAATGTTTTTTAAAACCTACATCAACTACCTCACCTTGCAGCTCGCTCCATCTCCCACCATCTTCTGAGTGAAAAACATGCCCCTTGGGTTCCTTTTTTCTCTCACACCTTAAACCTATGTCCTCAAGTTTTGGATTCCTCTGCCCTGGGTAAAAATACTGTGCATTCACCTAATCTATTCTCCTCATGATGTTACGCACCTCTACAAGGTTTCTCCGCAGCCTCCTGTGCTCCAAGGAATGAAATCCTAGTCTGCCAAACATCTCGCTACAACTCAGACCCTCAAGTCCTCGCAACATCCTCATAAATCTTCTCTGCACTCTCTCCTGCATAAACATTTCCTAGTTTCACTCTTGATTTAGTC
The DNA here is from genome assembly GCF_010909765.2 of Amblyraja radiata. Taxonomy (NCBI): domain Eukaryota; kingdom Metazoa; phylum Chordata; class Chondrichthyes; order Rajiformes; family Rajidae; genus Amblyraja; species Amblyraja radiata. The sequence continues at coordinate 27,816,524 of NC_045979.1, read as the reverse complement.
TTTTTATTTTTATTTTCAAAAAAAGTGTTCAGCAAAATTGAATTTCTGTTACTGAAAACCTCCACTTAACAAGTCAACTTTTGGTCCAACCAAACACAACTAAATCAAATTGATAACATAGGTACGGACCAATGAAACATGTATATGAACAACCTGCAACAATCTGGGTGAATTCCATTAGCAAACACAAAACTATTTAAAATTATTTAGAAGAATAACCATCGCATCCCTGCCACATCACAAGTTCTCGTTATAGGAATAGAATTAGGCCATTCAGCCCATCGAGTCTACTCCGCCATTCAATCGTGGCTGATCATTGCCTCCTATCCCATTTTCCTGCCCTCTCCCCATAACCCTCGACACCGGTTCTAATCAAGAATTTGTCTGTCTCTGGCTTAAATATATCCACTGACTTGGTCGCCACAGCCCTCTGTTGCAATGAGTTCCACAGATTAACTACCCTCTGACTAAAGAAGTTCCTCCTCATCTCCTTTCTAAAAGAGCTCCCATTAATTCTGAGACCTCTGGTCCTAAACTCTCCAACCAGTGGAAACATCCTTTCCAGATCCACTCTATGGCTATCCTTCTACATTTTGGTTTCATCATGTAGAAATTACAGCTGTGTTTATACACGGTCCCCCGTCCGTCCCCCCACCCCACCCCCATCTCAGAGCACCATAATGTTTGGGACACATGGCTTCACAGGTGTTTGTAATTGGTCAGGTGATTTAATTGCCTTCTCCATGCAGGTATCCATTTATTTATTTATTTATTTAATTTATTATTTATTTCGATAAGAATAAAAGAATAAAAAGCAAGTGTGAAACAGCATACAAAAAACAAAACAAAAATATTTATAAAGTGTCATAAACAATATCTATAAAGAAATGAAATCATATGTGTCCGAAAAGGAGCAGGAAGAAGCCAAAGCTTATTAATTCCCACCCCTTATTCAACTGCTTGTAATTATCTTATACAAATTTAGCAGCTATATGTACACCATATGTACACCAGCCACTATACGTACACCAAATTATTTACATTTAAACACTAATCAAATATTTACAAAGACATACAAAAAAGAAAAGAAAAAACCCTCATATACTATACAGTATCTTAGTCGTATATACAACCCATCACTCTATAATCACCCTTCCCAATACAATCAGTATAACAAATATCCCACTCACAATCACCTATCCACATCCCAATATCCTTTTAAACAAGTGTTTTTGTACATCTTATTAAACTGAATTATGCTTGTGCTAAGTTTTATCTCCTTTTATAAGAGTGTACTCAGCACCTGGCCTTTCCTCCAGTTTTTCCAACACCTTTGGAAACTTTTATTGCTGTTTATCAACATGAGGACCAATGTTGTGTCAAATAAGCCATTATGAGACTGAGAAACAAGAATAAAACTGTTATAGAGACATCAGCCAAACCTTAAGCTTACCAAAATCAACTGTTTGGAACATTATTAAGAAAGAGAGCACTGGTGAGCTAATTAATCGCAGAGGGACTGGCAGGCCAAGGAAGATCTCCACAGCTGATGACAGAAGAATTATCTCGATAATAAAGAAAAATCCCCAAACACCTGTCCGACAGAACAAAAATACGCTTCAGGAGTCAGGTGTGGATTTGTCAATTATCACTGTCTGCAGAAGACTTCATGAACAGAAATACTACAAGATGCAAACCACTGGTTAGCTGCAAAAATAGGATGGCCAGGTTACAGTTTGCCAAGAAGTACTTAAAAGAGCAACCAGAGTTCTGGAAAAAGGTCTTGTGGACAGATGAGACAGAAGATTAACTTATATCAGAGTGATGGCAAGAGCAAAGTATGGAGGCGAGAAGGAACTGCCCAAGGTCCAAAGCATACCACCTCATCTGTGAAACACGGTGGTGGGGGCGTTATGGCCTGGACATGTATGGCTGCTGAAGGTACTGGCTCACTTATCGTCATTGATGATACAACTGCTGATGGTAATAGCATAATGAATTCTGAAGTGTATAGACACATCCGATCTGCTCCAAGTTCAAACAAATGCCTCAAAACGCATTGGCCGACAGTTCATTCTACAGCAAGACAATGATCCCAAACATACTGCTAAAGCACCAAACGAAAGCTAAAAAACTGGTCAATTCTTCAGTGGCCAAATCAATCACCCGATCTGAACCCAATTGAGCATGCCTTTTATATGCAGAAGAGAAAACTGAAGGGGACTAGCCCCCAAAGCAAGCATAAGCTAAAGGTGGCTGCAATCCAGGCCTGGCAGGGCATCTCCAGAGAAGACACCCAGCAACTGGTGATGTCCATGAATCACATACTTCAAGCAGTCATTGCATGCAAATAATATGCAACAAAATACGAAACATGACTACTTTCATTTACATGACATTGCTGTGTCCCAAACATTATGGTGCCCTGAAATGGGGGGACTATGTATAAACACTGTTGTAATTTCTACATGGTGAAACCAAAATGTGTAAAAATGACCTTTATTAAAATCTGACAATGTGCACTTTAACCACATGTGATTTTTTTCTATTACAAATCTCAAATTGTGGAGTACAGAAGCAAATGATGGGTCTTTGTCCCAAAACATTATGGAGGGCACTGTATGTGAATCAAACTGATTTTTTTTACAACAATCCAGTGGGGACTTTGAGCATTCATCAACTTTGCCTCCCATCATTGCTTCATGCAATTACAAAATAGTAATGTAATTGTTGACTAATCATGCCAGGCAATCTCTCAATTAAGCCTCAACAGACTCTGAAATGGCCTAAGGAAACCCAAATGATGGCAAGTTTGCAGAACCACTTTCTCTCCAGCCTACTACACTAAATTCTATGTCTCAAAACCCATATTTCAAAAATGTTATTTCTAAAAGTAATCTAATTTACATTTGAATAAATCAATATTGGCTGCTGCCATCATTCTCACGAGAGCCTTTTCACAAGATTGACCACTTGGTAACTGCAATTTTGTTTCTCCAATTTTAAAAACAAAAGGGCTCTCCTGTTCTCCCAGCTGGTCAATGAGGTTGAAATTCTTTGTAACCTTTTTAATGTTGGATAGACGATGCTCATATTAACACGCTCTAACAAGATTACCACTTGAAGGTTGGCATTTTCTATAAGTTGCAACAGTGTATGAGTAATTTGAAACTCTAAATTCATACACAACATGCTAGTGTGAGAGAATGGTTCCAAACCCTCCCCCACTGTTGAGCAATCATCGATAGAGCTTTCATGAACTCAACTTCCCTTTTGGGAACACAGCCAAATTTCTGCGATCATTCCTCATAAACCACTCCCTCCATCCCTCCAGTAATTCTGGTTGCTTATTGTGCATTCCTTCTATATCTCTGTCAATATTGCTAGAATAAAGAAACATCCCCAACAACTCCCTCATTTGCAGGTCACGTTGAAGCAGTCGGGATCAAGTTGCACAGCGGTAGTGTTACAGCGCCAGAGAACTGGATTTGATCCTGACCATGGATGTTGTCTGTATGGAGTTTGTACGTTCTCCCTGTGACCGTGTGGGCTTTCTCTGGGTGCTCCAGATTCCTCCCACGCTCCAAATATATATAGATTTGTAGGTTAATTGGCTTTGGTAAAAATTGTAAATTGTCCCAAGTGTGTTGGATAGTGCTCATGTATGGGTATTGTGGGTCGACACAGACTCGGAGGGCTGAAGGGTCTGTTTCCGTATTTAAACTAAATTAAACGTGAATCCCTCTCCAATGCTGCTGCATAACCGGCCGACCATCCTGATATTTTCCGTTATTACTCAACCCCACAGTTGCTCCTCGTTCGAAAATTGGCAGACACAAAGTAGCAATGTTTGAATATTACATACAATTTTGTCGGCTTTGATATTCTCAATACTGAAGCACTTCCACTCGGCCTGGTTTAAGAGTTGTTATGCAAATAAGGTTAATACTCAAAGAACAATAGGCATGCCAATTCTGATAACTGAAATCAACCTAGATTCCCATAATTTCCTACAATGAACTCCCAATGTCAGTTGAGAACAAATTTGAATATGCAATTGACTTTTAATAACAGATGCCTAAACAACTTCTGATCTTTCACAAATGCTGCTCCAAATGTATACATCTTTTTGCAGAGTGATCATTCATTTCCAGCACAGGACTACCTCAATAGCACAGTTGAAGTTGCAACCTGCTCCAGGAAAAACCCACAGTATGGAAGTCTTGGTTTAAACCTCAGAAAACCTGTTCCACCATCAACCATTTGAAAATTTGTCAGGAAGGACATGACTATTTTCTACAAAAGCCTCAGAAAGATCCGAAACTGTAGCAATCTAATTGCGGCTCACTTCATGAATGTGTTGCCGCAACAATATTTTGTGGTTACCTGATACTTTACCAAACAACTAAGCCTTAAAGCCCTGTCCCACTGTACGAGTTAATTCAAAGAGTACTCCCGAGTTTGCCGATTCGAACTCGGAGATTCATTCTACGTGCTTACCACGAGTTTGATTTTTTTTTCTGGCACTATAAGGCAGCAACTCTACTGCTGTGCCACTGTGCTGCCTTTACCAGTCTAACCAAGATTTGTTGCAGATTTAGCATAAATACTCTACTGTTCAATTCAACTTAGTTTAGTTTAGAGATACAGCGCGGAAACAGGCCCTTCGGCCCACCGAATCCACACCGACCAGCGATCGCCGCACATTAATACTATCCTACACACTAGGGGCAAATTACACTTATACCAAGCCAATTTACCTACAAACCAGTACGTCTTTGGAGTGTGGGAGGAAACCAAAGATCTCGGAAAAAACCCACGCTGTCATGGGGAAAACATAAAACTCCGTGCAGATAGCACCAGTAGTCGGGGCCGAACCCAGGTCTCCGGTGCTACCGATTTAGAGAATTTTAACTTCTTTAAAAATAAATCCCAAAGCCTTGTATATTTTTAAGCCTTAGGTGCAATTCAATGATTGGAACTCCAAAATCCTTCCCCCAACTCTATGAAGACTCATAGTACACAAGCAATAGTTTTTCCCAATCCGACCTCTCTGTCCTGGGTCTCCTCCATTGCCAGAGTGAGCAACACCGGAAATTGGAGGAACAGCACCTCATATTCCACCTGGGTTGCTTGCGTCCGGATGGCATGAACGTTGAATTCTCCCAGTTTTGCTAGCCCTTGCTGTCTCCTCCCCTTCCTTAACCCTCGAGCTGTCTCCTCCCATCCCCCCGCCCTCGGGTTCCTCCTCCTCCCTTTTTCATTCCTTCTCCCCCCCACCCCCCATCAGTCTGAAGAAGGGTTTCGGCCCGAAACGTCACCTATTTCCCTCGCTCCATAGATGCTGCTGCACCCGCTAAGTTTCTCCAGCATTTTTGTGTACCTTCGTTTTTCCAACAAGATGTTCTACATCACATTAGCAAACTGATCTTTGCGCTTTGTCTTTTTACAACCCTTTACAATCCTCCTTAGTATTGCCTATTATCCTCTAAACATGTATTATCCACCAAGTGGTCACAGGAGTCGAAGGCAACCTCATCTCCATTACACAGCTACATCGCTTCACAGATAACTGTCCAGGGTCCGACCTCCTCAGAGGAGCATGGGTGAAGCTCAACCGACTTCGTACTGGAGTTGGGCGTTTCAATGCCAGCATGTGGAGATGGGGACTCCGCCAGAGCCCAGCCTGTGAATGTGGAGCAGAACAACAGACAGCCAACCATGTCATCTCTGGGTGCCCGCTCTACCACCCACCAAATGGAGCTCAGGGCTTGGCAGACATTGACGCAGAGACAACCTGGCTGCTCAACACCCGCCTTGAGATCTAACTATTCCTTTAGTTTATGTTTCATTCGCAAGAAGAAGATCCACATGTTTATGAAAACGGTTTCAGATTGCAAAGTCTAAATTATTACAGTAAATTATAAGCAGCAGTGATCCTGGCACTGATCACCGATATCCACTTTTGCATAGCATGCCTGTTACTCACACTTATTTTTCTTGAGGTCATCTGGCATTCTAATCTGATTCTGGAATCTCCTAGTTTAATTACATGTTTGCTTTGAGGTGTCTAAAAACATCTTTTAAAAATCTGTATAAATTATGAGTAAATTCTATCAGTTACATCCTGCTGAATCATTTCTGCACACACTGTTGCTACCAAATCCTTCCTGTGACCTAACCAATGATTTTCATAGATCTTTTTTGGTTCCATATTTTGTTTTACCTCTCCTTATCCCTTGTAACCTACACCACTCTCCTGTATTGTACTTTGTACTTCATGTCTACTTCTCCCCTCACCTTTAATTGTTCCTTTGTTGTTTTTCATCTATGGGGTCTTATAAGTGTTTAATGTGACTGTTCCTATGTGGAATATATTTTTTTTACAGCGCTTTGTTAGAACACGTCATTGTTGTTTGCAATATTACTGCTCTTTTAATCTTCTTATTTATGTTCTTTATTGTGAGTGCCTATTGAAATGTACAATTACCTTTTAAATAATACGAGGATTTAAAAAAAAGAAAAGATATGAGAAAAAGGCTGGTAAATGGGCTAAGAGAAGGTAGCTCCAACTGGAGAAGCACGAGGGGTCAAACTGTCCCCCTTTGCACTATTACCTACAAATTCTTTCACACTATTTTGAAAAAGTTTCAGTTGGATCAGAAAAAGAATCTCACTAATCACTAGCAAAATGAGCCTCATTGTTGTCCATCAAGCCCAGCACAGAGTATTGAACTTCAATTAGAATTCAGACATCTGCAATATTTATCTTTTAAACAAACAGCTCCAATAGTCCCTCACAGTTGTATGCTATTGTGAAATCTACAGCACACATAAAGCACTTCATTCATAGAGACATACAAAGGTAGATTTGGGGAGGGTACAATAGAGTTATCATTTCTGCAAAATTAAAGCTGATGAGTGCTAGAAGCACAATAGGAGTAAAGTGAGGAGGAAATTGTAACCACCTATCAATTCTTAAAAATTAACAGCCATCGGCTACCCTCCCACACCCTCTACAATGAGCACCACAATTCAGGTACTGGGAAAAATAAAATGACATGTCTCGATGAAAACAGCCCAGTAGCTCTAACATGAACCGCAATGAAGTCTTTTGAAAGACTGATAATATACAACTGTGCCAGTCTTTCGGACAATCGAGAGAGTGCCGGAGTAACTCAGCAGGTTAGGCAGCATCTCTGAAGATTATGGATAGGTGAAGAAGGGTCCCGACATGAAATATCACCCATCCACGTTCTCCACAGATGCTGTCTGACCGGCTGAGTTACCCCAACAGAGTATTTCTTCCCTTAAAATCTGGATCCCTTACAATTTACATACAGGAAAATTAGGTCTATGGAGGACATCACCTCTCTTGCACTAAATTCCACTCTATTCAATTCAATTCAACTTTATTGTCATTGCACAGATACAGTATAGGTACAACGAAATGCAGTTTAGCGTCTGGTCATAGTCACAGTGCAAGATAGGAATTAAACAAAATACAGAACAAGCATACATTAGAGCAAGAAGTGTACTGGTTAACAATGTGGATGGAGAGACCAAGGATATCTAGCGACGGGACTCCGAGTTCAGCAATGTAAGTGTGTTGTTGAAAAAGCTGTTCCTCATCCTGCTAGTTCGAGACCTGAGGCTCCTGTACCGCCTCCCTGATGGGAGGAGGGCAAACAGTCCATGGTTAGGGTGAGAGGGGTCCTTGATGATCTTCCTGGCCCGTCTCAGACACCGTTTTCGGTGAAGGGCATCCATGGCAGGGAGCGGGGCACCGATGATGTGCTGAGCGGTTTTCACCACCCGTTGTAGTGCCTTCCTATCCGCTGCAGTGCAACTGCTGTACCATACCGTGAAGCAGGTGGTCAGGATGCTTTCGATGGTACAGCGGTAAAAGTTGGTCAGGATCTGGGGGAACAGGTGAGCTTTCTTGAGCCTCCTCAGGAAGTAAAGGCGCTTCTGCGCCTTTTTGATCAGTTTGGTGGTATTGAGGGACCAGGACAGATCCTCCGAGATGTGTACCCCGAGGAATTTGTAGATGGAGACACGCTCCACCTCAGTCCCGTTTATATGGATGGGGGTATGTCTGCCCCCTCTGTTCTTCCTGAAGTCAACAATAATTTCCTTCGTCTTCTTGGAGTTGAGGACGAGGTTATTGTTGGCACACCAGGCTGCCAGGTGCTGGACCTCCTCCCTGTAGGCTGACTCGTCGTTGTCACTGATCAGCCCTACCACCGTGGTGTCGTCGGCAAATTTAATGATGGCGTTGGAGCCATACTTAGGGATGCAGTCATGGGTGAAGAGGGAGTAGAGGAGAGGGCTGAGCACACAGCCCTGTGTTCAGTGTTATAGTGGAGGAGGTGAGGTTGTTGACCCTAACAGACTGTGGTCTGTTGGTGAGGAAATCCAGTGTCCAGTTGCAGAGGGAGGTGGAGATGCCAAGTCCGCTGAGTTTGGTGATCAAGCTAGCGGGGATGACAGTGTTAAAGGCGGAGCTGAAATCAATGAACAGCAACTTGATGTAGGTGTTAATACTGTCCAGGTGGGTCAGGGCTGAGTGTAGGGCCGCCGATATGGCGTCCTCTGTAGACCTGTTGGTCCGGTAGGCAAACTGATTGGGGTCCAGTGTGGGGGGGAGGCTGGCTTTGAGGTGAGCCAAGATCAGCCGCTCAAAGCACTTTGCGATGACAGGGGTGAGTGCCACTGGGCGGAAGTCGTTGAGACTCCCTGAAGCTGATTGTTTGGGCACTGGCACAATGGTTGAGGTCTTGAGGCAAGTGGGGACGACACCCTGGGCCAGTGACAGATTGAAAATGTCAGTGAGGACCGGGGATAGTTGTCCAGCACATGCCCTGAGCACACGCCCGGGGATGCCATCGGGGCCGGCAGCTTTGTGCTCATTCAATCAATCAATCAATCAATCAACTTTTATTGTCATCTTGCAAGCAACAGTTGTACAGTGCAAAATTAAAAGACGTTTCCCAGGGAATAGCGGAGCATCGCACATGAAATTTAAAACATTTCACACATAATACTAAAAACAATCCAGTCCCTGATGGAATAGTATAAATAGTTAAAAGCAGGTAAAACACAACGTTAAAATACAATAAACCAATCATAAAATGTCCGGGGCAGCTGATTTGAGTGGCCAGTGCCAGTTATTAAAGTGGCCAGTGCCAGTTATTAAAGTGTCCGTGCCAGCCGCAGAATCAAGTGACTGTGAGTACAGAGTGACTGTTTAGCAGCCTCACAGCCTGTGGTAGGAAGCTGTTTAGCAGTCTTGTAGTCCGGGCTTTGATGCTTCGATATCTCTTGCCTGATGGCAGGAGATCCAGGTGTATGTGGAGGGGGTGCAGTTTGTCCTTAGCAATTCTCTGAGCTTTTTTCAGACAGCGGCTCTGGAACAGTTCTTGTACCGAGGGTAGGGAGACACCAATGATCCTCTCTGCTCCCCTCACTACCCTCTGCAGAGCCTTCCTGTCCGAGCAGTTGCAGGTGGAGTACCACGTATTTATGCAGTATGCGAGTACAGACTCCACCGTACCCCTGTAGAAAGTCCTGAGGATGTTGGTGGGGAGTGAGGCCTGTTTTAGTTTCCTCAGGAAGTGCAGTCGCTGATGGGCCCGTTTGACGGTCCCAGTGGTGTTCCTGGACCAGGTGAGGCTGTCTGTAATTTGCACACCGAGGAACTTTATGCTCTCCACTCTCTCCACTGTAGTGCCACTGATGTTGAGGGGTGTATGCTTTGGCTGCGCCCTCCTGAAGTCGACAACCATCTCCTTCGTTTTGTCGACATTTAATTCTAGATTATTTTTGCCGCACCAGTCCACTAGTTGTTTTACTTCCTCCCTGTACATTGATTCGTCATCTCCGCTGATGAGTCCCACCACTGCTCACCTTGCTCAGTGCACCTTGTACAGCAGAGGTGGAGAGACTGAGGGGTTGTTCGTTCGGGGGTGGGGCAGCTTTGATGGCTGGAATTTTGTTGTCCCGGTCAAAACGAGCATAGAAGTAGTTTAGCTCGTCAGGAAGGGAGGCGTTGTCTGGGGGGGGGGGGGGGAGTGTTAACTTTATGGTAATCGGCAATGGATTTGATTCCTTGCCACATGCGCCTGGGGTCGGAGTTGTTTTGGAAATGCTCCTCGATCTGCCGTTTGTGATTGAGTTTAGCGTTCCTAATTCCCTTTTTCAGATTGGCCCTGGATGAGCTGTATCCCTCAGCGTCGCCAGATTTTAAAGCGGCATCGCGAGCCTTCAGCAGGAGTCTGACCTCCCTGCTCATCCACGGCTTCTGGTTAGGGAAGGTCTTTATCTGTTTGTGGGTAGTGACGTTGTCAGTGCAGAATTTTATATAGTCCAAAATGGTTGAGGTGTATGAGTTAATGTCCACTTGGGAGTTAAAGGTGGCCTGGGTGGCGAACAGACTCCAGTCTGTTTGCTGAAACTGTTCCTGTAATACAGAGACAGCCCCCTCAGGCCAAACCTTCACACGTCTGATCAGAGGTGTGTATTTGGGGAGCAGGAACAGAGAGAGGTGGTCAGACTGACCCAGGTGGGGGAGGGGGAGGGCTTTGTAGGCTTCAGTGATATTAGTATATACTAAGTCCAGAATATTGTCTCCTCTGGTTGGGCAGGAAACATGCTGATGGAACCTGGGGAGTAGAGTTTTAAGGTTGGAGTGGTTAAAATCACCCGCAACAATAAAAGCCCCCTCTGGGTGTGCAGTTAGTTGTTAGCTGATAGCAGCTTGCAGCGCTTCCATTAGCGTCCGGGGGGACATAGACTGCAGTGATAACAATTGATGTAAATTCCCTGGGCAGACAGAAGGGCCTGCACTTTATCATCAGGTAGATCATCTTACCAATAAGAACACCTTTGTCAGAGTGTTATCCATTGGCGACAGCTCAGATTTCAACACCATACCAAATAAGCTCATTGTTAAATGTCTGAGCCTTGGCCATAGAGCTTCCATTTGCAACTGGCGTCTGGATTTCCTGACCAGTGGTTAGAATTGGTCATAATATTTCCTCCAGCATGGCCTCAAAACTGGTGTGCCTCAGTATTGTATGCTCAGTCCATTGCTCTACTCCCTGTACACCCATAGCTATGTGGCCAAGTACAACATTAACTTGATCTTTAAGTTCACCAATCCACTGTTGTCGGTTAAATCAACAACAATTAGAGTGTGGGAAAGAAATCACAAACCTGTGTCATGGTGTTAGGACAATAACCTAGCCTTTAACGTAAGCAAGGCTGAAGAGTTGTTGAGAAAAGAAAACAAGTGATTGAACTTTTTTCACCTTCCATCACAGAGAGGAATGTGGAAGAGTCTCTGTGATGGATGTTTATGTTTAAATGTGTTTTGTGTGTTCCGTTGCTTTTTATTCAAATGAAATTCCTCGTATGTTGCAAAACAGACTTGGCTAATAAAGTATTATTGTGATTGTGATTGTGAACACAATCCTGTCTTCATCAACGGATCTGCTGTAGAGGTAATCAACAGCTTCAGGTTTCTAAGCTTTCCGTATCTCCAGTAATTTCAGCTGCCTGATTCCTTCACGCTCATCAAGAAAGTGCATCAGCATATTTACTATCTTCGGCTTCTGAGGGGATTTGGTATATCCATCAGAATATCCGCACAAACTTCTCCAAGGTTACTGATGGAATCCATTTCAACGTGGTAGGGCAACTATTCTTCTCTTGACCCCAGCTGAACCTGGAAAGAGTGGTGAACACATTCTAGTCCACCACAGGGTTGTCATTTTGTTCCATCCAATCCATCTTCCCGGTGCATTGAATTGAGGAAGCCTGGAAGTATCGACAAGTTTGCCTGTCATCCTAGATATTCCGTTTTCTCTCTACTTCCTTCTTGGAGAAGATCACAAACCTGTGTCTAATAAGAGGTGGTGAAAGCTTGGAAGTTCAGATTTAAGAACAGCTTCTTCCCCATTGTTATCTGAATCCTGAACAGATCACCTCTTCGATACCCTGTTCCCAGAGGGCTGGCCACATTCTCTTATTCTCAGCTCTATCCCATTTAGTTATTCTGTTATTGTACTACTTTCACACTACAATTTTGCACCATTCTGCTGTTTTGTATTTGCTGCTGTATTTGTTTTATCATTACTTTATGTCTACTCTGTGAGTTTCATGTGAACAAGGAATGTCATTGCACTCTGGTGAATATGACAATAAACTGATCTAATCCAATCTAATCATGCTCCAATGAACATGGAATCTAGAAACAAATGCAAACATCACATAAGCTGCAGAAACTGCCTATGCTGCACATTATTAATCTTCAGTTCCCTGTTCTATTCTCTCTATACCCATGACAATGTCGCCAGGCATAGCTCCAATACCATTTTTTAATTCACCGATATCACTGTTGCTAGACAAATAATGTAACAATGTGTCAGAGTACAGGAGGGAGATCAATAATCTGGTTGAATGGTGTCAGTACAACAATCTGGCTCTCAAGACAGACACAAAATGCTGGAGTAACTCAGTGGGTCAGCCAGCATCTCCGGAGAAAAGGAATAGGTGACGTTTAGGGTCAAGACGTTTCGGTTAGAGACCCTTCTTCAGACTGAGTGTCGGGGGAGAGGAAAAACCAAGAGATATGAAGAAGTACAATGGACAAATGAATGAAAGGTATGCAAAATCCCAAATCAAAGCCAGCACCAATGATCAAGGAAAGGCAGAGCCCACAATGGTCCTTTGTTGGCTGTGGAGAAGGTGATAACAAGTGAAAGAGTGAAACTAAGCATGACGACACTGAAACTAGTAGGACTACTTGGGTGGCCTAATGGAGGGGTGGCTCTCAACAATAGTAAGACCAAGGAGCAGATTATTGACTTTAGGAAGGAAAAGCTGGCACAACTGTGTTCACGGTGGAGAGGGTCAACAGCTTCAAGTTTCTGCATGTACACATCTCTAATGATCTGTCCTGGGCACAGCATATTGATGCAATTACAAAGAAAGCCTCTAATTCTTCAGATGTTTGAGGAGTTTTGGCATATATTGAACTCCTACAGGTGTACAGTAAAGAGCATACTGACTGGTTGTATCACAACCTATTATTGGCAATTCAAACATTCAAGCAGCGAAGGAGACTGCAGTAAGTGGTGGACATTGCCTAGTCCATCACAGGCATTGACCTCTACAGGAAACGTGGCCTCAAGAAGTCAGCTAACATAAGTAAATTATATGTACAAATCACACCATCACATGGAACACACTCCAATATACAGACATTTGCAACATTATATTCAATGTATTTCAAATGTTTTGGCTTTATTCACTGGAGCTACAGAATTTATATCTGGAATGCAAAGCTATCTTGAGTAATGGTGATCAATTTACTACTGTACTGCCCTAAACATTCATATGGCTCTTTAATGTGGTTTCCATATTCAGCCTGGCATTCAAGTTAGTATGCCGTAAAGGCCACGTGAGCCAATAATATTCAGTCATTATTACTGAACATGTGCTTTATAAATTAACCAGAACTGCCCATGTACAGGCACAATATATATAAACAAATTTCCTGGCTATTTAATGTCCATAATATGCTGTTCAAATCCAATCTGGCTACTTATCATCCAGACAACTCTTAATTATCAAAGTGATGGAATGCGTTGTCAACAATACTTAGAACCTGCCCATTTGTACTGTTGTCATTCTGCCAAATCTTGTCTCCAGATCTCACTAAACCAATCTAGGACAAGAGGTGAATTCCAGAGAAATATTGGAATGACTGCCACTGATATCATGGTAGCATCTGATTGCATATGCTGTCAAGAAGGGGAGAAGGCAGGAACGGGGTACTGATTGTGGATGATCAACTATGATCATATTGAATACGCTGGCTTGAAGGGCTGAATGGCCTACTCATGCACCTATTGTCTATAAGAAGCTTTAATAAACAATAAGACTCAAGAAGTGCAATTTTATTTTGGTCCGAGTAATAAACTTCAACAACTCTAGGACAATTGACCCTCTTAGACATAGGGTAGTATGTAATGATTAACATACATACCACACAAATGATAATGACCATCTCCAACATGGAGTTTGAACCCCTCCCTTTGATATTCAATGATCTTTTCATCACAGAATCCCCTATCAACAACATCGAGAATCTTCATTTAAAAAAAATTAACTGAACTTGCTACACAAGGATTTGAAATTATAGCCAGAATCCAAATAAAACTAAGTTGAGAAATGTAAATTTGGGCATTAATAAATCTTACACTGGTAGATTGCAACAAAATTGGCACATCAATGCTCAATATGCTCGGACCAAATCTGGCTTAATAGGAATCAGAAACCATCTTAAATGGAAGCTATTTCACCATGTGAAAGGCGTATTAGCACAATGGTTATTAAATCTGCCACTAGATTCTACCACTGCATTCCAAATGTCTTGGGTTTTGGGATTATGGTTCAATAAGCAACTTATGTGCAACAGTATTCCAAGGCAAGTTTTGCATAACACACTGAAATTTGCATGGTTTGCTCTGAAAATCCCCAAACTGAGAGGAATGAAAGTTCAAGTGAGTTTATTGTCATGTGTCCCTGTATAGGACAATGAAATTCTTGCTTTGCTTAAGCACACAGAAAATAGTAGGCATTTACTACAAAACAGATAAATGTGTCCATATACCATGATATAAATATATACACACATGAATAAATAAACTGGTAGTGCAAATAACAGAAAGTGGTTGCTAATAATCAGAGTTTTGTCCGAGCCAGGTTTAATAGCCTGATGGCTGAGGGGAAGTAGCTATTCCTGAACCTGGTTGTTGCAGTCTTCAGGCTCCTGTACCTTCTACCTGAAGGTAGCAGGGAGATCAGTGTGTGGCCAGGATGGTGTGGGTCTTTGATGATACTGCCAGCCTTTTTGAGGCAGCGACTGCGATAAATCCCCTCGATGGAAGGAAGGTCAGAGCCGATGATGGACTGGGCAGTGTTTACTACTTTTTGTAGTCTTTTCCTCTCCAGGGCGCTCAAATTTCCGAACCAAGCCACGATGCAACCGGTCAGCGTGCTCTCGACTGTGCACCTGTAGAAGTTAGAGAGAGTCTTCCTTGACAATCCGACTCTCCGTAATCTTCTCAGGAAGTAGAGGCGCTGATGAGCTTTTTTGATAATTGCGTTCGTGTTCTCGGACCAGGAAAGATCTTCAGAGATGTGCACCCCCAGGAATTTGAAGTTCTTGACCCTTTCAGCCATCGACCCGTTGATATAAATGGGGCTGTGGGTCCCCCTCCTACTCCTTCCGAAGTCCACAATCAGTTCCTTGGTTTTGCTGGTGTTCAGGGCCAGGTTATTGCGCTGGCACCATATGGACAGTTGCTCGATCTCTCTTCTGTACTCTGACTCATCCCCATCAGTGATACGCCCCACAATAGTGGTGTCGTCAGCGAACTTGATGATGGAGTTCGCACTGTGTTTCGCTACGCAGTCATGGGTATAGAGTGAGTACAGCAGGGGGCTGAGCACGCAGCCTTGAGGTGCTCCCGTGCTGATTGTTATTGAGGCTGACACATTTCCACCAATACGAACAGACTGTGGTCTGTGGACGAGGAAGTCGAGGATCCAGTTGCAGAGGGATGCGCAGAGACCCAGTTCTGCGAGTTTGGTAACCAGTTTGGAGGGGATGATTGTGTTAAATGCCGAGCTGTAATCAATGAATAACAGCCTGACATATGAGTTTTTGTTGTCCAAGTGGTCCAGTGCGGAGTGGAGGGCCAGCGAGATCGCATCCACCGTTGATCTGTTGTGGCGGTACGCGAACTGCAGTGGGTCCAGGTTTTTGTCGATGTAGGAGTTGATTTGCTCCATGATCAACCTCTCAAAGCACTTCATCACCACCGGCGTTAGTGCCACTGGTCGATAGTCATTGAGGCACGTCTATACGTCTATATGATAGTCTCAGTACTTCGTTTTGGTCCTTCTACGCTGCTGAAAATAGGTGTATATTGTTATCTGGATGAAACTACTTGCCTGCAGGTCCAGAACTAGATGTAAATGTATCACGACTTTGTTTGCTGACGTAGATTGACAGCCACTGCTGCTGCAGAGACACACCACTGCAGACACGCACCACTAACCAGTGGAGTCACCGGTCAAGGGGATATAGTGAGAGTGTATGCTGTACTGACAACTGTAACAGTTTATTCATGAGTTACAAGTCCTTTTATGGAACTCTGAGTATACTGAAGATTCAATACTGAAGATACATTTGGCAGTTGGCTCGTAATCAATTGGTAAACACCTCCTGTGCAAATGGTAAATAGTCTGTAGAACCAAGATAACACCCAAGTGAAATATGTTATTTGTGGCAATTTATTTGCAGATTACTAAAACTTTACTGCAAAGTTTAATAGGTGTATTTGGATAAACCTAGACTAATTTTTAAGGAATGGTGACATAAGTTTTATTCATTTATTTTGTGATCTACAGTGCCATCCATAATGTTTGGGACAAAGACCCATCATTTATTTTTTCACCTATGTACTCAACAATTTGAGATTTGTAATAGAAAGAATCACACCTGGTTAAAATGCACATTGTCAAATTTTATTAAAGGCCGTTTTTATACATTTTGGTTTCACCATGTAGAAATTACAGCAGAGTTGGAGCGATATATTTGATATATTTACAAAGCTTTTCAAGTCAAGAATAGAACCTAAAACGCAATGGATTATATTTGGAATAATAGTAGAAGATATCAATTTAAATAAAGACCAAAACGTTTTTTTTAATTATGGGTTAATAATTGGAAATAAATTGATACTTAAATTTTGGAAAAATACAACCATACCAACTGTTAAAATGTGGATTAGGAATATGATGGACATAGCACGCCTCGAAGAAATGAGACTCCGACTAATAGATAAATATGACCAATTCTTAAGGAGTTGGTCTCCTTTCATCGTCTTGTATGACTTTGTATGCTCAAATGATTTACTAGATACATTTCTTTCTGCAGGTTTGGAAGAATAACATTACAAAATAAGAATGTCTCCGAATTCTTAAGGAGTTGGTCACCTTTCATCGACTTTTTGGAATCATGTGATGCAGCGGTACCGTAAAGATTGCTGATTTCAGTTCATGCCGTGGATAGATCTACATCTCCGAATAAAGATTTGAAAATTTCTCTTTTAAGGGGCCTTCTCTCCTATTTCTACTTTCCACTTTTTCTTTTTTTTTTTTTATATACACACTTCACGTTTTTCTATTCTCTACCATCTATTTTTCCTCTTTTCCCCCTTTCTATTGTTTTCTTTTTCTTGTCTTGCTTACTTCCTTCTCAAAACATAAAACTAGAGGTTGTACATAGAATGGATTACGGTATGACATAGTTGGCACCTAAAATTAGGTTCCACTGTACTGTTTTGTACTGTATTAACTTCTAATAAAATAAACAAAAAAAAGAAAGAATTTACAGCAGTGTTTACACATAGTCCCCCCATTTCAGGGCACCATAATTTTGGGACACATGGCTTCACAGGCGTTTGTAATTGCTCAGGTGCATGCAGGTATAAGAGAGCTCTCGGCACCTAATCTTTCCTCCAGTCTTTCCATCACCTTTGGAAACTTTTAATAATAACTTTATTTGTATAGCACTTTTCATACAAATGAATGCAACCCAAAGTGCATAGACACAGGTCTAAACAAAAATACAATTTAAAACAGTAAGAACGTAGGCATGAAAAGCACAGATTTATATTAAAATGCAAAATGTAAAATTGAGATTGTATAAGGACAAAAAAAGTAAAATCAGTTAAAAGCTTGATTAAAGTCCTAGCTGCCGTTTAAAAATGTCCTTGGTAGGGTATTCCACAGCTTGGGGGGTAATTGAAAAAGGCTGCTTCACCAATTTTCTTATTGCTGCGGCATTGAGCGGCTAACAGGCCAGCATCAGAAGACCCGAGCGCTCGGGTAGGGGCATAGGGAAGGAGGGACTCTGTAAAATATGCTGCTCCTAAGCCATTTAGGGCTTTATAGACAAGGAGGAGGACTTTATAGTCTATCCTGCATCTCACAGGGAGCCAATGAAGGGAATATAATACTGGGGTGATGTGTTCCATTTTCTTGTTATTTGTTAAGAGCCGGGCTGCAGCATTTTGAATGAGCTGTAACTTGTTGGTGGATTTTGAAGGCAGACCGGTAAATAAGGCATTCCAGTAATTAAGTTTGCTTGAAATGAAAGCATGTATGAGCTTTTTTACAGTCGTGTTGACATAAGAAAGACCGTACTTTAGCAATATTTCTGAGATGATGGAAAGCACACTTTGTTACCTTATTTATGTGAGATTTAAAATTAAGACCATTGTCAATTTTTACCCCCAGCCTTGTGACTTCTTATTTGACATAGGCAGTCAAATTTCCCAGTTTACCGAATAATATCTCTCTTGGGCTTTGATCCAAGTAATAACATTTCTGTCTTGTCAACGTTGAGTTTAAGAAAATTAGCATTCATCCATTTAAAAAAAAAAATGGAAAGTAGGCCGGAGGTCAAAGAACTTAAGGCTTTTGCATCAGTGGGTTCGACAGAGAGGTATAACTGAGCGTCATCAGCTTAACTTAGAAAATGTACATTATGCTGTCTGATAACTCCTCCTAGAGGCAGCATATACAAGGAAAAGAGTAACGGGCCAAGGCAGCTACCTTGTGCTACACCAAAGGAAATATCATGCAGCTGTGACACATAGTCCCCAAGGCTAACAAAATACTTCCCTTCCACTTATATATGATTGGAACCAACTTAGTACCTGATCTGACAGGTCGACCCAGTTTTCTAGGCGATCTATAAGAATTACTGTGATCTATGGTATCAAAGGCTTCTGTGAGGTGCCCCTGTCCCACTTAGGAAACCTGAACGGAAACCTCTGGTGACCTTGCCCGCGACCCAAGGTTTCCATGAGGTCGCCGGAGGTTTTGGTCAATCGCCCGGAAAGCCTCGAGCTGGATCGACCGAAGCGTGAGCTGCATCTACCGACCGCACACACACACACAAACACCAATGAGCCAATCAAAATGGCCGGTCAGCGAAGGAGATGGCCTTCAACTGCCTGTAAGTAAATAGCGACCCCACTCCACTAGCTTCGACGAAACGGCAACCTATTTTTAGTCGAGGCCGTTTTTGATTATGTTGAAACAATCAAAGCAACCTAGAAGAAGCCTCGACCACGCGGAAACCACTTTCGACCATTAGGGAGAGTGACCAAAACCTTCGGCGACCTCATGGAAACCTTGGGTCGCGGGCAAGGTCACCAGAGGTTTCCGTTCAGGTTTCCTAAGTGGAACAGGGGCATTAGAGGATCAGCACTAAGACTTTGTCCTCGTCAGTGCTAACTCTAAGGTCACTGACTATTTTTATCAGGGCAGTCTCAGAGCTGTAATTTGCTCTGAAATGAGATGGAAATCTCTCTAAAATGTCATTTTGATTCAGAAAGTGTTGTATTTGGTTGAATACCACTTTCTCCAGTTCTTAGGCCCCCTTCAGTCGTGGCTGACCATGGGTGTCTCCAGGGTGCTATTCCCTATATGGAGGATGCCTGTGCTTTCTCCACTTTCGCCAGTACCTTACTGATAAAGGGTAGATTTGATATGGGTCTGTAATTACTCAGTAGCCCACTGTCTAAATTTGGTTTCTTTAACAGAGGCTTTACGACAGCGGTTTTAAGTATCTGGGAAAATTCCCGTCTCAAGAGAGATGTTTATAATTGTAAGAACAAAACTGGATAAACTGTTAAAAACATTCTTTAAAAACATTGTAGGAACAACGTTGAAATGACGTGTAATGACCTGTAGTGGAATTGCTCTCAGCCACAAAGTTCTGAGATAGAAATACTTATGAAACTGCTCATTTTTGCCTGCGCCTTACTAGGTCGGCAGTAGAGGACAGTAGAATCTAAAGGGATACCAGCTCTCAACCTTATCTTTAAAATAATCAGCAAACAGCTCACATTTTTCAGTAGAAGCTTGGCTTGAAAAATCAGGGGTTGAGGCAGAGTTTAGTGATCTGTCAATGGTGGAGAACAAAAGCTTACTATTTCCACCACTTTCTGCGATAATTTGAGAAAAATGGGTCCTCCTTGCAGATCTTACAGCATTATTATAAGTAGCAAAGATTTCTTTATAGATGCCAAGATGTACTTCTTGTCCTGTTTTTCTCCACTTTCTTTCGGCTACCCTACATGATTTTTTTTTAAACGTATGAACAGAGTTATTTAACCATGGAGATGTTTTACCCCTTACTTTCCTTTTAATCTTGAGAGGTGCAACTTTATCAAGTGTCGTAGCTAGCTTATTGTTAAAAGCTTTTATTATTTTGTCAACAGAATATCCCTGGGTGAGAAGAGCGAATGCACTTACAAGCTCAGAAATTTGAGTTCTGCTGCTGGATCTAAAAGGCGCCTTTTACATGTAGACTTCAAGGGGGCCTAAGCAACTTTAAAAACGCATCAAAAACACACAGCAATGGTCAAAAATAGTAAAATCAGACACCAGGATGTTATCAATTTTTAGCCCTCGGGATATCACCAGGTCCAGTGTATTTCCATGTTTGTGAGTGGCCTCATTTACATGTTGAGTAAAGTCGAGCATGTCAAGTAAGCTCAGAAACTCTGTCACCTTGAGGTTTGTTTACGTGAATGTTAAAATCTCCATTTAAAATCGCTCTGTCATATCTCAGTATGACCAGCGAGATCAATTCGGAGAATTCTAAATGGAATAAAGATAGCTGTCTGGGTGGTCTGTACAATGTTAGAGTGAGCAGTTTCATCTGTTTTAAGGTTAATGGCAAGATATTCAAAAGAACAGAATCTCCCAAGGTCAACCTCTGTGCACATAAAATCTTTTGTAAAAATTACAGCTATACCCCTCACCCCTCCCACTTTTCCTGACAGATTGGAGGAAATTATAGTTAGGTGGGCAAGCTTCAATAAGTGTTGACACTCCATCAATGCAACCATGTCTCCACCAAAAATATAAAATGTAGATTATTTTCAGATATGATGTCATTGATGATAAAAAATCTTGTTGGTTAATGATCTAACATTGAGCAGACCCATTTTATACTGTTGCATGCAGATTGACCCATTTTATACTGTTTCATGATTTCAGATTGCGGGGAAGAAGTTCTCGTAGTTGATTTTTTTTACTGGCACTAGATTTAGTCTACCCACAGTGTGCAGAGCAGAGATCTATTTAAAGTAGATCGCGATGTATTCCTCACGGGAATAGTGAGGATTGCATCGAGGATTTTATTGCTCTTTATCAACATGAGGACCAAAGTTGTGCCATTGAAAGCCAAACGAACCATTATGAGACTGAGAAACAAGAATAAAACTGTTAGAGACATCAGCCAAACCTTAGGCTTACCAAAACCAGCTGTTTGGAACATTGTTAAGAAGAGAGCATTGGTGTGCTTACTAATCGCAAAGGGACTGGTAGGCCAAGGAAGACCTCTACGGCTGATGACAGAAGAATTTTCTCTATAATAAAGAAAAATCCCCAAACACCTGCCCGACAGATCAGAAACACTCTTCAGGAGTCAGGTGTGAATTTGTCAATGACAGAAGACTTCATGAACAGAAATACAGAGGCTACACTGCAAGATGCAAACCACTGATTAGCCGCTAAATAGGATGGCCAGGTTGCAGTTTGCCAAGAAGTACTTAAAAGAGCAACCAGTTCTGGAAAAAGGTTTAGTGGACAGATGAGACGAAGATTAACTTGTATCAGTTAAGCTCCAGAACCAGGGGCCACAGTTTAAGAATAAGGAGTCAGCCATTTAGAACGGAGACGAGGAAATACTTTTTCTCACAGAGAGTGATGAGTCTGTGGAATTCTCTGCCTCGGAGGCCGGTGGAGGCAGGTTCTCTGGATGCTTTCAAGAGAGAGCTAGATAAGGCTCTTAAAAATAGCAGAATCAGGGGATATGGGGAGAAGGCATGAACGGGGTACTGATTGGGGATGATCAGCCATGATCACATTGAATGGCTCGAAGGGTGAATGGCCTACTCCTGCACCTATTGTCTATCAGAGTGATGGCAGGAGCAAAGTATGGAGGTGAGAAGGACCTGCCCAAGATCCAAAGCATACCACCTCATCTGTGAAGCACGGTGGTGGGGGTGTTATGGCCTGGGCATGTATGGCTGCTGAAGGTACTAGCTCACTTATCTTCATTGATGATACAACTGCTGATGGTAGCAGCATAATGAATTCTGAAGTGTATAGACACATCCTATCTGCTCAAGTTCAAACAAATGCCTCAAAACTCAGTGGCCGGCGGTTCATTCTACAGCAAGACAATGATCCCAAACATACTGCTAAAGCAACAAAGGAGTTTTTCAAAGCTAAAAAATGGTAAATTCTTGAGTAGCCAAGTCAATCACCCAATCTGAACCAAATTGAGCATGCCTTTTATATGCTGAAGAGAAAACAGAAGGGGACTAGCCCCCAAAACAAGCATCAGATAAAGATGGCTGCAATACAGGCCTGGCAGAGCATCACCAAAGAAGACACCCAGCAACAGGTGATGTCCATGAATCGCAGACCAAGCAGTCATTGCATGCAAAGAATATGCAACAAAATACTAAACATGACTACTTTCATTTACATGACATTGCTGTGTCCCAAACATTATGGTGCCCTGAAATAGGGGGACTATGTATAAACACTGCTATAATTTTTAATTGTATAAAAATGTATAAAATGTATAAAAATGGCCTTTATTAAAATCTGACAATGTGCACTTTAACCACATGTGATTTTTTTTCTATTACATATCTCAAATTGTGGAGTAGAGGCAAATAAATAAATGATGGGTCTTTGTCCCAAACATTATGGAGGGCACTGCAGCTGCCAATGGCAAGGACAGCATTGATAACACATTCTAATTCTCCTCAAGGAGGTAGGGAGACTCTTCTTTGAATTATCGTGACTCCTTGTGAACCAGGTGCTCCTACAATGCTACATGAGAGGAAGTTGTATCTTAAAAAGGACAACTGGAGCTGCCCTGTGGTAGAGATGCACACTTAGATAGTGTGGTTTATAAAGAGTACAACTGCAGCATTGTCAACTAGTGTTGTAGGATTGAATGCTAAGGGTGGTTGATGGAATGTCAATCTAGCAGTTCTGGATGGTGTCAAATTACTGGAGTGTACAAATCTAGGCAAGTGATGAATATTCTTTCATGTTCATGACTTGTTTTTTGTCGAATATGGAAAGGTTTTGGGACGACAACAGTTTGTTGTTAGCCACAGGTTAGTGAGCCATTGATATGCTTTTGGAGCCACTACTATACATGTAGCTGAAATTGGAAATATGCGTAGGAAGGAACTGCAGATGCTGGTTTAAACTGCAGATAGACACAAAATGCTGGA
This sequence comes from Amblyraja radiata, assembly GCF_010909765.2. NCBI lineage: Eukaryota > Metazoa > Chordata > Chondrichthyes > Rajiformes > Rajidae > Amblyraja > Amblyraja radiata. The sequence goes on along the minus strand of NC_045979.1, from coordinate 27,793,104 downwards.
GTAACTCAGCAGGTCAGGCAGCATCACTGGAGAGAAGAAATGGGTGACATTTCGGGTTGAGATGTCAGACCCTTTAGAACGAAGGAGGGTCCCCTTGTGAAAAATGACTCTGACCATTCAAATGTTTTCTCTTTGATGTCAACTAACTTCTGTTTTACCTGGGCTCATTGATATGATGAGCAATCACTCTCACCTTATCTCTGGAACTCAGCACTTTGATTAAGGCTTGACTGGGTAATGGTCAGGAGCAGGTAACCCTGGCAAAACCAACACTTGTTACTGTGAAAGATATGGGCGACAGATCGTGGGAAAATAAGAGTTCACTTTTTTGAAGTTACTCCTCAGCTCACTGACAGAAAATGCAAGCTGAATGACAAAGATGGCCTTTAGAACCTACGAATGGATGCAGGCTCAAATTTATTCACTTGCTGGAATGGAGAGCAATGGAAGTTTTATAACTAAAAGTATTCTATTGGGATACATCACAGCTTGGTTTGACAACAGTTCTGCTCATAATGGCAAAATTGTGACTGTACCCCAATATATCTCGCAAGCCAGCCTCCCCACCATCAACACTTTACACTGTATTGGGAGTGCAGCCATCAATCAAGGACCATTTCACCCCAGTCATTCCCCCTTCTCTCCTCACATCTCATTTCCCATCCAGCCAAAGATAGTTCGACAGCATGTACCACCAGATTCAGGAACAGCTTCCCCCCCAAATGTTATCAGACTATTGAAGGGTCCTCGTGTGAGCTAGAGTGCAGTCCCAATTTCCCAGCCTACCTCTTTGCAGAACTTGCACTCATTTTTCTGCACTCTGTAAATGTATCACTACAATGCTGTAAAACTACATTCAGCATTATGGTTATGGTTCTTGTTCCACAACCTCATTTGATCCAAATAATTAGGTCCGGCTACATTATGAAGAAGGTTTAAGAACTAACATGTTTTTCTACTGTCAATTTCAGTAGCTTTCCCACAGTTGTTGTTGATATATTGGCCCAGAAATTAATTTACAAGGCCCATGTTTTGTCTGTGTTAGATTGATATAAAGTGTGATGTCACTTGTGAAACAAAATTGGCTCATCCAATTAAGTAGTGCAAGATTGGGCCTCAGCGTGGATGATGCCACAATTCATTGACGTCCAGGATGCTACTTGGCATTTCGCAAGGGTGAGGAAGCAACATCCATCAGTGTAGAGTGTATTTCTGATTTAAAAAAATTCCCCCACACAGAGGCTGGAGGGAATAGGGAATGAGCTGCCAGAGCAAGTTGTAGAAGCAAATTGTAGATAGACTGTTTAAGAGACATTCCAACAGTAACTAGGAAAGATTTAGAGGATCATGGATCATAATGGGACCAGCTCAGGAAGGCACCTTGGTCACGATGGGCGTTGGGCCGAAGGGCCTGGCTTTGTGCTATGTAACACAATATCACAGTCAATGACATTGTGTTTCTCTGTTGCTGGTTGAGTGAGTGAAAACAAATTGGACGATATTTAGCCTCGATTGGATTTATCCTGCATTTTGGAGACAGGACATACCTAGGCCAGTTTCCAACAGATGCCAGTTTGAAACTGTACTGGAACAGCTTGAATAGAAATGAAGGTTGCTCTAAAGTTATATGTATATATGTATGTAGTTTGTTTGTTTATACTATTCTTATAACAAATGTAAAGCCAACGAGAGTTGTTTTTTAAATGTGCTATATAAATAAATGTGACTTGACTTGACTAAAGTGCACATCTTCAGTTAGACAGCTGGGCTGTTTCCCAGCTCTATTGTATTTGTTGTACCAAGTGTTTTCAGCAATTTCCTGATATCACATATAGGGATCGCAAGCAAACCCAAAATGGACCATCTGTTCAGCACTTCTGGTTGAATGTGGTAGTGAATGCTTTAATCTCACCTTTAGCATTCACACACTGTGATCAATGAGGATGGGGATATTCTCATGATTACCCCCTCCTGTCAAATAACTGTCCACCATAATTCATGACTTGATATGGCAGAGTACAGTCCTTCAATCTGATCCATAGGTTGAGATCATTTAACTCGTATTCCCCTCTAATGCTTTTTATGATCTTTAGTCCTGTGTTGCAATAACTCTAGGCTATTAACCCTTGAATTTTAGGCGTCTGGTACCGATCTGGCATGCCCTTAGACAATCCTCACTGAAGCTGGGTTGATCCCATGCCTTATTAGCAATGGGAGAATGAGGGATAGGGCAGGCTTTGGCGCGGTGTTGTGGTGGTATACATTTTGATGATGATGATGATAGCCGAAAGTGACTTATGGATGCACAGTTTTGAGCTGCCGGATTTGATCTGTGTCTCTACCACTTAGCATAAACTTTAGTGCCACATAACAGAGGGTGTCCTCAGCATGGCGATGGGATAGTGAATCCACAAGAACTGCATTGGTAGCCACTGCTACCAAAGGAGAAATGCAACCATGCTGCTATGTGGTACAAGGCCAACCTGACTGGCACACTTCAATTGCTCGCCCCCCCCCCCACCTCTTCATCTTTCTCCACCTACAACATCAGTTTGAAGAAGGGCCCTGACAAAAAACATCACCTCTCAATCCAGTACTTTGTGATCTGTTTGATAAACGAGCATTGGCAGTTACTTGTTTTTCTATTAAATGTATTGAATGTATTTATTAAAGTAGTAACATAATTTAACTTAGCATGACTCGAGAAGAGTGAAACTGATTATATAATTCTTGAAGGTAGACAAAAATGCTGGAGAAACTCAGCGGTTGAGGCAGCATCTATGGAGCGAAGGAAATAGGCAACGTTTCGGGTTGTGCTGCAGAAGGCCCATTTCCTTCGCTCCATAGATGCTGCCTCACCCGCTGAGTTTCTCCAGCATTTTTGTCTACCTTCGATTTTCCAGCATCTGCAGTTCCTTCTGCAGCACAATGGTTCAGCTGGTAGAGCTTCTGCCTCACAACTGCAGAGACCTGGGTTCAATCCTGACCTCGGGTGCTTTCTGTATAGAGCTGTTTGCATGTTCTCCCTGTGACCGCGCATTTCCTCCGGGTGCTCCGTTTTCCTCCCACATCCCAAAGACGTGTGGATTTGTAGGTTAATCTGGCCTCTGTAAATTGCCCCTGGTGTGTACGGTATGGATGAGAAAGTGGGATATGATAGAACTTGTGTGGTCGGCATGGACTCTGTGGGCTGAAGGGTGGTATCATGCTGTATTTCTAAACTAAACTTCTTATCACAGGGACAAGGCATAAATAGCCACATTGCTCCTATAATAAATGCATTAAAAAATTAAACTAACAAAATCAAAATTTTCAAAAATCCTTCACTTGCTGTTTAAAATCCCTGCCAATTTTCTCATATTCTGTTCAGAGATACCATTACTTTCTCTGCTGATATGGGAGCTAAACAAATTAGTGCACTGCATGCATCAATCATTACTTGTAGTAGCACTCAACTGTGTCACAAGGTTGTGTGTTCAAAACAAATTTAAAAGACAAATTCAAAATCTAAAATTTAGAACAAAACATTGAAGTTTTATCAAACAACATTTTATTCTCAGTAGTATTTGGGTTTTTTGTAAAATTGTAGAATTTAAGGGACCTAGAGTTCAGTCCAACATAACTGTTTTTGTTCAGGATCCTTGTTCACAAGCCAGACACCAGTCGATCACTTGACACAATGTTTAACGCGGCACAGGATAAAAGCCAAGGTCATCTTTTTACATCCAATACTAAATACACCAGGTTCGGCATTTCACAAGTCTCAGTCATTGTTCAACAATCAACACTAGTAGTACGTTGCCATCAAGTAACTACAACCGAGACAGATCAAATCTAATGTGACCTATCTGTTGGTTACCATTTTAATATGTGCAGATTAATTGCAATTAATAAATCTATTTGAAAGTAGATGCTCAACAGGATGGCATGCATCTATTTTTAATACTGATAGATTGGTATTGGTATTGATATAGGAATTGGAGAATTAGCCCATCAAGTCTACTCTGCCATTCATTCATGGCTGACCCATCTCTCGCTCCTAACCCCATTCTCGTGCCTTCTCATAATCTCTGACACCTGTACTAACCAAGAATCTATCTCTGTCTTAAAAATATCCACTGACTTGGCCTCCACAGCCTTCTGTGGCAAATAATTCCACAGATTCACCACCCTCTTCCTAAAAGAACGTCCTTTAATTCTGAGGCTATGACCTCGTCCTCGACTCTCCCACTAGTGGATTGGTTTTGATATCGATTGATAGATCTGATAAAGATTGGTATTGGTTTACTATTGTCATTGGTTTATTACTGTCATGCCTACTGCAAAACTGAATAGCGTTTGGTTGAGGGCTATCCAATTAAATCATATCATGCTATACACGAGTACAATCAAACCATACACAACAGGTAATGCAAAGAGAAAATTGCCAAAATACAGTGTTACAGCATTAGATAAGGAGCAAGTATTCACAATGAGGCAAGTTGGGAGATCTGGACCATACTCCAGTTATGGTTGGACCACTCAGTAGTCCGATAATAGTGGGGAAGAAGCTTCTCCCCGACAGGAGAGGGGATGACCGGCGTGAAAAGGATCCTTGAATACCTTGGTTGCTTTTCCGAGGCAGGTTAAGTATAGATGAGTCGATGAAGACAAAGGCTTGTCTGTATGATGGGCTGGGAGACGTTAACAACTGCAATGTCTCACGTTCATGGCAGAGTGGTTACCAAGCCAAGCCATCCCAATAGTAAGCTTTCTATTGTTCATCTGGAGAAGTCGTTAAGTGGTTGATACAAATCTTATAGAATGCTGTTCGGTAGGAGTTGTAGTATTTTCATCCAGCCATGAAGAAAGAAAGAATTTATTTCCAAATCAGGATGGTTTGCAACATGGAGGGAAACCTGCAGATGGTGCTGTTTCCATTCCTCAGCTGTCCTTATTCTTTGTGATGGTGTCGTGGGTTTGAGGGTTTGCTAACGACAATGCATTTTGTAGATGACATACACTGCAGTCACACTGACAGTACAAGGAATGAATGTCAATCAAGCAGGCATTGTCCTGGATTATGTTGAGCCTTGACTGTTATTGGAGCTTTAACCATCCAGGGAAATACCAGTATTTGAATTTGTGAGGCTGGGGCAAAGGGACAGCAGAGGGAAGTCAAATAGGAGAGGATGTTGGTAAACCAAATGCTAGAATCAAGGACCTGTGCAGCCAAAGGAAATAAAGGAAACCACCGATGTTGGTTTACAGAAAAAAGACAAAGTGCAGCAGTAACTCAGCGGGTCAGGCAGCATCTCTGAAGAACATAGATAGGTGGTGTTTTGGGTGAGGCCCCTTCTTCAGATTGAAGGGTCCCGACCCAAAGCATCACCTATCTATGTTCTCCAGTGATGCTACCTGACCCGCTGTATTATTCCAGCCCTTGGTCTCTTTTTTTTCAGCCAGATGATGCAAATAAGTGAATGAAAATGGAGAATGTGAAAGAGCAGAAGGATCAAAGAGCTATGGAGCTCAAGGTGGTTAACGAGATAAGGAGACACGAGACCATGAAGGGATTTGACTAAAAACTGAGAAATTTGAAATAAAAACTGAGCTAGAAACCAATACAGTTCTGTGAATATAGCGAATAAAGTGATTGGGAGTGGAGATGGTGGCAGAAGGACCAGAGGCAACTGAAGTTAGTAAACAAATAGTCCACAACTGTGAATTTCATGCCCAGTGACAAGACGATTACCTAATTTGTGATGGTCTATTTTGCACATAATTTTGCTAACACCATCACTGACAGACAACAGAGCGTACAAAAGCAAAGCAAGAAATATCCAGCCGACAATTTTCTTCCAAGCATAGGAATACCTGTCACCAAGTCGTGACTCAACAATAATTAATTAGAATTTGCCAGCAGGAACCTCTAACCACAGCAGCAAACATCCAAACAGCTCAAACTATTTATGTAGTTACAGAGGATTGGAGAGTAGCCAATGTTGTTCCTTTACGAAGGGAACTAAAGATAAACCAGGACATTGTTGGCCAGCAAGCCTCACTTCAGTGGTAGGGAAGCTATTAGAGAGGATTCTCTCTCATTTGGAAGAGATGGGATAATTAGCGCAGCATGTCTTAGAATGCAGCAGGTCATGTCCTACAAACTTAGAGGTTGAAGAGGTAATGAAGGTGATTGATTGAATAGGCAGCATATGTTATCTGCATTGATTTTAGTAAAGCATTTGATAAAGTTTCCCCTGATAGACATAACCAGAAGAATAATACACGTGATCCAGAGTGGCTTGGTAGTTTAGATTTAGAACTGAGAACACACATAGAAGACAGAGGGAAGTGGTGAAAGGGTGTCATTCTGGCAGGAGGTCTGTGACCAGCGGTGTTCCGCAAGTATATATAAATGAGTTGGAAGCAAATGTTGGTTAGTAAGCTTGCAGTCAACACCAATGTTGCTAGAGTTGTGTTCAGTGAAGACGACTGTTAAAGGATACAGTGGAATGTAGATCAATTACAGACGTGGGTGGAGAAATGGCAGATGGTGTTTAATCCGAGCTAGTGAGAGATATTGCATTTTGGTAAGTTGTGGCAGGGCCCTTAACAGCATGGTTGTAGGGATCCTGTGGTCCAATTCCAGAACTCCCTGAAAGTAGCAACAAGTAAATAGAGTGGTTAATGCCCCTGTCCCACTTAGGAAACCTGAATGGAAACCTCTGGAGACTTTGCGCCCCACCCAATGTTCCCGGAGGTTTTTGTCAATCTCCCTACCTGCAACCTCCGGCAACCACCTGCAACCTCCGAGAACCGCACGGAAACCTTGGGTGGGGCGTAAAGTCTCCAGAGGTTTCCGTTCAGGTTTCCTAAGTGGGACAGGGGTATACCTGCTTTTATTGGTTAGGCTGCATTTGGAGCATTGTGCAGTTCTATTGCCCCATTGCAGCAAGGATTACTGGAAGCTCTTGGGAGGGTGAAGAGGTTTACCAGAAGGCTGGATAAACTTGGATTATTTTTTTCTCGAGCTGAGGAGACCTGATCGAAGTATATAAAATTATGAGGGGTATAGATATGGTGAATAGTCAAATCCTTTTCCCACGGTGGAAGTTTTATAAAGACTAGAGGGCATAGCTTTAAGATGAGAGAGGTTAAGTTTGAGAGATATGCAGGGCAAGCTTTTTGTTACACAGAATGGTTGGTTCTGTGAATGCACTGCCAATGGTTGGGGTTGAAAGCAGATACAATAATTGCATTTAAGAGGCCTTTAGATAAACACATGAATTTGCAGGAAATGGAAGGATATGGATCAAGCTTAACCTGCCATCATATTCGGTGTTGACATTGTTGGGCCAAAGGACCAGTTCCTATGCTGTATTGTTTCATGCATGTTATATGGTAGCTGAACTCTACTGTAAATAAAATGTTACCTTTTGATATAAAAGGTAATAGCTTTGATTTCCAAAGTATGCTTATGCAATTATCAGCAAATGCTAAAATCTGATGAGCTGCGAGAAAACTCAAAAACATTTGTTTCAACAATTTCAGAAACTGAGAATTGCATGATGCCATAATTACAGAAAAAAAATTGTTGATGTCGCAGCATGCTAAATTACAAGTTAGTGCAATCCAAATGCAAACAATCGGATTTTAGCATTTACTTGCAAAAGGGGGTTGAAAACATGTGAGCATCTACCTCAAGTTCTGAAAATTTCTATTTAGTAAATCATTTAGGCATACAAAATGACTTTGTATGCTCAAATGATTTACTAGATACATTTCCTTCCGCAGGTTTGGAAGAATAACATTACAAAATAAGAATGCCACCGAATTCTTAAGGAGTTGGTCTCCTTTCATCAACTTTTTGGAATCATGTGATGCAGCGGTACCGTAAAGTTTGCTGATTTCAGTTCATGCCGCGGATAGATCTACATCTCCGAATAAACATAGAAACATGGAAACATAGAAATTAGGTGCAGGAGTAGGCCATTCGGCCCTTCGAGCCTGCACCGCCATTCAATATGATCATGGCTGATCATCCAACTCAGTATCCCGTACCTGCCTTCTCTCCATACCCTCTGATCCCCTTAGCCACAAGGGCCACATCTAACTCCCTCTTAAATATAACCAATGAACTGGCCTCGACTACCCTCTGTGGCAGGGAGTTCCAGAGATTCACCACTCTCTGTGTGAAAAAAGTTCTTCTCATCTCGGTTTTAAAGGATTTCCCCCTTATCCTTAAGCTGTGACCCCTTGTCCTGGACTTCCCCAACATCGGGAGCAATCTTCCTGCATCTAGCCTGTCCAACCCCTTAAGAATTTTGTAAGTTTCTATAAGATCCCCTCTCAATCTCCTAAATTCTAGAGAGTATAAACCAAGTCTATCCAGTCTTTCTTCATAAGACAGTCCTGACATCCCAGGAATCAGTCTGGTGAACCTTCTCTGCACTCCCTCTATGGCAATAATGTCCTTCCTCAGATTTGGAGACCAAAACTGTACGCAATACTCCAGGTGTGGTCTCACCAAGACCCTGTGCAACTGCAGTAGAACCTCCCTGCTCCTATACTCAAATCCTTTTGCTATGAAAGCTAACATACCATTCGCTTTCTTCACTGCCTGCTGCACCTGCATGCCCACTTTCAATGACTGGTGTACCATGACACCCAGGTCTCGCTGCATCTCCCCTTTTCCTAGTCGGCCACCATTTAGATAATAGTCTGCTTTCCTGTTTTTGCCACCAAAATGGATAACCTCACATTTATCCACATTATACTGCATCTGCCAAACATTTGCCCACTCACCCAGCCTATCCAAGTCACCTTGCAGTCTCCTAGCATCCTCCTCACAGCTAACACTGCCCCCCAGCTTAGTGTCATCCGCAAACTTGGAGATATTGCCTTCAATTCCCTCATCCAGATCATTAATATATATTGTAAATAGCTGGGGTCCCAGCACTGAGCCTTGCGGTACCCCACTAGTCACTGCCTGCCACTGTGAAAAGGACCCGTTTACTCCTACTCTTTGCTTCCTGTTTGCCAGCCAGTTCTCTATCCACATCAATACTGAACCCCCAATGCCATGTGCTTTAAGTTTGTAAACTAATCTCTTATGTGGGACCTTGTCGAAAGCCTTCTGGAAGTCCAGATACACCACATCCACTGGTTCTCCCCTATCCACGCTACTAGTTACATCCTCGAAAAATTCTATAAGATTCGTCAGACATGATTTACCTTTTGTAAATCCATGCTGACTTTGTCCAATGATTTCACCACTTTCCAAATGTGCTGCTATCCCATCTTTAATAACTGACTCTAGCAGTTTCCCCACTACCGATGTTAGACTAACTGGTCTGTAATTCCCCGTTTTCTCTCTCCCTCCCTTCTTAAAAAGTGGGGTTACGTTTGCTACCCGCCAATCCTCAGGAACCACTCCAGAATCTAAAGAGTTTTGAAAGATTATTACTAATGCATCCACTATTTCTGGAGCTACTTCCTTAAGTACTCTGGGATGCAGCCTATCTGGCCCTGGGGATTTATCGGCCTTTAATCCATTCAATTTACCCAACACCACTTCCCGGCTAACCTGGATTTCACTCAATTCCTCCAACTCCTTTGACCCGCAGTCCCCTGCTATTTCCGGCAGATTATTTATGTCTTCCTTAGTGAAGACGGAACCAAAGTAGTTATTCAATTGGTCCGCCATATCCTTGTTCCCCATGATCAACTCACCTGTTTCTGACTGCAAGGGACCTACATTTGTTTTAACTAATCTCTTTCTTTTCACATATCTATAAAAACTTTTGCAGTCAGTTTTTATGTTCCTTGCCAGTTTTCTTTCATAATCTATTTTTCCTTTCCTAATTAAGCCCTTTGTCCTCCTCTGCTGGTCTCTGAATTTCTCCCAGTCTGCTGCTTTTTCTGGCTAATTTGTACGCATCATCCTTCGCTTTGATACTATCCCTGATTTCCCTTGTTATCCACGGATGCACTACCTTCCCTGATTTATTCTTTTGCCAAACTGGGATGAACAATTTTTGTAGTTCATCCATGCAGTCTTTAAATGTCTTCCATTGCATATCCACCGTCAACCCTTTTAGAATTAATTGCCCGTCAATCTTGGCCAATTCACGTCTCATACCCTCAAAGTTACCTTTCTTTAAGTTCAGAACCATTGTTTCTGAATTAACAATGTCACTCTCCATCCTAATGAAGAACTCAACCATATTATGGTCACTCTTGCCCAAGGGGGCACGTACAACAAGACTGCTAACTAACCCTTCCTCATTACTCAATACCCAGTCTAAAATAGCCTGCTCTCTCGTTGGTTCCTCTACATGTTGATTTAGATAACTATCCCGCATACATTCCAAAAAAATCCTCTTCCTCAGCACCCCTGCCAATTTGATTCACCCAATCTATATGTAGATTGAAGTCACCCATTATAACGGTTTTGCCTTTGTCGCACGCATTTCTAATTTCCTGTTTGATACCATCTCCAACTTCACTACTACTGTTAGGTGGCCTGTACACAACACCCACCAGCGTTTCTGCCCCTTAGTGTTTCGCAGCTCTACCCATACCGATTCCACATCCTGCAAACTAATGTCCTTCCTTTCCATTGCGTTACTCTCCTCTCTAATCAGCAATGCTACCCCACCTCCTTTTCCTTTCTCTCTATCCCTCCTGAATATTGAATATCCCTGGATGTTCAGCTCCCAGCCTTGGTCACCCTGGAGCCATGTCTCCGTGATCCCAACTATATCAGTCATTAATAGCTATCTGCACATTCAACTCATCCACCTTATTACGAATGCTCCTTGCATTGAGACACAAAGCCTTCAGGCTTGTTTTTACAACACTCTTACCCCTTATACAATTTTGTTGAAAAGTGGCCCTTTTTGATTTTTGCCCTGGATTTTCCGGCCTGCCACTTTTACTTTTCACCTTGCTACCTATTGCTTCTACCCTCATTTTACACCCCTCTGTCTCTACGCTCACACATTTAAGAAACCCTTTCCCTTTAACTCCATCCTCCACTAGCCCATTCGACACCCCACCCCCCTTATTCAGTTTAAAACCACCCGTGTAGCAGTGGCAAACCTGCCTGCCAGAATGCTGGTCCCACACCTGTTAAGATGCAATCCGTCCCTTTTGTACAGTTCCCCCTTACCCCAAAACAGATCCCAGTGATCTAAGAATCTAAATCCCTGCCCCGTGCACCAGTTCCTCAGCCACACGTTCAGGTCCCGTATCTCCCTGTTCCTGCTCTCGCCAGCACGAGGATTTGAAAATTTCTCTTTTAAGGGGCCTTCTCTCCTATTTCTACTTTCCACTTTTTTTTTTTTTTTTTTTATATACACACTTCACGTTTTTCTATTCTCTACCATCTATTTTTCCTCTTTTTCCCCTTTCTATTGTTTTCTTTTTCTTGTCTTGCTTACTTCCTTCTCAAAACATAAAACTAGAGGTTGTACATAGAATGGATTACGGTACGACATAGTTGGCACCTAAAATTAGGTTCCACTGTACTGTTTTGTACTGTATTAACTTCTAATAAAATAAACAACAACAAAAAACAACAACAAAAAATAAAAAATAAGAATGCCTCCAAGGCAATTATTCTATTTCACTATAGAATAGATCGGTCGACAAAGAGGGACCAAATGGAATTCATCAGTGCATTTGTGTTTTAGTTTAGTTTAGTTTAGAGATACAGATTTAGTTCAGTTTAGGAAGCAGGCCCTCAACCCACCGAGTCCACACCAACCAGCGATCCCCGCACACTTACACTATCCTGCACACACTAGGGACAATTATCATTTATACCAAGCCAATTAACCTACAAACCCACATGTCTTTGGAGTGTGGGAGGAAACCGAAGATCTCAGAGAAAACCACGCAGGTTACAGGGAGAACGTACAAGTGTCTTTGAGCATCTAAAATGTTAAATTTTTGTGCAAATGTTCTATTTTGCCAACACACTAACTCAACATCATTCTCAATAAAGAACTAATGCACAGTGAAACTGTTTCATGATTTTCGTGGAGCCAGACTAGCAGATTCTCTGGACTATTGAATACTACTGACACCCCTACACATTTTCAAATCTATTTTCTTCAAAAATGATGTTACACAGTGTTAAAATAAATTTCACTGAACCCAGCAAATTTAAAAGGATGGTGGGGGCCTAATAAGTATAAAGTGTGGGGGGACCATCACCTGGTGAGCCAGATGAGCAACCGTCAACATTTCCAAATAGCCAGGCAGCAGATTATCACTGTATTATTTTAAACTTTGATTTTTTTTCTAGATTATTTTCCCAAGAATGCCTTACGATGGGAGAATTAAGCAATTTTGCACATTGCAGGTGATGAAGAGGCAGTACTATAAACCACAAAACCACCCAGGCACTGCACTGAAGACTTTCTATAGTTGGTTTTGTAGTCTAAACAATTTGATTTGCTGGAATTTGAAGAAAGAGAACAGGCCTGGTGCAGACAACATTCTGTAGAAGATTTACAGAAACTAATCCTTTACCCATGAAATGATAATTGCTAATATGTTTTAAGTACAATATTAAACAATGAAAATAATATTTTTGAATAGTCCAATTGAAAATACTTCACCTTTCACTTTAAATCATTCAACAAGAAGTATTTTGTCTTTAAGACCAGTAATGATTTAATTAACATTCTCAACAATCACTCTTTTCCTTATCTCTGTCATCTTTCCAAAACTACAATCTTCAGTCTTTGTTTCTGCACTTCCAGTTGATTGTAAAGCCTCAACCCCCATAGGCAACCATGTGTGTGATCATCAAATAGTTCTGTTGCCCTCCCTGCCAAACCCACATGACTAAAAGGCTTTACTGGTTAGGATGCTACAAGATGTGTAGGGGTACTGCAAGAAGCAAGGAGCCTGTGCCGAAGGAAAAAAAAAGACATCTGAGGAGCACTGCAGTCTTTGTGTTGTTTTATTATTCATCCCACCAATTCCTTGAACTTTATTTTAAGAAACTGACCGTAAGCTTTCTTGGGGATGGCTCTCAGTGAATCATCCCACAAAGAATCACAAAATAACTTTCATAAAATGCTTATTAGTTTATTATCCTAATACCATTGCATAAATCTGAAACATTAAGACATTTACTGTGGAAATAATTTTAAATAAAGCACCACTGATAATCTGTATAGGGATTCATTAAACATCATCTGAAAAGTACATTTTGAGGTGTCCACAAGTAAGAAGTGGCAATAGATGTGGCAAACAAATACTAATTGCCGTTATCAGATAAAGCACATCTTAGTGCAGCTTTGGAAAGAGTTCAGGGAATTGTAACTGGCTGTTCCGTCATTAACCATGGAGAACAGAAAAAGTTTCTCAATACACAAGCCAAAATCAATGTGGGAAAATTGGAAATTAAGTCATGAATGATTGTATTTTCAATTTTGTTGATTACTTGATTGGTTACCTGTTCAAATAAGAAGTGAAACAAGAGTAAACAATACCTTCGGCACCCCACTGAAACATAAAAATGACAGGCAGCTAGACCACAGGGCTTCAGTTATAAGGAGATTGTATAGGCTTGGTCTGTTTTGCCTTCAGAGAAGGAAGGTGAGGATTAACCTTGAGGGGTTATAAAATGAAGGACATAAATAGGGTAAATCATACTTTTTCCCCAGGGCAGAGGAGTTTAAAACTAGATGGCAGAGGTTTAAGGTGAGAGGTAAGATTAATGGGGGATCAGACGGAAAATAATAGGTGGTAGCTGTATATATAACGAGCTGTACAGAAAGTGGTAGTAGCAGGTAATATTACAACTTTTAAAATACATTAGAACAGGTACAATAATGCGAAAGATTTAGAGGAACATGTACCAAACACAAGCTAATGGGTAGGAAGGCATTGCAGACGCTGGTTTCAACCGAAGATAGACAAAATGCGGGAGTAACACATTTTGCACAGTAGCATCTCTGGAGTGAAGGAATGGGTGATGTTTCAGGTCGAGACCCTTCTTCAGGCAAATGGGAACAGCTTAGAGAGGCGTCTTGTTTGGCGTGTATTAGTTGGAAAGAACAGCCTGTTCCCATGCAGTGTAAAACCCCAGGATTATTTACGTGATGGAATTAAAATTCATTTATTGCCATGATTAGATTTGAATTCCCATCTTTACACCGTCCAGCAGCATAATCATACCATTAACATTCTGTTATATGGTGTGCAAAATGAGAAAAGGCTTAGTAAGTTGGAATAAACAAGGTATGATGTAACAGAAGCATAGAACAAGGTTTCTGCAACGGGTATGCCAAGTCATCGACAGATCATGTGAACTACTTCTCTGTCCACAGATGGTGCCCAATTCAAATTCTTCCAGCATTTTTAGTATTTTTTCAGATCATAGTCTTTGCCACATACACTCACTCCTACATTCACCAAGTCATTTGCCACCAAAGCTGAAGCATGCGCTAAAAATTTATTGTTGAACAACTACTTCAAGTGGCCAATGCTGGCTGAATGTCACAAAATTGAAGAACAGTTGTTAGGACCGGAAAGAAAATGGAGAGTTATCCTATGGAGATATTTAACGAGGAGCACGGTGATTTTAATTGCACTGAAAAAAACGGTGGAGATTAGCTGAGCAATGAAGGATGCCTTGTTCATTAATTAAGAAACATTGTAATAACTTGGTCTCGAAACAATATTCCAACATTCAAATTTGAGAATCACGTTTGTTTTGCTGGGAAGTGCCATATTATGTTAATTCTTAAATGTTGCAGATTCCAACTTGACTACCGAGTCAAGCTACAAGGAGAAAAAAATTAAGACTTGAAACACAGCGCCCAGGATAAAATACTTTAAGAACCACTGGGGAAATAACTTACTCTATGGACCAAATCATTCTCTAATTATCCTGCTATAAGAAACGCCTGCAAGCACTGTTTATTGGAGAATTCAAGACAGGAAATCTCAACCCAAACAGGGCTTGCTTATACATTGAAAACTTCCAAAAGCATTCCAGACTGAAGAAGATTAATTTACAACTCAGATCTCAAGTCCAGACATAATTCAAATGAGGCACAAGTATGCTGACTTATGAGTTTGTAAAACATGAACCCTGTTCAAGACACAAAGACCAGTGAAGCACAAAGATGAATGAACACCTGACACGGGCACAAGAAAGATCTTCAAAATGTGCTGAATATCCCATCATTTCCTTTGCCTCGATTATTCAAATGTACTATAAGTTTAAGTTTGCATATCAACTGAAAATTCAGGTATATCCAGGTTAATTACTGAATAATTGCCACTTATTTGCATGTTCAAATTCTAGTGCACCAATGTCAATCTATTTTCTGTGAACTAATTCGTTTTACGCAATCTGATGGATAACAGCATGAAGTAATAGCCCATGCAAAAACAGGGAAAAAATTGCTGGAGTAACTCAGGCAGCATCTCTTGAGAACATAGATAATGTTTTGAGTCAGAACCCTTCTTCAGACTGGTACACAAAATTGCTGGGGAAACTCAGCGGGTGCAGCAGCATCTATGGAGCGAAGGAAATAGGCGACGTTTCGGGCCGAAACCCTTCTTCAGACTGATTGTGATGGGGTGGGGGGGGAAATAAGAGAGCTGGAAAAAAGGGGCAGGTCAAATCCTGGCAAGTTCTAGGCGAACACAAGCAAGGGGTAATTTATAAGCAGATGGTTGAACAAAGGCCAGAGATGCAAATTCTAAAGATGCGAGATAATGATACAAAGGGTTGTGAATTATAAAGCCAGAAGATGGAATGAAGACAGAATGGAAGGGGGCCAAGCGCAGCCTCTGTAATCATTTTGCCCAACACTGGCTGTCCGTCTAGGCCTACTGGATATCCCAGATGCTAACCATTTAACTCTTCTTCCCATTTACATACCTTTCTGCCCTGTGCCTCCTCCATTGCCAGAGTGAGGCCAAACTTAAACTGGAGGAACAGCATCTCATATTCTGCCTGGGTAGCTTAAAACTTAACAGTATGTACATTGAATGCTCCAATTTTAGGTAACTTAGCAAAACCCACCCATCTCCTCCTATTCCCCCCCCTCCCTCCATCTCTTCCCTGTACCCCACCCAGACTCGCAACCATTTTTTCCTCCCCCTCCATTTCATTTTCTGGCTTCACAATTGTAACACTTCTATCCTTATCTCTCACCATCAGTCTTTTCATCCCTTGCCTTTGTCCAACCATCTGCCTATCCAAAACTTCCTTCGACTGTATCCACCCATCGCTTGCTGGGCTTTGTCCTGCCCCTCCTCTCTTCCATCTTTCTTCCCTCTCCCATCGCAATCAGTCGGAAGAAGGGACCTGACCCAAAACATCATCTATCCGTGTTCTCCAGGAATGCTGCTTGACCGGCTGAGTTACTCCAGCAATGTATTTTTTTTGTAAACCAGCATCTGCATTTCTTGTTTCTACAAGCAGAAACAGCCCAAAATCATACTGACAAAAGCAGCAAGATCTGATAACATATCAGCAGAATATAACCAGGGAAACTATAACACTGGCAGCATTTAATGCTATACTTACAACAGCAGAACTACTGAGAAAAAAAACTGTCAAGAGCATTCATGATTCAAATTCATCCTTTGTACTTCAATACACCATCTATACTTATCATTCTGCTATTTTTCCGACAGGATTAATCACACCACCCTACTTTATTTTGTCATTGTCCAGCTTACAAGGATCATTTTCGAGTTCCACACATGCAATCCAATCTCAACTGAAGCACCAGTCATGACCCTCCGCACTTCTGCATGAATCTATTCAGTCTCTTTTTTTATCCCTACCTACATCTTACGCAATAGCTACTTCATCCACATCATGCATATCAAACCATACGAAATTTGACAACACCATACTCCGCCCTACCTCAGAATTTCTTGATTCTCCCCAATTCTGTTGATTGGATATCTAACATCATGTGCTGCATTAGTTACAATTTTCTCTCAAAAAACCCTCACAAATAATTATTCCACAGAAGTCCACTACCCTAAGAAATAGAAGCAGGAATAGGCAGTTTGGTTCTAAGCACAGCCACCAAGGGAAACATCAACCCTGCATCTACCCTCAAGCCCACATTGCTCAAATTTTCATCGCACTTCCCCAATCCACTTCCGTGCAAAAATAAATGGTTCCGTTGGAATCTGACTACTCCATACCCTGGTTTTCCACATCACGAGAGTAGCACAACATCATATCTTATCGCCTATATTTAGGCCTTAGCTGATCAAATCTTTAGCCCTCCTTATGTCTAAATTATTCCAATGAACTACAAGCCCATGTCCAATTACAGGCCATCCAGAATTTCAAATCAAAATAGAAACAATGTTTAAGCCTGTAGGTCAAAAAGGATCTGTTCAACTTTAAATGGTATGGAGGTTCCAATGGAACATGCATTTAATACATATTTACCAGTGACAATTTCACAAGGTGATGAATCTGTGAAATTCATTGCCACAAACAGCTGTGGAGACCAAATCATTGGGTATTTTTAAAATAGAGATTGATAAGTTCTTGATTAGTAAGAGTTACGAGGAGAAGGCAGGGGAATGGGGTTAAGGGGGAAACAGATCAACCATTATTGAATGGCTGAGTAGACGCAATGGGCCAAATAGTCTAATTCTGCTCCTATGCACTTATGGACAAAAGCTGGGCCAATCTTGGACTGGAATGACTGCATGTGCATTGTAATAATCATGCTGTATTTCAGTCAGAATAACAATTTTGGGGGGAATTACCAATGAGATTCATAATTTATAATATAATCCAGGATGTGTTGTAGTGCACAATGGTTTAGAGCATCCCAGTTTGTTAACTTGCCCAGTTTGAATATGGCAATTACCATTTTCTGTCATGCCTTTTGGATCGAATCACACTCAGATTTTTTTATGGTTTAGCCAATGGTTGGATGCCCCAGAACCTAGCTAAAAAAGAAATTCCAAGACGACACCATCTTCTCCGGTCATGTTTCTTTGTCAAAATTAAACACGCCGATAACCAACCAGAGGCTGGGTTGAAAGGCTGCGCTCAGTGGGTGCTGCAAGAATTGTTGATTCTAGAGTCCCATAGATGATTCAAGAATAATTCCCACAAACTGGAAGGTGGCCCATGTAATGCCAACATTCAAGAAAAAAGGTAGAGTGAAAATGGAGATAAAACTATAGAAGAGTTAGCCTAACATTGATAGAAGGGAAAATTCTCGAACCTATTGAAGAAACTTTGAAAATAATAACAAGGTTATTTAGAGTAGACATTGATCACGAAAGAAAAACCCATATAATATCTGTTCGTGTCCCAACACTTTAGGGCCAATTTAAAGAGGCCAATTAACATAGAAATCCGCGTGTCCTTGGGATGTGGGAAAAAATGAGAGCACCCGGAGGAAGCCTACATGGTTAAAGGAAAAACATGCAAACTCCACACAGACAGTATCAAGCCCAGGTTTCTGGAACTGCAAGGCAGCATTACTGGCTGTGTCACTGTGCTGCACAGTGAAATAACATCAACCTGAAACATCAACTCTGGTTCTCTCGTCACAGATGCTGCCTGACCTGCTGATTATTTCTCGTGTTCCCCGCTTTTATTGAAGCTCATTAGAATTGTTTGCTTGTTGACCAATCCTTTTCAACTACTCTTCAGTCTGGAGACAAGGGATTTGGGCCAAATTTCTGAAATCAATTTGGGCCAATTTAGATATTAGATTTAGATTAGATAGCCTTTTATTGTCATCCAGACCGAAGTCTGAACGAAATTGAAGCAGTCATACATACAATACAATACAATAAAAAACAACAATAAACACATATTAACATCCACCACAGTGAGTCCACCCAACATCTCCTCACTGTGATGGAGGCAAAAGTCTTAGGGCTGCAGTCTCTTCCCTCCTCTTCTCCTTCTGCGCTGAGGCGATACCCCCCGGGCGATGTTAAAACCTGTCCCGCGGCTCAAACACCGCGGCCCGGGGTAGTCGAAGCTGCCGCTCACCAGACCTGCTGACGCAGCCGCTGGCCCGCGGCCGAACCCCGGTCTCAGGCCACCGCCACCAGAACTGCCGTCCCAGCCCCCGGAGCATCGTTCCAGCCCCGAGCCGGATCGCCCTCACGTGAGTACTGCCACCCTTCTCAGCCTCGCGCCAGGGGCCGCCCCGACTTGGGCAGCACGATCCTCCATCGGGCTGGAAGTCCCCCCGACCGGGCGCCGCTCCTCCCTCAGGCTGGGCCGCCCCGACCGGGCGCCGCTCTCTCCCTCGTGCTGGGGCCGCCCCGAGCTGGGGCGCCTCTTCTCCCTCGGGCTGGGCCGCCCGACCGGGCGCCGCTCCTCCCTCGGGCTGGTACGCCGTACCTCGCCGAGCTCGGCCACTCCGACGGGAGCACCGTTCCTTCCTCGGGCCGGCCGTCACAGCCCCTCACGAAAGCCCTGTTCCAGCCCCGAGCCGGGCCGTCCTCACGGGAGCTAGCTCAGTGCGAGTCCTGGCGGGCTCTGCCTCCTGAGCCTCGAGGTCGCCAGCTCCGCCATTAGGCCTCAGCGCAGACGGAGGCAGAGAAGGGGAATACGACAAAAAAGTCGCATTCCCCCGCAGGGAGAGACAGCAAGGCCCAGTTTCAACCCCCCCCCCCCCCAAAAAACACAAACTAAAAACCAAAACTAGACTGACCAAAACGAAAATAAACAACCCAAAAAACACAAAACAAACAGGACTGCCGGAGAGCCGCTGCAGCCAGAGCCGCGCCGCAACATTTCCTGTCATGTTTACAGCTCCTACGACTGGGATGTGGGATCTTAGCCCAGCAACTGCAGTGTGTGAAGGTCAGACCACCAATTCTCTGATGGAGACCGAAAACCTCAGCAGATCATTTGCTACCTACCAATGATCAACCAATAGGCTCTACTGCAATCCTGATCACCTTGTTCAGCAGAGCATATACTCACCCTGGAAGCTCTGGGGATTGCTCTCCTTGACATAACAGGAAGGAGTCTGCCATTTTTTTCAGGTTCCATCATGAAATTCCTTCCATGGAAATCACAGGAATTTTTGATATTAACACATATTGATAGATCTATGCTGGCTGGTGTGCAAGTTGTGTATTACTTTGGAAGAACTGATAAATTGCTCTCAAATGCAATTACTCCAGTGGTACAAACACCACTCCCAGCTGGCAGAAACCAAGTATGTGCAATGCTCAGAAGGGTCATATAATTTACCATTTCTCATATAGGAAAAAAAACTTTGAATAAAGAAGGAGATGCAAGGCCCAAGGTACATAATTCCTTTCCCATTATTTGGCCGTGATTGATTCACTACAAATATTATTATACTGTTTTTGATAGTATTATTCTTCTCTTGCTTTCTCATGTTTGCCGTTCTATTTTTCAGTCCAATACATATGCATTATTTGCCCTGTCCAACTAAACTGATTAGCATAATACTTTTTTTAAGGTCTGCTTTCAGGCATATCCAGAAGAATGTACAAGAAAATCAAACCAAACATACTTAAAGGAAAACTGTACAAAAGGAGTGCAGTGTTCAGTAAATATTTGATTTAAGAACAGCAAATTATCAACATCAACAATTTAAATATCAAAATAGGGAACAAAGCAGAGTCAAGAAAAAGTTAAAAGTGAACTGCCACCAATTTGAACAGATCACATTTTAAAAAATGTTTTTATTAAAGCTGACAGTGAACCAACATGTGACATGAACTAAATATTATTATATTTATATCATAATGACACTAAATACAATCAATACAACATAAATAAACAGGTCAGGTGAATCAGAAATCACCAAAGAAAGGCAGGACAAGCTTACCTTTTCAACTTTATTGACTAGTGCTTTGTTCACCAACAACAGTGCCTTTACCTTCAGATTTTGAATGCATTTAACCAAAGATCTTAGAGCGGAGCAAGATAGGTCACTCCTGCGAAATACAATGGGCTGACGTGTAGTACGCTCTTTTTAAATGGCTCATAAGCTGTGTTTGAGTTGATTTTGTAGTAACCGTAACCTACCCGACCCGACTCGCAGGGTAATTAACGTTGCGGGGGAAGTTTTTGTGTGTGATATAGGGTTAGATTCATAATTCTGTTAGTTCATAATTCTGTTAATTCTTGTTAAAGAATAAAATGTTTATAAACACACATACATGAATGTGATATAAATGTATATAATCATATAACACACACAATTATATTTCTTCTGATTTTTATATCCAATGATGAACTTTATTTCAGACTAGACAAGGGACATTAAATAAGAAACATTGTAACCCCCCCCCCCCCCGGGCACTCCCTCGCCTCCCCCCACACTACAATGTCTCCCCCCCTCCTATGCCCCTCTCCCCGCTGCCCCAGGCCGCGCACCCCCTCTCCCCGCTGCCCCGGGCCGCGCACTCCTTCTCCCCGGGCCGCGCACCTCTTTGCCCCGGGCCGCGCACCACATATCCCCGGGCCGTGCACCCCCTCTCCCCGGGCCGCGCACTCCCTCTCCCCGCTGCCCCGGGCCGCACACTCCTTCTCCCCGGGCCTCGCACCCCCTCTCCCCA
The DNA here is from genome assembly GCF_010909765.2 of Amblyraja radiata. Taxonomy (NCBI): domain Eukaryota; kingdom Metazoa; phylum Chordata; class Chondrichthyes; order Rajiformes; family Rajidae; genus Amblyraja; species Amblyraja radiata. The sequence goes on along the minus strand of NC_045979.1, from coordinate 27,771,534 downwards.
TTGCCCCGGGCCGCACACTCCTTCTCCCCGGGCTGCGCACCTCTTTGCCCCGGGCCGCGCACCCCCTCTCCCCGGGCCGCGCACCCCCTCTCCCCGGGCCGCGCACCCCCTCTCCCCGGGCCGCGCACCCCCTCTCCCTGGGCCGCGCACTCCCTCTCCCCGCTGCCCCGGGCCGCGCACTCCTTCTCCCCGCCCCAGTCAAAGACCAAAGCGAAGATACGGGAGCGGAGGCGAAAACAAAGATCCGATCTTTGGCCGGAAGCAACATGGCGGAACAAGATGGCGGAGGCTGGTTGCTAAAATGGATCCTATAATCACCCATGAATCTGCCCATGACCGTACTACACGTTTGCGTGAGAGTAACCCATCTTGCTCCGCTCTAAGATCTTTGCATTTATCTACAAACATTACAATCATGTGCCTGAATCTTGGAGCAACACCATCCTCTTAACTTCAAAGTCAAAGTAGCCTTTATTGTCAAAGTAGCCCATGCAACAGTTCAGGGCATCGATACAAATATGGAAGTCCAAAATGTCCTCTCAGCCAATTCACGAGGATTTTTCAGTTGAGCTCTGACACTGAATTCTAAGTGCAAAATAATGATGGAAGATGTGATGTATATGTAAATGCCAGTGCCCCTTTATATTAAAGTTCAAGTTATTAATTTTGACCAACGTTGAAGGGGGAGATGTAAGGTAATTTAAGGGAAGGAGGAGAATTGTAATTAAAGTAAAGGGGGAGATGTGATGTATATGTAAATGCCAGTGCCCCTTTAATATAAAGGGCTGTGCCTCGTGATCGAGAGCAGGTGACCTTGGAGAAGTGTCTGTGGGTGGAGCAGAATAAATCATACTTACAAGATGTCGGACGTGTTTTCCTTCTGCTTGTGCTAGTCACAACAGGGCCTTACGTGGTCTCAAACATTACAGAAGATAGTCTGCCTTTTCTGTGTTAGATTACATCTGTTGAGGTCTGAGCAAGTCTACAATGAGGACCTCCTCCAATTATAAGCGGGCTTATAGTTAGGTACTGGTACGTGCTGATCACAAAGCAATCTACAGAAATGAATGCTAGTTATTAAGTCAGAAAATCTAAAAAGATTTTGTTACCTGTATTTCATAGAATTAGATCCTATTGTATCATCTATTCATTTGAGCTTTTCCTTTAATATGTTGAATTTCAGTATAGCGTAAAACAGGCCGGTTAAACCATGTCTGTAGTAACTCTTTGTAGAGCAATACACTCAATCCCATTCAACTGAATAGTTTTTACCTTGAAAATTTTCTTCAATTCTCTTTAAAAAGTCACAACCAAATTAACGTCTGTAATACTTTCACAATTCACACCAGATACATGCCACAGGCTGCATTAAAACTTTCCTCACATCCCCACCCACACTTATGCCAATTACTTCAAATCCAAAGCCATTAATCCTTGGATAAAGAGAACAGAATGACCGAAAACTCATTGACACTGTTGCTCTGCCAGAACATTGGTGATCCAGAAGCAAAGAGCCAACCTCACTCGCCCAAAGCACCATTCTGGTATGGGAGAAGCTCTCTGACAATTTAATCAAGAGGCATTGCTCCCCAAAATACTCCCAAGTGCCACCAGACAAATCTCCGTTGGCACCTTTACTAGCTACAAATGTTTAGTTTAAGTTTACATATACAGCATGGAAACAGGCCCTTCAGCACGCTGTGTGCATGCTGACCATTGATCACCCATTCATACCAGTTCTATGTTATCCCACTTTTGCATTAATTCCCTACATACTTCAGACAATTTACAGAGGCCAAATAACCTACAAACTCACACATTATAGGGATGTGGGAGGAAACCAGTGCATCCAGAGGAAATGTGACAATAAACTAAGCTGAAACTGAAACCCACGTGGTCACGTGCAAACTCCATTCAGACAGCATCAGAGGCAGAAATGAATCATTTTCCCCATTAGGAGGCAAACCATAGCAGGTGGTGTACTGCAGGGAAAGGTGATGGGGCCACATACTCTTTATGAATATGGCTTGGATGGGGCAATAACTGCTGGATTTACCGATGACACATAGATAAGAGGAAAGTAGTAGAAGGGAACAGAGGCTTCAATAGAAAATAAACAGTTTATTCGAGTGGGCAAAGGTAGGTAAAGTGAAGTAGAGTTTATTTCACATACATAGAGAAATAAAACACCTGGTAAATGGAACATAATGGAGAGAAAAAATGAGGGTGTGAAGGCCTGCTCATCAAAAGTATATAAAGTGGACGTAGATAAAGTTTTTAAATTTTGTGCCTTGTACCTTTCGAAGAGTCCACCAGGGACTATACTGGAAGTTGGACAATCTTACACTGGACAATTTTTACATTTACCAAGCCAATTGACCAACAACCTTTTACGTCTTTGGAATGTGGGAGGAAACCGAAGATCTCGGAGAAAACCCACGCAGGTCACGGGGAGAACGTACAAACTCCGTACAGACAGTGCCTGTAGTCGGGATCGAACCTGGGTCTCCAGCGCTGCATTTTGCTGTAAGGCAGCAACTCATAGATTCATCTGTCTGGGGGGCGCCATCTTGGGGCACGGCTGCTAGCTAGCAGCTGTCCGTCGTTTTTCACTTTTTTCTTTAATTTTTAGTGAGTTTCAGTGTTTGTTTTTAGGAGGTCTAGACTTTTTTATGTGGTGGGGGGGGGGGGGGGGGGGGGGGGAAGGGGGAAACTACTTTCTAGGTCCCTACCAGGTCGGAGAGGCAGCTTTTCTCCGGGCTGCACCGTCGACCCGTCCTCGCGGCCTACCAGCGGGCCTGGAGCGGCGTTTTCCCGAGGGGACCGCCCAGCACCTCGGCTTCGGCGGCGGCACAGCGCTGGAGCGCTATCGCGGAGCGGAGCAGGCGATGCCTTGCCTGGGTCGCCGCGCTGGAGCTCCGGTGAGCTGAAGACCGCCGATAAAAACATCGCGGAGCTGCGGGTCTGCGGAGCGGGCAGCTGCGGCGCTGACTTCAACATCTGGAGCCTGGGATCTCTCATTGAGATCGCCAGTGGTGGAGCTCCAACCGTCGCGACCTTGTCGGCTTCGGAAGCCGCGGTCTCCGGTAAGGAAGCGGCCGTTCCAGGTGTCCCTAGCCGCTGAGAGGACTCTCCCGACGCCGGAGCACCATCTCCCGGCGAGAACGGCCTGGAACATCGGGCCTCCGCAGAGGCAACTGGAGGCCTCAATTGGCCCGACTATGGGTGAACTGGGGTTGGGGACTGGACATTGTGCCTTCCCCCATAATGGTAACCATTGTGGGGGGATGTTTCTATGTTAAAGATCCTTATTGTTCCGTTTCCAAGATGGCTGCCGGAAGGGAGAGTGAACGCTGGTGCGATTAGCTGCTGCTGCTCTCTCTTTGAATTGTGTCTTTGAATTGTGTATTGCTGATGTCTTCACCATTTATTATTTATTTATTTATTTATTTATCTTTATTTATTTATTTTTATCGTTATTTTTTTGTTTTGTTTCATTCCGCTTACATGTTTTGTATTTTGTTTACTAAATTTTGTAAGGTGTCCTTGAGAGTCTTGAAAGGCGCCCATAAATAAAATGTATTATTATTAACTCTACCGCTGCGCCATTGTGACTTGAGGACTGTGACACATTAGAATTAAAGCCTGGGATAGATTAGCCATGAATGCAGGCCAAGCTTGATGGAACAGGTAAACTACCAGCCCTTCCTTCTTGTGTACTTGTGACAGGGCAGATGTTGAGAGGGCATTTCCTCTTATGGAGAATCTAAAAGTTAATAGCCACTGTTACTAATAAGTGAATCCTTATTTTTAAACAAATATGTGAGGATTTTTTCTCTCTCAGGGGTCTGGAGTGTTTTTAACAATTTTTAAGACACAGCCAGATGGATACATGATTAGCAAGGGTACCAGAGGTAGGCGGAAATGTTCTTCCTTCCAAGACACATCACTTCACACATCTGTATTAACATTTCATCTGCCACATGAATATTCTTTTTATCATGCATCTATGTCTTTGTATCTATCACAATGCACCCAACTCCATTTTGCCCTTGCAATCTGTAATAAAACAAACCTCTACACACCCATGTCCAAAACACACATATATATCAAACAGGAACTGCCCCAAACACCAACTCTTAAATTTCCCTTTAATTCCGAAGACTAGTCAGATCAACCATCTTATTGAATGTCAGAGCCATTTCAGTGTTTCAAGTGACCTACTCCAGCACTAAGCTCATACAAAATTGTGCCAATTCCTCACTTTTGTACAGCATTTATGATACCCAGGATCCATGTTTTTTTCTAAATCATATATTATCCCCCGTTACCTTCAAAGATTTATGCCTATGCAGGCTTTCGATGCTTCCCCTTCTCTAGAATTGCACTATTAAGTCTATTTTGTCTTTATTTGTTCTTCCTTCCAAGATGCATGGAAGACTTCACACATCTGTTTTAAATTTTAATCTGCCACATATTCATTCCATCGTGCCTCTATGCCTTCTAATCTATCACAATGCATCTCAGTCCATATAGCCCTTGCAATCTGTGATAAAATAACCCCCTGCACATACATGTTCAAAGCATTAGTATATAATCAAACAGGCACTGTCACCAACAACAACTCTTGGGTATCACACATACCTACTTCCTTTCAGTCTGAAAAATCTTTTCTTTTTTTTTCCAGGGCTGTTTTCTATTCCCAAACTTCATGGGCTCTAATCCTCCTAACCAGAGACAGACCTAATGCATTATTTTCATCAATCTCTTATCCCATCAAAAATGAATAGGTTACACAAACGTGGTCTGCCTTTAACAAATCAGCGATTGCTTAATCAATTCAGACCTTAAGTGGCTATCAATATTTTGCTGATTTATAATTTCTAGAAGCTTTCTAACCTCCACATTTAAACAGACTGCTTTGACATTGCAGGATGTCCTTGCAACACTTTCCAAAACATCACTGGCACCTCCCTTGTAATAAAGAATGTGTCCACCCATTACAGCCAGCATTTCTGCAGTTCCCATCTCAATTTTTGCAATCATCTTCCTTGGTTTTATAATATGCAATTCCACATTCCGCACTGAGGTTATAGAATCCATTCACTTTTAACCGTGAAGGTTGTAAGGGGTAATTCATAAGGAATTATGGTGCAAAGCAATCTGATGAATCCAGCATTTTAATTCCATCAGTAAGCTTGGGACTTCCACAATTCACAATAAACACAATTAAGTCTTGATCTTGCTCACATTTAAATTGGTAAATGCCAGCAAGATCCTGACAAAATTATTAGCTTTAAATAGTCCTGCCAAAACTTGCCCCTGACGCCTTCATAAACACGTTGTAAACAGGAATATGTTGTGTCTAATCCTACTTTTCTTAAGCTCTATTGCCATTTTTGCCATTGCAATAACTTCTCACAAGGTATCGGCAGCTCACAGCCTTATTTATTACTATTATACCTTTTTTTTAAAATATTTTTTGTTGTAGGCATAGTGCCTGTAAAAATGCAAGACCCTCTTCCCTGGATTCTCCCTCCATTATAGATTAGAAGCATAATTTTTGAACTTCACGACAATATTCTGGATTCTATCTACGAGTACTAAGAAGAAAGGGAATTGCATAGCCCAACAATTCATTACATGTCTGAAGAAGGGTTTCGGCCCAAAACGTCGCCTATTTCCTTCGCTCCATAGATGCTGCTGCACCCGCTGAGTTTCCCCAGCAATTTTGTGTACCTTCCTAATTCATTACATTCAGTTCATTTTCAGATGCATTATACAATTGCAATAAGCCAAATATTTCATAAAATATATAAAATGAACAAATGCAGAGGTAAAAACTGTAGTTCGGCAACGAGTGGCTAATTTGAGAAAAATACATTATCAACAATTAAATGGCTAAGCAATTTGCTTAACCTGTAAAGTTTCACACCTACTTGAGTCAGCACAGAACAATCTAACATGCAATTAGTAAACTACTCAATTCTCATTTTCACTCACCTCAGGTAGTACTGCTTCAAAGCAAACGCTGCATTGGCGCAACCTTTCGGAAAGTTGAACTCCTCCAAAAGATCTGCCCAGAGACCTTTATCTGTAACCTGAAAAATAAATGTAGGCGTATTAAGGTTGTGCATACCAAAAATGAGACCAATTCACATGTTCCTACTAATAATATTAAGTAAATCTTAAAATTACACTGGCAAAATCTATTACAGTAACTAGAGCTTAGCTCGGCTAATTAATATATCATGTGCTGACATTTTCTTTCCATGCATTAGTCAAGATTTCACATCATATTAGAAACATTGATGAGCATAAAATCAAAATTATGGTCTTAGTGGGGTATTTTTTCTTCCTATAAAGCCTCTAACAGGTGTTTTTACTTTCTGTTGAATACAAATCAACTCATATTAAAAGCAAAATACTGCGGAGCCTGGAACTCCAACATTAAAAGCAACATTGCTCTCTAAATCATGCTGCAGTAAGTTCACAATTCTGGTCATGAACTTTAATTGCAACTGAAACAGTGATTATGCCAGAATTGTTTTGCCATATGTTATTTGACCCGAGTATATTCAAATATTTTGTGCTTTTGCATCACATTATACGACATGGAGATTAAAGATTGTAGATGTTAGAATTTGCAGCAAAATACTAACTCAATATGTCAAGCAGCATCTGTGGAGGGAAAGTGACAGTGGACATTTTAGGTCAAAATCTTGTATCAGGAGTACAATAACGATGACAATAAGGTGCATTTCACTGCACCTTCGGGTGTATGTGACGAATAAAATTGACTGACTCCATAGCATCTGGCGTAGGATTCAGTTCAGGCACCTGGGTAACTTGGTATTACACAACTGTGGGTACCACTGCACTGGTTATTCCTACTACACAGAGGCCAAACAAATATTACATATGGCAGAGTATCAATATCAACCTGGAAAAAATAATTTCCATATCAGTGTATCTGTTGTCCTGCTGTAAATGTAGAACCGATTTGTCAAATAACAGTGGTTTATATAATATTCAACTTTTCATTTCATTTTAACAATTTTGAACATTTCAACGAGATCATGCCAAATTCATCTAAACCTGAGGTATTGGTTCAGATGCACTTCAATTTATCTTCATTCCATAAAAATGCATTCCAAGGAATCTATCTGGTGAACTTTCACTGTCGTTTCTTAAGACAATTATATCCTTCCTTTCGCTTATAGCCTTGATCTGTATACAATATTTTAGATGGTCTCAACTAGGCTTGATATAATTACAGCAAAATGGCTCCACTTGAATCCTCTTGCAATAAAGTCCAATGCACCAGTCGTTGATGCTCACTGGATGTACAAGCTCATTTTTAGTGTACAAGGTTATCCAAGTCAAGTCACTTTTATTTCTATAGCACATTTAAAAAACAACTCTCGTTGACCAAAGTGCTTTACATTGGTGGAGGTACTAAGGTTATACAACAGTGGTTCATAGATTAATAGAAACATAGAAACATAAAAAATATGTGCAGGAGGAGGCCATTCGGCCCTTCGAGCCAGCACCACCATTCATTGTGATCATGGCTGATCGTCCCCTATCAATAACCCGTGCCTGCCTTCTCCCCATATCGCTTGATTCCACTAGCCCCTAGAGCTCTATCTAACTCTCTCTTAAATCCATCCAGTGATTTGGCCTCCACTGCCTTCCATGGCAGGGAATTCCATAAATTCACAACTCTCTGGGTGAAAAAGTGTGTTAAGTACACACATAAATACATACATATAGCCCTCCCTCAGAGGACATCAAGAAAGGCTTGAGAGTAAAGATGAGTTTTAAATCTCGACTTAAGAGTCGATGGAGGGACCTCTGAACGCAGAATATCTTTCAAATGTTCATCATTTTAAAAAACTGCCTCTCTTTTTTATACTTGCGCCACGGGCAACAATTTTGAAAGCAACTCTGGGACAGCAAAAGAGATCATTGCCCAAAAGTAGAAATGAGGTGCAGATATGCAGTCATGTTAAAGGGAACAGACAACTTTTGATTGAATTGCAGCTCACAAATTAAGGCAAGGAATAACAGGCAACAGTTGTAAAATTTAGGAGGAAAAGATAGCAGTCATGCTGCAATCATCAGCAAGGAAAACACCACTGGCTTTTTAACCAAGGAACCATATCAAATCTAGTCACTGAGGTTCATGCGAACAAGATGTCCAATAGTTACCACATGGCACAAGGTTTACATTTTGTTCAGTCAATCACCAAAAAAAATAAGATATCATTGCATGAAAGTCTCAGAGGAGCAAATCTCAGCTCAACAGAACTACTACTACCAGGAAGCAAGCGGGTAAGATCATCTCTGACCCCTCTCACCCTGGCCACAAACTCTTTGAATCACTTCCCTCCAGAAGGCGACTCCGGACTGCCAAAGTCAGACATAAAAACACAATTTTTTTCCCACGAGTAGTAGCTCTACTCAATAACCAAAAATCTGTAGCCTCCTTTTGCTCTGGTATTTTATTTAATTCACAAGTTTAATCAATAATGTTTTATTATTAATGTTTAATGTTTTATGTATCCTTCCTAACTGTCACTGTATGTCATGTTGTCACGTGGGCAGTGCACCAAGGCAATTTTCTTGTATGTGAATACTTGGCCAATAAACCTATTCATTATTCATTCATACTACTACTACTCACAAATAACTGCAATTTTATTCCTCAAAATGCCTACTAATAACAATGCCATTAGGCATTAGACATAGTGCAGCAAAGTGTGGAGTCATGCATTTTGGTAGTAGGAATAAAGGCATAGACTAGTTTCTAAATAGGGAGAGAATCCAGAAATCGGAGGTGCAAAGGGACTTGGGAGTGCTGGTGCAGGATTCCCAAAAAGTTACGGTAATCTGCAAGTCGAATCGGTAGTAAAGAAAGCAAACTCAACGCTAGCATTTATTTCAAGAGGGCTTGTATACAAAAACAGGGATGTAATGTTGAGGCTCTAAGGTGCTGGTAAGTCCGCATTTGGAATATTGAGAGCAGTATTGGGTACCATATCTGAGGAAGGATGTGCTAGATCTGGAGAGGGTCCAGAGGAGGTTTACAAGAATGTTCCCAAGAATGAGTAGGTTAACCTATGATGAGCGTTTGTCAGCACTGGGTCTGTACTTGCCGGAGATGAGAAGAATGAGGGGGGGGGGGGACCTCATTGAAACATACAGAATAGTGAAAGGCTTGGATGGAGTGGATGTGGAAAGGATGTCTCCACTAGTGGGAGAGTCTAGGACTGGAGGTCATAGACCCAGAATTTAAGGAAATTCTTTTAGGAAGCAGATGAGGAGAAATTTCTTTAGTCAGAGGGTGGCGAATTTGTGGAATTATTTGCCACAGAAGGTTGTAGAGGCCAAGTCAGTGGATATTTTTACGGCAGAGATAGATAGGTTCTTGATTAGTACAGGTGTCAGTTATGGGGAGAAGGCAGGAGAATGGGGTTAGGAGGGAGATATAGATATCGAGGAGGAGGAGGAGCCATCTTGGTGAACGGCTGCTAGCTAGCAGCCGTCCGTTTTAAATCCGTTTTTTTTATAGTTTTTAGTGAGTCGTTTTTTTGTTTGTAGGGGATATGGTCTTTTAATGTGGGGGGGGTAGGTGTAACTTTATTTCTAGGTCCCTACCTGGTCGGTGTGGCAGCCTTTTCTCCAGGCTGCCCGTCGACCCGTCCTCGTGGCCTACCTGCGGGCTTGGAGCACCGTTTCCTGGCGGGGACAGCCCAGCACCTCGGCCTCGGCGGCGGCACAACGTTGGAGCGCTGGAGCGGGCGATGCCTTGCCTGGGTCGCTGCGCTGGAGCTCTGGCAAGCTGGACCGCCGAGAGCAACATCTCCGGGCTGCGGGTCTGCGGAGCGGAGAGGCGGCGTGCGGCGAGGCGGCAGTGCGGAGAGGCGGCGCCGACTTTATCATCGGGAGCCTGGGAGCTCCAAACCGGAGCGGCCTTGTCGGCTTCGGCAGCCGCGGGCTCCAACCAGGAAGCGGCCGTTCCAGGTGGCCCAGCCGCCGAAAGGACTCTCCCGACGCCAGGGCATGACCACCCGGTGAGAACGGCCAGGGACATCGGGCCTCCGTAGAGGCAATTGCGGTGGCCTCAATAGGCCTGACTTTGGGGTGAACATGGGGTGGGGACTGGACATTGTGCCTTCCTCCACAGTGCTATCCACTGTGGGGGGATGATTTTTTTGTCTAATTGTAGTCCTGTAGGTCTGTGTCCAAGATGGCTGCCGTGAAGAGAGAGTGGACGCTGGCGCGCTTTGGCTGCCGCTGCTCTCTCTTCACACTGTGTTTTTGACTTTCTGTTTTTGGATTGAATTCTGTTTTTAATTTGTGTCTCTGTGATGTCTTTTTTACCTGTTCTATTCCGATTATATGTTTTTATTCCGATTACTATGTAAGGTGTCCTTGAGATGTCTGAAAGGCGCCCATTAAATAAAATGTATTATTATTATTATTATTATTAGCTATGATTGAATGGCAGAGCAGACTTGGTGGACCAATTGACCCAATTCTGCTCCTAACACTTATGACTATTGAAAAACTTACAGCCACCAATGAAAACATTATCCTAACAGTTTTATTTAAATTTGGAGTACATAAAATCAGGTTTTGTCTGTAATTCATGTTTGGAAATCCTCTGCAAATGCCCAAGTAAAGAAAGAGTTATGGGTAATAGTATTAGTTACATTATCTGCATTACCTCTTCTTTAGAAGTGCCTAATCACCAGTACTATACACCGTTAAGCACAATTATTAAACATCTGAATATATGGAAAGTAGACAAAATTGCTTGAGAAACTCAGCGGGTGCAGCAGCATCTATGGAGCGAAGGAAACAGGCAACGTTTCAGGCCGAAACCCTTCATCCTGGTGGTTCATTTTCAGCATATAGTATAAGGGGTAAGAGTGTTGTAAAAACAAGCCTGAAGGCTTTGTGTCTCAATGCAAGGAGCATTCGTAATAAGGTGGATGAGTTGAATGTGCAGATAGCTATTAATGACTATGATATAGTTGGGATCACGGAGACATGGCTCCAGGGTGACCAAGGCTGGGAGCTGAACATCCAGGGATATTCAATATTCAGGAGGGATAGACAGAAAGGGAAAGGAGGTGGGGTAGCGTTGCTGGTTAGAGAGCAGATTAACGCAATAGAAAGGAAGGACATTACCTTTGAGGATGTGGAATCGATATGGGTAGAGCTGCGAAACACTAAGTGGCAGAAAACGCTGGTGGGTGTTGTGTACAGGCCACCTAACAGTAGTAGTGGAGTTCGGGATGGCATCAAACAGGAAATTAGAAATGCGTGCAACAAAGGTAAAACAGTTATAATGGGTGACTTCAATCTACATATAGATTGGGTGAATCAAATTGGCATGGGTGCTGAGGAAGAGGATTTCTTGGAATGTATGCGGGATAGTTCTCTAAACCAACATGTAGAGGAACCAACGAGAGAGCAGGCTATTCTAGACTGGGTATTGAGTAATGAGGAAGGGTTAGTTAGCAGTCTTGTTGTGCGTGGCCCCTTGGGCAAGAGTGACCATAATATGGTTGAGTTCTTCATTAGGATGATTATAGAAACTTACAAAATTCTTAAGGGGTTGGACAGGGTAGATGCAGGAAGATTGCTCCCGATGTTGGGGAAGTCCAGGACAAGGGGTCACAGCTTAAGGATAAGGGGGAAATCCTTTAAAACCGAGATGAGAAGAACTTTTTTCACACAGAGAGTGGTGAATCTCTGGAACTCCCTGCCACAGAGGGTAGTCGAGGCCAGTTCATTGGCTATATTTAAGAGGGAGTTAGATGTGGCCCTTGTGGCTAAGGGGATCAGAGGGTATGGAGAGAAGGCAGGTACGGGATACTGAGTTGGATGATCAGCCATGATCATATTGAATGGCGGTGCAGGCTCGAAGGGCCGAATGGCCTACTCCTGCACCTAATTTCTATGTTTCTATGATGGAGAGTGACATCGTTAATTCAGAAACAAGGGTCCTGAACTTAAAGAAAGGTAACTTTGAGGGTATGAGACGTGAATTGGCCAAGATAGACTGGCGATTGATTCTTAATGGGTTGACATTGGATAGGCAATGGAAGGCATTTAAAGACTGCATGGATAAACTACAACAATTGTTCATCCCAGTTTGGCAAAAAAATAAATCAGGGAAGGTAGTGCATCCGTGGATAACAAGGGAAATCAGGGATAGTATCAAAACCAAAGATGAAGCGTACAAATTAGCCAGAAAAAGCAGCCTACCAGAGGACTGGGGGAAATTCAGAGACCAGCAGAGGAGGACAAAGGGCTTAATTAGGAAAGGGAAAATAGATTATGAAAGAAAACTGGCAGGGAACATAAAAACTGACTGCAAAAGCTTTTATAGATATGTGAAGAGAAAAAGATTAGTTAAAACAAATGTAGGTCCCTTGCAGTCAGAAACGGGTGAATTGATCATGGGGAACAAGGACATGGCAGACCAATTGAATAACTACTTTGGTTCTGTCTTCACTAAGGAAGACATAAATAATCTGCCGGAAATAGCAGGGGACCGGGGGTCAAATGAGATGGAGGAACTGAGTGAAATCCAGGCTAGCCGGGAAGTGGTGTTAGGTAAATTGAATGGATTAAAGGCCGATAAATCCCCAGGGCCAGATAGGCTGCATCCCAGAGTACTTAAGGAAGTAGCCCCAGAAATAGTGGATGCATTAGTGATAATTTTTCAAAACTCTTTAGATTCTGGAGTAGTTCCTGAGGATTGGAGGGTAGCTAATGTAACACCACTTTTTAAAAAGGGAGGGAGAGAGAAAACGGGGAATTACAGACCAGTTAGTCTAACGTCGGTAGTGGGGAAACTGCTAGAATCAGTTATTAAAGATGGGATAGCAGCACATTTGGAAAGTGGTGAAATCATTGGACAAAGTCAGCATGGATTTATGAAAGGTGAATCATGTCTGACGAATCTTATAGAATTTTTCGAGGATGTAACTAGTAGAGTGGATAAGGGAGAACCAGTGGATGTGTTACATCTGGACTTTCAGAAGGCTTTCGACAAGGTCCCACATAAGAGATTAGTATACAAACTTAAAGCACACGGTATTGGGGGTTCAGTATTGATGTGGATCGAGAACTGGCTGGCAGACAGGAAGCAAAGAGTAGGAGTAAACGGGTCCTTTTCTTAATGGCAGGCAGTGACTAGTGGGGTACCGCAAGGCTCAGGCAGCATCTCGGATATGTTTCGGGTCGAGACCCAAGACTGAAGAGGAGTCTTGACCCAAAACGTTATCCATTTCTTCTCGCCAGAAATGCTGCCTGCCCCGCTGAGTTACTCTAGCATTTTTTGGCTATCTTTTGAATTAAAAGTATATTGGATGTTAATATTAAGGGATTTTCTGGTAGTCCAGAAAACCAGGCAATCCAGTACCAAAGTCCCAAGGGTGCCCCATCAGTGGAGTTTTACTGTTTTTTTAATGTAAAATATCCTATGCTTTGTTGCAGGGGCAAAGATATGATCTGTTATGAGTGCACTTAGAATTTACAACAGGCAACCAAAATGAAAAAGGATTGTAATTTGGGATGACCTTGAAGAAAGAGATAGAGATATAGAACGGCTAAGGGAAGTGCTTCTAGGCTTCAGGCCTTGGCAGCAGAATACATTAGCTGTCAATGATGTTGCATTTACATTAAAGAGTGAAAATAGAAGTGTATCAAATCACAGACACTCCAGATGCTAACTAATCTGTTCATAAATTCACAAGTTATAGGAGCTGAATTAGGCCATTTGGCCCATCAAGTCTACTCCACCATTCAGTCATGGCTGATCTATCTTTCCCTCTCAACCTCAGTCTCCTGTCTTCTTCCCAGAACCCTTAACAGCCGCACTAATCAAGAATCTATCAATCTCCGCCTTAGAAATATCCATTGGCTTGGCCTCCATAGCCTTCTGTGGCAGGTTCACCACACTGACTAAAGAAATTCCTCCTCGATCTCCTTTCTAAAGGCAAGTCCTTTTATTCCAAGGCTATAGTCTGGTCATATAATAATGACTCTCACTATCCACAGGAGGAATACTTAATCAGTTAATTTGGGCTCAGAAAGGAATGATGGGTGCTAAACTAATCAGTGAACATTGGGATCAAATGTTTACTGGACAAGATAAACTTGGAGAGAAGACAAAGGTACAAGTGTAGAAAAACCTACTTGCTGTGAGCTCAGAGTGATATGGGGGAGAAACTGTGTTCATCCACATGTCACATCGTCAGAAGAAAAAATTAAATGTCTCAACATTAGATGTGAAGAGTTCACAATTATTGAAAAGTTGAATATTTTTTGGAGCTGCTCGTGTTAGTTGTTAATTGTCCACTATTCATTTCAGAATGTGGCAGGACTGCAATGCAGCACCCCAGCTTCCTCCCCAGATATCAACTTCAACACGCAACTGATAATTGTTTTAAAACTGTTAAAACTACATGGGGAGAATAATGCATTAGTCATGCAAAGGATAACACTAAGTAAGCAAGCAACTTAAACGGCACTGCAAGTCTAATGAAGCCTGTCACCAAAAATGCTTCCTTTCTTTAATTCTGTGATCAAATGCCATTTCAGTAATATGATCTTATAATGGGGTATTCCTGCATAAACGTTTGAACCCTTGGGTTATGTGCTAACCAAAACCAAAAAACATAAACCTCATCTCATTAAACTGTCTCCATCCATGGTGAACACCATCTGTTAATTTGTTATAGTCCAAAGTCACAAAAGAATCAAAAAGTGTATATTAATGGTTTGCCATGCTGGATGCATACTATTAGGCAAAATAAAAGTATTGGAATAACTCAGTGGGTCATGCTGTAACTCTGGAGAACATGGATAGGTGGGGCTTTGGGTTGGGACTCTTCTTTTCACCCTGAAACATGGCGGCTTGACCCACCGAGTTAGTCCAATACTTTTTTTTTGTAAACCAGCATCTGCAGTCCTTGTGTCTGCATACTATTATGTTGTCTTTACAGTTTACTATAGAAACAAAGAACTGCAGATGTTGGTAGGTGATGTTTCGGATCGGTCTGAAGAAGGGTCCTGACCAAAAACGTCACCCATTCTTTTTCTCCGGAGATGCGGCCTGACTCGCTGGGTTACTCCAGCACTTTGTGTCTATCTTTTACATTTTACCAGGCAGCATTCTTCACTTGCTTCCAGCCTCCAGGCAAGATCCTGTATGAAACTAGTGAACTGGATCCACCAAAAATTCAGCATTTGGCTTAATCACACAGAAAAAGAAAGATGAAAAACAGCATCAGTGCTAAAAGCACAAATTTCTTTCCTGATTGATCATCCCAATTGCAATCTGAAATACTTTTCACCCTTGTCACATAAAGCCTTACCAAAAGATGCAAAAAGCCTAAAATCAGATGACCCCCCCAGCCAATTCCATCGCAATCCACAAGGATTGTAGGCATTTGTGGTCAAACCACAAATGCCTACAATTCATTAAATTATCTGTGGCATAGGAGTTTATTTATAGCCTTCAGTGCAACCAACCATCCACACTTAAAACGTCAACAGTATAGGACTCGTGTCTTTCCCAGCACACCCATTATAACATTGGGCAGGAATTAAATTCCCACTGACTGTGCAAGTTACAACTCAGATTTAATAAATGACAATGGAGCAGTTCAGCATTATGTGGTGCCTTTGAGAGATTACAGTAACTTTAAAATAACATAATAACTTTCCACTTTTGCCTCATCTCTGCACTACAATCCAAGATTTGCATACCGATCACCAGTTTGAGGGCCAATCTGTCCACGATCCATTAAGTCACAGCTGACCCAATTACAGCCGGTGGTTCATTAGCTGACATCTGATGGTAAATGAGCAACGGCAGCATCTCTGGAGAGAAGCAATAGGAGACCCTTCTTTCAGACTGAAGAGTCTCGACACAAAACATCACCCATTGCTTCTCTCCAGAGATGCTGCCGGTCCCGCTGAGTTACTCCTGCATTTTGCATCCATCTTCAAATGACGTCACGCGCTCCAGACGGCTGTGCGGTCGAATGAAGTCGGGCGCGACCTTCGCGCCTCAACGCGACCACAAGTTTAGCCAAGGACACGTAAGTGGGACAGGCCCTTGATTCTTTTCCCACCTGAACCTCTACCAGCAATGTCATGCCCTTTGCAATTATTGAAACTGTTTAATCACCCGAAATGCAATTAAAATGTGGCTTTGCAAAAAAGTTACACTGATATAGACAGAAGGGAAGTTTGATATCAGCTGAAATCTTGTTTGTTCAGGATGGGGGCAACAATTGAAATCTGTGTTTATTTTTAATTTTTTGCTTTAAAGAAAGGCCTCTGAGCCAGGGAAGGGAAGAATGACTTGCTCAGTTACCAGCAGAAGCCAACCGAGGCAGACTCTAATCAGGGAAAGATGACCTTGCCAGTCGCAGTAGGTCGCGTTTCACTGCCCATCTTTTTTTGCTTGGATTATTAAGGTTCTTCTAATGTTTTATTTTACTCAACCCTGACTATTTAACACTTCCAATGTCTCTGCAAGGGAACTAGACATTGATCCTTTTTTGGTCCTGCTTTTGAAATTCAGAGTCTTGTAACTATCAAAACCTACTGTCCCAAAGGGTGAGTGTTAGGGAAGAGATACGATTGACCTTCATAAATACATCTCTCTCTCTCTCACTTATTATTCATTTAAGGGATGTGAGTGAGCTTCACAAGCCGAGCCCTTCTGGACCAAACACTGATGGGATTTTAGAGTGCTGCTCATTGCACCTCAAACTCCCAATGCTACTCAAGTCTCATTCACATTGGCCAAGAACTACCAACCATTAACTCAAAGCAACATCCAACTGGAATCAGCAGAAGAACACCATTGTGCCAAAAGCAGATACACAAAAACACCATTAACAATATTTGTCGCCCAACTTCAAAACAACAAATGCTTGATTTCGCTTCTCAAAATAATAGTCACTAATTGCGTGACCAACGTGTTTAGAAAAGTCTTCACCCTCCTTGCACTTCAACAAGCGATCAGCTCCTCAGAAAACTATGGGCAAATGACGATTATGATATGGCACAAAGTGGTTTTCAACTCCCTAAAGTGAAGGTCGTCTCGTAAGATAGAAGGAAACTGGAAAACATTGACGTCAGACTGGGAACATCTGCAATGCCAGGGAGCATCCAACTGTCCAGAGACCACACTAAATTCCATGCCCTCACATCTTTAATAAAACTCATACAGGAGTGATAGAAATATAGAAAACAGGTGCAGCAGAAGGCCATTCAGCCCTTCAAGCCAGTATCACCATTCAATATGATCATTTCTGATCATCCTAAATCTGTACCCCGTCCCTGCTTTCTCCCCATATCCTTTGATTCTGTGATAACCAGACAATTCTGCGATAATGTTGATTTTTACTCGCGGAGATTTTTTATCATGCTGAAAAATTTTCCGCGACCTAGCTGAGGCCACAAGTATTCGGGAACTTCCCTCGAGCATGAAGGAGAGTTCCAGTGACCTCATAGGACCTCCTAGGAACTCGTGTCGACCCTGCTGCGAGTTTGAGTCAAGGTCAAATTTGTCTAAACTCGCAGATTCGGTCATCGCAGTGGGACAGCCCCTTAAAGATTCTTAAAAAAGTTGAAAATATATTCAATTTCTGTATTCTCTCAAAAGCTACTGCACAAAAACAGCGACTACAACCAAATTCTGCAAAGTTGTGTCAGCCTTCCATTTGAACAATTTGAAAGCCAAAGGAGAAATTGATATTCAGTGTAGGAAGGAACTGCAGATGCTGGTTTAAACAGACAATAGACACAAAAAGCTGTAGCAACTCAGCGGGACAAGCAGCATCTCTGGAGATGCTACATTTTTTAAGCAGCAAGATGAAACAGGAAGTCGGGCTGATTTTTTTTAAAATCCGTTTTTTACAACGGTAATCCGTACATTCGTATTCTTATCGCATTTCCGTACAAAATACGGAAAATCCGTACTACTTGGCAGCTCTGTTTTTCACTCCTACTTCAATCAGCCTGACGGGTCCCAACCTGAAATATCACTTATGCATGTTCTCCAGAGATGCTACCCGACCTGCTGAATTACTTCAGCACTGTCTTTCTTTGTATACCAGCATCTACAGTTCCTCATGTCTGAGACTTCCTGTGCAACTAACCTCTCTGGAAAAGAATATAGCAGTGTTCACTCCTTTGATACCTGTATTCATATGGTGGTACTGAGGTATGATTTAAAATGTGTTCAAGAAGGAACTGCAGATGCTGGAAAATTGAAGGTACACAAAAATGCTGGAGAAACTCAGCGGGTGCAGCAGCATCTATGGAGCGAAGAAAATAGGTGACGTTTCAGGCCGAAACCCTTCTTCAGACCGAAGAAGGGTTTCGGCCCGAAACGTCACCTATTTCCTTCGCTCCATAGATGCTGCTGCACCCACTGAGTTTCTCCAGCATTTTTGTGTACCTATGATTTAAAATGTGTTGGATACAAATTCTGTTCTCCATGATTGGACCCATACCTATGGAAGCTACAAAGGAACATCCTTCAGATTGAAGACATTTATATAGAGAAGGGTGTACTGGAAGAGATGCAAAAAAAGTACACCCAGGATATCTGCCCCAAATTTCAATTCTAATGGCTCTCCAACAAGTACAATTACAGCTGCAGTGGCAGCCCCCCAACACCATGATCACCCCATGCATGAAAGCCAGCCAAATAGTCTGTTACAAAGAATTGTCACATGGATACTGGAAAACCACCAGCATTACTTTAAGAGTATAAATATCATGAAGTTACTTTGAATTGGACAACAAAACATAACATTAATTATTTCCAGCGAGTTTAGAGGAGATAGACAACGATAATTCCCAGAGACACAAGAGACTGCAATTGCTGGAGTCTTGAGAGAGAAAAAACAAGCAGCTGGAAGAAATCAGCAGGTCTGGCAGCATCCATGGAGTGAAAAGGACAGAGGCCATTTCTGGTCACGATCCTTCTTCATTGGAGAGAGAACCACTTCAAAGAGGGCATATCGGAAGAGATTTCACAATGGGGCAGTAAAATAGAGACAAAGGAGACTGTGGATGCTGAAATAAAAAACAAATTGCTGAAGAAACTCGGTGGGTCAGGCAGATGATGATTCCTAACCATAAAGCTCTGATTTAATAGGAGGAGATAGACCTACAAATAACTGGTTCCAGGCATTTTAACTTAAAAGGCCTATAAAAGTCCAGTATGTTCCACATCAGTTGATAATTAGGAGTCAATCATATAAAATGAAAAGGCAGTGATAAAGTTTGAGATTGAAAGCTTTACTGTTCACAGAGAATGACTGACCATCAGTTTTAAAGGTAACTTAGGGAGGTGGGGTAGAGAGGGGAGGAGGGGAGGTGGGGTAGAGAGGGGAGGGGGTGGTGGGGGGGGAGGGGATGGTGGGGGGGGGAGGGGGAGGAGGTGGTGGGGGGGGAGGAGGTGGTAGGGGGGGGGAGGGGGTGGTGGGGGGGGGAGGGGGTGGTAGGGGGGGAGAGAGGGGAGGTAGGGGGGGAGAGAGGGGAGGTGGGGGAGAGCGGGGAGGTGGGGGAGAGCGGGGAGAGCGGGGAGGTGGGGGAGAGCGGGGAGGTGGGGGAGAGCGGGGAGAGCGGGGAGAGCGGGGAGGTGGGGGAGAGCGGGGAGGTGGGGGAGAGAGGGAGGTGGGGGAGAGAGGGGAGGTGGGGGAGAGAGGGGAGGGGGGGGAGAGAGGGGAGGGGGGGAGAGAGGGGAGGGGGGTAGAGAGGGGGGCAGAGAGGGGAGTGGGGTAGAGACAGGGGGAGTGGGGTAGAGAGGGGAGGGAGTGGGGTAGAGAGGGGAGTGGGTTAGAGAGAGGAGGGAGTGGGGTAGAGAGGGGAGTGGGTTAGAGAGAGGAGGTAGTGGGGTAGAGAGGGGAGGGAGTGGGGTAGAGAGGGGAGGGGGGTAGAGACAGGGGGAGTGGGGTAGAGGGGGGAGGGGGGTAGAGGGGGGAGGGGGGTAGAGGGGAGGGGGGTAGAGAGGGGGGGGGGAGGGGGGAGGGGGGTTAGAGGGGAGGGGGTAGAGAGGGGAGGGGGAGGTAAAGAGGGGAGGGGGGGGGGTAAAGAGGGGAGGGAGGGATAGAGAGGGGAGGGAGGGATAGAGAGGGGAGGGAGGGATAGAGAGGGGAGTGAGAGATAGAGAGGGGAGGGAGGGATAGAGAGGGGAGTGAGAGATAGAGAGGGGAGTGAGAGATAGAGAGGGGAGTGAGAGATAGAGAGGGGAGGGGTAGAGAGGGAGTGTAGACATGGCAACTACCCTCCCTACCCCCTCCTCTCCCTCAACCCCCCCCCCCACCCATCTCCCTCACCTCCCCAGGATCTTTCCCCTCTCCATCTCCCTCTTCCACCCCCCCCCCCATCTCCATCCTCCACCCCTCACCATCTACCTCCTCACCATCTACCTCCTCCACACCTACCCCCCCCCCCCCCCCCCCCCCCCCCCATCTCCCTCGACCACCCCATCACCCTTCTCCTCATTTCCCTCATCTTCCTCCCCTCACTCCCATTCCGTGCCCCACCACCTACCCAGGTTGTAGAGCAGCGCCAGGGCCTGGAACTCGGCCTGGTTCTCGTACTCGGCCCGGCCCTGGCTGTAGACTCCAGCCAACAGATCGACCCAGGCTCGTCCTTGGTTCCAGCGGTGGCTTCTTTCTCGGCCTCAGTCACGGCCCCATCCCAAGTCCCGGGCTCGGCCCTCACTACAGCTCCAGCACCAGGCTTGGGTCCAGCCCAGGCCCAGTGTCCGGGCTTGGCCCGTGGCACCAACGTCCCCACCACGTACCTGGCGGCCGTTGGGCGCCGCCACTCCTCGTTCACCGCGAGTGCTGGAGTTCCCCTCCCTCCCGGAGTTTCCCGTCCTGCCTTGCAAGTGCATTGTGACGTCACTCGGATTTTTTTTCCCGAAATGGGTGAGTTTTTGGGACTGTTTTTTAAATTTAGAGTAATAACTTCAGATATATAGGTGGGAATGAGGAAATATTATATAATAGAACTGCTCGGATAGTGACTTTTATATAAGCTAGGTAATTTGCAAGAGAAAAGCGTAAGGTTTTCAGAAATACACGTCTCTGCAAGTAATAAAGTACTAAGAAACACATACAGAGAACAGATTAATCAAAACATAGAAACGCTAATCTGAACCTGCATAGCTTTGTTTATTGCTTTGAAGCAATTATAACGCTGTAGGAAATTGTATTTGATATAATTTTGTGTTCAAGAGTGGCTTGTTGAATGGGGCCTCATCTCAGATCAGAGGTCATTTGCTCTTTCTCCATGGCACATTCCTGAGCTCTGGGTGTGACATATAGATGGAGGTTTATGGCTGTTTATGCTGAGTTCGAGACAGACTTCAAGGCTGAAATATAATAGACTCTGTAGTTTAGCTTTGGCTATGTTAAATTATAATGAGATTGAGATAAGGGATAGGATGTGTGTGAAGGGGAGGACAGTTGCTTGGAAAGGAAAGAATCAGATTGATGGATTTATGACCTTCCTATGTTTATAGAAAGTCGAAGAAGCGGTTGTATTTTTGAGGTAATGGTCTGAAGTTGTAAATTTACCCTTTGTTCTGTAATATTTCATCAAACTCATATAATTAATGTTTGTAATACATAGGCAATAGCATTTTAAACTGTGTCAAATTGTAGTGAAATCATTTATGAAATGTATTGTGTCAGAGTAGGATTGTAAACATTAGACCTTGTTTAGATTTATAGAGATATCTTTCTTCTTGGTATGGAAAATGTGTTTGTTTGTATGACTTGTGTGATCATTGTATTATATGTGTATCTTATATTTTGAGGAGTGGTCTTTGATAATTGAGCCTACTGAGGTTTTGCTTTGTTGAAATAAAATAATTCTAAACAAAGTTAAATCACAGGCAAACAAAGGTTGTAAAATGAGGCCAGAGAAGGGGAGTCATGTGACTGTTGTTGTGAATCACCAGAAGGACTCAGATGATTGGTTACTAGTTTGTCATACCCTCTGTATCAGAAATGCCTAATACCTATATAATGCCTTGAGTTTGTACCAGTCACTAATTATTTGGACCCGCCCCGGAGCTTTCAGCTCTGTGTTGGAAGGTTCAAAGAATTGTCTCAGCACTGAATAAAGAATTGATTTCAGCAGCAACAAGTGTTTGATTCAAGTATTCTTGAATCTAGATTGACAAAATAACTCAGTTTAACAGGAATGCGATGGGAAGATGTTTATCGCCACAACGGGGAAAATGTGAGTAGGATATGTGAAATTGAGAAGGCTGTGGCCTAGCGTTTGGAAGAAGATAGGAAAACCAGATTGACACATCGTGGGCACAAACAAGACGAAGACTTTTAGTTATATAGAGATAAACAACAACTTTTTACCTTTCTAAGAAAAAGGGAAATGGAAGCGAACATGGGTTTGTATTTTTCTCCAACTACTCACAAGGTACCCAATGGAAATAAATTTGTAATGGGGTCCAAAAAGTTGCTTTGTCATTCATTTTGTGCTACTACACAGGGCAAAAAGCAAGAGAGCCTAGACAAGGGCATGCAAGTAAAATTGTAAAGGTCATCAAGTCCTTAACTGGTTGTGAATATTTAAAAAGAAATACACAACACAAGGTAAAGTTAATACATACAATTCATTGATATTTATTTGCAGGATACGAGTCCAAGTGGAAGAGCCAGCATTTACTCCCCTTCTCCAATGGCCCTCAAGACACTGGTGGCAAGCGAACATCTTCAACTGATGTCTGAATTTATCGTCCAGATATCTGGAATACTAGTCTGACATTTAACCAAACCAATTTATGAGCTTATACATTAAAAAGCTGTTAATTCTTTAGAACCAAATTTCAAGACATGACTTCTTAAAGCTTTAAATTATTCTAAGCTTTTGAAAATTCAGCAGACAAGAAAAGCAAAATTTAAAAATGCAGCAAAATCAGAGAGAAAAAAGAGAGAAAAAAAACCTCAAGAGTTTAACTGAAATCTAAGGGGGAAAAAAAATAATCTCTGTATTCATTAATAGTGCGGCATTATGTAATATATTCAGCACGTTTAATAATAGCAGTAGACTTTTTGGCTCTTAAGAAATGTGTTGTTATTCCACCTAATGGTGCTTCAAAAATATCTCACTATTGGTTTACCTCTACACCAAGTTAACATGCAGAACATTCATCTCATTATATTCAAGTCAACATCCCTGCTTGTTCGCTATCCTTATCAAAAATGTCAGACATTTTCATAGTTTACAGCATGTAAATGGCATAAGGTGGGGAAAGGTGAAGAGATAGGATTGAGGTTCAGTCTGCTTTGATACCCTTGTGATTTATCATATCCCAACATGAGACAAACAAACTCAAAACGGGAGAAAACAGGCAAAAGTATGAGCAGGCAAGATCCTATGGCGTGGGTGTAGCATACAAGGTTGTATTAAAGATCAGTAGAAGTATTTTAAAGAATCCAAACCTTAGTCCAGCTTAGCAGAATCATTTAGTTTAAAACAAACTGCTGCAAGCAAAATACAATTTAATTAAAAGCAAACAATTAGAATTTAGTGGATCATGCAGCATCTGCGGGGGGGGGGGGGGGGGAGGAATTGTCAACATTTCTGCTCGAGATCTCACATCAGGATTGAGAGAGCAGAGGGAAGATAGCCTGTATAAAGAAAGTCGGACTAATGAGACAGAACTAGACGGTGATGGGTGGACCTAGGAGGGGTAATGCATGACTATGTTGCACCTCCTGTAATTGGAAAGAAAAGTGGCATGCATCAGGGAGGGATGTGCAGACTAGAGTTAGAGAGGGAGTGAAAGGGGAAGGGAAGGGAAGATGCAACTGGTGGTGTGATTTTGTTGCAGCTGGCTGCAATGAAGGATGATTTGCTGGATGCTGAGGCTGGTAGGGTGAAAGGTGAAGACTAGGGGACTATGTTTTGTTTGGAAGAAGGGGGAGCAAGAGCAGAAATACAAGAATTGAAGAAAATGTGAGAGGGTTCCATCAACCACAATAGAAAGGAACAACATTTGCTGGCAAAGGACATGGAAGGAAAGGAAGGCCTCATCTTGAGAGCCGAGGAGCAGAGATGAAGAATCTGGGAGAATGGTGTGATATCCTCACAACAGACCAGGGAGGGAAGAAGTGTACTCTAGGTGGCTGTGGGAGTGAAAGGTATCGTAAACGTCTGCAGACAGTTTGTTCCCCAAGATGGAGACGGAGATCCAGAAAGGGAAGCGAAGTGCCAAAATTAATCCGTTAATTTGAGAATAGGATAGTGAAGATGAAATTGACATTATGCATGGGTATAGAAAGAGGCATCAATACAGACAATGTGCAGGGGAAACAGTTAAGGAATGATGCCAGAGAAGGTTTGGAACAAGGACTACTGCATGTAGCCAAGATAAGAGACAGGTAGCTATGACCCATATTCATGCCCTAAGTAAGCCTTTACCTACTGAGAGTTTAAAGTACACCTGTTCCTGTTAGTGTGAAGGCCAAGGACGGTGGGAGAAAAGAAGCATAGATGTCAAGAAAAATATAGGGTTCGATGAGAAATTGGAGGCATGGACAGATGGACTGCTGGAATCAAGTGCATTCCTGGAGTAGTTTAAGGGACTAAGAAGCATTCTTAAGGAGTAAATCAGTAAGGCAAACACGTGACAAGAGATAGGAATTATATTTTAAGTACTTTCAGAGAAAGAGGGTAACTAGAGAGTGAATGGCCTCCCCTTAGAAGCCAAAGCCATAATTTATGTGCGGAAACACAGGAGACGAGCAACGTCCTCAATAACATTTTCTCCTGTTTCTGCTGTGGAGAAAGGCTTGGGGCAAATAACGCAGATGTCTCGAGGACAGTATTTTCAGTGAAAGAGGTGCTGGATGTCAGAGGAGGATGTATGAAGTTAAATAAATCTCCTGGACCTGATCACATATGTGAGGACACTGTGGGAAGCTACAAAAGAAAGTGCAGGAGTCCTAGATATATGAATCATCGTTAGAGTCAGAAGGGTGGCTAATGCTGTGCCTCTATGCAAGTAGCGCTACAAGGAAAAGTCTGGGAACTATAGACCAGTGAGCCTAATATCTGTGGTAGGCAAGGAGTAGATTCTGAGGGTTGCCAAATATGGTTGCTTAACTATTGTAACAATTACTATTGTAACATGTTAAAGACGACACCCAAGATATATTATTGTCTAATTATGGAGCTGACAATCTCCAATAAATGGTAAATAATCAACAATCTAAATATTTTTAGCCTATTGTGCAAGGTAGATAATCCATCTCTAACTGATCAACCAAAACCTTCATACACCCCAGCAGTATGAACATTGACTTTTCTAATTTTAGGTAGTCCGTGCTTTCTCCCCCCTTCTCCTCCCAGCTCTCCCACATATCCTACTTTCTCCGCCTCTTCCTTTCTTTTTCCCGACCCCCCGACATCAGTCTGAAGAAGGGTCTCAACCCGAAAAGTCGCCTACTCCTTGACTCCATAGATGCTGCCTCACCCGCTGAGTTTCTCCAGCATTTTTTGTCTACACTCCATCCAAGGACTCAAACAGTCTTTCCAGGCGAGGCAGAGGTTCACCTGCACCTCCTCCAACCTCATCTACTGTATCCGCTGTCGTAAGTGTCACATTTGCTACATCAGCGAGACCAAGCGTAGGCTTGGTGACCGTTTCACCCAACACCTCCGCTCAGTCCATACTAACCAACATGATCCCCCGGTTGCCCAGCACTTCAACTCCTCCACCCATTCTGAATCTGACCTTTCTGTCCTGGGCCTCCTCCATTGCCAAAGTGAGGCCCAGTGCAAATTGGAGGAACAACACCTCATATTTCACTTGGATAGTTTACACCCCAGCAGTATGAACATTTTCTAATTTCAGATATTCCTTGCTTTCTCCCTCCTTCCCCTCCCTCTTCCTTGCTCTGCCACATAGCCTACTGTCTCCACCTCTTCCTTTCTTTTTCCCGCTTCCCCCCCCAACATCAGTCTGAAGGGTCTTGACCGAAACATCACCTGTTCCTTTTCTCCATAGATGCGGCCTCACCCGCTGAGTTGCTCCAGCATTTTATGTCTACAACCAAAACCATAATACAGTTGTACTCAGTCATATCAATGAGGCACCATCCCAGGATTTATTACCATGCTCTTCTACAACTGCAAATAAGCCTATAGCTTTTGTCACAGTCGATCCATTACTCCAAGTCCTGGAGCCAGTCCAATCCCCATTCCTTTTGATGTCATTCAGCCTTGAATAAAGTCAATCATAAATCTATACAGCACAGAAACGGGCACACCAGACAACACCGACCATTAACCACAGTTTACACCAATCATATGTAAATCCTTTTTTCCCCTGCAACCTTAAGGTGAAAATCATCCAAAATAGATATCACCTTTTGGTCTCCTTGATCGAATACTCACTATCTATTAAATATTATCAATATAAATGTATCTATTCCCTGGGCCATTTTCCCATTATAATTCCTCCTGCCTTTTACCCCAAGGGAAGATGATTTACCTATTACATACAGGTAATCGTCAATTTACAAACATTAAATTTACGACTTTTTTCATTGTAATTTTCATTGTTATATCAAAATTTATAAACCTATCACAAGAAATGTTCACCAACTCTGCATACAATGCATTTCTTACTCTCACCCATGCCATTTTGGCTTTGCTGAGATTGTTGAGCTCAATGCCATTATCAAGATTCATCATAATTTATTTTGTACATCCTTCAATATGGCTACAGGACACTAGAGCTGCTCTGATGATTGCACCTGTAAGAAACCCCAGCAAGCTATTAACATTAAAACTAAACTGGAATACAAACTGAATGCAATTAAGAGAGCAAAGTTGGTAGATGGTGATGATGTCCACCAAATGCTTACCATATTAGAACCCTTCATGATGGCTGGTTTGAACATTTTAATAAAAGTGCAATCCTCCATAGTATTAATCCGGCTGCACAATATTTTCCCAAAGAACTGAAATGAATCATGGAGGGAGATGTCAATGTTTCTTAGCAACTGTTCAACAAGGACAAGGACGATATGGGCCTCTTTGGAAGAAAGTACCTCACGTACATTAATCTAGAAGGCTCAGATAAATGTTCCAGGCAGTAAGCAGACGAAGACTATTTCATTCTTCTCCTTGGAGCCAAAGTCAAGGGTGATAATTCAGAATCCAAGGGCTTTAAAGGTCAAACTTTGAATGGTGTGGTGGCCTAATAAAGCCTGGGTGATATTACTGGTCTTCCAACATTACTTCACATAATTTCACTCCCACTTTAATCACATAATAAGGAATAACTTGAACGGATAATGGCTAGCAATATTCGCACAGCTTGGACTATAATAATGCACATGGACATCTGATGAACAACGAGATAATTCCAAATATTTACATCCCTCAAAACGATTTTCATTTTATCATTGCCTTAAATGATTAAACCCCTGCTCTATGACAGTGCTCTCCAATTCCAGTTTTCACAAGAGAAAATTGCACATTCTGTCAAGGCACTCGTTTCTCTTGCTGTGTTCACGGCAAGGATAAATTACGTATGTTTTTATTTTAAGATTTAATGGTTAAAGATACTTGAAGACATGTTTATAGGGTTTTCGTCTGAGATTCTTGAACTCTGTATTGCAACCAATGTTTTTACATCGAAACTCATGGGAAACAGACAGATTCCTCGACTTTAGAAGTTGTTGTAATGAATTTTTTTTAATATATATTTTTGCTAATTTAATCCTATATTTTATATGTTCACAAAATATTTTAGGTCTTCTTTGCTGGCTTAATCTTCACCTCAACAAATTCTAATCTAATACTATTCCTATCTCATTTGTTTAATCATGAATGGAGTTTTTATTTCTTCGTTCAGTTCATGGAATAAAATTATAGATGAAAGCAAAATATTTTACTGCTAGATAGGTATGCACCCAACAGTCTACAATACTGGCTTCATATATACAAAACCATCTTGCAACTTTGCCAAAACAGATTAGCTAGCTTGGATTTTAGCCTTGGTCTCCGTGTTAAATAGGGTTCAATTTTACGTACTTCCAATGATCCTTGCTCGTTTCACTCAGCAGAAGCGAATTAACAAAAATATCCTGCTCTTTTCGGTCACACTCTGGAAATGGAGCATACAAGTACGCCAAGGATACCCGACAAAGCATGATGCAGGGACACTAAATAACGGGCATAAATCCTTGTGCAGTCACTCACCCAGGCTGTAAGTGTCGTCTGGCATAGCAACCTGCCTAAGACTCAAGTAAAGCTTAATAAATGGACTCCCGACATGGAATGTAACCCAAACAATTCATGTTCCAATGGCTTCTCCTGAAGAATCAGAATCAATGATTACCTCCAAAGAGTGTACAACTTATCATATTCAGTTTGATTGTCTTTTAGAATAAATCTAGATTTCACCAGTATGACTGTTATTCTTCCTTTCTGAAGAACAATGTGTCCACTGGGAAATCCAATTCATTCGAGTATGCCCGGATTGATCTGTTAAGTGTTTAAGATCACCACAAAGATAAAGCAGAAGTTTTACAATGCTCTACTGGGACCACATTATACAACAATTAATTCTGATGATTGTTGACGGACACGTGATTTTTCTCTGATTATTTTTGCAGATTATAATTCACTTCAAGCTCATTAACTACATTGATAATATCACATATGGTCCAAAAGCAGTGCTACATATGGTCAGTTTTCCAACTGCTATTAAAGTCAGTTTCATATAAATCAGAGTTAAACGGAGTACAATGGGTTGCAGAATTATTTAATCGCTTCTTGAAGATAAATTTTATTGGCATGTCATTAAGCCGAAATCTGTAAAAAATAGCAGATCCCAATGTGGAAAATTAGAAAAAAGAAAACAAGTATATTAAAAATATTTCCAAACATATCAAATGCCATATGACAAGCATTGCAATACTCACAGGGAAATCAACTCTTGAATGTATCCTTTTATTCTGCTAAAATATTAACGCGCTCTTTACATAGCGACTATTTGCATACCTTGGGTATGCAAGCAAAGAATTTTGCTGTGATTTGTCATGTGACAGTAATGTTCAGCACCCTTGAAGTTAAAGACAAATTCCTAGCATGGTTTCGGAGGTGATATGCATTTTCAGATTTCTACATCACAGAGTTTTCAGAATATACATTTGTTAAAGCATCAATTCCGACAATTCATCTATAAATGGTTCAGTAAAAGACTCAAATCTGGGGAAATGTTGACATCATTGCCAAAGAATTACCAACCCAATCTACTATTTTGTGTGTAAATGTATGGAATATATTTACATGATAGAATGCATGAGAAAACAAACAACAAAGTAAGTTTTGAAAAAAGTAAAATCCATCAAGATAGATTACCTACATCTGATGCAGAATGCATTTGAAATGAAGCAGAAAGCAGCTATTTTGATCTTTAAACCCACTGACTGAAAGGGACCAGAGCATCAAATAGAAATCGTACTCCTCAGATCCCATGACAAATTATGGTTTATAAATCAAACGGGCCTTTCAAACTCATGGCTGGTCAAGGAAGGAAAAAAAAAAATCAGTGTAAATAGCATAGTCCTTCAAGGGTCAGTAACAATACCATTATTGTTCCGTTGCAGGTGGAAATGTTGGAGTAACTCAGTGGGACAGGCAGCATCTCTGGAGAGAAGGAATGTGTGATGTTTTGGGTCAAGACCCTTCTTCAGACTGCAGTTCTTTCCTGCACACATTGTTCCATTGCATATATTCTCCTTATAAATTAAGTGCTTCTTAAAATTCAAATTTATGATGAACTCATAGTAAGCAAGACCAGCATTTATTGACCATCCTCAAATCCCCAAAAGGAAGTAGTGAAGAGCCACCTTCCTGGCCTACAGTCCTGCTGATGGTTAGTCCTTTAGTCCACTAGAAAGATAGGAATGACAGGATTTCACCCCAGTCCAGGAGAAGGGGAGAATGATGATTCGAGCTTCTAAACTACTGATCTAGTAACTACATCATACCCGCATATATAGCCATAAGCAGCAGGAGCAGCAACAACAAAACAAAATTGGTGAGGATACCAAACATTGATGTTAAACCCATTGTTGACCATAGAAAAAGAAAAACACCAATAATCCATTGTCTAACAATCCAGAAACCGTGATAGATCGGCATCTGACATGCCAAGGCCATAGATCCAGCAAAATCTGCCGAGACTCCAGCTTCAAAACTCTATTGAAAGTCACCTAGACCTCAATTCCCATGTTTCTTTGTTACTTACCAGTTTCAGTACCCATTTGCCATGTTGCCTTGAATCACACCTTGTTCACTGGAAAAAAATGTAACCAGGTTACATCTGAAAATAGTGAACTGAAAACATGTTGGAATGTCATCAGGAATAACATCCAATCGTCCCAAAACACTGCTTGGCCAACACTACCAAATACCTCAGCATACCTTATTAATGGAGTTTTTCTGCACCTCTCCAAATGGGACTGATATTGGCATCAATAGATTAGTAACACTTCTATACAAATAATCACCAGGCCAAGAATGCTGATCATTACAAAGGGGAAGAACAGTCTTATGCATATTCTAACCCCTCTCACCTATGAACATTAGAATAGAACAATTCATATTCTGCCTCTGGTAACTATCATCTCATGCCAGCAAGCATTGGCATTTTGACTTCAATGCAAAGAACTACGTTAGGTTAATAGGTACAATGGAACTCTTCTACAAGGTTACCATATTACAACACAACACAACGCCTGAAAAATGATGGAGAGTCATAACATGTTGCATGGCAAGAAAAAACAAAATCAGACATAACTCGTCTGCTTAGATCAAACCAATTGACAAAATGACAGAACCTAACTGCATTATTGGTCACAGACATGAGATGAAGATCACTTGTTTTATCAATTAGTAACTTAAGGAGCAAACCCAAGAAACTCAGTCATAAACCTAAATACATTACGTTTTTAAGCACCTGAAGCAACCGAAGATACAAAACAACAGCTATGGGCAGCACACGTGGACCAATCACTGCGGAAAACACAAACCTGCTCCTATAACATTTTATTATAAATACCAAACGAAGCCCACTGGAAATGAGCTTCATGGAGATAGAGGGGACAAGATGAACAGACTAAGATCAGGATCACACTTCACAACAATCCTTCATGAAATAAACATCACTGGCAGTCCGTTGAATGCATTTCCACTAGATATTACATCATTTAATTCAAAGCAGCAGTCTTTTCAGATGTCGACAGGCAGAAAGAATCCACTTATTGAGTAATAACACTGAAAAATGGCTCAAACTGAAAATCTGATCGCATAACAAAAAATAATTAGTTAAATCTAACAGTTGGAGTGTCCGACATGACAAAAATATTCACCTTGCTCTGTTAGTTGCACAAGTCTGGATGCACTTGATTGTTATTTATTTATTCAAAAAGGCCAACACAGGTAGACACTTGCATAAGATTTTGAACAAAAATGACAGAACTGGGAATAAAACAAGAGGAGGCATGGAAAACAATTGTTTTCTAATGGTGTGCTAGTCGCATTGTTACCCAAGTCAGAAGGTTATGAAATGAAATCAGGTTCCAAAGACTTGAAAATTCCTGTGTAAAAATAAGAGAATGCAGTCCTTCAAATGAGATGTGAAAAGAGAGAACCTCCTTCCCTCTGAGGAATTTGTTCAATGAAGAGTTTAATCCTAGTGTGGCGGCCAAACTGACTTCATTAAAATCCAAGGTAGACAAAATTGCTGTAGAAACTCAGCGGGTGCGGCAGCATCTATGGAGCGAAGGAAATGGGCAACGTTTCGGGCCGAAACCCTTCTTCAGACTATATTGGAGGTAAGGTTCAACAATGTGATGAGAAAGATGGAGAAGAATGTTAGGGCACAATAGCAATAAGGACATAACCTCCCTGAATGGGTATTATCACAATTGCAGGGCTTCGGTGTGTGCAAATTGGAAGTGGGTTTCCTACATAATAGTGACTTCAGTCCTTCCTCATCCATGTCAACTCCAAACCACACAAACCACACTTTTAATCATTTGTGATAATATAAAAGCTTTATCACTGAAATTAAGAATTTTAAGCATAAGGGGCAAGCCATTTAGTACGTAGACGAGGGAACACTTTTTCACACAGAGAGTTGTGAGCCTGTGGAATTCTCTGCCTCAGAAGGCGGTGGAGGCCGGTTCTCTGGACACTTTCAAGAGAGAGCTAGATAGGGCTCTTAAAGATGGCAGAGTCAGGGGATATGGGGAGAAGGCAGGATCACATTGAATGGCGGTGCTGGCGCGAAGGGCCGAATGGCCTACTCCTGCACCTATTGCCTATTCGGTTGAAAAATACTTCAATTTGCCATAAAACTCAGTCAATCCAAAAATATGAAATGTGGAGTTTAAAAAAAGGCACATTTTTTTCATTGCAACCCAACCAAAATATGGCCAGGTCCAAAGATGTAGCTACATCATTCCATAACTTTTTAGAAGCAGGCTCAGATTTTCAACACATAAACACACAATTTTGACATCAGATTACCCTTCATGATCCACATCAAAATATTACCAATAAATGACATTGCCCAAGCAATAAAAAGCCCCCCCCCCTCAGAAGAGTGATGGTCAGATAGCTAAATTAAAATATTAAAATTAAACAACTTGCACTTACATCAGTGTGCCACTTAGTACTACTCACAAAGCATTGATCCTTGCTTGTGATCCTTCAGACCAAACACAAACATGTACAATCCCCTCCTTGCTTTAAAAAAGGCACCCCTCGCAGGCTGTGCGCCACCATACTAGGAATCCGCTGTGCCGGGAATCTAACAAATCTTTGCCTTCCTTAATGAAGTGCCAGGAACTTGGATGACAGGAACCTGATGTGAACCATCGCCCTGTTGATATGCATTGCTATGCCAGAAACCTGGCGTAAATCATTCTCTGCTGGCACTCACAGCAATGAATTTCCCCTTTGTTCTGTCCAGAGAAGCTGCTTGTGAGACCGGTGTTTAATGGGCTTGGGGGAGCAGTGCGGACACTCAGTGCTGAAATATGGGGGTCTTGGGGCTGAATCCTGGTTAGCACGTGCAGGCTTTTACTGGGGACTGGCTACTCAGCTGAGAGATCTTTCGGTTGGGATGAGCCACAGCTGATAGACAGGAGATGGCAACTTCTCTAACAACAAATAACAGGTGATGAGAAAGAGTAAAGTGTCCTGCACAGTCAATACATGAAACAGACTCTGCCAGTCTCTGGCAATAACCTACACTCATCATGCCATACAGGGTGGTGTCCTCGGCCTACATTGTAGGATTGTTAGGCCTCATTGCTTGCTTCAGGCTGCCCAATTGTGGCATTTAAAAGCATGGGTAATTAATTATTGTGAACAAATGGCCAGAATTCACCAGGTTCGCAGCACAGCCATGGGGAATGCAGGTATTCATGCCAGATTACCGGCACTGCAATACAGAAGCAGGGAAGCAGGGAAGGCAGGTCTTACCAGATTTCCATCATAGTTATGCTGTCAATAACACATATCTCATATCTTAATGATCCGTTTTCAGGCTATTGTATTAGAACTCTCATTCCTGGAAAAGCATCATGACTGCTAAGGAAGATACCAGTATACACATGAAACACTTGCAAATATCTAGTTAGATGGGCTTGAAGTCACTGAAAAACTTGCTCAAAAAACATTCTGCCAAATTAATACCCTCAACTCTTAGCAAAGAAAAAAATCTGGCTGTTAAGAGTACTATGTAAAGGAATCAGTAAAATACTACAACAATGCGTTTTTGGACACATTGCAATAATCAGCTAATACTCTGCAGATGAACAAAAAAATCTTGTTGACAATCTAAGACGTTTTTGGAATATTTCTAACTGGACAGCATGCTATATTTTCAATTCAAGCATCTCTTTATTTTGCATCAATTCACAAAAGGCCCAATGTCTGGTCAGCAGACCCTGCACTTTCTCCAATTCTTTTATTTGCAGGATAAAAAAAGTGTTTGCAGAATTTATATTAATTTAATTTCTTCTTTTATCAGAGGCAAAGGCCATAATTTGTTCTGAAAAATCTGTTACAACTCACATCTATTATCTCTCAAACATTCACAAAAATAGATTTCTTAAAAGTTGTAAAGTGTTGCCTTACTTGATCTTAAACACGATTTTGTTTTGTGAGGGAATATGTATTCCTCATAGCAAACATTCCAAAATTCAGGGTTGGGATTGGTGAAATTATAGATCCATAAAATATTCCTTTTCCAATGTTACATCTCCATTGTAAGGAAATAAGACATTTCACTTGACCTTGTTCTGTGTTGGGAACATTCAAATAAATTGAATACTCAAACTGGATTCTACAGAAAATTAAAAAAAACTAATAGAGGGACAGAAAAGAATAAGAAATAATGTAAACATAAAATACTTATAAAGTACAGAGATAGAAATGAACACGGCTATATGGCATGTGGCAACGAAAGACACAGATAAATCTGGTCTATGTATCTCCCTTCCCCTGACGTCAGTCTGAAGAAGGGTCTCGACCCGAAACATTACCCATTCTTTCTCTCCTGCCTGTCCAGCTGAGTTACTCCAGCATTTTGATGGCTATCTAAAGTAACAGTGTGTATTGTACACAAGACACAAAATTCCACTATATCTCAGTACACATTACAGTACGGCAATACCAAAGTTTTAATCAAACTTATCTTTCCTTCAATGACAAGCAATATATACAAATATCTTGTCCCAACATGTTGTTTCAAAACTTTGCACTTATTTTCATTAATTTATCCAGGAGCTTTTCATTTTATCATTTTTTTTAGAAGACAGGGTTGGTCAGATACAATATTACAAACATGGCCTTGTTAACATCACAGCTGTGAAGATACATTCTAGCAAATCTAGAAATATATTAAAACTTTGTTTGCATTGATGTTGCTTGAACTGTTGATTATCCAACATTCTGTTTAAATCACCCTGCGAGTTTTATTTTCCCCAATAAAGTTAAT
Source organism: Amblyraja radiata (assembly GCF_010909765.2). NCBI lineage: Eukaryota > Metazoa > Chordata > Chondrichthyes > Rajiformes > Rajidae > Amblyraja > Amblyraja radiata. The sequence continues at coordinate 27,736,400 of NC_045979.1, read as the reverse complement.
AGCCAACTCGATTTTCAATTCAAACCTTTATTTTGGCTGAAGTTTCCATTTAAGCATCTAGTTTTTATGAACTGAAAGACAGAAGATGAGAGAAAATGAGTAGAAAACCTTCATCTCACCCACTCCCTTATTGACTATTTCTGTTAACAGTCTGGTTATTATAGCAAATTGCAAAAAAATATATTCAAATCCAGATCCTTCAATCACTACACTTATGTTGCAATATTAAGACGTTGATGGTTTGACGTCTTCAAAGCATTAATTCACCACTATCCATCTACCACGATTTTAACTTAATTGGGAAAGATGTTTTTGAATGGTGCATATCATGACATATTATAGTTTTGGCATGAAGATCTTTTTGTCATTTCCTTAAAAGGTGCAAATAACAGAATGGGACATAAGATGAGGAGAAAGGAGGAACTGTTTGAAGATTTGCAGATATGTCCTGCTTAGTTTATGAATAGCTGAACATTGCTTTTAAAAAAAACCTTCGGGTGTTGAACAGTTTTCATAAATCATGTTTTAAACAATTTATTGTATATCATATTCTGTCCCTTCTCTACTCAACCCTCTCACATTCCAATCCAAAATGTATATAATATCAGGATTGGACGCTGTCAATATGTAAATATCTATATATTGCATTTTGTAAAAAAATATATTCAAATCCAGATCCTTCAATCACTACACTCGATTTTCAATTCAAACCTTTATTTTGGCTGAAGTTTCCATTTAAGCATCTAGTTTTTATGAACTGAAAGACACCGCAGATAGCTTCCAACAATAAAGCACATTAACCTGTAACGATTCCAGTTTTGATGGATATGGATGTAATTTGAAATTTCACAAATGGTGCAGGATGAAAAAATTATTATTTAAATATGTACTGTGGTAGGGAAATAGTGTAGCAGTTCTAAAACGTTTAACTTGAAGTTAAGGCTGTTAAGGATTACTAGTACAAGTTCAAACTCAAAAGGTGTTAGGTAGACAGGTGCACACTTTTCACGAACAGTTCCAATGTACTCGGGTTCCTGTGACATAGCTCAGTGCACTAAGAACACGATGTTACATGAATGCATTCATTGAAGCAGTCAATAATCCCAGTCATTGATACATTGGCCCGTTAAAATTAAACCAGTCTGTTTAATTTCATTTGTACCGATTATAACATTCCTGAGAAACACAAAACCAGGTGCACTGCATTTCCTTGCATAGTTTTTTAATGAAGCTGCCTCAAAGACGACTGATATTAACAAGCCTACTCCAAGGTGCCTGCTTGGTAAAATCAGTACAAATGTTTTTCTATCTGTGCTCATTCGAACAGCAAATAAAATGAAATAAATTGGTCAGTGTTATTCAAAGATTTACAGTATATTATGTCCTAAGACAGAGGCAGAAAGGATTGCTGTAATTGAATGATCTAAAATGTTATGCAGCGTTAGAAATATGAGGATCAATATAATATGCAAGGCAAATCAAAGACCAAATTACAGAGTGCAATAAAGCAGCAAGAATAGTAAAACTAAAGGGTGAGCAGCAAGTGAGAGAAAAAAGACAATCCCCTTCATAAGAAATAGGCTTGTTAAATGTCATTCAGGAGAATCAATAATGAACAAACCTCTGCTCAAAGATGAAATTTTGCTGATACATCAACAAAGATTAGTACCTTTGATCATAAAGCAGGGTTTAGCCTTAAATAAAAATTGAAAGTACTGGCTCGTTACTTGGCGGAATTCTCTATTGAAATACCACAGTGCCCTCCATAATGTTTGGAACAAAGACCCATCATTTATTTATATAAATGATGTGTTTATACATACTCCCCACATTTCAGGGCACCATAATGCTTGGGACACATGGCTTCACAGGTGTTTGTAATTGCTCAGGTGTGCTTAAATGCCTCCTTAATGCAGGTATAAGAGAGCTCTCAGCACCTAGTCTTTCCTCCAGTCTTTCCATCACCTTTGGAAACTTTTATTGCTGTTTATCAACATGAAGACCAAAGTTATACTAATGAAAGTCAAGGAAGCCATTATGAGTCTAAGAAACAAGAATGAAACTGTTAGAGACATCAGCCAAACCTTAGGCTTACCATAATCAACTGTTTGGAACATCATTAAGAAGAAAGAGAGCACTGGTGAGCTTACTAATCGCGGAGGGACTGGCAGGCCAAGGAAGACCTCCACAGCTGATGACAGAAGAATTCTCTCAATAATAAAGAAAAATCCCCAAACACCTGTCCGACAGATCAGAAACACTCTTCAGGAGTCAGGTGTGGATTTGTCAATGATCACTGTCTGCAGAAGACTTCATGAACAGAAATACAGAGGCTACACTGCAAGATGCAAACCACTGGTTAGCTGCAAAAATAGGATGGCCAGGTTATAGTTTGCCAAGAAGTACTTAAAAGAGCAAGCACAGTTCTGGAAAAAAGGTCTTGTGGACAGATGAGACAAAGATTAACTTATATCAGAGTGATGGCAAGAGCAAAGTATATAGACTTTGAGTAAAAGAGGCAGAACGGAAGGAGAATTGAGGCAAAGAGTCAGGGGGAAGGAAATGAGGGAGAACAGAAGGCTATTGGTAGGAGGTAAAGTTGGAAAAAGTGGAAAGAGCACAATAAGAATAAAGGAGGGGAGGTATTTGTGCATAAATAGGTAAGATGGGAGCATGAAGGAGTTTGGATGTGATTTGAGCCCTTGAAGTGGCTTGGGTTGGATGTCTGCTGCAGTGGGATGGTGGGATGGGCAATTCTGTCGATAGGGAATGTGGTAAAGGCCCCAGCAGATAAAAGCGAGGTGTGGCCCTGTGAGCAGATGCAAAAGACCCCACAATATAATTCCAAAGTTGAGCAGTGGAGCTATTTTCAATGTCTTGGCCAATATTTATCCTTTCACTTCACCTAACAGTGGATTATTAGGTGATTATTAAATTGCTGCCAACAGGATCTTGGCACATACAAATTAGCTGTTGTTTCTCCAAATTTGCTGCAGTGATTCCAGCTCCAAAGTATGATTTCATTAGGAATCAATTTAGTTCCAGTTGCACTTCTGAACGTGCTGTTTTAAGGCATTTTTAATAGTTATGCAAGAGCTTCCTCCTATTACTGTACTAATCTTTATTTAAGTCTCATCTTCCCAAGTCCTTGGCATCGCTTCATTCTATTATATTACCTTGGTGCTCATCCGCCACCACATCACTTTGGGCATTTCTTTGCCCATGGTACTGGTTAACTTTGTCAGAACTTTGATCCCAGACAAGTCACAAATTGTTCACCCTTCCGGTCCCAAGAACCTGAACATTTCCCTTTTGTCCCTGCTACCAGTTACACATTAACCCATTTCATCTCATTATTACTTTTAGTTAATTAAAAAAATAAATAAAGTTTTCTTTATTCAAGTCGGCAGTGATGGCAAACGCAGAACAACAACAGAGCCTGTAAGCGGGCTTGGGCCTTAACTCCTACGCCCTCGGAAGTGCGCTGGCTGTTGGCTACGAGAGGTGCCCAGGGCATAGAGACTGAACGCTGACCCTGTGAGGCGACGGATGGCTGTTCCTGGGCCAATGCGCCAGTAGGGAGCAAGAGGCCCTGCTGCAGCCTGCGGCTCAATTAGATCAGGCGAGGCTCCAAATGGCTGAGCGCGCAGATTGGACATTATCTGGAGCAGCGGTGGAGGACACCAACAACATTGGCTGGCCGGCTACTCAAACCCAGAGCCACTGTCAGACTTTTATGGCCAAGTTAAGACTATACAATTTCAACAACTTGAAACTTGTATCAATACAAAATGATGTTAGAATTGTGGCGACTAGTGTACTGTTTTAGTATAATCGACCCCAATATGATTGTGCCTCTGTATAGTAAGATTTTTATTGAATTGCATGCAAAAAAGGAATTTCACTGTACCTAGGCGACAAGAAAGTACCATTGAACTATTATTCTTATGCTCATTTGTGCATGCCAATGGAAATAATTCCGAAATCACAATCTTTGAAGTCTTTTGTTTAAAATAGCAATTTGAATGCTACATTCTTGGGAATTATTGAAGCAAAGACTGTTTCAAGGGAACTGTCTGAAGCACAATACATAGACCAAGGACTTCAGTACAAATGTTTCTGCCAAAGGGGCAGAAAAAAAATGAGCAGAATAACATGATAACATCTGTGTTTGTGTGCTTGAAAACCACAGTCTTGGGGGTAACTCAAGAGTGCAGCAAGGTATACTAACAATTCCCAGAATGGTTTGTCACATGACAAGATATTGCGCAGATGGAGCCGATACTGCTTTAATTTAAAATGAAAGGCAATCTCATTGGAATATATTAGGTCCTCGTTATCCGCTAGGGACGGTAGCATTGACTTTAAATAAACAATACAGATAACACTCAAGTCCTCACCACAGCCCCAAATAAACAGAAATAAGTCCAAATGTTCTAAATGTATTAACTTCCATTAACAAATGAAATATCAATTCATTTTAGGTATTTAAATATTTAACTAATAAACTATTTCCACGGAGACTATAGGAGGATAGACTTGGGCGACACAAAGGTATTGATCTGTTGGTAAATTTGGCAGAGGAATAACAGACTGAATTTGATCCTGGTATACGAAAAGTGATGTATTTTCTAAGGTCAAATAAGGGCAAGACATATATAATGAATGGTAGGACCTAAGAGAATACTGACTTGGTGTACAAGTCTAAATATCCGCAAAAAGTGGTCGTACGGATGGAAAAAGCAGCATATGGGATACTCATACTCATGCACTGACTAAGACGGCGAGAGCAGGGAAGTTACAGTACAATTTTATAAAACATTGGTCAGGCCACATCTGGAATATTGTGTGCAGGTTTGGTTGCCACAGTACATAAAATACATGATTGTTCTGGAAATGGGGCAGAGGAGATTACAAAGATGTTGCCTGACTAATGAAAATTAACATCCCACATGCCTTCTATATCACCCTTACTACCTGTGCTGCCACCTTCAGCAACTTAGACTTGTACATCATGTCAAATAATATCTGGGGTCGAACCATTGTGCATGATCTACCCTTATTTGACCTCCCAAAATACATCACTCCACGCTTATCAGGATTAAATTCCATCTGTTGAACATAACAGCTGATCAATATCTTCTTCTGTACTGTAATACTCTATGACACCATTACAAGCAATGATGGGTTTTGACATTAAAGGCTGCCACTGTATAATCAAAAACAGCTCTTTATGTGAACAGTACACTGGGAGCCATTTGACACAAGTCGTCTGGAAACGAATCACAATATTTTTCAGATTGGTTCTTCAACATAAAAATATAATAGATGCATTTCTTTTTTTTTTTAAGTGAATACATGGGCTTACTTCATAAATCTTGGTATTGATTTATCATTGTCACCTGTAAAGCTTTGTTTTGTGTGCTATCCAAGCAAATCATATTATACACGAGTATATGTTAGTACAAAAAAAACAAAAAACAGTGTGCAGAACAGAAGATAACAAGGACTGAGTGGAGCCATAGCATTATTCATAAACAGGCCCTTTGGCCCAACTTGCCCATGCCAACCAAGACGACCCGAATGAGTACAAATTTCTTGGAACGTGACAGTGTCTATCATGTGCCTATGGCTGAGGTGTTTAAAACTATAAATTAGAGTCTCAGGATAGGGAAATGCTCATTCAGGTCTGACACACGAAGAAATTGCACCATCCAAAGGTAGGTGGCCTTTGCAATTCTCCGCCCAAGATGACCATGGGGCCTAGGCACAAACACGTGTGTTCTAAGATCAATGGATGTTTAGATTCAAGGAAGTGGAGAGATATGGTTAATGCAGAAAAGTGGTGATGGAAGATTTTTTTTAAATCAATCATTATTTTATTGAATGAAGCAACAGGTCTGAAGGACTGAATTGCCTCCTTATATTTCCCATGTCCTCATGCTCCCAGTAAAGCAATAAAACAGACATGCTTCCTAAATGCTTACAACCTAGTTTTCTCCTTTGAAGTTTGAACACCCAATATACTATTGTTTGAGAAGCTCACCATTGTTTCCTATATGTACAGTACCTGCAACACAATTTTTATTGTACACAAGCCTAGAAATTCCTCTCCTGTTATTGGGAATAATGCATGCATTATTAATGCTCCATGCATCCTCATTGCTGCTACACCAACACTGCAAAGACACCTTTTACATTGTTACCAACATATTCAGACCACAAAGAGCTATTCATAATATGTGAAAATAAAATCAATTCAGGTGCTAGAAAATGAAATTAAATAAAGATTGCTGGAAACATACAAGTAAGGCAGCATCTATGAAAAGAATGCTTGGTGGGCACATCCCAGTCCTCCCATTATCATTACATAACACAGGTACTGCGTGCATCTAACTACCACATTAATGCATTTTGTCTTACTACAGCAGAGATATTCCTTTTGTTCTCCACCTCTCTCCCATCTTCTCTGCAACTGGAAACTAACTTGTTTTGTTTCTTTCTTTCTTTCCCATTTCTGACAAGGGGTCTCGGACCTGAAACATCAGACGTTTCATTTTCCACAGACGTTGCTTAACATTTCCTAATAAATTTAGGGCCCATACATGGGTCACACCAACACTATAAAAAACAAATTAATATTCTCCCCAGTGGTCTGAAGAAGGGCCTCGACCCGAAATGTCACCAATTCCTTTTTCCAGAGATCTGTCTGACCCCGAGTCACTCTAGCTTTGTGTGTCTATCTTTGGTTTAAACCAGCATCTGCAGTTTCTTCCCATATATTAACCACGTTTAATTTGTTTGGAACATCTTTCCAACAACCCACCTCTATAAATGCAAACATTTTTGTTCATTCACATTCCAGAACCTAGGTTTTACTGACAAGCCAAAAGTTATTAACCTGCTCCAAGTGCCCGTGAGAGCACAATAGCATGCTGTCTTCTCATCTCTGCCATTCCTTTGGCAGTTTTTTTCAGTATTGTTTAGAATACCTTAAGCCAGCAATGGGATTAAGACAAGCAATGCTCGTTGTTTTCCCAGACTAGTAAAAGTTGGTGCTCAGACAGGCCTGGATGTTCTTGTACACAAATCACTGAAAGATAATGTGCAGCCACAGAGCAAGCAATTAAGGAGGGAAATTGCATTTTATTGCAGTAGGAACTGAGAACAGCTTTAAAATCATCTTACTCCAATTAATATAGGCCCTGTTGATACTATATCCAGAATAAAATGTACAACAAGTCTGGTCTCCTTAGAGAAGGGTATACTTAAGATAGAGAAAGTGCAACAAAGGTCAATTCCTGGGAAGGTAGTTATGATCCTCTGGAAAACTTTATGTCCAGCTGACGAAAGTACTCCCAAAATGCTGTCGGGTAGGGATTTCCAAAATTCGGGCCAAATAATGGAGTAAGGGAGATACATTTTCAACAGCAATTTTCCACGTTAGGATGGTTCCTGATATTGTAGGGAACTTCATTTTACTTGGTTATAGAGATAATAGCTTTGGAAAGTGCCGCTGCAATAATCCAGACAAGTAAAAACTGTGCATTTTGTAATTGTTAAACACAGTAGCTTATTCATATTTAGCAGAGTAGACAAATGGAAGTATTCCATCAAATACCTGGCTTGTGCCTTATAATTATTGCAAAAAGCTTTGGGATATCAGGCCATGAGTTGCACATCACAGAAACCCAACCTCTGGCCTGTCTCTATGGTGACAAGTGGCTGCTCCAGACAGGCATTTGGTCAACGATCGTGTCTGATCAATGATGATCCCTGGATGATTCCAGTTGGATATTTAATAATGCCACTGAAGATTGTTAAGACTCTGCTGATGAAAATGGTCAATTGCTGGTATTTTGTGATCTGAATGATATTTGCTATTTATCAATCCATGCTTTCTCATTCCTCCAAACTGAATAAACTGCTTCACCTAAGAAATTGTAAATGCAATTAAATAATGCCTTGAAGTTGGGTTGATCAATTTCCAACCACCACAAGCAATTTCCCTTGTGTAGGTGATAACCCCAACTGTTTGTGTGCCTGTCCCTTGGCCCCAGTATTCAGTATTTTACCTGCAGTGCAAGTAAATACTGCCTTGATATCAAGGGCAGTCACACCTATTGTCAAGAATGTACTTTTTTGTTCATTGCTTGCACCAAAACTGTGATGAGGTCTGAAGCCAAGTGATGGTGAAACTCAAGTAGGACTTTGGTGAGCAGGTCAGAGAAAAAGGCTGTGTAATAATACTGTGGACATATCTGAACATAAGCATATGTTCTCAAAAACAATTAAATACTGCTTTGGACTCATTTGGAAAGTTCATTTTGCTGTGTATATTTGGTGTTTCCAATTGATGCTGTGACTGCCATTTCCCGTGTCAAAGATTATGTGCACAACCTGTCAGTGAATGTGTGCTACCCCTAATCCTAAATCCAATATAAAATTATAACATCCAAATATACAGCAAGCCTCATTGGAGAAACTAGTGAAACTGTTGCAGTAATTGTGATTTATTTTAATTTAATTCCAAGATGAAACAAGTAATAATTATTCCAATTATAAATTATGAATAGTTAATAAACATTATGACTGTATTATCCGACTCACCATGAACAATTTCATGGGTAACAAGATTGAATGTGGCCTACAGTTTTACAATTACAGATGATACAAAAACTGGCTGTGTGGTTGGCACAGACGAGAAACGTTCGAGAAAGAGGGGACAATCTGGTTTTTTTAATTTAACCCACAGAAGTGCAAGGAGCGGTGAAATAAGGTAAGGAAAGATATAATAAATGGCATGATACGGAATGCACTAGATGAGCAAGGGAACATTGGAATGTTCTTCTATAGATCAGAAAGTAGCTGGACAAGTCAAAGCTGTAGTTACAAAGTAATAGTTTCCTTATTAGCTGCTATATTTAACACAAACGGAGAATGTTTACCACTCTAGTTCGGCAACAGCTTGGGAACAGCATACAATTCCAGTCACCACATGATAGGAAAAATGTGATGGCATTGAATAGGGTGCCAAGGTTTAGTCACAGAGCAATGCAACACAGAGATGTCTTTCAGCTCACTTTATCCATGCCCATCTAGTCCCACATTTGCCTGCATCGTCCTCCAGGCCCTTCCCATCCATTTATCTGCCCAAACGTCTTTTAAAAGTCATAATTGTATCCACTTCCATAGTTTCCTCTGGCAGCTCGTTCGAGATGCAGATTACCATCCGAGTGAAAACGTTGCCCCCAATGTCCTTCTTAAACCTTTCATACTTTAAGCCAATACTCTCTAGTTTTGAATCCTTAAGCCTGGAAAAAAGAACGAATGTCACTTTATCCATGCCCTTATGATCTTGCATACCTCAATAAGGTTACCCTCAGCCTTTTACGATCCAAAGAAAAAGTCCCAGCCTATCACCTCTTCCCATAGCTCAAACCTGCAAACCCAGATAACATCCTAATGAATGATGACCATTTTTCCCGTCTCCAACGCACCCCCTCCTCGCGGAACCCTTCTCGTAACGTCCCGGCTCTGGAACTCTTTATCCAGAACTGCCGCCGCGACGTCACTCCAATCTCTCCCCCCCTGAACGCACTGCCATTGAATCACTCCGCAAAAACCCAGATTGGGTTATCAAACCAGCCGACAAGGGAGGTGCCGTGGTAGTCTGGCGCGTCGATCTCTACAAAGCTGAGGCCACGCGCCAACTCTCGGACACCTCCTCCTACTTACACTTGGACCATGACCCCACTGACGAGCACCAGGCCACCATATCTAGCACCATCACCGACTTCATCAATTCCCACGCCCTGCCCGACCAAGCTTCCAACCTCATCGTTCCCCAGCCCCGCACGGCCCGTTTTTACCTTCTCCCCAAAATCCACAAACCCGGCTCTCCTGGCAGACCCATTGTCTCTGCTTGTTCGTGCCCCACCAAACTCATCTCCACATACCTTAACTCCATACTATCCCCCTTGGTCAAATCCCTTCCCACCTATGTTCTAGACACCTCAGACACTCTCCGCCGCCTCCGCGCATTACACTCTCTAGGCCCTCACCCCCTCATCTTCACCATGGATGTCCAGTCACTCTACACCTCCATCCCCCACCAGGATGGCCTCAAAGCCCTCCGGTTCTTCCTCGACCAGAGGAGCAACCTATACCCAGCCACTGACACTCTCCTCCGCCTAGCGGAGTTGGTCCTCACCCTCAACAACTTTACGTTTGACTCCTCCCATTTCCTCCAAACACAAGGCGTAGCTATGGGCACACGCATGGGCCCCAGCTACGCCTGCCTCTTTGTCGGGTACGTTGAACAAACCTTGTTCAATATGTACCAGGGCCCCATCCCCGACCTCTACCTCCGTTACATTGACGACTGCTTTGGGGCCACCTCCTGCACCCACTCACAACTGACTGACTTCATCCACTTCACCACCAACTTCCATCCGGCACTCCAATACACCTGGACCATTTCCGACACTTCCCTACCATTCCTTGACCTCACCATCTCCATCGCAGGGGACAGACTTCTGACCGACATACACTACAAACCAACTGACTCACATGGCTATCTGGACTACACGTCTTCCCACCCTGCCCCCTGTAAAGACTCCATCCCCTACTCCCAATTCCTCCGCCTACGGCGCATCTGTTCCCAGGATGAGACGTTCCACACCAGGGCATCGGAAATGTCCTCGTTCTTCAGGGAACGGGGATTCCCCTCCGCCACCATAGATGAGGCTTGCACCAGGGTCTCATCCATACCCCGCAACACTGCTCTCTCTCCCCATCCCCGCACTCGCAACAAGGGCAGAGTCCCCCTAGTCCTCACCTTTCACCCCACCAGCCGGCAAATACAACACATAATCCTCCGCCAATTCCGCCACCTCCAACGTGACCCCACCACTCGCCACATCTTCCCATCTCCCCCTAGGTCTGCCTTCCGCAAAGACCGCTCCCTCCGCAACTCCCTTGTCAATTCTTCCCTTCCCTCCCGTACCACCCCTCCCCGGGCACTTTCCGTTGCAACCGCAAGAAATGCAACACCTGTCCCTTCACCTCCCCCCTCGACTCCATTCAAGGACCCAAGCAGTCGTTCCAGGTGCAACAAAGGTTCACCTGTATCTCCTCCAACCTCATCTACTGCATCCGCTGCTCTAGATGTCAGCTGATTTACATCGGGGAGACTAAGCGGAGGTTGGGCGATCGTTTCGCCAAACACCTCCGTTCAGTCCGCAATAACCTACCTGAACTCCCGGTGGCTCAGCACTTCAACTCCCCCTCCCATTCCCAATCCGACCTCTCTGTCCTGGGTCTCCTCCATTGCCAGAGTGAGCAACACCGGAAATTGGAGGAACAGCACCTCATATTCCGCCTGGGTTGCTTGCGTCCGGATGGCATGAACGTTGAATTCTCCCAATTTTGCTAGCCCTTGCTGTCTCCTCCCCTTCCTTAACCCTCGAGCTGTCTCCTCCCACCCCCCCCCCCGCCCTCGGGCTCCTCCTCCTCCCTTTCTCCTTCCTTCTCCCCCCCACCCCCCATCAGTCTGAAGAAGGGTTTCGGCACGAAACGTCGCCTATTTCCTTTGCTCCATAGATGCTGCTGCACCCACTGAGTTTCTCCAGCATTTTTGTGTACCTAACATCCTAATGAATCTCTTCTGGACCCTATCCAAATCCTTTCTGACATCCTTTCTACGGTTTGGTGACCGGAGTACACACAGTACTCCAATTGTGATCTCACCAATGACTTGTACAGTTGCATCATGATCAATATCCCTGTAATCCGTTGTAATCAATATCCATCTCATTGAAGGAAAATGTGCCAATTGACCTTTTCACCACACTGTTCACCTGACTCACCACTTTTAGGGAAACATTCACCTGTATTCCTAGATCTTTCTAGTCTGCAACACTCTCCAGGGCGCTACCATTTACTGTGCAAGTCTAGCCCTGGCTTGACATACCAAAGTGCAATATTTCACACTTGCCAGGGTTAAATTCCATTTCCAATTCCCTGGTCCATCTTCCCACCTGATTAGATCTTGTTAAAAACTTAGATACAATGCCCTCCACAATGTTTGGGACACATGGTTTCACAGGCATTTGTAATTGTTCAGGTGTTAATTGCCTCCTTAATGTTGGTCTAAGAGAGCTCTCAGCACCCAGTCTTTCCTCTAGTCTTTCCATCACCGTTGGAAACTTTTATTGCTGTTTATCAACATAAGGACCAAAGTTGTGCCAATGAAAGTCAAAGAAGCCATTATGAGACTGAGAACCAAGAATAAAACTGTTAGAGACATCAGCCAAACCTTAGGCTCACCAAAATCAACTGTTTGGAACATCATAAAGAAAAAAAGAAAGCACTGGCGAGCTTACTAATCGCAAAGGAACTGGCAGGCCAAGGAAGACCTCCACAGCTGATGACAGAAAAATTCTCTCTATAATAAAGAAAAATCCCCAAACTGTCCGGCAGATCAGAAACACTCTTCAGGACTCCAGTGTGGATTTGTCAATGACCACTGTCCACAGAAGACTTCATGAACAGAAATACAGAGGCTACACTGCAAGATGCAAGCCACAAAAGCATTTTGCGGGTTAGCCGCAAAAAATAGGATGGCCAGCTCACAGTTTGCCATGAAGTACTTAAAAGAGCAACCACAGTTCTGGAAAAAGGTCTTGTGGATTAACAAAGATTAACATATCAGAGTGATGGCAAGAGCAAAGTATGGAGGAGAGAAGGAACTGCCCAAGATCCAAAGCATACCACCTCATCTGTGAAACACAGTGGTGGGGGTGTTATGGCCTGGGCATGTATGGCTGCTGAAGGGACTTGCACACTTATCTCTATTGATGATAAAACTGCTGATGGTGGTAGCCTAATGAATTCTGAAGTGTATAGACACATCCTACCTGCTCAAGTTCAAACAAATGACTCAAAACTCATTGGCCAGCAGTTTATTCTACAGCAAGACAGTGATCGCAAACATACTGCTAAAGCAACAAAGGAGTTTTTCAAAGCTAAAAAATGGTAAATTATTGAGTGGCCAAGTCAATCATCCAATCTGAACCCAATTGAGCATGTCTTTTATATGATGAAGAGAAAACTGAAGGGGACTAGCTCCCAAAACAAGCATAAGCTAAAGATGGCTGTAATACAGGCCTGGCAGAGCATCACCAGAGAAGACAGCCAGCAACTGGTGATGGCCATGAATCGCAGACTTCAAGCAATCATTGCATGCAAAGGATATGCAACAAAATACTAAACACGATTTCTTTCATTTACACGACATTGCTGTGTCACAAACATCATGGTGCCCTGAAATGAGGGGACTATGTATAAACATTGCTGTAATTTCCACATGGTGAAACCAAAATGTATAAAAATGACCTTTATTAAAATCTGACAATGTGCACTTTAACCACATGATTTTTTTCTATTACAAATCTCAAATTGTGTAGTACAGAGGCAAATAAATAAATGATCTGTCTTTGTCCCAAACATTATGGAGGGCACTGTATCCTTCCTCGCTGTTCACTATATCATCAATATTGGCATCATCTACAAATTTACTAACAACATTAGCTACATTGTCATCAAATCATTAATGTAGTCACAAACCATAGTGGACCAGTACAGACCACTGAGGCACCTCACTGGTCTCAGGCCTCCAATCAGAAAAACAACTGTCCACGATTATTCTTTTGAACCCTTTCCTTCAAGCCAATTTTGAATCCAATTGGCTAGTTCACCTTGGATTCCAAGCGATCTAACCTTCCATACACCCTACCACGTGGAATCTTGTCAAAAGCCTTAAGGTCCATATAGACAACGTCCATGGCCTTGTCTTCATTAGATTAGATTAGATTTCCTTTATTGTCATTCAGACCTTTCGGTCTGAACGAAATGTTGTTGCCTGCAGCCATACATGTAATAATAACAACACACAATAAACACAAATTAACATCCACCACAGTGAGTTCACCAAACACCTCCTCACTGTGATGGAGGCAAAAGTCTTAGAGTCACTGTCTCTTCCCTCCTCTTCTCCCTCTGCGCCGAGGCGATACCCCACCGGGCGATGGTATCAGTCCCGCGGTTCAAGCTCCGCGGCCCGGGGGTGGTCGAAGCTGCCGCCCTCCAGTCCAGCGGACGCAGCTGTTGCAACGGGAGCTCCGGAAAACAGGCACCAGCCTGTGACCTGCGAGCTCCCGACGTTGTCATCCACTGGCCTGCGGCCGAGCCCCGGATCCAGGTCGCCGCCGCCAGAACGCCGCCTCAGCACCGTCTCCGCCCCGCACCGGGCTGCCCACACGGCAGCGTCTAATTAATTCATTAATTCCCAGTTCCAACCCCGCCCCCCAAAAAAACTCCGCTGCCCCCAATTTAGGACCTTAATGTGGGCCAGTACTATCTTCACTATAATTACTTTAGATCTAACATAATTACAGTCACTGGTCCCAAACTTCTCCCAGGTGATACTTGTCACTTGCTCTACTCGTTCCTTAAGAGGACCACCAATGTTGCACCCTCCTTAATGGGACACTCTGTATATTGATTAAGCATGCATTCTTGGACAGATTTAACAATTGCCACCCCACACAAGCCTTTACACAATGGGGAGACCCAGAAAATGAAATCTCCCACTAACACAACTATTATTTTTACAGCTATCTGCAACCTCCCTTCCCACCCAATTCCAGTTGTCTATTGAGAACAGGAATACAGATGATACAATCCCCAAATGATCATTCCCTTTTACCAGGATTGGAAAACTTGTAGCACTGAGTAATGGTTGAATAAGCTGGAATTGCCTTCTTTGGAACAGACAGCGTAAAGATGATTTCATCGAGGTAAATAAATCGAGGGATCCAAACAGAGAAAGAGGCAGGACTATTTTTCCCCATTTACCAAGAAAATTGAAACTCCAATACAATTTGTAAGCTTTAATTCCTTACCCGGTGCACTAACTTTTAATGATTCAACATACTTAGTGTCCATCTCCCATCATAGTATTCTACAATGGAACAATTCACCAATTTATCTGGATTACTCCAATCTGATGATTAAACTACTCGCCTATTTTGAGCAGCCTACATTAACAATCCAAATGGATGATTCCAAATTCCAACACAACAGGGAAGGAAATTCAACTCAAGGAACTAAATGTGATTATTTTGGTAGTGAAAATTAGCATCTTCTACGCTGATCATGAACTTGCAAACCAGATAGTTTATCAAAACCATTCCATTCACTAGACAATTAAGGATAAATTGTAACAACAACATTCAGTAATAAATAAACTTACACAAATTCACACAGAATAAAGACATTTGAATGCAGATTACAAGCTTATCCTGGGCTCTTCCATTACATCAATGTTAGTGCAAGTACCGAGTTTGCCCCATCGTCAGATAGGATGAGAACAGCTTTTACAATATAGATTTTAATTGTCTATCTCCAAATACTGTCGTCCAGAATCACGTATGGGTCAGAGCAGTTGATGACGACAGATTTCCTTCCTTCCACACAGAAGAATAAGAATCAGATGAGATTTTTTGGGCAATTTAGTGTATTCCCAGCTGTCATTATCACAAGTAACTTTTTTTTAATCCACACTTGATGATGGAAATATATAATAAATGAAGGAAGTAGTAAGGGTCTACAACTGTTGAACAAGTACTTTAGTTCTGTCTTCACTAAGGAAGACACAAACAATCTCCCAAAGGTACTAGGGGACAGAGGATCTAGGGTGATGGAGGAACTGAAGGAAATTCACATTAGTCAGGAAATTGTGTTGGGTAGACTGATGGGACTGAAGGCTGATAAATCCCCAGGGCCTGATGGTCTGAATCCCAGGGTACTCAAGGAGGTGGCTCTAGAAATCGTATTTGCATTGGTGATCATTTTCCAATGTCCTATAGATTCTGGATCAGTTCCTGTGAGTTGGAGGATAGCTAATGTTATTCCATTTTTTAAGAAAGGAGGGAGAGAGAAAATGAGGAATTATAGACCAGTTAGCCTGACATCGGTGGTGGGGAAGTTGCTCGAGTCAATTATTAAAGATGTAAGAGTGGCTCATTTGGATAGCCGTAACAGGATCGGTCCAAGTCAGCATGGATTTATGAAGAGGAAATCTTGCTTGACTAATCTTCTGGAATTTTTTGAGGATGTAACATGTAAAATGGATAAGGGAGAGCCAGTGGATGTAGTGTATCTGGACTTTCAGAAAGCCTTTGATAAGGTCCCACACAGGAGATCAGTGGACAAAATTAGAGCACATGGTTTTGGGGGTAGGGTATTGACATGGATAAAAAATTGGTTGGCAGACAGGAAACAAAGAGTAGGAATTAACGGGTCCCTTTAAGAATGGAAGGCAGTGACTAGTGGGGTGCCGCAAGGCTCGGTGCTGGGACCGCAGCTATTTACAATATATATTAATGATTTAGGTGAAGGAATTAAAAGTAACATTAGCAAATTTGCAGATGACACAAAGCTGGGTGGCAGTGTGAACTGTGAAGAGGATGCTATGAGAATGCAAGGTGACTTAGATAGGTTGGGTGAGTGGGTAGATGCATGGCAGATGCAGTATAATGTGGATAAATGTGGAGGTTATCCATTTTGGTGGCAAGAACAAGGCGGCAGATTATTATCTGAATAGTGTCAGATTAGGAAAAGGGGAAGTGCAACGAGACCTGGGTGTCCTTGTACATCAGTCACTGACAGCAAGCATGCAGGTACAGCGGGCAGTGAAGAAAGCTAATGCAATGTTGGCCTTCATAATGAGAGGAGTTGAGTTATAGGAGCAAAGAGGTCCTTCTGCAGTTGTGCAGAGCCCTGTTGAGACCACACCTGGAGTATTGTTTGCAGTTTTGGTCTCCTAATTTGAGGAAAGACATTCTTGCTATTGAGGGAGCGCAGCATAGGTTCACGAGGTTAATTCCTGGGATGGCGGGACTGTCAGATGATGAAAGAATTGAGCGACTGGGCTTGTATTCACTGGAATTTAGAAGGATGAGAGGTTATCTTATGTTCTTAAGGGATTGGACAAGCTAGATGCAGGAAACATGTTCCCGATGTTGGGGGAGTCCAGAACCAGGGGCCAGTTTAAGAATAAGGGGTGGGCCACTTAGAACCGAGATGAGGAAAAACTTTTTCACCTAGAGAGTTGTGAATTTGTGGAATTCTGCCCCAGAAGGCATTGGAGGCCGATTCACTGGATGCATTCGATAGAGCTCTTAGGGCTGGAGGAATCAAGGAATATGGGGAGAAGGCAGGAACAGAGTACTGATTGTGGATGATCAGCCATAATCACATTGAATGGCGGTGCTGGCTCGAAGGGCCGAATGCCCTACTCCTGCTAGGACATTTTCTATGTCTAACTCAATGCCTAAAAGTAATTGAGGAAGATATTCTTATCCTGTATAGCAGCTCCTTGATGTGCACTTGAAGAATCATGACCTGCAATGCCTCAGAAACAATGCTCAAGATGCAATTAGGGTGGATAGTTATTTTTGGATTGGCATGGTCATGATTGCCAAAAAGCCTCCTTCTGATTATATATTTTCTGATTAACTCTTCAATTGCCAGACTGGTGCTGGGTCTGTTAACTTGAGCACTATACTATTGTACCCTTTGACCTTCCTCTTCCTTGACTTCTCTAAAAATTGGCTGGGGATTTTGACTGGGAAACTGATTGGACTAGGCCAATTCCCAAGGTCCATAGTTTTCTCCAGTTAGAACTGCTTTGAAAATAATTTCCATGCTGCTAATTAAGAAATATTTTCCTATTTCACCCTCACCTCTGAAGACAGGGTGGTAGATTATGCTTGGAACAATTTTCCACATACGCTTGGTCCTGACAACGGCAAGATTGAGTCTACCCCCAGAGGAGTATCTTCTACATTTGTTACAAGGCATCACAATATTTCCACACTCTTAACATAACCTTCCTTTTCCTTTCCTTTCCAGAGTACTTTATCTCCCCACTCTCATCCTTCTTCATTCCCCTGTGCGTCTCAGAAAAATGTAACAGGAAAATCCATTCATTTAATTTGTTCATCCAAACTATCCAGATTCCAAACATTATAAGAACAAGTAGTTCCTCTTATATGTACTGTGTGCAAATAGGCATTTCCTCCTTCGTGAGACCACAGATTGCCCAACTCTTCCTTCTGGGCAGAAGTGTTCACTTGTGGATTGCTGCTTGATTTCCTCCTTCATTGCTACTATAATCAACATTAAAATCAGCATGCACACTGATTTATTTGATAAAAATCTGATTAATTTTAATCTCAGATCTGCCTGAACTTGACTCCCATTATGACCAGCAGGTTCCACTACATTGAACTGCCTTTAACAAAATTTCCCCAATGTCTAAATTAACACAACGGCTGTGTCCAACTCAAATTAAGTCCGTGCGATATTCTACCCTAGTTTAACCATATAACAATTACAGCACGGAAACAGGCCATCTCGGCCCTACAAGTCCGTAACATAATACTGAAAACTAGCTCTCAAATTGAATTAACACCAAAGCCAGTTGACCTTAATTGCACAAAAAGCTTAAATCATACATCTTTGGGCACAAAAACATTAATAGGCACTCAAATCTTTTGAAGTATTTCTTAACAAAGAAACTGACCAGCATATACCTACATGAACATTCAGTTCTGTGTTGTTTCATAGTAATTTTCAGTTACTTAAAATCAGATTACTCACAAGACACAATTAAAAAAGTTTGTTTTGTGATGAGCCAGTTTTCAACAGCATAATCCAAACTGCAATCTTACCAAATATATCAGATATATGTCACAAGCCAATTAGTTCAGAAATAACAGGAAGGTAAAAATGGCTAAAGATGTGATGCAGGAGGTCTTCTTCTGAGTAAGGTGGGACCTCTGCAGGTAAATATATTCCATTTCAACAGAGGTCAAAAAACAATATTCTTCTCTGGAGGTTGCAAAACCATTGGTGAGGGTTTAAATTACTTTGGCAAGGGGAAGACAGACTTCACAGCAGGAACTAAACAAACCTGGAAGGCCGAAGAACGAGTTTGGAAGCTACAGGAAAAAAAGAAAAGTAAGCTGGCAAATCTTAAGCATTTATATTCTCATTCAATGAGTCCAGGGAATAAAGGGCAATGAACTGAGGGCACAAATTTTAGCCATTGCAAAAACAATGCCAAAGCAAGGAAGGGGTGTCAGCAGAACGTTCCTGGTTGCAGGATTTTTAAGAAACTTGCAGGGAATACAAGAGGCCCACAAAATTGGTAAAGGAAATAATTACTGCTCTGAACAAGGATAATAGTCTAGAAATGTCAACAGATGAATAAAAAAAGGTGCAAACACATTGATGGAAATGTACAATAGGCCAACTAATGGTCAGAGGAATGTCCTAAAATAACCAGGGTTGTGATGGTTGGGAATTTCACTTTAAATTTACTAGCGCAACACCTAAGAGGACAGAAGGACCAGGGGACTTGAAATGTTTACAAGAGAACTTATTAATCAAGTCTGTAAGGAGTACGTAGAAGAACAGACAGGACAGGATAAAGCAACAAGTGTTGACATGCAACAATGTAAAGTGCCTGAAGAGTACAGAAGATGCTGGGGTGAAATTCTAAAAGGAAGACAAAAACACTGACAGGAAAAAATTAAGACCCAAGATACTAATGGATTGTATAGGTGGGACAAAAGTGGCGAAAGGAATTCAATTAGAGTGACATTTGGGGGGGGGGGGGGGGGGGAAGAAATAAAGCATGGGAATAAATTGTAAGTTACTGAGAACTGCAGAGAAACAGAACAAGATTTGGAATGCAAATCCAAAATTAAGGCCATAGAGCCACAGAAACGGACTCTTGTCCTAACTCATCCATGATGACCAAGATGTCTGATCTAGTCCCATTTGCTCACATTTAGCTCATATGCCTTCAAAACCTCTGCCCATGTCCCTGTCCAAATGTCTTATAAAATTTTAATTGTACACACCTCTGCGGCTTCCACTGGCAGCATGTTCCACATACTCAATACCTTCTGTAGAAAACGCTGTCCTTTATGTCCCTTTTAAATCTTTACCCTCATTTTAAATCATGCCCTCTAGTTTTAGATTCCGCTGCCCTTGGAAAAGGACTGTGACCATCCACCTTACCCATGATTCATATATCTCTATTAGATCACCCCTCAACCTCCTATCATCCAATGAAAACAGCCTCCAGCCTCTCCTTATAACCCAAGCCCTCTGGCCCTGGTAACATCCTCATAAATATCCTCTCGGTGACCAGAAAGGCAGTTTGTTGAGTTGTTACATGCCATCACAACTCCTGTATTCAATGTCCAGACTAATGAATACATGATTAGCAAGGATACTTTAATAGATAAGGTACTTAAGGCAGCATAGAGGTTACGGTCCTTCACTGGTTCAAGCTCTGAGCAGAAGAGCAGGGAAGTCATTCTAGAGCTGCATGACATAGTTAGAGCACAGTTCAGATACTACACTACAGAAAGGATGTGAAACCACGGCAGACTGCAGAGAAACTATATGACAATTGCGTCAAGCCTGGAGAATTGAAGTTACGAGAACAACTAAGCTGGGATAATTTTCTGAACAAAGCTGATGGATTTAATTGAGATGTATAAAATTATGAAAGACCGAAACAGTAAAATGACAGATTTCTCCGAGAGTAAATTTTCTGAGGAGCATAAATGGACCCTAAATTTTCATGAATAGAGTTCAAGAATTGATTTTGAGTGCTGACGAAAAATTTGAAGAAGAATGAGATGAGAGGGCACCATCAGCTAATGTGGGAGTCAAGGGAAAGTTGTTCACTAGCAACTTTAGCACAACAAGTTCAAGGATGCAGGAAGTATTTCTCAGGTAAAAGGTTAATTCATGAAAGGTGCAAAGAGGAGGAGGTGATGAAAGTCAATAGATCATTTCAGGATGGGAAGTGGGGTTTAGATGAAGCTTAAGGCCCAATGCGCTAAAGAAGAGACGCAAATAGCTAAAATCCACGTTCCTTTTTGTCCAAATTGAGACTGAAAGGTAGGAAGAGTGAGCAATTTCAAGGAGCAACCAGTATGAGGAAAAGCTTGGGGTCTTTTTTAATATTTCACGGCAGTCATAGAATCGCAAATTGTTTCAGCAGCGGGTAGAATCCAATATTACCAGTGATCTGGCCAGGTGCAGCAATAAAAGGATTAACCAGGTTGGCTAGCGTAATGAGAAAAAGGTGAAAGTAAGGATGTGGTATTACAATTTGGTAGCTGCACAAATATCATGAAAAATGGAATGCCAATCCCCAAGCAGATTAAAATTTGAAAATGCAGCTGTATGTTGGGGAAAGTTATTTTAAGAAACTGAAAGAAAATGGAAATAGGAGAGTGTTGGGAAATAGTGTATGATCAATACTAGAAAGTTACGACTGGAGAAGATTTAATCAACTGACACGAGAAGTATCAAGACATCTAACTGCAGGTCGCGGGAGTGACTATAAATATCAGTAAGGCAGTTTAATGAAGAAAAAAGATCAAAGGGGGAATCAGGGTACAGTGACGTTAGATGATAGAGCCAAAAGGGAGAATGAAATCACCAAGGAGGTGATTCTACTTGATTAACTATTGTGAAGAGCTTTTTGTGCATAAATGTCAAGAGATGTTTGGATATCTACATAAAAAAATGCCACAGGTACATAACGTCATTATGCACCTGGGATTTTCACCTCCTCAAAACAACAAATTACAATCGGCATTGTCCTGCTCAGTTGCTCCATTGGTAAATTTACTAGCTGGGGAGATAATTAGCCCTACAGACTACACTCAATTCCTGCCTTACATTGATTTAATTGATACCAGACAAAACAATTGTAGGTAGACAATAGCAAGCCATTTAGCGCTAATATAGTATGAAGAACACAACCAGAGTTCCCACATTACGATCACTACGCAAATACTCCTAAACCCAGTGCTTGCATAAGACAAGGACATAATCAGGACCCGACCCAAAATGTCACCTATCATGTTCTCCAGAGATGCTGCCTGACCTGTTGGAATTACTGCAGCACTGTGTATATGTATTAAGGACAGAATCAGGTCCAATTCCATTCCACTCAGGCTCGAGCATGAGGAACGACAATTTCCCATGGGTGGCCAAGGCCTAAACTGCCTTAAAACAAAGCCAAAATGTATTGGGGGGGGGGGGGGAGAAAGAGACTGCCTTTTAAATATGAAATCTACAAGTTACAAGTGAGCGTTATCATGTGAGCTTCATAAGTAGATGCGAAGAGTACAAAAGCTGGAAGATTTTCTTGATTTAATCTTTGGATTGGATTATTCCATTCAATTCTGGTCATCACATTTTAGACAGGATGTGAAACTCTTTGAGGCTGTGCATAGAGATTTGCTGGATAATCTGCCCAACCGAGTCCTTCACTGTCCACCGTGCTGACAGAACAGAAGCATCTGGGAAATCCAAGGGTGGCGGAGTCTGCTTCATGACCAATAACAACTGGTGCAACCCTGGAAATATCAAGATGCTTTCCCGTTCCTGCTCGCCGGACCTGGAGCACCTGACGATCTCATGCTGCCCATTCTACCTTCCCCGGGAGTTCGGCTCAGTGATCGTCACAGCCGTCTACATTCCACCGCAGGCGGACACCGACATGGCACTATCGGCCCTACACGATGTGCTATGTCGACATCAAAACAAGTACCCGGATGCGGCTATGGTGGTGGCTGGAGATTTTAATAAATCAAATCTCAAGAAGGTCATGCCGAACTTCTACCAACACATCACGTGTGCCACCAGGGGGGAGAGAACTTTGGACCACTGCTACACACCGTTCAGGAAAGGCTACAAGGCCGTTTCACTCCCTCCCCTAGGAAAATCTGACCACGCTGCCATTTTCCTGTTGCCGGACGGAGTATAAACAGAGGATAGTTCGGGAAGCTGTAGAGACGAGGGACGTAAAGCGGTGGTCCGACCAGTCAGAGGCCATGCTGCAAGGTGCACTGAGTGATGTCGACTGGAATATGTTGGAAGCAAGTTCCAGTGACATCAGTGAGTTCGCGGAAGCAGTCACGGACTTCATCGCAACAGTAACCGACAACATCGTCCCCACGGTAAGGGTAAGCACCATTCCGAACCAAAAACCCTGGGTAGACAGGTCTGTTCGTGTGGCCCTGAATGCTCGCACCGCTGTCTACAACTCGGTCCTGGCATCAGGAAACATGGACGTCTACAAGGCAGAGTCCTACCGACTGCGAAGGGCGGTGAAGGACGCAAAGAGAAGGTACAGAGACAAGATGGAGTTACAGATGGAGCAGCAGGACACCAGAAGCCTGTGGCAGGGGCTACGGATTGCAACCAACTACCGGAGCACCCCTCCCTCATCCGCAAGTGCCGGCACCTCCCTAGCTGATGACCTGAACTCCTTTTACGCTCGTTTCGAGAGGGGCAACACCACTCCAGGTCTGCCGACTATCGACAATACCGCCAGCAGGCTGGCTACCGAAGCTGAAGGGAGGAATGTGCACACATCTCGCTGTCCGAGCACGACGTGAGGAGGGCTCTGACACGGGTGAACACGAGAAAAGCTGCAGGCCCCGATGGCATCTCGGGGCGAGTACTCAAGTCCTGTGCTACGCAGCTAGCTCCAGTGCTCACTACATTATTCAACCTCTCCCTGGACAAGTCCGTGTTCCCTGCCTGCTTCAAAAAATCCATCATTGTACCGGTACCAAAAAATGCCTCCCCAGGCTGTCTGAATGACTACCGTCCGGTGGCCCTTACCTCGGTAGTCATGAAATGCTTTGAGAGGCTGGTGAAGAAACACATCTGCGCCTTCCTCCCTCGGAACATGGACCCGTTGCAGTTCGCATACCGTCCGAACAGATCCACGGACGATGTGGTCTCCCAGGTCTTGCACACCGCTCTCTCCCATCTGGACAGCCAGAAGGGGGGCTACGTGAGGATGCTGTTCATAGACTACAGTTCAGCCTTCAACACGATAGTCCCCACCAGACGGGCCGGGAAGCTAATGGAATTGGGGCTCAACACCTCCCTGTGTGCCTGGGTCCTGGACTTTCTCACCGCCAGGCTCCAGGTAGTCAAGATGGGAGGGAATACATCGAAGTCCCTCACCCTGAGCACAGGATCGCCCCAGGGTTGCGTCCTCAGCCCCCTATTGTACTCCCTGTACACACATGACTGTGTGGCTTGGTTCAGCTCCAACTCATTAATTAAGTTTGCTGATGACACTGTGGTGGTGGGCCTGATCTCAGACAACGACGAGAAGGCCTACCGGGAGGAGGTGGCTGGTCTAGCACTCTGGTGCCAGGATAACAGCCTCCTCTGAACATCAAAAAAACGAAGGAGCTGATCATGGACTTTAGGAGGGCACATCATCCGAGGACGTACACTCCATTGAGGATAACTGGGGATCCTGTGGATAGGGTGAACTGTTTTAAATATCTGGGAGTCCACATCTCCGAGGATATGACATGGGCATCACACGCCTCAGCACTCGTAAGGCAAGGCAGCACCTTTACCACCTCAGGCAATTGAGGAAATTCAGAGTGTCTCCGAGGATCCTCCAGTGCTTCTACGCAGCGGCGGTGGAAAGCATCTTGTCCGGGAACATTACCATCTGGTTTGGGAATTGCTCTGCCAAGGACAAGAAGGCTCTGCAGAGAGTAGTGCGTTCGGCCGAACGCACTATGGGAACTTCACTTGCCCCCCTGCAGGAACTATACATCAGGAGGTGCAACTCCAGAGCCAACAATATCATGAGAGACCCCTTCCACCCCTGCAACGGACTGTTCCAGCTGCTACGGTCAGGCAAATGCCTCCGTTGCCATGCGGTGAGAACGGAGAGGTTGAGAAGGAGTTTCTTCCCAGAGGCCATTCGGACTGTAAACGCCTATCTCACCAGGGACTAACTCTACTGAACGTTTTTCCTTCCATTATTTATTATGTAAAAGAATATGTGTGTTATGATTGTGTTTATAGTTTGTTTGGTTGTTTGTCTTTTGCACAAAAGTCCGCGAGCATTGCCACTTTCATTTCACTGCACATCTCGTATGTGACTTGACTTGAATGGTTTCAGGGATGAGGAACTTCGGCAATTAAGTTGGATGGGAGGAGATGGGTTATTTTACTTGGAGTAAAGGCTGGGAGATTTGTTAAGGTGTACAAGATCATGACAAGTTTGGATAGAGTAAATTGAGACCGGCTGATCCCATCAATTAATAGTTCAGAAATAAGGAAACACAAAGTGAATGAAAGCAAATATCAGGAATTATTTTACATGAGTTAGGATCTGGAATTCATTACCTAGAAAACTAATAGAAACAACCTTCAAGGGGGTAAGGGATAGATACCTGACAGAATAATTTTAAGGCCCCGGGGTAAGAGCTGGTGAACTGGGACTGAGAAGTATTTTTCAAAGAGCTATCCGGCTTTCTGGTTTGAATAGATTCCTTCTGTGTAAGAACAACTCTTATGATTTTACTTCGGAGTCACGTGAGTGACTACGTGAAGAAGCCCGCCACGACGCATGAGTGACATATCGCTTTCACGCTTGCGAAACGACAGGCGGGGTGGAGCGTTCCCCCACAGCGGTAAGTTTGAAACCGCGACCTGCAGGTAAGTAATTTACTCTGCGGTAGTTTTTATCCCCGCGGTGTTTTTACACGGGGGGGGAAGCTGGACAAAATAGTGTCCACGAGTGCTGCAAGTGAAGCTGGCTGGGGAGGACCACGAAGTTGCGGGAGCCAGCAGCAGCTGAAGGCACAAGCCCCGTAAGGGATCAGCTGTGCCGACTTTTGGCCGGGCGGGAGACTATTCAAATGGGGCCGTCGACTTTTGACAAGTCGAAAACGGCAGGAGGCGGGGTGGAACGACGTTCCCCCGTAGCGACAATTTAAACCTGGACCTGCAGCTAAGAGCTGCGGTCTTTTTGTGTTTTCTTATGCTGATTACAGGTGGAGAAACCAACGGGCTGCGACAAAGTTGGTGGGCTAGCAGCGGCCAGTGGCACTTGAATCACCTATAATGGGATCAGCTGTGCCCGATGTCGCCTCCTCGCTGGCCAGATCCACGCGGCCGGGCGGAAAGGCTAGACACAAAAACAAATAAGGTCGTGGACTCAGAGGAGTCCGACTTTGAACAACCGCGGGCGGCCAGCGACCGAGAGCGCTGGAGCCGGATGGAGCGGTGTGTGGAGCATTTGCTCCAACGTGACAGACTCCGGGAGATGGAGTCGGGTCACTGTGGGCCCTATGATAAACCCACAGCAGTACCTCTTGAAGGGCTGCACAGTGCTTCTACCTCATCAGAGGGGAGCACTGCGGGTCAGTTCTGGGCTGACCTGGAAGAGGGGTCCGCAGAAGGAAAGACAAGTGTGCAAGGGGTGCAGGAACGAGAGAACCTACTGGACTAATAAAAGGGACTCCAACAAAAACCCACTACAGCCAAAGACAGCACCCCTACGCACCCACCAGCAGAACTGGTGAAAGCTCGAAGGCCCGGTACTCAAAACATGAGTCTTTTTTAGGCCATGGCCCAGGCCGGCCTTCTTGGAAGATGCGGGGACCTCCAACGCCAACCAAACCGAAAATCCAGACACCAGCGCAACAACAGCAGCGAAGAACCTACAAAAAGAAGTAAACCTGCCACTGGTAACTATGGAGGTAGGTGGGTCTGGTTCCCTACAAAATACAGGGAGCATGGAGGTTGGGGGGAGATTACACTCTTTTCTGAATGCATGGAGCATGTTAACAACCGATACTTACATCTTAAGCAGTATCCAGGGATATACAATAGAGTTTATACACAAGTACAGCCCTCCAGTTCAACATATACCGAACCGAATGTTCGTGCTTTCTGATAAAGAAAAATCAAAAGCGCAAGCTGAACTGGAGCGGCTTTACGTAAAAGGTGTAATTGAGAAAACTCAACACGAACCATTAGAATTCGTGTCCAATATATTTACCAAAAACAAAAAAGATGGTGGTTGTCGCATCATCATAGATCTGACAAAATGGAAACCTTTGTTACTGCTAAACAATTAATTTCCAAAGGTTACTTCATGGCCAGCATCGATTTAAAAGATGCTTACTATTCAGTGCCTATACGAGGTGACCACAGATGTTACTTAAAATTCAACTGGATGGGACAACTCTGGCAGTATAAAGCACTGCCAAATGGGTTATCATCAGCCCCAGGCTGTTCACAAAATTTTGAAACCAGCCCTAGCGTTTCTACGGAAACGTAAACACATGGTCATGGCATATTTAGATGACATACTCATTATGGGCAAAACTTTGGAATTGGCCAAACAAACTGTAACAGCCACAAAACAGTTATTTGAAAAGCTGGGATTTATTATCCATCCAGTTAAATCTAAACTAACGCCTTCCACTGCTATGGACTATTTGAGGTTCACCATTGACTCAGTTCACATGTCGGTGACTCTGCCTAAGGGAAAGGCTAGAGATTTAATAGAGGCTTGCAATAACCTCATTGACATCAGCAAACCATCCATCAGATTGGTAGCAAAAGTAATTGGCAAAATGGTGACTGCCTTTCCAGCCACACAATTTGGACCTCTACATTACCAAAACTTACAGAGAGCAAAAATACAAGCACTCTAAATTAATGCAGGTCACTTTGACAGACCTATGAAACTACCAATCAAGCTAAAATGGAACTGCAATGGTGGATAGATAACATCTGGCTTTGTTCCAATCCAATCATTGTCAGTAACCCTTCCATGGTACTACAAACTGATGCCAGTGCACTTGGGTGGGGAGCCACCAATACCATCACCAGCTGTGGAGGTAGATGGACTGCTCAGGAGGCATCATTATTACTCACACTGGGCATAAACTACCTGGAAATGTTGGGTGCATTCCATGGCCTAAAGTCATATTGTACTGGGTCATATCACCAGCATTGTTAGACTACAGATAGACAATACCACCGTGATAGCATACATTAACCACATGGGTGGAAACAAATCGACATCATGTGACAATCTGGCTAATACAATTTGGCAATGGTGTATCCAGAGAGATATTTGGATATCAGCCACTTACCTACCAGGAAGACTAAATTTAGTGGCAGACACCAGGTCACGCAAATTTAATGAAAACACCGAATGGACGTTGAATAAAAAAGTATTTGCTGATATTACAGCAAAATATGGAACACCAGATATCGATCTATTCGAATCCAGACTTAACCACCAGTTATCAAATTATGTTTCATGGGAACCAGACCATGGGGCAGCGGCGACAGATGCATTTTCGCTGCATTGGGGGGAAATTGTTTATTTACGCATTCCCTCCTTTCTGCCTCATCAGTCAGGTATTAAGGAAAATACAACAAGACTCTGCGTCTGGTATTTTGGTAGTACCCGATTGGCCTACTCAACCATGGTTCCCAGTGGTATTAAACATGGTATTAGAACCATGTATCACCATCCCACATAGACCAGATGTATTGCTACATCCCGTAACAAGGGATAGCCACCCATGCCATAAACATTTGAACTTATTAATTTGTAGAGTTTTAAAAACACCTCTACTACAACTGGGACTGACGGACCGAACAGTGAACATGATCTCGGCGGCCCAAAGACAGTCAACCAAAAAACAGTATCTGGTCTATATCAGGAAGTGGGAGATGTACTGCCATAAAAACAACATCACCTACAGAGACATGAACATCCCGTCTGTTCTGGAATATCTGGCAGGCCTCCACTATGATGAGGGGCTCAGTTACAGTGCCATCAACTGCGCCAGAAGTGCCCTATCGACTTACCTATGGCAGGGGACAGAGCGTTACTCTGTTGGGACTCACCCACTGGTAACAAAACTTATGAGAGGAATTTTTAATACTAATCCCCCAAGAACCAGGTACTCCCAAATATGGGATGTAAGTATTGTCCTGAAGATGCTCAGGAATTGGTCTCCAGCAACAGCTCTGTCCCTACACAGACTGACATTAAAAACAGTCATGCTAATGGCATTGGTCACGGCACAGAGGGTACAGTCACTGCATAAACTAAGACTGGACAACATGACTTCCTCAACAGAAAATATTACGTTTCATATCTATGAGTTAGTAAGCAGAACAGACAGGGATCAGCAGGCCTCAATATACAATTTAGGTCATACCCAAACAGATGACCGTCTGTGTATAATAAGACATCTGTCGTTATACATGGAGAAAACGAAAATCCTAAGAGGCAATGAGAAGGCACTTTTTGGTCAGCCACAAGCAACCACACAAAAAAGTGACGGTCCAGACCATCTCAAGATGGCTGAAACAGGTGCTAACACAGGCTGGGGTGGATACTAATATTTTTAAATCTCATTCCACCAGGGCTGCAGCTACATCGGCAGCGATACAGTTGGATGTACCAATGGACCAAATCCTCAAGGCAGCAGGATGGTCAGGGGAAAAAACATTCCAACTATTTTACAATAAACCAGTAATGAAACCTGGAACGTTTGCAGAACCAATTTTAAGTTCTGTAAATTAATTTAAACCCATAAAAAGGGGTTATAATTTTGTGTTAATAAATTTTATGATTTCAATGTCGAATTCATGTCCAAATTATGTTAACACAATTCCTCCTACAGTCATCAAGGCAGACGTGATGCATGGACTCGTTTCCACGACATGAAATCACAGAGCTTTAAAATCTTCACGTAGTCACTCACGTGACTCCGAAGTAAAATAGTAAGATTAAACGAGAACTTACCAGTTTGAAGTTTGATCTGTATTTTATGAGGAGTTACGATGAGGGATTACGTGCCCTCCGCTCCCACCCTTGATCATATACTTAACTGGTATCTCTTCTCTAATCTTACTATGTTTAGTCATTACAGTTATCTGTGATTTCACACCGCTGCTTTGAAGAATGACACACATGCGTCGTGGCGGGCTTCTTCACGTAATCCCTCATCGTAACTCCTCATAAAATACAGATCAAACTTCAAACTGGTAAGTTCTCGTTTAATCTTACTATTCTAGTGGCTTGCTATATGCAATTATAAATTTAAACTAATCATTTTCAAAAAGGTATACAGCTATTTATGTTAGACTCCAAAACAATCAGGATATCCAACCCAATCAGGCCTCACTTTTAAAATATTAGCATATTCTCTTCTGATACTCCACCCAGTTCAAAAATCCTCTGATTATATTGATATCATTTTTTTGCTATTGGAGAACTCTCCAATATTTTTAATTTAGACATCTTCTGAGATACATGATAATCATGTAGTGTCTTTCTACTGATTGGATAGTACACAAAAGCTTTTCACGGTACACATGACAATAAACTAAACTGAACTGATGATTAAAAATATTTCTACAGAACTGAGGATAATTCTTGATGCCCCTTCTTAGAAATTGGGATAGCTGATTGAACTACCTGGTTCATTATCCTAATATGGTGCCACATGACAGCATAGATTTGGCTTTTCGAATCGCATTCACTTATCAATAGCTCTGAAGCTTTCAAAGTGTGAGCAGATCCCCTAATGGAGCAGGCTACACTTGAGGGAGCTGGGGCATAATTAAAAAACAAAAAGTTTTGATTCAATAGTTTTTTCAATTAAGAGTGCAAAAATTCTCTGAAATGAGGCACAGAAAAAGTATTAGTAAGCTCTGGCCCAATAACCTTTTAAAAAAAATTTTTTTAAAAATCACATAAACCAAATATTTTTTTAATCCATATATCACTCCCTAAACATTAAACATCTACCATGTTTTATATTCCCCAAAAACAAAGTAAACATAATTTTCTGACAGTTGAATTGGATGGAAATGAAACAGACATGGTTGACCCAACCTCAATCAGTTACAACACTATGCCTGTTGACCCATTAATAGAGTGCTAAGCACCACTATGCTTTCAAATCTAATTTGTTCACACACACATACACACCATATTCCTTGACAATATTATCCCAAGACGACATCAGGTTCTGCCTGATTATACCTATTTTGGTAAACATTAACTGTTTTACTTTCTAAAGATGATGATAACTAATCTAGAGATGATAACTGACATCTGCCTCCCAGATATCACTTTTATGTCCTACATTGTTGAATGTCAGACTACTTATACAATATCTAATCTTGGATGGGTCAAACTTCCTCCAGTCAATAATAGAATGACCAGATACAACACCTTTAATTATGATTGCACTGGATTCCTCTCACCCATCAAACATTGCCCAACACAAGACTCTTTACCAATTCTTCCTGGTCAGCTGTTTTGGGATGAACTGAACTGTATACAAACCTGGCATTTGACACCAAGTTAGACATACAAATCTATATTCTCTCCAACATATCTCAGTCACAAAATATTACCAATTTCTATCAGGGGGTCAGCAGCACTGCTGCTGAAATCCTAATCCATATTTTGTTACCCAACTATTCCAAAGATGTCCAAACTAACCTGCCAATTTTTAAATCCACAAATTAAGCTCATCCAAAACACTCCTTCCCATATCCCAATTTCCATCAGCTCCATTCAATTACCATTGTTGTGACATGTATGAAATTCTGATCCATCTCACTTCAATGACATCCAAAGCTGTACAATTCATTCCAACATACAACACTTCCACAAACTGAAAATAGAAAATGCTGGCAATACTCAATGGGTCAGATAGCATCTGAGGAAATAGAACGTCATAATGTCTTTGAACTAAAAGTTATAATGTCTTTGAACTAAAATGTTAATTGTTTCACTTTCCACAGATGCTGCCTGACCTGCTGAGCATCCAAGCATTTTGTTTTTAATACAGTTTTCCATCCATTGGAATTTAATTCCCAACTCGCCACAAACGAATATATATCCACAGCAAATCTTTCCTGGCCTTTCAAAGATTAATAGAAGCACACAATACTCAAAAGTATTATCATAGTCTCATCCAACATGTAGATATATCTATATAAAATAAATCATTTGCAGCAAACCATCAGTAACTGCAGTTTGTTCAAATGAATACAAGGTCAACAAACCCAATTTGGTAAATTTTAATAAGTAGTTTATTTCTACCCCCTCCCCTCAAAACACATACAGCATAAAATAATGAGAAGGAGCACCCAGTCATGGCAATGACAGCAACAAATAAAAGTAATTTTCTGTCAATGTTAATGTGGCAAGCATCTATAAAAGGGAACCTTTATCTTTCATTAATACTGGGTATTTTCTTACAAATATTCAACATGTGGTCAAAACATGTTATCGAATCTCCAAATGTTAAGTAAAGGTTTCTGAAAATCAAAAATGTCTTTTGTAGATTCTTATTTTAATTCATATTGATTTAGGCCTCTACAAGGCCTAGCTGTGCAAGAAGCCTAACAACCAATTTTCTTTCTTTAACAAAATAAGCGATCAATCCCCTTTAAGAGTAGACTTTAATTGCAGCAGACAGTTGCATTGCTGACTCTCACGGATCCCGCTCACATTACTGATGTTACACAGTCGCTAATTTTCAGTTCATTCACTCGCTCCACACTCCGACTATGAGAGGAGGCAGGCCTTAAAAGGGCTCACACAAACCGTTTCGTTTAGCTAAAACGAAGTATTTCAAAATTCCCTATAAATCATCATCTACAAGAACCCGATTGTTTCTTTTTCTCCATTTAAAAAAAATGTCATTTTCATAGATAGATATTTATTGTATATTTAAAAGAGGCGGCAAACTTTGTATGGGCTCACGTAAACCAAATTGGAAGTCAGTCTTAAAAAATACCACAGCTAGATCTTGTATATACTTTAATAGTAATAACGATAAATATTGGGAATCCACAAGTTCATTAGGAAAAAAACGTTCTGTAAATTTGTGGGATTTTTTTCACTGCTTATATTTAGAGTTATGTCAGAGACTTGTGAGTTTCACGCTGTTTTCAGTAAACAATGGAATCTATTAGTAAAAAAATTCACAGTAATCAACGTTTTATATTCTTTAACCCCAAAAGTCAGTAGTAAACAAACGTACGCATGACCTCTAATAAACAAGGATGTCTTTCGATGGTGATGGGGCATCAAATATGAACCTCCATAAAATGTAAACGGCATAATATATATATTTCATATATGACTAAATTACCTTGGCGAATCCCCCGAGCGAAGTGACTCTGCTGTATAAAACACTCAAATCCAACTCTCTCCCTCCGATGATCGGGATCTTCCTAAAGGATGTCCTAAAAACATTTAAAAATAAAATCTTGTTTACATTTTGTTTTACCTTTTTTTTACAGCACTTGTTTACAAAGGGAGCAATCGCCTTAAAAAGTACCACTCAAAGTTCGAAGCAAATTGAACGTCATGTATTTAAGTACAAAAATCTCTTATTGCAAATGATGTCTCAAAAGTTGGTCAGGTTTTTGCGTCAAATCCAAACCCATGACTAAATTATAAAGCAACTACTTTATATCAAATTGAAACGGTATGCTTAAAATTCGATATCCCTCCTACTCTCAGCGATTCAGAAGCCCCCCGCCACTCCCCCTTCAACCTGACAGATAATTACAACTCCACACTGCGCAGAATTTAAAATTGTAATTCGAATGATTTAGTTTTGTTTAAAAAGAGTTCGAATGAAATTTAATTCCCTTGCCAAGAACCACTGTTGGCAAAAAAGGGTGACAAAAACTAGGCAACAACGGCAACTAATACTCGAGCCTCTGCTCTTCGACCTCCCTCACCATTTAAAAAAAGTTTAAGTGAACATATTTCATCCTTTACAATGAAATAATTTCCATTCCCTGTCGCCTTTGGTGCCTGTTCAGATACCGAGTGACAAGTGAAAGCCTTTAAAGGCCTCCGAATAAAAACAACACATTTCGTCCCTCCCCTTGTATTATTTTAGACGGTTAATACACCCTCCCCCTCCCCTTTCCATTAAAAGTTATATTTATTTTCTGCCGAATATATTTCTTTTTACCCTTTACTCCGGTGAAAGTGCCGCAGCTCATCCAGGAAACTCCTGCCAGTCCTCAAGCCGCCGCTTTTACTCGGAGTTTTGGCCATAATAATCCCTCTCTCGCACACACACACACACACGAAAAAAAACTCCCCCAAATAAATAATAAACCCCCCAAAAAAAAGGTCGGAGGGGGATCTCCGGAGGTAAATGAATCCTGTATGTTCTTCTTTTTACTATTTCTTCTCTCCCATCTCCGGAGAGTCGGGCGCCCGAGCCATCGCTGGCCACGACGGGAATTAAACAAGAGACGGTGAGGAGGAGGAGGAGGAGGAGGGAGAGCGCCGGGCAAGAGAGGGGAGAGCGCAAAGCTTCCCCGAGCGAGCGAGCTGCTCGCAGGCGAGGCGGCTCGGCCCGCGCCGTTCGATTCACCGGGAGACTATATTTTCCGCCGCTCTCCCTATAACAACCCTGCCAGCCTGTGATGGGGGGGGGGGGAGGGGAAGAGATTTTAATCTCCTTATCACCGTCTCTCGCCTGCTTTTTTTCTCTCAAAGGGCCGGGGGTTTTGGCAGGAGCTCGGTTCCTTTCTCTCCATCGGCTCCGAATTTTTATGGTTATATAAAATTTGCAGCTATTATTTTTTTCC
The DNA here is from genome assembly GCF_010909765.2 of Amblyraja radiata. Lineage (NCBI taxonomy): Eukaryota > Metazoa > Chordata > Chondrichthyes > Rajiformes > Rajidae > Amblyraja > Amblyraja radiata. The sequence goes on along the minus strand of NC_045979.1, from coordinate 27,701,786 downwards.
CCCCCCCCGCAAAAAAAAACAAAACGATTCGAATTTTATTTTTTTTCAAATTTTTTTTTCTCTCACTCGCTGTCTTCCCTCACAGACAATGAAGGCCGAAGCAATTACCCGCCAGAGGGGGGGTCCTGCAATTCCACCAAGCAACCCGCCGCCATGGCTTGCCTGCTCGTTCCCGGGGAAGCCTGGGAGTTGGAGTCTCCGCGCACAGACGCGGGCCGTCGAAGAACAAGGACGGGTCGTTGGAATGCGACTACAATTCCCTGGGTGCATCGCGGCTGCCCCTCTGGGTTCCCTGGCCGGCGGAGGTGCCGTTGGTAGCAACTGCGCAGGCGCCTGAGCGCGCGCGGGTGGTCGGGAAGTGTAGTTTGTCTGGCTCGGAGGCGAGCTTAAAGGAGTCCAGATCGTTAACGGAGGTTCTTCGACGACTGGCGCGGTTGTGTAGTTTCTTTGTGCTTTGTATTCCGACGGGTAGAGTGACAGGGTACTACGTGATGAACTTCATCCACCGCCATGCAACGCGATGGGCTAATGTGTTACCGTCAAAATCTCAAAATGGCGATGTGCAAGCATTTAGTGTCAGGCTGTGCTAAAGAAACTGATTTTTGTTTAAAAGATGGGTTAAGGTTTTATTGTACAGATGAGACAGAAAATCGTTGGTAATCGGCCTCCTTTGATCTCCCTAAATATGCAGTTTGAATAGTATAGTTGGCACCAACTGATGCTGGGTTTACAGTAAATATTTGGACGGTTATTTATAACGAGATAACATTGGTTAACGTTAAGTAGAGGTGTTTATGTTTGTAGACTTTGTATATTTTTACAATCGTTTTTTTGCACCCCTTTAAATATGAGAAATGCTGGCTTGAAAAGATTGTACATGCAAACACTGTTCGAGTGCCTACCAGGTCAGACCACATCTGCGGAAAGAAAAACAAAGTTTTAACGTTTCGGGTCAATGACCCGTCATCAGAACTGGAAAAGTGAGAAAACATGCACCTGCAGGGAGGTTGGAGAGAACAAAGGGAATATCTGACGGGGTGGAGACTAATGTTGTCCAATTGCATTCGGTGCCACCTGAGGGAGGGAAATGAATACAAGTTAATCATAGCTAATCTGTCTGGAGGAGTGTAAAGGGCTGAAAGCAGTCAGAGGGAAAAACTTTACAGAAACTGAAAAAAAAAAAAGCAGCTGCTAGGAATCTTGACACAAATGAGAACATTGGAAGTACTCTTAAAATCACTCGAGTCTGTGAAAGGATAAAACAAAAAACAAATTAAGGTTACAGATGGTTGACCTTGCATCAGTACTGACGAGTTCTGACTCGGGTAAAGGCTGGTTATCCAAAATAGCTGAACTCACTTTAGTAGCGTGCAGACATGTGCCCAGACAGAAGATAAGGTGCTGTTCTTAGAGCTTGCATCAAGCTTCATTAAAATACTATGGGTGACTAAAGATGGAGGTCAGAATTAGAGTGGGATGAATAATTAAAATGATAGACAACATCCTTGTTGACAGATGTGTCCTACAAAGCAGTCACCCAATCTGCAGATGATGAATCCAACACGGATGCAGCCACGTTATAGAGAAATGGGTTAAGTTGAAAGTAGTGCAAGTTGCTATTGCTGTTTGTTCATTGTTATTTCTGCTGCTGTCTCTGTTTGTTGTCGTTCGCCTGACTGAAGTCAGTTGACAGGGCTCACCACAGGGAGGTCGTCAACATGAGCCCCACACTGGTGGAACTCACTGCCGCCTATGATACAATGTGGCACCCAGGGCCTGAACTTGAAGCTCCTCCTCACAATTCGTGACCGTCATTTAGTGCGGTTTCTTGCCAACTTCCTTGCCAACCGAAGTTTTGTACTCAACAGCGACGGACAATCTAGCCAACTGCGATGCCTAAGAAACGGAATTTCCTAAGGCTCGGTACCCCCATGCTCTTCAATCTCTATATCGGCGATCTGCCACGCACGACCTCGCGCCAGTATGGATACGCAGATGACCTGGCCCTACTGCACTCGGACAGGAGTTGGTCAAACATGGAGGATGTGCTCTCAGCGGATATGAACCTTAAGACCTGGAGACTAAAACTGAGTGTGGCAAAAACCACTACAATGGCCTTTCACCTGAACAACAAGGAGGCTCAACGCCAGCTAACCGTCACCCTCAATGCGTCACCCCCACCCTATCACCCATTTCCTACATACCTCGGGGTGAAACTAGATCGGCAGCTGACCTACAAGCAACACCTTGAAGCTCTCCGTGCTAAAGTCTCGGCGCGGAACAACCTCCTGCATTGCTAGGCTGGATCGTCATGGGGCGCCAGGACATCTACTCTCCGAACCAGTGCTCTTGCACTCGTGTACAGCGTCGCTGAGTACACCGCCCCAACATGGTGCCGCAGCGCTCAAACTAGCAAGCTAGATGCCATCCTCAACGACACCATACGGATCATCACCGGCTGCCTACGCCCTACTCCAATGGATCTTCTGCCAGTGCTCGCAGGTATCGCACCCGCCAAGCTTCGCAGAGAGTACTTCACTCATAGGCTGGTGTGCAAGGCCCCATCGGACGCCAAACATTCTTTGCACCACCTCGCCCAAGACTCACAGCAACTGGGACCTCAAAGCTTGTCATCTCGTCGCCCCTTCTCGCGTTATGCAGTGACCCCCTGTGGCTCCGGTTTCAACACACTAGGAGCATGGAGAACCAGCTGGGAACAGACTTCGTAACCTCCTCAATTCAGTGTTGCACAGAACGTCACAACCCCACCCCGCAAATAGTGGGTTGCCCTGAACCGGCTCCGTACAGGTGTCGGCCGGTTCAACGCGAACATGCATCGCTGGGGGCTGCGTTCATCAGTAGCCTGCGTGTGTGGAGCAGACCAGCAAACAGCGCAGCACGTCATTTTCAGCTGCGCTGTCCTCCATCCCCCTGGTGGAGGCTCATGGCCCTCGACAACAGCACATTGAACTGGCTACAGTTACATAACTTCTGCTGCCTCAAACGCAAGAAGAAGAAGAAGAAGAAGGCTTGTTGCTTAACCTGAAATGGCTGCTTGGTCACTGAATGGTGGAATGTAATGTTATAAAAGCACAAATGCTGCAACTCCTTCCTCTTAAATGGGAATGGGGTGGAATGGTGTGCTAGAAAGTCATGGAGGGAATGGAGCCCCCCCCCTTCCTAAAACCATAAAAAGGAACAGGCCCCTTGTTTCCCCCTTGGGGGGAAGAGAGCAGGAAGCATAGCAGATTTTCATTGTGAGGCACAGAGGGTAAGGCACAGTTAAGAGCAAACATGCATCACGGAAGAACTAGTGCAGAACTAATATGATTGGATCTGGGAGAATGGAATGGGACCCTTGCTGAAATACGTTGGGAGTCAAAATAGATGTGTGAGACTGGATTTGTAATTGACGTTGGTTACTGACTGTTTCTTGAAATGGAGGCAGAGATTCAGATGTGAGACCAGCTGTGGAAACTGGTAGCAAAGGTACTGGCGTTTTTGAGTTCTGTGAATGTCGGAAGCAGCATCTGTATGTCATACAATACTGGAAAAGGCAAGATTATTATGTGTATTAGTTTTTGCGTCTGTTTTATGTAAAAAATAATTGTCCTGAGGAATTATTCTGCTCGTTATTGGTATGACTGTATGGCAAATCAAATTCCTCGTATGTTGCAAAACATACTTGACTATTATGATCATGATTTTTTTAAATGGGATTTACTACAATTGTTGCATTTATGATAATTCACTATCGATGGTTTTAAAGCATTGTATTAGATCTGGTTTTTCAAAAGGTGTGTGCAAATAATGACCTAGTATGGGAGATAATATGGATAGAAGATTGATTATCTCTCAGGGAGCAGATGTGATAGTAGTGTTAGTTTTAGACGCATAAATAATAGTAGGGAGTTTTAGACACATAAATAAGCTGGGGATGGAGAGATATGGAGCACGTGCAGGCAGAAAGAATCAGTTTAGGTAGGCATCATGTTTGGCATGAACATATTTTGGTTGCAGGGCAAGTTCCTGTGCTGTACTCTTCTATGTTCCAAGTCATTTTCAGGTTGGCATCCTGTAACCAATGGTTCCTCAGGGGTCAGTGTTGGGACTGTAGATGTCTACATGAGCTATTAATGATTTAGAGGAATGAAACAACTATATTGTGATCAAGCTGCAGCACAGAAGTAAATGGAAATAATTTGTGCAAAGAACACAGTCTACAGAGAGGTCCAGTGAAAGGTTAAGAAGTTGGCAAACGGACTATAATGTGGAAATGTGATGTTGTTCCTTTTGGAAGGAAGGACAATCAAACACTATTATTGAGATGTTGGATGCTGTAGCATAAAGCAGTTTATGTATGGGAAACAGAAAACTGGCATTCAGGTGCAGCAAATAATCGGGAAGGCGAATGGAATGCTGCCCCTGTCAGCCAAGAGGGTCAGAAGTCTTGCCACCGTTATACAAGACGCCAGATTTGGAATATTTGTCATATGAGCAAAGGTTAGAGGTTGGGTCTATACTCATTTGAGTTTAGAAAAATGAGAGGCAATAAAATTGAAACATATAAGATTTCAAGGGGGCATGACAGCAAATGCTGGGAAATATTTTGTCTCGTCAAAGAGTCTCAGACCAGAGTGCAGAGCCTTAGAATAAGAGGCACTCTGTTAAGACTGAGATGAGGAAGTATTTATTCTCAAATGTTGTGGAATTTCTTCCCATAGAAGCTCTGCTGTGTAAATCGTTGAAACATTCAATGCTGAGATAGACTTTTAAGAGCCGAATTGATGGCAACGGGAAAAAGTGCAGGAAAGTGGATTTGAGGAAAGTTGAGTCAGCCATAATCTTGTTGAACTGCAGAGCATGCTTATGTGGCCACAAGGACTTTTCCAGTTCCTGTTGCTTCTGGTCTTAATTACTTGTACATTATCTGTGCAATGTGCAGAGTTAGTGATAGACTCTGTTCTGTGTAAGTTAAAAGAACAACACCTTAAAGCCGTGCATTTGCTGATGTTAAATTTATAAGCAGCTTTTAGAATAAATCGGATATGTACCACGATGACATTGACCACTTGCCCATTCAGGCACTCGATTGGAATATGATCTGCTAAATAATTAGCTTTTATTTGTTTAGTTAACGATAAAGTGGCTGTGCAAAAAATTGCACTTAATTTCCATTTTTGCCTTCTCAAAAGTCTGTTTCTCATAGTGGAGTTTAATTGTTGTTCTAAGACAGTCAATCAGAATTATTTGTATTGGTATAACTGAAAGAAGGTAAGGATTTTAACAAATTATTTGTCATAGGATAACAAATTATGCAGATTTATCAGATAAGATTAAAAATTTCAGCAAACAGTCTGGCGCTATTATTACATTAAGAATTATTTTATGAAGCATTCATCCTTTTAATCTGTATTATCAAATTAAGTAATCATTCATTTCCTTTCTGTTTGTAAGTAAAGTTGCTCTTTTGTAGGTAAACGGGCAGCACGGTGGCACAGCAGTAGAGTTGTGGGTGCTGACAGGACAGAGTTTGTACGTTCACTCCGTGACCGCATGGGTTTTCTCTGGGAACATTCGGTTTCCTCCCTTCACTCCAAAAACGTACAGGTTTGTAGGTGAATTGGCTGGTGTAAATGTTTTTTTTTTAATTGTCCCAAGTGTAGGATAGTATTAATGTGCGGGGATCAGTGGTCAATGCGGACTCAGTGGGCCGAAGGGCCTGTTTCTGTGCTATATCTCTAAAGTAAACTAAGATTTAGTCAGTGATCGGATTGGTAACTCTAGCATTTATGGATATGACTCTAGGTAGAACTCAGTGAGAGGTTTACACAGAATGAGGATTGTGAGGAAGGAAAGGTAAAATAAGCTGGTAATATAATTATTTGAATGGAATTTTGTAAATCAAGATGAAATCTAATCTAACTTAAAATGTAGAGAAAGGAAAGCGATCTACAGAAAATCTGCAAATCAAACGTGAATTCTAGGTAGTATTTATGAAGAAATTGTTGGAAGGGATGTCACAGCAGGTAAGTGAAACATTTGTCATCTAATTCAACCTGATGCTAAATTAATAGTGCACATATATTTGTTATAAGTCCCATGCTTTCTCTTAACCAATTGTTTTCTTTAAAATAAATGACAATTAGTCCAATGTTTAAATCCCTGTCCCACGGTACGTGTTCATTCCAAGAGCTCTCCCGAGTTTGCCCTGATTCGAACTCGGAGATTTACGGTAATGGCCACTCGTCGGTACTCGGGGCTCTTGTGGACATTTTTCAACATGTTGAAAAATCTTCACGAGTCTTCCTGTGCTTACCTGCCGTTAGCGAGTCTTCCCGAGTACCTGCCGTTAGCGTTACGAGCTGCTACGAGACGTCCCCAAGCTCCGACGTACCCGCTACGTTCATTCTCCATGCTTACCACGAGTTTGATTTTTTTTTAAACTCGGGAGAGCTGTTGGAATGAACTCGTACCGTGGGACGGCTTTTAAGCATTTATGCCGTATACTGTGGTTTATTATTGTCTTATCGATACAAATAAAGATGAACAATAAATTCTGCCTGAAGTTGAGAATGTTTTAATGATTTGTTTTACTCATTCTAATCTCACTTTATTTTGAGCTTTATTTTTGGTATACAGATACATGCAGGAAAATCGTTATAACAATAGAATTTATTATTAAAATAAATGTAATAATAAATGTATTAATTTAAACATATCTCCTACCCTTTCACCCAAAGTGAAACGAAACATTGTGCCACAAATAGAGGGAAGGTGACTATTTTAACAGAGAGTTATTCATTTGCGCGTTATTATTTATCACTGTAGCCACTTGTGAAAATATCTAAACTTCAAACTAACATTTCTTAACCATGCAGATAGGTAGTGATTTGTGTAATGTGTAAATATGCTTGGTCAAGACAACCTGGAACCTATACAGAGCTGCCAAGTCGTATGGATTTTCCCTATTTTGTATGGAAATGCGACCGGAATACGGATGTACAGATTTGCTTTGTAAAATACGGATTGTAAAAAAATCAGCCCGACCCAGTATCATCTTGCTGCTTAAAAAATGCAAGGATATAAAAAGTCATACTATACCTCTAAAAATTATAGCAGATTAAATCTATTAGTATGTTACATTTCAAGATCTGGAAGCTTTGATCTACCTGTCCCGCTCCAGGTTTAAACAACGCTGTCAGTTTAAGGCGTGGGAATTTGAACGAACAGCGCTATAGGTTCTGAAAATAGCACTCCCAGCTGGAGCGCTATTGCCTTTACACATAGCGCTATGACCACAGCGCTATGGGTCACAGACTGTTAGGGGAGGGACAGGGAGTGGAAGGGAGGGAATAAGAGAGGGAGGGAGATAAAAAAGGAAGGAGGGTAGGAGGAAGAGAGGGAGGGAAAGAGGGAGAGAGGGAGGGTGAGCGGCAGAGGGAGGGAAAGAGGAAGGAGAGAGCGAGGGAGAGAGAGGGAGTCTTCCAAAATGGCTTCTACATCATAATCTGGTGTTAAATGCAGGAAGCAGCCATTCAAGCAGCAGTATACAAAGAGATGGCAATGAATGCACTGTCAAGTAAGGTGCGTAGAAGACATGTCGATTGGTAGCAAAGTTATGCATTCTTGTACTTTTACATGTGTATGACCGCACATTTAAAAAAAAACATTTTTCAGCAAAATGGCACCGCGTAAATATACTGATTTTCAGGTACTTGAATACTGAAATGCTCTGACAAAACTTGGCAGCTCTGCCTATAATTCCCAAAGTGTTCCACCACCTTACAATGTTTTCCTTGCAACATATCTGTGGCAGTGGTAAACTAATTGATATTCCATATTTTCCAGAATGGTGAAAGGTAACAAAGTGAATCTTTTTTGTGCTAAAGGTTTTATTTAAACAGTGCAACCTACTACATAACATGAGGGAGTTGTTGGATCTGCAGATTATCACAGTAGATGCAGTTTGGTAATATATGTGGTCAAGCATGTATACATGTACTGGAACGTTGAACGTCCACTGCAAACGTGCAGTCAGAAAATTATCATGGGTGTAGAGAAGAGGAGAGTTGATAATTTTGTGACGATGTTTTTACTTTCTGAAAAGAATAGAGAAGGACTGACAATAGTCAATAAAGGTAGCATTGACTGGGATCAACAATGGCAAATGCATCAAATTTTTGGTGAAAGGGACATCAAATTCCAATTTAAAAAAAATTCATAACATCAAAAATGATTTTTACTCAATAGGGGCTTGTGTGTCAACAGGAAGGATTTATGCTCTCGATACTTAATCAAAATCTTTATAACTGGATGATTCATTTTGTAAACCTTACAGAGGCAGGCAGGCACCTTGGTTAAAAATAGCATTTACAGAATAAAGTATCCAAAATCTCCATTTTATGGTCAGGAAATGCCTTGCGGCATAGTGGTGCAGCGGTAGAGTTGCTGCCTTGCAGTGTTGGGGAGCTGGGTTCGATCCTGACTACGGTGCTATCTGTATGGAGTTTGTACGATCTCCCTGTGACCCCGTGGGCTTTCTTTGGGTGCCCAGATTCCAATACTCTGGGTGCCCTGGATTTCATTCAAATCATTGGATTCTGTAAATTGTTCCTAATATGTTGGATAGAACTAGTGTATGGTTGATTACTGGTTGGCGCAGAATCGATGGACCGAAGGACCTTTTTCCACGCTGTATCTCTAAACTAAACTAAGCTTTGCGTAACATTATAAATCAGTCCGACAATTGTTTTCGGTTAGAATGTGCCCTTTTTGTTCCAAGCTACTGTTTTTCACTGTTTATTAAAAAAGAATTACAACTTGCCACCAGTGATTATTTCCATTGCACTCTCAGATGAGATAGTAGTCAATGTCCACTTGCAGCATACTTGAACAGTTATCGGGCCCAAGGCTGAATCTTCCAGAAGATTCTAAAAAGGATTCTAATAACGGGTAAGAAAAATGTTTATCTGCTGTGAATGTGTCAACTTCCTGCCTCCCCAAAGCCTTTCTACCACTTGTATGCCTTGCCTTGGCCGAGTGTAGTCTCGAATTGAGTGCTTAAAGAAAATGTTGAGAAATTGGTCATGAGTGAATTCCATGCAGAAGGTGAATCATTCCAATGCTTGTAGTTGTTGAAGCTTGAGAGTTCACAAGTTCTAGGAGCAGGATTAGGCCATTCAGCCCATCAAGTCTACTCCGTCATTCAATCATGAGTAAGTATTTAAAATTTTGTTCAGGATATTAATGTTTAGTATGTTTTTTTTCTGAAACCTTATTACAGCCTAAACACAGTAGGATGAAGAACTGAACTGCAGGATCTGGAAGTTTGTTGATGACAAGCTCATTGGTCTCACCTTGAAACTTTCTAGCTCAATGATTTGGAACTGGAATCTGAATTCAGATACTCGTATACAAGTTAGTGGGAGAGCATTTGGGCAAATAAAAACAGAAAATGCTGGAAGCACTCAGCAGGTCAGAGCATCTGCGGATAGTGAAAGGGATTTACCATTTCGGGTTAGGAACTTTCCAATAGGACGAGGAAGGAAAGAAACACATTTGAATGACTATGGATCAAATGCAGGCAGGGAGATTAATTTAACTTTCCATCATGATTGTCATGGGCCCCTTGGGCCAAAGGGCTTGTTCCTTTACTGGTGAAAATAATAATTTACTCCTATACTCTTCTATGTCCTATGCACCTGTAGAACAAATTACTTCCTATTGGACAGTAAAGCAATGCACCAGGACTTGCCAGCCGAGCGCAGTGAACTGGGTGATGGACCTGCTGATGTCTAGCAGACAACTGAAGGTTCTCAACATTAGCTGGATGATGTTCTGGTCTAGGCGGTAGGCTTTGTGCAGCATGGCTCCTGGGGCTGGGGTGGAAGAGCGATCAGGATGCGGCCCTGAAGAAGATGAGCTCTAGTGGTCGGCTGTAGAGTGTAGAGCCTCACTCTAGGAGGGAGCGAGCAGCTGGAGAGTGGATAAAGTAAAGAGGGAAGGTGACCCACCACCCTGGCCACACACTCATTTCATTGAGAAGAAAATATAGGAGCCTAAAAACTAACGTCCAGGTTCAGTAACAGCTGCTTCTCTACAGCTATCAGGCTATTAAACACTGCAGCCTCCAACGGGACAGATTTGGGAGGGAAAGGAGAGCGGGGTAGGGGGTGAGAGAGGGGGATGGGGAGAGAGATGTGGGGGAGGATGGGAGGGAGGGGGAGAGGGGTGGGGGAAGAGAGGGGAAAGAGTGGGGAGGGAGAGTGGAGGGGGAAGGGGGAGAGGTGGAAGAGTGGGGAGGGAGGTGGAGAGGGGTAGGGGGTGATGGAAGAGGGACAGGGGTAGGAGGAAGGGGGTGGGTGGAGAGAGGGAAGGGGGTGGCGTAGAGAGGGAAGGGGGGTGGGGGAGAGAGGGATGGGTGGGAGAGGGAGAGGGAAACAGAACCATTGAAATTAAGTGCAGGAGTAGGCCATTCGGCCCTTCGAGCCTGCACCACCATTCAATATGATCGTGGCTGATCATCCAACTCAGTATCCTGTACCTGCCTTCTCTCCATACCCCCTGATCCCTTTAGCCACAAGGGCCACATCTAACTCCCTCTTAAATACAGCCAATGAACAGGCCTCAACTACCTTCTGTGCCAGTGAATTCCAGAGATTCACCACTCTCTGTGTGAAAAATGTTTTTCTCATCTCGGTCCTAAAAGATTTACACCTTATCCTTAAACTGTGACCCCTTGTTCTGGACTTCCCCAACATCTGGAACAATCTTCCTGTATCTAGCCTGTCCAACCCCTTAAGAATTTTGTACGTTTCTATAAGATACCCCCTCAATCTTCTAAATTCTAGCATGTACAAGCCGAGTCTATCCAGTCTTTCGTCATATGAAAGTCCTGACATCCCAGGAATCAGTCTGGTGAACCTTCTCTGTACTCCCTCTATGGCAACAATGTATTTGAACATTGGGCATTGTGACATCACACAATGGAACGTTCACCAAGTGCTTGTGCTCCTGCAAAGGCATATGTAAATGAATCCATTCCGATTGGACATCTGTGAGCATCGGGCATTGTGACATCACACGATGGAACGTTCACCAGGGGCTGGGGCTGGTGCTGATTCTATGGGTGAGAAGCCAGTTTAGTTTTGAAATATTGGGGGGGGGGAGAAGGATTTGATTAAAAACGTGCACTTAAACACGACGAAATGTAATGAGGAGCGGATACTTAGAAAGATAAGTGAAATCTCTACCGAAATGGAAAAGATGTCGGCGATTCTGCGTCTGGTTTCGGAGTTGCAGGGAATCAAAGGAAGAAATGCGGCCGGAAGCCGTACATGTAAATGGATCCATTCCGATTGGACGTCTGCGAGCGTCGGGCATTGCGATTGGACATCTGCGAGCATCGGGCATTGTGACATCGCACGGCGGGAACGAATCGAAAGGCAGAAAGGGATCCGGACGCCAGCCGGACGGAGCGAGAGTTTTATATATTAAATAGAAGATAGATAGATAGATAGATAGATAGATAGAAGATAGATAGATAGATAGATAGATAGATAGATAGATAGATAGATAGATATCTGCAATGAAGAACCTATTCAAAGAAATCTAAATTAGCAAGCCATAAGATTTTTTTTTTCAATTCTTAGTATTTTTAAACTAACACCCATCTAAATGTCTTTCTATATAATCACTTTCTTACCTGAGGCTCTTCCAGCTACATTCCTGTTAGATTATGAGGTGAATACTCCTTGGACCTTGCACAGAATTCTCAGGTGAGTACTTAAGCCCAAATTCCCTCTCCCATGCTGAACTCCATGTGGATTCCAGTGAATGGTTCCAGTGGCTGTTACGAGAGACACATTGCCAGTAGCAACGTTTCTACTCTGCATCTACAGTCACACAAATCATCTAATTGCTGTCAATTATGTGGGGGTAAAGTGAGTGAATGCTGACAGTTTTGCCGTTGTTATTTTTCAAAATCTGGGCCAATAATCCAAAGATGCAGCTCGTATATCCAATTGCACTCTGCATACATATAATATGTTCATTTATTTGACGATTTAGCAAAATACCTGAAAGCATTACATTCCATTAATTACTTGAGATACAATGTCTATTCTTATCCCAGTGACTATGACAGACCATTTTTACACAGCAGGGTCCCATAAACAACCAGGATAATTGAAAGAAGAACCCTGTATTTATAGTATATCTTGCATATCCCCAGGATGTCCTGACCCTGAAGCGTTTCTCAGCCGATTATCTATTCATTTGAAGAAAGTTGCATTGCTGGCACGGTTTGCATTAATTGTGTAACCTCAAGTTCATTTGGAAGAGAATGGTAGGCATCCTCCTTCAACTGTTGCAGTAGTGCTGAGATCCATATGGTGCTGTTAGGAAAATATTTCCAGGGTTTTGCCCCAGAGGCAATGAAAGAAAGTCACTTTATTTCCAAGTCATGAAGGTGTTTGACTTGTGGAATAAAAAACTTGGCGATCATGATGTTCGTATGTATGGCATTTTTGCTTCTGGCTTGTAGAGATTGACGATATGGGAGATGTAGTTGAAAAGTCTTTGTGTGTTCTTGCAGTACATTATGTAAAAGACACACATTGTAATCACAATCAAAATGTAACAGAAAAACTTGCTAAAGTCTCAATTCAATCCAAAATGACTTCCAGGAGAATAATGACCATAATAGATGTCACCAAACATCCTCACTGTATTTCTTACACAGAAATATAAGACTCAACCAAGAAATTAAGCTCCCTTTTGATTGTTTGCAATGAATTTAACCCACTGCATGAGTTGGTGATTATTCCAAAGCTCTTTGTGAAATGAAGAATTTCCCAATATCTCCCAATAATATTTCAATGTAAATCATTTTGTTCTAATGGATGGATATAATTCACACAAGTACAAATATAGAGATATTTTAATTGCATCAATTACATTTTCAAAAGTCCATGCTTTGTATGGCCAGAAATTGAGTTCCCAACTATTATATCTGAAGGTTTGTAAACTATACATTACACTCATGACATTTCTATGAATCGTTTTGAGAGCCAAGCTTGGACACAATTCCAGATGGGAGCGAACAAAGGTCTGGCAAAAAGGTGCTTTAGCATTCTGTTTAAATTTAAAAAAATAAAACAGAGTGACGTCTATTAGTGTAAATGGGTTGTTGATGGTTAGTGTGGACTGAAGAGCCTTTTTCCATACTGTATCTCTCTGACTCTAGATACCAAATAATCGTTACCATATACTTAAAAATCGAATTCAATATTTTCCCAACGGCTTATGTCCATCTGTAGTTCCCTACTTTGTCTCTCTCTTTCCTTAATGGCAGTGTTCATCACTAATCTGCTTTCTATGTAGCTAGACGCAAAAAGCTGGAGTAACTCAGCAGGACAGGCAGGACCTCTGGAGAAAAGAAATGGGTGACGTTTCAGGGTTGAGACTTCTTCAGACTAGTGAGGAAAAGGGAACGAGAGATATAAACGATGATGTAGAGAGATAAACAACAATGAATGAACGATATGCAAAAAAGTAACGATGATATAGGAAACAGGCCATTGTCAGCTGTTGCGTGAAAACGAGAAGCTGGTGCGATTTGAGTGGGGGAGGGATAGAGGGAATGCCAGGGTTACTCGAAGCTCGAGAAATCAATATTCATACCACTGGGTTGTAAGCTGCCCAAGCAAAATATTTAGCTACCTCTTTTATAACCCTGGGATGTTGGAAAACGGGTCCAGTGGATTTATTGTGATTTTAGTCTCTAGCTTCTCCAGTATTTTCTCAGATTTTTTCAATGATACTATTAATTACCTTAAATTCATCATTGTCATTTGGATCCTAATTTCCCCTCCATTTCTGCCACATTTATTATGTCCTCTAAAGTGAAGACAGATGCAAAACATATTTTAATGCCTCGACCAGTTCTTTATTCCCCAGAGTAATTACAGTTGGCTTTGTCAAAAAGGAATTCATTTGTATATAATTGTAGAAGCTCTTACTGTCTTTTTTAACACCTCTTGCTACACTTTGGCTTTACCTTCCATCACTTGCCTCAATCACTTTGATCTTTTACCCCATGTATTTTTTCCTTTTCACTTTGTTCCATCTCTCCTCCCTTTCGTTTAACATCCTCATTTTCTATTGACCAAACACGTACCATAAATATTTTCTTCATGGCATATTTACATTTCTTTCCTCCCTCATACTTTACATCAAAAGATCATCTTATTCTTGAAAATTGCAAAGTCTATCTCAATAGAATGTGTTGTCTTTCCTCTGCACTTGTTGCCCTCCTGCCCTTAAATAGACTCTCTCCAGATAGCCTATATGCAGGTCCATCCACAGCCTTGCTAATCTCAGCATATCAGATATATTAAATTCATCCCTGATCACTTTTTTTTAATGATTGTTGCCCACCAATGCCCCTTCCAACCCTATTAGCTTTCATGTTAGTCATGGGGTCATACAGCATGGAAACAGGCCCTTTGGCCCAACTTGTCCATGCCAACCAAGATGCCCCATCTACACTGGTCCCATCTGCCTGTGTTTGGCCCATATCTGTGAACTGTGAGGAGGATGCTATGAGAATGCAGGGTGACTTGGACAGGTTGGGGGAGTGGGCAGATGCATGGCAGATTAAGTTTATTGCGTATAAATGTGAGGTTATCCACTTTGGTATAAAAAACAGGAAGGCAGATTACTATCTAAATGGCGTCAAGTTGGGAAAAGGGGAGGTACAACGGGATCTGGGGGTCCTTGTACATCAGTCTATGAAAGTAAGCATGCAGGTACAACAGGCAGTGAATAAAGCGAATGGCATGTTGGCCTTTATAACAAGAGGAATTGAATATAGGGGCAAAGAGGTCTTTCTGCAGTTGTACAGAGCCCTAGTGAGACCACACCTGGAGTATTGTGTGCAGTTTTGGTCCCCTAATTTGAAGAAGGACATTCTTGCTATTGAGGGAGTGCAGCGTAGGTTTACAAGGTTAATTCCTGGGATGGCGGGACTGTCATATGCTGAGAGAATGGAGCAGCTGGGCTTGTACACTCTGGAGTTTAGAAGGATGAGAGGATATCTTATTGAAACATATAAGATTGTTAAGGGTTTGGACACGCTGGAGGCAGGAACCATGTTCCCGATGTTGGGGGAGTCCAGAACCAGGGGCCACAGTTTAAGAATAAGGAGTAAACCATTTAGAACGGAGATGAGGAAACACTTTTTCTCACAGAGAGTGGTGAGTGTGGAATTCTCTGCCTCAGAGGGCAGCGGAGGCAGGTTCTCTGGATGCTTTCAAGAGAGAGCTAGATAGGGCTCTTAAAAATAGTGGAGTCAAGGGACATGGGGAGAAGGCAGGAACGGGGTACTGATTGGGGATGATCAGTCAATGTCACATTAAATGGCGATGCTGGCTCGAAGGGCCAAATGGCCTACTCCTGCACCTATTGTCTATTGCCTATAAACCTTTCCCTCAAATGTTGTTATAGTCCCTGCTTCAACTACCTCCTCTGGCAGCTCGTTCCATTTACCAACCTCTGAAAAAATTGCCCCTCGGGGTGCTATTATGTTTTTTCCCCTCTCACCATAAACCTACATCCTCTGGTTCTTAATTCCCCTACTCTGGGCAAAAGACTGTGCATCTACCCTATCTATTCCAGAACTGCAGGTTAACATTGCCAGAAATGCCAGAGCACACAAAGCACTGCTTTCATCTGTTGAAACAGTTTGCTAGTCCAGGATTATCCTACAATGCATGTGTAACACCACATGAGATCCTCATGATCTACTTTGAACCATTCGTTCAGCTGCCTCTGATGCTTTCTTCCATCAAATGAATCATCTACCTCTGCTGTCCTAGCTGGCATCTAATACTGTTTACCATTATGCTTGCAGACCCACATTGGGTGTTGGTTAAATAAGATAATGGCACAACTGATAGAGCTGCTAACTCATAACGGCAGAGACCCAGGTTCAATCCTTGGGTGCTATCTGTGTGACGTTTTCATATTCTTCCTGTGACCGTATGGGTTTCCTCTGCGTGGTCTGGTTTTCTCCCACATCCCAAAGACATGCGGATTTGTAAGTTAATTGGCCCCTGTAAATTGCCCCTAGTATGTAGGGAGTGGTTCTGAAAGTAGAACTAGCGTGGTGATGTATGCAAATCATAAATTGTAGGTCGTGCAATCCTTGGACTACACGGATAAAGGGCCTATTTCCATGCTGTATTTTACAATTTTAAAAAGCATCAATTTGTAAGATGCTCATCTTTGTTTTTCTAACCTTTCCATCCCACTCTTTGCTATCTTTGTTAACTCTTTCAATGTACAGTGTTGCACCCACCAATCCCCTACTCCAATAGTGACTTCATGATTGCCCATGAGCTTAATTGTTCCCTCGTTGACTGAAGTGCCTGCACCTGTATTCAAATATTGTTCAATCATGCTTCTGTGAAGTGCTTTGGGATATTGTATTATGTGAAAGGTACTGTGTAAATACAGGTAGCAATTATTTTTATTAGCCATACCCGCAAGCATATTTCGGCATGGTTCCTCATCACCCTTCACCTGCCACAATTCTCCCACTGAATGTGTAGAATATTATGTTCCTTTCCTGTGTTCATAAACTTGCCTTCACCCAGGCCACATGTAAATTATGGAGTGCTGTAGCTGCAACATTGATATCAATTGGAATGGAAAATGCCCATAAGGAGACAATAGAAGCATGTCTTCAATCAGTAATGTTAACTCTGTTTCCCTGCTCACAGCAGGCCCTACCTGTTGCATTTCCAGCATTCCCTGTTTTTACTTTATTAGCACTGCAGTTTTTTTTCTTTAATTTTGATAAATTGATAGCCTCTGTATATCACTGATATAAAAAAAACTATCCAGACTCTAAGGTAAAGTGCACTGAGGGCGAAGTCCATCCATATAGGCAAGTTGACAATAATCTAAAGGTATGTGAGCAAGAGGAATAATCACTGAATAATATGGGCACAGAAGGCCATTCATTCCATCATACCAGAAGAAAACATCTATTTATTCCCTCCTTTGTTCCTCATAGTCCAACAATCTTTATCATCCTATTATATACCTTGTGTGCTTTCATCTTTCTTTTGAGTGAGGAACGTGATGCTTAGCCAAATATCAGAGCCGGGAGTTTTGAATAAGTGTATTTGTCCTGGCTGGATTGATGCGCGGGATTGCGTGCTTCAATAGCGTTCTCACCTGAGACACGAAGAATAGCAGATGCAGAAATCTGGAAAATAAAACAGCATTCGAGAGGAACTCAGTGGGTCAAATAGCATCTCAGTGGCCGCAAAAAGGATTGTCACTTGATCTCATTTGATTCTCCAAGGATTGTACGGCTGGCAATTTATGATTTGCACACACCACCACGTAATACCTGGTGCTTTTGAGAGATCAACTTTTTAAATATTTAAATTATCCATTGAAATGTTTAAATAGAAACTTTAGGAGGTACCAATTGTTGTGATATGGAAAACTACAGTTTACCTGTATATTCAATGGGGTTAGGCAGAACTTCTTTGATCTTTATTACCCTGACTATAGCTGTGTTTAGGTTTTCCTCTAGCATTAGAATGTAGTTAGACCATTGGGACACAGGGAACTGCAGCTACTGGAATCCTAAGCAAAACCCAAGTGCTGGAGGAACTCGCTGGATCGTCGCCATCTGTGGAGGGAATGAACAGACAACGTTTCGGGTCGGGACCTTTCTTCAGATTGATTGTGGGTCCCAGTACAGAAGCCAATTAACCTACAAACCAATACGACTTTGGAATGTGGGGGAAACCGGAGCACCTGGAGAAAACCCACGTGGTCACAAGGCGAACGTACAAACTCCATACCATGCAGTCCTGGTGCTGTAAGGCAGCAACACAATTGCTGTGGTGCTGTGGTTTATAGTGATGAATATAAAGAAAACAGGAAAGAACTCAAGCCGGAATTAGGAGGACTGAAAAGGACAATGAGATGTCCTGGATAAGAGGGATGAAAGAAAATAATTACATACAAAAAGAGAAGAAAACAGGGGAGAGGGTTGGACTACTTCAGGATAAAGGAGGGGATTTATGGATACAAGGCACAGAAGATGCTGGTTTACAAATCAAAGCACAAAGTGCTAGAGTAACCCAGCTGGTCAGGCAGCATCTCTGTAAAACATGGATAGGTGATGTTTCTGGTCAGGACCCTTTATCAGCCTCAGGAAATCTATGCTTAGAGTCAAAGGATGTATGCAAGGTACGAAATGATTAGTCTAGGAGCAGAGGGCACGGCCTCAGCATAAAAGGACATATCTTTACAATGGAGATGACGGTGGTCAATCTGCGGAATTCGTTGCCACAGATGGCTGTGGAGGCCAAGTCATTGGGTATTTTTAAAGCAGAGATTGATTGGTTCTTGATTAGTAAGGGCATCCAAGGTTATGGGGAGAAGGTGGGAGTAAGGGGTTGAGAGAAAAATAGATGTCATGATCAAATAGCAGAGCAGACCCAAGGGTCAAATGGCCTAATTTTGCTCTGTCTTAAGATCTTGTGTCTATTGGTATTTGCATTGGTATTAATTTTGGAGAAGGACATGAAGTATAGGGAGATCAGCGTGGGGTGTACTGATATGCAAACGCTGTTTCAGATCAAGGAGGTGTTGGGTCTCTTGAAACATAGAAACATAGAAATTAGGTGCAGGAGTAGGCCATTCGGCCCTTCGAGCCTGCACCGCCATTCAATATGATCATGGCTGATCATCCAACTCAGTATCCCGTACCTGCCTTCTCTCCATACCCTCTGATCCCCTTAGCCACAAGGGCCACATCTAACTCCCTCTTAAATATAGCCAATGAACTGGCCTCAACTACCTTCTGTGGCAGAGAATTCCACAGATTCACCACTCTCTGTGTAAAAAAAGATGTTCTCATCTCGGTCCTAAAAGACTTCCCTCTTATCCTTAAACTGTGACCCCTAGTTCTGGACTTCCCCAACATCGGGAATAATCTTCCTGCATCTAGCCTGTCCAACCCCTTAAGAATTTTGTACGTTTCTATAAGATTCTATAAGATATGGATCACTTGCTGGCAGAGGAGATTAGTTTAACTTGGCATCATGACATCTTGGACTGAGGGGCCTGTTCCTGTACGTGCTGTTCTAGGTTCTTTCATCTGTGTGGTAACACTCCTACTAGATTTTGAATCTGAACTGGCCTGTATGTTCCTCGTTTCTCATTGCTACCGTGTTGGCTTGGTTCCAATTTTATTTGCAGTTTGTGAACGCACAGATTAAATGCAGCTCGCCTGTCTGTCAACAAGTCCACATAGTGGAACTTATTAGAATCACTCGCACATGATAGAATGTGCAGAACAGGCAGTTCTTGCTATCAGTCTTTGTGCATTACTGCTTTGACATCATCATAGCTAATTTGAGCCTGGTGACCCAGCTAATGCTTTTTGTTAACAATCAATGGGAAACCCCCTATTTAGAACTAGTGTTATTTCAATTCTCATTGATTTTAGAGGTTTGTTTCTGTTTGATAGGAAAGATAGTACTGCAGGACCTTTGCTGGACATGGATGGTTTCAGAAGATGTGTGGTTTATATTAGGTCATCTTTTACAGGTTTGTAATGTTGGGGCTATGGTGAATATATCTCTCAGCCTTAAGCGAGGGGAAGGGGTGATTGAACAAAGCAAGTCTGAAGAAGGGCTTCGGCCCGAAACGTTGCCTATTTCCTTCGCTCCATAGATGCTGCCTCACCCGCTGAGTTTCTCCAGCATTTTTGTCTACCAAAGCAAAGTACTACAAGCCTACCGACTCCCACAGTTATCTAGATTACACCTCCTCCCAACCTGCCTCTTGCAAAGATGCTATCCCCTACTCTCAATTTCTCCTTCCATTCTAGGATATCCAAAATGCGCGTGTGTTAAGGCAACAAACGGGAAGTTTGTAACATTGACATCACCCGAAAATCATGACAATGGTGTGGGAGCATAAGTTTTGCGTGCAGTTTCATCGAATATTATGCAATGCAAACATGGTGCACCTTTTCCAGACTTTCCACGGATGGCTCTCCTTTTGACCACATTCCACGTCATCCCTTTCAAGACCATAACACAGATGAGCAGTATTAGGCTATTCAGCCCATCAAGTCAACTCTGCCATTCAATCATGGCTTGGTTGATCTATTTTTCCCTCGCAGCCCCATTCTCCTGCCTTCTCCCTGTGACTTTTAATGCTCTTACTAATCAAGAACCTATCAATCTCCACTTTAAAAATACTCAATGTCATAGCCTCAACAGCCATCTGTGGCAATGAATTCCACAGATTCACCACCCGCTGGCAAAAGAAGTTCTTGTTCTCGGTGGGCCAAGGGCCTGTTCTTGTACTGTACTGTTATATGTTCTAAGTTAGCTTAGTGTAACCTGACCTGCTGGTCTGTGCCAAAGCCATATAGTCGATTAGGAGCACATGATCAACACAGACAAAGAAGCACAAATGGCTCTGCATGCCACGTTAACATGTTTGGTTTTATCCTATCGGAGATATTGCCTTTGGTCTATCCCCCACATCGAGTCTTCCCTCAAAGGCACTGTCACTGTGTCCTGCCCCCAGGTGCTCTGCACCTTCTTACCTGCCATCACTGCATAAGGATTAGAGCAATATCTGCCTTTCCGTAAATGATCTAAACATAGAAACAGAAACATAGAAAATAAGTGCAGGAGTAGGCCATTCGGCCCTTCGAGCCTGCACCGCCATTCAATATGATCATGGCTGATCATCCAACTCAGTATCCTGTACCTGCCTTCTCTCATTACCCCCTGATCCCTTTAGCCACAAGGGCCACATCTAACTCCCTCTTAAATATAGCCAATGAACTGGCCTCAACTACCTTCTGTGGCAGAGAATTCCAGAGATTCACCACTCTCTGTGTGAAAAATGTTTTCCTCATCTCGGTCCTAAAATATTTCCCCCTTATCCTTAAACTGTGACCCCTTGTTCTGGACTTCCCCAACATCGGGAACAATCTTCCTGCATCTAGCCTGTCCAACCCCTTAAGAATTTTGTAAGTTTCTATGTCCAACCCCTTAAGAATTTTGTAAGTTTCTATAAGATCCCCCCTCAATCTTCCAAATTCTAGCGAGTACAAGCCGAGCCTATCCAGTCTTTCTTCATATGAAAGTCCTGACATCCCAGGAATCAGTCTGGTGAACGTTCTCTGTACTCCCTCTACGGCAAAGCCCTTCCATTGCTATTTATCGACAGTCATTTGCCCTGTCCATAAAGTCATTTCCCCACGGTGCTATGTATCGACTCTCTGCACTTCATATGGCAGCAAATTCACTTCCATTGATCTGTCTGTGAACGGCAACAGTTCCTACACTGTGCGCCCCTTCCTAACGTGGCATATGACGTAGTCACGAAGAGAGGTCCTGACCCGAGACCTCGTCTAGACACGTTTTCCAGAGATGCTGCCTGACCCACCGAGGTACTCCAGCACTTTGTGTCCTTTGTTTGTAAATCAGCATCTGCAGTTCCCTGTTTCGACGTGACCACCCGCTTCTTGTTCTCATGAGCTCTCTCTAGTTCCAAGACATTCCTGCTCTCCTGTATGATCTGTGCCGACTCCAGCCACTTCTGAACTTGAATTAGAAGGTATGCCCTTTACATCAGGTAATAATTCTCATAAGGTTCAGTATCTGACTGTAAAGAACCTCAATTGTCCCATTATTTAAAATGCCTTTAGATGTCATTAATTGCACAGGTTATTTATACATTTACTATTGCCCTTGGGAACATTTCATATGTTTAACTGATGCTGTTAGCTGTTTGAATACTCACGATCATCTATAAACTTTTCACAGGTGAAATCTGGAATAAAATCCCTCACATGGAACAACTTTGACAAAGTCTTTACTTCCCTCCACTAATCCCCAACACTTACTGTTCAGTTGTTTTTCATCACTGACCTGCAACAACATTGCAATTGTCAAAGATAAACACAAAAAGCTGGAGTAAAGGGGCTGTCCCACTTGGGCGACCTAATTGGCGAGTTTAGGAGAAAAATATGTCATGTTGAAGACGTTCTTCGACTATGTAGAAGACTGTCTTCGACTAGCTACGAATAACTTCGGGTAAATTGGATACCGAATAGTGGAGAGTGAAGACGACCTCCTTCGATCTCAGACCTCCCTTCGACCTCCCTTCGACTATGATGAAGACTATCTACGACTACCTTCGACTACCCTCGATTACCTACGAATAACATGCCGACCTACTATGACTAAACCTACGAGTAAAAAAAACTATCAATTTTTTCCATGGCGACCTTTTTTTTACTTGCAGGCATTTTTCAACATGTTGAAAAATACGCCACGACCTAGCTGAGTCCTCGTGTACACGGGGACTACTCTCGAGTATGAAGGAGAGTTACAAAGTTACTACGATCTTGTGTCGACCATGCTGCGAGTATGAGTCGTGGGCAAAATCGCCAGAACTCGGGGATTAGGTTGCCCAAGTGGGACAGTCCCTTAACTCAGCGGAATGGGTGACGTTTCGGGTCAAGACCCTTCTTCAGACTGTTCTAATTGCCAATATTATTTGTGCAGTTTGAAAACCATCTTTCAGCATTCTAAAGACAAAACGTGTAAACTGCATACTTGCCATATATTTATAGCAGTTTTCGAGCCTTTCAGGGTGTTTTTACTCAATTTTTTAACTGTTAAGGAGAAACCTTATTTCTATCTTAGAAACACTCTGATTGCCACCCAAGAACCATCCAATTACAGCTGATTGATTATCTTCTGTTAACTGACATTGACGTGTAGTTTAGAGTTTAGTTTAGACTTGGGATACAGCACTGAAACAGGCCCTTCGGCCCACCGAGTCCGTGCCGACCAGCAATCCCCATACACTAGCACTATCCCACACACTAGGGACAATTCACAATTTTTACCGAAGCCAAATTAACACGTCTTTGGAGTGTGGGAGGAAACCGGAGCACCTGGAGAAAACCCAAGCGGTCAAGTGGAGAACGTTTAAAAACTCCGTGCAGACAGCACCCGTAGACAGAATCAAACCCGGTCTCTGCCGCTTTAAGGCAGCAACTCTACCGCTGTGCCACCCTTAAATTTAAAGCAAGGTTGACAAGATGCCATTTGCTTTTCACTTACTAGTGAATACTTATTCTCCATTCTCCCCACAGATGATGCCTGACCTGTTGAGATAATCCAGCACTTTGTGTTTTGCTTAAGATTCCAGTATCTGCAGTTCCTTGCGTCTCCTCACTGAATTCTTCTTGTGCCGTTCAGTAAAACAGCCAATTTAGATAAATACATAAACAAGTCACGTGACACCCACTGCCATGTCCTGGTAAGATCAATGAAAGCAGGACATACGAAATATACCAGCTGTGTTACTCGATGACTGAAGAACAAGATGAAGCCTGACATGTAAAATACAATAGCAAATCAACACCAACATTAGAGAAGTTGCAGACAGTGAGGAAGATGCAGTGGGATAGAGATCCGCTGGGGAAATGGAGGATTGAATTTAACTCGAGCAAGTGTGAGGTGTTGCACTTTGGGAGGTTGAATGTAAGGGGAAAGTATACAGTTAAAAACAAGACCCTCAACAGCATCGATTTATAGGAAAGATGTGGAGGCTTTGGACTGCACCAGTGGAGCTTTACCAGAATGCTGCCTGGATTAGAGGCTTTCAGCTACAGGGAGAGGCTGGATAGATTTGGGTCATTTTTTCTGGAACGTTAGAGGTTGAGTGGAGACTTGATAGAAGTATATAAAATTATGAGAGGCATAGATGGTCAGAGTGGAACTGTCCAACACTAGAGGGCATAGCTGTAACGTGAGAGGGGAAAAGAGAGAGAGAGAGATAGAGAGGAAAAGAGAGAGAGAGGGGGGGGGGGGGGGAGGGAGAGAGAGAGAGAGAGAGGAAAGAGAGAGGGGGGGAAGAGAGAGAGCGAGAAAGAGACGGAGGGGGAGAGAGAGAGAGAGACTGGAACGTATTGCTAGGGTGATGATGGAGGCAGATAAGATAGTGATGTTTGAGAGGCTTTTAGATAGGTACATGGAAATGCAGTGAATGGAGGGATATGGATCATGTACAGGCAGATGAGATCAGTTTAACTTGGCATCATGATCGGTACAAACATTGTGGGCGCACATACTCTACCGAAGTATTTGGAGCGATCCCCAGCAGATAACATGGTTCATGTGCTGTACTGTTCTATGTTCTACACTACGGAGAGCAGCAGGCTTCCAAGTAACCCCAAGTAGCTGAGCAATGAGCAATGTAATATAGTACATAGAAAAACAAGAAAAACTTGTTTTACTCTACCCACAAGTTGTGGAGTCAGTTACCAGCATATTACACATACCCTCCGGTGGCAGCGAGATAACCACTGATGAGGTGTTTGCGCAGTAATCAACCAGAACCAGAACCAGAACCAGCGACGTTCTCCTGCTCGTACTCTACCCGAGTACAGGTGTATTTGGAGCAATTCCCAGCAGATAACAGGGGTGATTCTGTTGGGAAACATCACCACTGATGCCCCTGACCTGTTCCTGACCATCCAGGGCTCACCTCCGTCATGGACAGCACATATTGATTAGTACAGGTATCAGGGGCTAGGGGGGGAAAGGCAGGAGAATGGGGTTCTGAGGGAAAGATAGATCAGCCATGATTGAATGGCAGAGTAGACTTGATGGGTCAAATGGCCTAATTCTGCTCCTATAACATGTGAACATGAACATATTGCATTATTTGCTTAGCCGTGTTGTCATGCACACAAACACTATCAGCTCCCATCATCACGCATGCAGCATGCATGCACCATCGTGACACCCATGCAGCCTACTGGCAATGTCACTGGACCCATGCATCTAGGTAGGTCGTCTCTTACACTTGTCCTCGAAGTTTTACCTAAATTACTGGGCGGGTAATGGTGAGAGGGCAAACCCAGAACTTGTGTAAACGTTTATTCAGACAGAGCTAATGTTACAAATACAAGCACACCAAAAACTAGAAATTACTGAAGATTATACCAAACCCTATAAATTACTATGTACTGGTGTAATCTCTAGACTTTAACAACTTTATGCACTTTTAATTCTTAATTAAAACTGAAAATTCAACTCTCATGCACTACTCTTTAACTCTGACTGAACACAATCCACTCCAGTTTGTAACCCAGCACTATGAATATTGATTTCTCTAACTTCAAGTAACCCTTGCATTCCCTCTCACTCCAACCCGCTCACCCGCACCCTAATGGATGTACTAGTTTCACTAGTCATCCAGGTGAGTTTCATTGGCTGTATCTAGTTTTCCACCTAGCCCACAGCTAACAATGGCCTGTTTCCTTTATTTCCCATTTGGGGCTCGCACCTATTTCTCCCCCCCTCCCCCCCACCTACATTCCTTTTCCCCAGCTTCACAATTCGCATCTCTTCAATGCTTTTGCCTGTCTGACTTTTTATCTCAGGCCTTTGTTCACCATCTGCCTAACCACCATCTTGCATATCTTTCATCATTTATTCTATGTACCTTCTATGTCTCCCATTTCCCTCTCCCCTGACTCTGTCTGAAGAAGGGTCTCGACCCAAAATGTCACCTATTCCTTTTCTTCAGGGATGCTGACTGACCCGCTGAGTTACTCCAGCTTCTTGTGTCTATCTTCAGCGTAAACCAGCATCTGCAGTTCCTTCCCACACTGTTTGTTCTTAAGTCTTTGGAAAGCAACACCATGGATTTCAGAGAAGGAAACAGGCTGTTCATTTTCTCCAGTTCACAGCCTGTTTATGCAGATGTCCGTTGGTTCCTCACCGAATGTCAGGAGAGACATTTTGATCAATTTTTAATCAATGTTCGTTTATCAGGATTTAATTGTGTTCTTGCCGCAGGCTTGGCTAAACTTACAGTTCATCTCAGCAGAATGTTAGTGCCCTGTGTCTCCACAATTACCACTGTACTCCCATCGCACTACTTCATCCACACATTGTTTGACACTGGTATTTAACACATGCACACTCAGCACGGTGAGTCAGCATTTTCACCTCGTGTCAACACTGCCATCTCATACATCGGTTGGCACAGTCGTTCAATGCGTGACCTGTTGGTGCTTTCATCACATGTAATCACCCTATCATGCAACATAGAAACATGCAGCGCAAGAACTGGCTCTTCGGCCCAACGATGTCTGTGCCAAACATGATGTCAAGGTGAAATAATCTCATCTGCCTGCACATGATCCATATTCCTTCATTCCCTGCATGCCATGTGTTACAAACAACCATATGGTTTAGAAGCAGACCAGTCACCTCTCAAGCCTGCTCCGATTAACTTAAGATCTTGTAAATCCAACGTATTCACAACATGCCAATCATGTCCACCAGCGGTAGCCTTTTATCTCCACGCTTATCAGAAATTTAACTGCCTATCTACCTAATCAAAGGCTCTGCTTTCACTACCCTTTGTAGAAGAGAATGTCACAAAGTCACAGATAGACACAAAGTTCTGGAGTAACTCAGCCGGTCGGGCAGCACCTCTGGAGAATAAAAATAAAAATACAATCTTAATATAGCATATCTACCAGTTCCCCTTTATCCACGGCATGTGTTACTTCCTCAAATAACAGCAGTAAATAATGAACACTGCTACTGTCAGCTCAGTCCACACAATTTCTCAGCAGTGTTGGCTCCTGCACATCGGGACAGCTCTGCTCTCTCCTCTCCCACAACAATAACAATCAGAACATTTAAAAGAAAGATACAAAATGCTCGAGTAACTTGAATTGAGTCAGGCAGCATTTCTGGAGAGCATGGATGGGTGACGCTTGCGGTTGGCATCTTTCTTCAGACAACATGTTCTCCAGTGTTGCTGTCTGACCCGCTGAGCTACTCCAGCACTTTCTGTCTTTTTTGGTAAACCAGCATCTGCACATCCTTTTAAAAGGCAATTGGACAGATACATTAAAATGAAAGGTTTAACGAGATATGGGCAAATGGGACTATCTTAGATGGGGCATATTGGTTGGCATGAGAGAGTTGGACAGAAGGGCTTGTTTCCATGCTATATACAGTGCCCTCCATAATGTTTGGGATAAAGACACCTTATTTAATTATTTGCCTCTGTACTCCACAATTTGAGATTTGTAATATTTTAAAAAATCACATGTGGTTAAAGTGCACATTGGCAGATTTTAATGAAGGCCATTTTAATACATTTTGGTTTCACCATGTAGAAATTACAGCAGTGTTTATACATAGTCCCCACATTTCAGGGCACCGTAATGTTTGGGACACAGCAATGTCATGTAAATGAAAGTAGTCATGCTTAGTATTTTGTTGCATATCCTTTGCATGCAATGACTGCTTGAAGTCTGCGATTCATGGACATCACCAGTTGCTGGGTGTCTTCTCTGGTGATGCTCTGCCAGGCCTGCATTGCAGCCATCTTTAGCTTATACATGTTTTGGGGGCTAGTCCCCTTCAGTTTTCTCTTCAGCATATAAAAGGCATGCTCAATTATATTCAGATTGGGTGATTGACTTGGCCACTCAAGAACTGACCATTTTTTAGCTTTGAAAAACTCCTTTGTTGCTTTAGCAGTATGTTCGGGATCATTATCTTGCTGTAGAATGAACCGCCGGCCAATGAGTTTTGAGGCATTTGTTTGAACTTGAGCAGATAGGATGTGTCTATGCACTTCAGAATTCATTACGCTACTACCATCGGTAGTTGTATCATCAATGAAGATAAGTGAGCTAGTACCTTCAGTAGCCATACATGCCCAGGCCATAACACCCCCACCACCGTGTTTCACAGATAAAGTGGTATGCTTTGGATCTTGGGCAGTTCATTCTCTCCTCCATACTTTGCTCTTGCCATCACTCTGATTTAAGTTAATCTTCGTCTCATTTGTTCACAATACATTTTTCCAGAACTGTTGTTGCTCTTTTAAGTACTTCTTGGCAAACTGTAGCCTCTGTATTTCTGTTCATGAAGTCTTCTGCAGACAGTGGTCATTGACAAATCCACACCTGACTCCTGAAGAGTGTTTCTGATCTGTCGGACAGGTGTTTGGGGATTTTTCTTTATTATAGGGGGAATTCTTCTGTCATCAGCTGTAGAGGTCTTCCGTGGCCTGCCAGTCCCTTTGCGATTAGTAGGCTCGCCAGTGCTCTCTTTCTTCTTAATGATGTCCCAAACAGTTGATTTTGATAAGCCTAAGGTTTGGCTGATGTCTCTAACAGTTTTATTCTTGATTCTCAGTCTCATAATGTCTTCTTTGACTTTCATTGGCACAACTTTGGTCCTCATGTTGATGAACAGCAATAAAAGTTTCCAAAGGTGGTGGAAAGACTGGAGGAAAGACTAGGTGCTGAGAGCTCTCTTATACCTGCATTAAGGAGACAATTAAACACACCTGAGCAATTACAAACACCTGTGAAGTCATGTGTCCCAAACATTATGGTGCCCTGAAATGCGGGGGGGGACTATGTATAAACACTGCTGTAATTTCGATATGGTGAAATCAAAATGTATAAAAATGGCCTATATTCAAATCTGACAGTGTGCACTTTAACTGCATGTACATTTTTCTATTACAAATCTCAAATTGTGGAGTACAGAGGCAAATAAATAAATGATGGGTCTTTGTCCCAAACATTATGGAAGGCACTGTAACTCCATGACTATGACTTTAATAAACAGGAACCTGACATGCTGGACAAATGACTCATTGACACAGTTAACCAAGTGTTAAACACTTCGTGAATCCTAAGAATGTAGAAGGTCCATGTAAAAATGTAGCAGCTTTCTTTCACCTTATTGTGGCCCCAAGGTGGAGGATGTAAACAGTTCCTACCTCCCCTTTGCTAACGCATCCCTATCCTCTCGATCTCTGCGCTGTGACCGGTGTTATGCTTTAATTACACAACCTGCATCTTCCAGGATACGAGGAGTTCTGTAGTTCGCAGTGTTTAATGAAAGGGATGTGATGGCCACTGTGAGCTCTAAGAATTCTCTGCCAGATATTTAATGACAGAATAGGAAAACAATTATTAGTGGGACCTTCTAAGAAAATCCTAAAAGTGTACGATATTTTGTATTCCTTTTCAGAGTAGGGATAAATGTGAGGTCTGAACAAGGGAAATGGACGGAACGATCCTCAAATTTGTTGCTTCATGCTCTGTGCTGCCCTAAGCCACAATGTTCACGATTGTCTCTTTGCTTATTCCTGTTTCCAATTCTTTAAACTTTAGAGATACAGTGCAGAAATAGGCCCTTCACCCCACCGAATCAGTGCCGACCAGCAATCACCCTGTACACTCTCGCTATCCTACAAAGTAGGGATAATTATACAATTTACTGAATTAACCTACATACCTGCACGTCTTTGGATTGTGGGAGGTAACTGGATGACCTGAAGAAAACTCACACAGGTTACAGGGAGAACAAACTCCGCAGACAGCACTCGTAGGCACTCGGGAGACTGGTGACTAAAATTAGAGCACATGGTATTGGGGGTAGGGTGTTGACGTGGATAGAAAACTGGTTGGCAGACAGGAAGCAAAGAGTAGGAGTAAATGCGTAATTTTCAGAATGGCAGGCAGTGGCGAGTGAAGTGCCGCAAGGCTCGGTGTTGGGGCCGCAACTGTTTACCATATATATTAATGATTTGGAAGAGGGAATTAGGAGCAACACTAGCAAGTTTGCGGATGACACAAAGCTGGGTGGCAGTGTGAACTGTGAAGAGGATGTTAGGAGATTGCAGGGTGACCTGGACAGGTTGGGTGAGTGGGCAGATGCGTGGCAGATGCAGTATAATACAGATAAATGTTAGGTTATCCACTTTGGCGGCAAAAACAAGGGAGCAGATTATTATCTCAAGGGGGTTAGGTTAGATAAGGGGGAAGTATAGCGAGACCTGGGTGTCCTTGTACACCAGTCACTGAAAGTTGGCATGCAGGTACAGCAGGCAGTGAAGAAAGCTAATAGAATGTTGGCCTTCATAACAAGAGTATTTCAGTATAGGAGAAAAGAGGTTCTTCTGCAGTCGTATAGGGTAGTAGACCACATCTAGAGTATTGTGTACAGTTTTGGTCTCCTAATTTGAGGAAGGATATCCTTGTGATTGAGGCAGTGCAGTGTAGGTTCACGAGATTGATCCCTGAGATGGCGGGACTGTCATATGAGGAAAGATTGAAAAGACTAGGCTTGTATTCGCTGGAGTTTAGAAGGATGAGTGGGGGGGGGGGGGATCTTATAGAAACATATAAAATTATAAAAGGACTGGACAAGCTAGATGCAGAAAAAATGTTCCCAATGTTGGACGCATCCAGAACCAGGGGCCAAGTCTTAGAATAAAGGGGAGGTTGAGAACTCACTATAAATTTTTTCACCCAGAGTTGTGAATTTGTGGAATTCCCTGCCACAGAGGGCAGTGGAGGCCAAGTCACTGGATGGATTTAAGAGAGAGTTAGATAGAGCTCTAGGGGCTAGTGGAATCAAGGGATATGGGGAGAAGGCTGGCATGGGTTATTGATTGGGGACGATCAGCCATGATCACAATGAATGGCGGTGCTGGCTCAAAAGGCAGAATAGCCTCCCCTGCACCTATTTTCTATGTTTCTATGATCTAACCCGGTTCTCTAGCAACCCGTCAGCAACTCTACTGCTGCGCCACTGGTACGCCCTGTCTATTTCCCTCCACAGATGCTGCCGGACCTACTGAATTCCTCCTGCAATTTGTTCGTTGAACAAAGATTCAATGGTCAAACTGTGGCAATTTGTTTTAGGTGGTTATGGTGCATATTTTATCTCAAATAGTCCTTTTAGAATTTGAAAGATCAATGTAAACATCATTAAAGTGATAAAGGTTGAATAATTTAGCTTGCTTTAATGTGGTTCCACGTGCAAATTACTAAATTCAATTAACAGATTCTTGTGGAAGCAGGTTAGATTTTCTGACACCATTTCCAACCTTCCACTTTGATGAACTCCCAGCAACCAGGCTGAGAACTCACTATAAATATTTAATTAGTTCTGCTCATGAAAGATTCAGCAAGTTCAGGTCTTAACTGACTCATTCTGGCTTACTTTACAATTAAAATAAAAGACCAACAGCCATGAGTTCAACTCAACTCATCGCAACTCACATTCACAGTTGCACTATACACACAGAAAAAAGGAATAGGTGATGCTTTGGGTCCAGGCCCTTCTTCAGACCTGACTAATGTCAATTGTAGTAACTATTCAGTACATGACTAATGATATTACCATTGAAACTCATCTAATTACAGCCAGTTTGTCCATACTACGGCAGCGCCAGAGACCTGGGTTTGATCCTGACTATGGGCGCTGTCTGTGTGGAGTTTGTACGTTCTCCTTGTGACTGCATGGATTTTCTCTGGGTGCTCCTCTTTCCTCCCATACATGTACAGGTTTCCTTCGTAATCACCTTCTCCACAGCTAGCAATTGACCATTGTGGGCTCCTTGTCCATCGGTGCCAGCTCTCATTTGTTCTGAACCGTTTCATACCTCTAGTTTCCCTCTCCGCTAACTCTCAGTCTGAAGAAGGGTCTCGACCCAAAATGTCACATTCCTTTTCTCCAGAGATGGTGCGTGACCCACTGAGTTACTCCAGCATTTTGTGCCTATCGACTGGAAGAACAGTACTGCTTGTGTAACTTTCAACCTGGCATTATGCACAGGTGCAGGAGGCAGCTCCAACGAGGTCATTGATGAGGCAGAGTTGGGGAATGGTGCCAGGCTTCGTTTGAAACAAGGACAGTTTATTGATTTGGAAAAAAGTCCATGGTAGTGACGGGGGTGGTCATGGTGCTCCGGTGCTGAGGCTGGGATGAGGCTTGAGCAGGTTGGTTCAAGAACCTGGTGATTATAGCTATTA
The DNA here is from genome assembly GCF_010909765.2 of Amblyraja radiata. Lineage (NCBI taxonomy): Eukaryota > Metazoa > Chordata > Chondrichthyes > Rajiformes > Rajidae > Amblyraja > Amblyraja radiata. The sequence continues at coordinate 27,669,832 of NC_045979.1, read as the reverse complement.
CTGATCCGGGTGGTGTGGGACTTTGGGATTCTGTTGCTTCTGCCTGAAAAGCGAATGACCTGGATTCTGGGGATTCTCGACATTTGAAAAATCATTTGGAGATTTTTGAGACTGTATCTAGCAGATGAGATGAACCGGTTGATGTTGGTATGTGGACTACAAAAGACACCACACGAGGAAATATTAAACAAGATGAAGGACGTGATACTGGGGACAATATCCTGTTGCGAATTAAGAATTAATGAATGGACAGAAAACAGAGAGAGGAAATTAAATAAAGACACAAAATGTTGGAGTAACTGAGCAGGCAGCGGTCCTGCAGAACATGGATAGGTGACGTTTCGGGTCAGGGCCCTTCTTCAGACTGATTGCAGGGATGGGGGGGGGGGGGGGGGGGGGGTGGAGGAGAGGAGGACAAAACATGGCAGGAGGGTGAACACAAGCGAGGGGGGTTTAGATGGGCAGATGGTTGGACTAAGGCCAGAGATGAACACACGCAAGGTGTGAAACAAAAGGATTATAGAGCTGCAAATTGTGCAGCTAGAGAATCTACAAAGTGTGAATAGTTTGGGGGAATGAGGGTGGGGGGGGGGGGACGTAGCCTGGACATAGGGTGCAAGTTGAATCAGGAGTTAAAATTTGCATGTAGCAAAGGTAATCCTGTGGTTGTTATGGGAGATTTCAACATGCAGGTAGACTGGGAAAATCAGGTTGGTACTGGACCCCAAGAAAAGGAGCTTGTGGAGTGCCTCCGAGATGGATTCTTAGAGCAGCTTGTACTAGAGCCTACCAGGGAGAAGGCAATTCTGGGTTTAGTGTTGTGTAATGAACCAGATTTGATAAGGGAACTCGAGGTAAAGGGGCCATTACGAGGTAGTGACCATAATATGATAAGTTTTAATCTACAATTTGAGTGGGAGAAGGGAAAATCGGAAGTGTCAGTATTACAGTTGACCAAAGGAGACTATGGAGCCATGAGGGAGGAGCTGGCCAAAATTGACTGGAAAGATACTCTAGCAGAGATGACAGTGGAACAACAATGGCAGGTATTTCTGGGAATAATACAGAAGGTGCAGGATCAGTTCATTCCAAAGGGGAAGAACGATTCTAAGGGGAGTAAGAGGCGACCAAGGCCGACAAGGGAAGTCATGAATAGTATAAAAATAAAAGAGAAGTATAACAGCAAAGATGAGCGGGAAGCCAGGGGATTTGAAAACTTTTAAAAAGCAAGGGAAGATAACTAAACAGGCAATACGGGGAGAAAGATGAGGTATGAAGGTAAGCTAGCCAAGAATATAAAGGAGGAGAGTAAAAGCTTCTTTAGGTATGTGAAGAGGAAAAAAGTTAGTTAAGACCAAAGTTGGACCCTTGAAGACAGAAACAGGTGAATTGATTATGGGGAACAAGGAAATGGCAGACAAGTTGAACAGGTACTTTGGATCTGCCCTCACTAAGGAAGACACAAACAATCTCCCAGATGTGTCAGTGGCCAGAGGACCTAGGGTGACGGAGGAACTGAAGGAAATTCACATTAGTCAGGAAATGATGTTGGGTAGACTGATGGGACTGAAGGCTGATAAATCCCCAGGGCCTGATGGTCTGCATCCTAGGGTACTTAAGGTAGTGGCTCTATAAATCGCGGATGCATTGGTGATCATTTTTCAATGTTCTATAGATTCAGGATCAGTTCCTGGGGATTGGAGGGTAGCTAATGTTATCCCACTTTTTAAGAAAGACGGGAGAGAGAAAACAGGGAATTAGAGACCAGTTAGCCTGACATCGGTGGTGGGGAAGATGCTCGAGTCAATTATAAAATATGAAATAGCGGCACATTTGGATAGCAGTAATAGGATCAGTCTGAGTCAGCATGGATTTACGAAGGGGAAATCATGCTTGACTAATCTTCTGGAATTTTTTGAGGATATAACTAGGAAACTGGACAAGGGAGAGCCAGTGGATGCAGTGTACCTGGACTTTCAGAAAGCATTTGATAAGGTCCTACATCGGAGATTAGTGGGCAAATCAGAGCACATGCTATTGGGGGCAGGGTGCTGACATGGATAGAAAATTGGTTGGCAGACAGGAAACAAAGAGTAGGGATTAATGGGTCCCTTTCAGAATAACAGGCAGTGACGAGTGGGGTACCGCAAGGCTCGGTGCTGGGACCGCAGCAATACATCAATATACATCAATGATTTAGATGAAGGGATTAAAAGTAACATTAGAACATTTGCAGATGACACAAAGCTGGGTGGCAGTGTGAACTGTGAGGAGGATGCTATGTGGATGCAGGGTGACTTGGACAGAGTGAGCAGATGCATGGCATCACATCACTCCAGTCCTCAAACAACTTCACTGGCTTCCCATCTCCCACCGGATCACCTACAAAATCCTGGTCCTCACCTACAGAGCCCTCCACCATCTGGCCCCCCCATATCTCACTGACCTCCTCTCCCCCTACCAACCCTCACGGTCCCTCAGATCCACATCAGCCGGTCTCCTCTCCATCCACAAGTTCAACCTCCGCAGTTTTGGGGACACAGCCTTCTCCAGGGCAGCTCCCAGGCTCTGGAACTCCCTCCCCCAACTGATCCGCAATTCCGTGTCCCTCACCATCTTCCAGTCCCGCCTCAAGACCCATCTCTTCACCTCTGCCCATCCTTAGCCCCACGTCCCCATCCCTTTTCATCTGTGCTTGAATTGCCTCATATTGTGTTTTGAATTGAATTCTGTCTTTAATTTGTGTACTAGTCATGTCTCTACTATTTATTTCATTCCCCTTACATGTTTTTCCTCTACTTGCTAAATTTTTTGTAAGGTGTCCTTGAGACTCCTGAAAGGCGCCCATAAATAAAATGTATTATTATTATTAAAGTGGATAAATGTGAGGTTATCCATTTTGGTGGCAAGAACAGGAAGGCAGATTATCTGAATGGTGTCAAGTTAGGAAAAGGGGAAGTACAAGATCTGGGGGTCCTTGTTTATCAGTCACTGAAAGTAAGCATGCAGGTACAGCAGGCAGTGAAGAAAGCTAATGGCATGTTGGCCTTCATAACAAGAGGAGTTGAGTATAGGAGCAAAGAGGTCCTTCTGCAGTTTACATGACCCTTTTGAGACCACACCTGGAGTATTCTGTGCAGTTTTGGTCTTTAAATTTGAAGAAGGATATTCTTGCTATTGAGGGAGAGTGACGTAGGTTTACAAGGTTAATTCCCGGGATGGCGGGACTGTCATATGTTGATAGAATGGAGCGACTGGGCTTGTATACACTGGAATTTAGAAATATGAGAAGGGATCTTACTGAAACATATAAGATTATTTAATGATTGAACACGCTAGAGGCAGGAAACATGTTCCCGATGTTGGGGGAGTCCAGAACCAGGGGCCATAGTTTAAGAAGAAGTGATGGGCCATTTAGAACGGAGATGAGGAAAAACTTTTTCACCCAGGCAGTTGTGAATCTGTGAAATTCTCTGCCTCAGAAGGTAGTGGAGGCCATTCTCTGGATGCTTTCAAGAGAGTTAGATAGAGCTCTTAAAGATAGCGGAGTCAAGGGATATGGGGAGAAGGCAGAAACGGGGTACTAATTGTGGATGATCAACCATGATCACAGTGAATGGCGGTGCTGGCTTGAAGGGCCGAATGGCCTACCCCTGCACCTGTTGTCTATTGACTAGCGATCACCCCGTAAACTAGCACTATTTTACACATTATGGACTATTTAGAATTTACAGAAGCCAATTAACCTACAAACCTGCAAACACGTTGGAGTTTGGGTAGAAACCAGAGCACCTGGAGAAAACCCACACGGTCACAGGGAGAACGTACAAACTCCGTACAGACAGCACCCGTACTCTGGTAACTCTACCGTTGAGCAACTGTGCTGAAGAAATGAAAGTGTCATTAATGGTTTTGACTTGTGTGCTGCAGGGTCGGTGCTGGGACCTCAGTTGTTCAATCCACATCAATGAGTCTGATTAAATTATCAGGAAATATTGTGCCTTGCAATCTGCTTGGTTTAGACATCGGGAACAATCTTCCTGCATCTAGCCTGTCCAATCCCTTAAGAATTTTGTAAGTTTCTATAAGATCCCCCCTCAATCTCCTAAATTCTAGCGAGTACAATCCAAGTCTATCCAGTCTTTCTTCATAAGAAAGTCCTGACATCCCAGGAATCAGTCTGGTGAACCTTCTCTGTACTCCCTCTATGGCAATAATGTCCTTCCTCAGATTTGGAGACCAAAACTGTACGCAATACTCCAGGTGTGGTCTCACCAAGACCCTGTACAACTGCAGCAGAACCTCCCTGCTCCTATACTCAAATCCTTTTGCTATGAATGCCAACATACCATTCGCTTTCTTTACTGCCTGCTGCACCTGCATGCCTACTTTCAATGACTGGTGTACCATGACACCCAAGTCTCGTTGCATCTCCCCTTTTACTAATCGGCCACCATTTAGATAATAGTCAGCTTTCCTGTTTTTGCCACCAAAGTGGATAAGCTCACATTTAGCCATATTATACTGCATCTGCCATGCATTTGCCCACTCACCCAGCCTATCCAAGTCACCTTGCAACCTCCTAGCATCCTCGTCACAGCTAACACTGCCCCCCAGCTTCGTGTCATCCGCAAACTTGGAGATGTTGCATTCAATTCCCTCGCCCAAATCATTAATATATATTGTAAATAGCTGGGGTCCCAGCACTGAGCCTTGCGGTACCCCACTAGTCACTGCCTGCCATTCTGAAAAGGACCCGTTTACTCCTACTCTATACTTCCTGTCTGCCAGCCAATTAAAGCATGGAATAATCTCCACCCTACTATAGTTACCCAACCAGATGAAACTAAATTTAAAGTAGCTATTTCTTCCCAATAACCCTTTCTGGCTTAAGTCCTCCCTCCACCACCTCCAGTTTAAATTCCATTTGGAATATTTTGGAGGACCAAGAAACCAAGACATCAGGAAATGCAGATGTTGGTGTACAAAAACCTCCCAAAATGCTGGAATAACACAGCAGGTCAGGCAGCATCGCTGAAAGACATGGATAGATGACGTTTCGGGTCGGGACCCTTCTTCAGACTCAATCTCTCTCACTCGTATGAATTGTTACATCACAATCCATACAATCCTCACTTGGTATCCTATCACTATCCAGACGCCCCTCAATCCTCCACGCACAAGTCAAGTCTCGTAATATGGGATAATGAGGTTATTCAACATTCATCTCCCTTTTTACCAATGTTCATGTCCCCTTGGTAGAGATAAGCAGCGCAGACTGTTCTCAGAATGTGTGCTGCAGCACAGCACCAAGATGTTTTGGATGCAGCTTAAATGTACATCACTGTGTTCTGTCATCTTCCTTTGTTTCTTCCTTCAGGAAACCAAGGTGTAGTAGTATGAAAAGATGCAGGTGGAGGAGGGAAGGTTGGAGGGAGTAAATGACGGCGATGGTAGTGTTGTTATTGTTTCCATGTTTCCTTTTTCTCCTTCTCCCTGCTCCCGTCCGACAGATGGTACAAAGGTGTGAAAGCGTTTACCATCCTCTCTCAGACCCTCTCTCACACCGCCCGCTGCTGAAAGACTCATCCATGCCTTCATCTCCTCCCGACTGGACTATTGCAACTCACTTCTTCTTGGCATCAGCTCCACATACATCAACCGACTCCAACTGGTCCAGAACGCAGCCGCCAGACTCATCACCCACACCAAATCCTGGCATCACATCACTCCAGTCCTCAAACAACTTCACTGGCTTCCCATCTCCCACCGGATAACCTACAAAATCCTAGTCCTCACCTACAAAGCCCTCCACCATCTGGCCCCCCCCCCATATCTCACTGACCTCCTCTCCCCCTACCAACCCTCACGGTCCCTCAGATCCACATCAGCCGGTCTCCTCTCCATCCACAAGTCCAACCTCCGCAGTTTTGGGGACAGAGCCTTCTCCAGGGCAGCTCCCAGGCTCTGGAACTCCCTCCCCCAACTGATCCGTAATTCCGTGTCCCTCACCATCTTCCAGTCCCGCCTCAAGACCCATCTCTTCACCTCTGCCTATCCTTAGCCCCACGTCCCCCTCCCTTTTCATCTGCGCATTAATTGCCTCATACTGTGTTTTGTATTGAATTCTGTCTTTACTTTGTGTACTAGTCATGTCTCTACTATTTATTTCATTCCCCTTACATGTTTTTCCTCTACATGCTCAATTTTTGTAAGGTGTCCTTGAGACTCTTGAAAGGCGCCCATAAATGAAATTTATTATTATTATTATTATCCTGAAAAAAACCCACGCGGTCACGTGGAGAACGTGCATACTCTGTACAGACAGCACCCATAGTCAGGATAGAACCCGGGTCTCTGGCGCTGTGAGGAAGCAACTCTACCGCTGCGCCACCGTGCAACCCCCAAATTGATGTATAGTATTATCTGAACTTATTGAATAGAATGTAAAACTACACTTTTCATTGTACCTTGGGAAATATGACTATATTAAACCTAAACCTTATTTAAGAACACTATGTTTCTAAACCTACTTACATATGCCTGAGCATGGCAGATATCTCGGATGTTGTAGTAATGAAAGCAGCTATTATTCTGCGTTATAAGGTGGAAGTTAACCTAATTCATGACATATATTAAAAGTTTACCAATTGTAGTGTACACTGACTATAAGTACCAAAAAACTCAAAGTGCAGTTACTGTTGTTTTGTGTTTGTAAAGGCCATCAAGAATGTACATTTGCCATTGACCTTTAATCCAGTTTAGGATCAACGTTTATATTCTGGATTTGTCTGCTGAGTAAACTAGCTGCCAACAAGACATGGAAATCGAACACCGAATGTAATTAATCAGACTCCGGCAGGACAACCAACAAAGAAAGTATATGCTTGAATAGACAGTGATATCAGTACATTCTGTGCATTAATGCTGCATTTCACATACTGTTAAAATAGTGATATCCATGTCTAACCTTATCATTGAATGTATGTTCCAAAGCTGTTCTGGATTCCGTTGGCTGGGAAACAGGATTTACAATCAAAGATGATGTAAATACTCAAAAGACTGTGGCGGTGAAGAATTACAGGATATTTTGAAACATCACCTAGATCTAGACCGAGGGGGGCACGGTGGCACAGCGGTAGAGTTGCTGCTAAACCGTGCCTGTAGTGCCGGAGACCCGGGTTCAATCCTGACCACAGGTGCTGTCTGTACGGAGTTTGTATGTTGTCCCTAAGATAACGTTGAGTTTCTCTGAGATCTTCGGTTTCCTCCCACACTCCAAAGACATACTGGTTTGTAGGTAATTTGACTTTGTATAAGTGTAAATTGTCCTCAATGTGTGCAGGATAGTATTAATGCGAGGGGATCGCTGGTCAGTGCGGACTCAATGGGCCGAAGGGCCTATTTCCGCGCTGTATCTCTAAACTGCTCCCAAATCATACATCACAGCATGGTTTAGGAGCAGCTCCATCCAAGACATCACGAAATTGCAGAGAATTTTGTTCGGAGCCAGACCATCACACAAGTTAACCTCACCTCCCATTGACTCCATCCACACTTTACGTTGCCTTAGCAAGGCCACCAACATAATCAAGGACGAATCTCACCCCAGTCACTCCCTCTTCTCCCCTCTCCCATCAGGCAAGAGGTACAAAAGTGTGAAAACACACACATCCATCTTCCCAGCTGTTATCAGACAACTGAACCCATCCAATCAACAACAAGAGTGGTCCTGAGCTACGATCAACCTCACTTTAGACACTCGGACTATCTTTAATCTGCGTGCGGACAGGACAAGACCTGCAGTGGCAATGCAACGGTGGAGACTATCAGCCACACTTGGCCAGGCCAACCCTGTAACTCTGACAGGACAACTGGACGTCATGGCCAGGTTATTAACTCTGCACTTACAACTTGGGACTTAAAAATGGCACAAACCTGGCGACTCTTGCACTGTGCAGTGTACTATTCCTCTACACTTGTATTGAATCTATGTGCTTGTATATAGTAAGTTTCACTGAACTGTATGCAAAAAAGAACTTCACTGTACCTCAGTATGCATCACAATAAAGCACCATTGAACCGCTGAAGTTCAACACAGAATGCGGGCAGGTGGGACTAGTGTACAGTGCTCTCCATAATGTTTGGGATCAAGACCCATCATTTATTTATTTGCCTCTGCACTCCACAATTTGAGATTTGTAATAGGAGGAAAAAAATAATCACATGTGGTAAAGCGCACATTGTATAAAAATGGCCTTTATTAAAATCTGACATTTTGGTTTCACCATGTAGAAGTTACAGCAGTGTTTATACACAGCCCCCCATTTCAAGGCACCATAATGTTTGGGACACAGCAATGTAATGTAAATGAAAGTAGTCATGTTTAGTATTTTGTTGAATATCCTTTGCATGCAATGACTGCTTGAAGTCTGCGATTCATGGACATCACCATTTGCTGGGTGTCTTCTCTTGTGATGCTCTGCCAGGCCTGTATTGCATCCATCTTTAGCTTATGCTTGTTTTGGGAGCTATTTCCGTTCAGTTTTCTCTTCAGTATATAGAAGACATGCTCCATTGGGTTCAGATTGAGTGATTGACTTGGCCACTCAAGAGTTGACCATTTTTTAGCTTTAAAAATCTCCTTGTTGCTTTAACAGTATGTTTGGTATCATTGGCTTGTTGCAGAATGAACTGCCAGCCAATGACTTTTAAGGCATTTGTTTGAACTTGAGCAGATAGGTTGTGTCTATAAACTTCAGAATTCATTATGTTACTACCATCAGCAGTTGTATTGAAAGAGCTAATAGTCAAATCTAATAATCTAAAATGGATTCGTTCTTCTACAAAAGCATGGACTAGTTGAACAAAAGAATAGCTCGGTGCCAAGTCTGAAAGACTTTGTGAATTATATGAAACATAATATGGAGGACAGGTTGTCTTTTCAATAAAGACATGAAAATGGCAGCCTGCAGTAATAACATGTGCTTCTTCAAGGCCATAAAGAAGCCAAGATTGAAAAAAATTGCTGACGCTCTAGAGATAAGTAATAACTTGCCGTTGGATGAGCTCGATTTGGACCCAGCTTTCCTATATTGTGAAAGACTACAGAATCTTTCAGTCATGTTCAGACTTGGTAGGAGTGTTTTACGGATAAGAAAAATGTATAATTGTGCGAACTCGGCTTTGTTCTGTGAGTGGGAGCCCGAGAAGCACTGAGCAATGTTTGTGCTCATTGTAGATTGCCACTCCCGCCTGACGAATCAATTAAAGATTGCCATGGTCTACCTTCAACATTTGTTGCAATCTGCTTTTTAAGAAATGAACTTTCACAGTATCAATGAAGATAAGTGAGCCAGTACCTTCAGTAGCCATACATGCACAGGCCATAACCCCCCCACCACCGTGTTCCACAGATGAGGTGGCATGCTTTGGATCTTGGGCAGTTCCTTCTCTCCTCCATCTTTGCTCTTGCCATCACACTGATATGTTAATCTTTGTCTCATCTGTCCACAAGACCTTTTTCCAGACTGTGGTTGCTCTTTTAAGTACTTCTTGGCAAACTAACTCGGCCATCCTATTTTTGCAGCTAACCAGTGGTTTGCATCTTGCAGTACATTTCTGTTCATGAAGTCTTCTGTGGACAGTGGCATTGACAAATCCGCACCTGACTCCTGCAGTGTTTCTGATCTGCCAGAGAGGTGTTTTTCCCCCCCTTTATTATAGAGAATTCTTCTGTCATCAGCCGTGGAGGTCCTTCTTGGCCTGCCTGTCCCATTGCGATTAGTAAGCTCACCAGTGCTCTTTCTTCTTTATGATGTTCCAAACAGTTGATTTTGGTAAGCCAAAGGTTTGGCTGATGTCTCTAACAGTTTTATTCTTGTTTCTCAGTCTCATAATGGGCTCTTTGACTTTGATTGGCACAACTTTGGTCCTCATGTTGATAAACCACAATAAAAGTTTCCAAAGGCGATGGAAAGATTGGAGGAAAGACTAGGTGCTGAGAACTCTTTTACATGAATTAAGGAGGCAATTAAACACACCTGAGCAATTACAAACACCTGTGAAAGCACGTGTCCCAAACATTATGGTGCCCCGAAATAGGGGGGGAGACGGGACTGGAATTTCTACATGGTGAAATCAAAATGTATAAAAATACCCTTTAATAAAATCTGACAATGTGTACTCTAACCACATGTGATTTTTTTTAATATTACAAATCTCAAATTGCGGAGTAGAGGCAAATAAATAAATGATGGGCCTTTGTCCAAACATTATGGAGGGCACTGTATTTTGCTTCAGCAGCTTCCACCCCAATGGTATGAAAGTTGACTTCTCCAACTTCAACCCTTGATTTCTCTCTCCACCCCCCACCTTCCCCCTTCCCAGTTCTCCGACCAGTCTTACTGTTGCAGACTGGATGTTATCTGCTGCTTTGTTGTTACCTTCTCCCAGCTAACAATGATCTATTCTACATTTTCTTTGATCTCCATTCTCTTTGTGGTATTTTCACTTTACACTTCCTTATCCATGTAACTCCCTCTCCCGACATCAGTCTGAAAGGTCTCGACCCGAAACGTCATCCATTCCTTCTCTCCAGAGATTCTGTCATCCCGCTGAGTTACTCCAGCATTGTGTGTCCATCTGTTGTTCACTTTATCTATGTCTCTCATGATTTTATAAACCAGAGGGCACCCTCAAACATGTCCTGGGATCAATAAACAATGCGGAGATGTAGTAACAGGGAAAGAAAGTCCTTCCATTCTGTCACCTGTTATTATGCTTCAACCCCAGCAACACATCAGAAGAAATCCATATAAAATAATTCAGAACATTGCTGTTTGGGTGGGCCACTTTGGCAGTGAACTCCATTTATTGGCATTCATTATTTGACTCACCAAATTATAAAATGTTACCAGTGTATCAATTGGTAGCAATCTTGACTCAGACAGAATCCAAAAAGTAGCCTGACATTGTAGGTTGACATGACTGCATGTCTAAGGTTCTTTTGTATGGGGATCAAACAAATAATTAAATCTCTCTCATGCACACAAGTTCACCCGACACTCGCAGTAACACCTTGACAGGGAATTATCTCAACGCTTGAAACTACTTCATGGCTGTATGCAAACTTGCATTCCCCGTGTTATTGGAGTGACAGAAGATACAAGAGTCTCATATGGAAAGTTCTAAAACTGATGTGCAATACTAATCCAAGTGGAGAAATCAGAGGTCCTATCTGCCCTCAAGGATGCAAATGATCCTATGGCATGACACACTTCTTGTACAATCTTCCCACACTCCGGTCTTATTCTAAGTATACAATTTGTACCAGTTCAACATAAACTTCCTGGCAAGTACCATTCCAATCCTAAATGGAGACACCTTGTGGCTGGTAGCGCACTGCATGACAATGCCAACTAGGGAAGAATGAGGCAGGCGGTTCACAAGCAGCACAATAATTGGATACAATGTCCTGGAGATGGTGTCTATGAAAGGTGCCAGACCCGCCAAGCTGCCGAGTCACACTTCCATACAATGAATTCTCTTGGCTTTACACATACCAAAACATGTCGACTCATCTGACAAACATACTCATCTCCTTGTCGTTGTTGCCTTTACACCAGTAACATTGGCAGAGGAACGGAGATGGGCATAGTCTTCATCTTCACTCACGCAAAGAGCCAAAAATGTGTTCTGCCCAGCAAACTGGATCATGTGCTTCCAGATCTGGTTCCCCATCAAGGCCCTACTGGCTCCTAGTTCTTCTCAAAAACTAGCCACTCTCAACAGATGTCACTGCCCTCTTAAAGCTTCATTCTCCATGCCTCCATCTTTCACCAGCTCATGTTCATACCCATCCCTATTTGCCCTCATGTATTCCCCCTTCTTCAGCCACACCAGTAATATCTGTAACTGTGGCTATTGAAATGTCAGTCAAGATCATGTTTAATCCCTCAGTGTCACCTCACTTTGACAATGTCCTTTTTATTGCCAACACTGGTTTCTTAGTTAAAATTTCCAAATAGTCATACGATAAAGCACCATCTCCTATTTCTTACCTACATACTACTTGTTTGATACCATCCAAAGAGATATATGCAGTAACTACATTCCAGTTTATGTCTGTTCCATCTCCAATTAGTCTTTGCTCATCAGGCAGCAAATATATATTTTTAATTCTCAATTCAGTTTCACAAAGACCTCCTGAGAAGCCTTCAACTTCATCTCTCCTCTTGATAGCTCCCCAAACTGACCTTGGTGTACCGTCTTGGTGCAGACAGATGTTTTGATTATAAATCTGCTCTGTAAATATTAATTCTAGCATGGCCCAAATTTAATTGTACTTCAGCTCACCAATATCCTTGTAATCATTCGGCCACATTGTTGTTTTGACAAGTCTGTAACCTTCCATCACACAAACTTGAGCTGGTCTAAAACTATTCCACAGACCGACTTGCCGGGTGACCAGATCACCAACTGCCCGCACATTATTATACACTGGCTTCCAATTCAACACCTCACTGTAACGCCTCATTGCAAATCCCATTCCCTACACACATTTCTGACTTGAAGTGATACGAGATCAGGCGTTGGAGCAGAATCTTTTGCTAATGAGGAAAATATTTCTGGAATTCTTTCCCTCTGCAACTCTCCATTTAATTTAAATATTTTGTTCACCAGCATCAATATCTCTTATGTAGCTTATTATCAGGTTTGATTTAACCATGTACATGTGAAGCATCCGTCTTAAAGGAACCAATTAAATGCAGATAATTGAAGGTTTGAGATGTTGTGTAGGGGCCAGTTTGTTGTATTATATGAAACTTTCTATTCTTCACCCTTCCCCCTACCATAAAAAACCCTCCATTTCGGAAAGTGGCAGAATTCTGGAACAGGCAGCGACAAAACAAGTAATTAGTTTACCGGACTTTATTGACAATCTTAGTTGAAACGAAGGTTTCATGCTCACCCGCATATACCTAGATTCTCCGCAATTTCAACTGTAAAGTTCCTGGCCGGTGCTTTGTTTGTTTGTAACTCGGGGACGCAGTCTATACCAAATCAATTATCCAAGTTTAAGCAGTGTATTCCATAGAAAGATTGTCACTGAATGACAATGTGTAGTCAGTCATCTGGGTAGACAAAGTCCACTCAAGAGTTCAAAATTTATGGTAAAACTTTTTATTCTAGTTTCTTTTTCATGACCATTAACAGGGACACAGGAGAAAGCCAGGAGTTGTTTTCCCTTCTTGCAAGAACAAAGCATTCTCCAGTTTAGACAAACCCCAAACTGTGAGCAGAGGCGAAACAGAAACGGGATACTGCCTCTGCCCCACATCAACATCAATTAAATTCCTGATCTTATTTGGTATAGGAACACAGACCAGTCTTTTTGATTACTAATGCTTGATATCAACTAGTCTCCCTGTTTCTATGCAAAAGGCATATATACAGTACCAACGATTAACATTTCCACCTTGATGCATTAATATACTTTAAAAAAAAATTCAGCCGCTTCCTTTTCCATTCGGCATTACACAGGGTGCCCTTCGTGGGAAATAACAGTGATATTTGTTTTTATGCACAAATCTGTTAGTTTCTGGAATAGGGAAAATGTGTTCCAAGGCTGCAGTGCTCCACGGCATCAACAAACTTGTACTGAAAGGTTTAATGAAAGCCAGCACTCATGGCACTCGTGTTTCAGTTGTATAGCTTTTTCTTTTTCAGATTTCTCTCATTACTAACAAAGGCAAATTAACTTAAATTTCAAATTAGCATTGATGTAAGATGCTTTTTTTGATTTTAAATCAAGCTCCTATAAGGTTGTGAAACTAAGGCTTTCTGCTCATTCATTGCCCCGAGCCTGCGCGTCGACATATTTTTTTTAAATGTTTTTTTTTGTTTTTGCTTCGTTTTGTACTTTTTTTTTTAAAGCTTTTGATAAAAGCACAGACAAGTGGTAGAACTGTAGTTTTGCTTGAAAATAGATAAATTGTGCTCCATTTTCCATGTTGGACTAGGAAACACAAGAGGGCGGTGGAGGCAGATAACCTTGCGTAAACCCTTCCCTCCCCGAAGATACTGCATTGGGTAATGTGCTTGCTGGGGGAAGAAAATAAATCAATCTATGACTCCTGCTTGACGAATCTTTCTCTCCACAGTAAATCCCTGCAAGATAAAACACAAAATGGTTAATTTTCCAATACTGGATACACTAGAACCAATTTAACATACACAGGCTTTAGAATTTTTTTAATTTAATTTTTATTAATTTAAATTGTGTAGACTGCCACGTTGGCCAGAAACCAGTATGATAAAACACAGGAAATAAATTCTTCTCACTGTAACTGCTAATTGCAAGCTGATTTGGAATTATTGTCTAACTTCATTTGCAGGTCAAACTTGCAATGGTTAAAGTGATCAAAAATAACCCTGGTGTGGTTGACGGACTGGAAGTGCTCTACTGTAGTTGATTCACAAAGACGAGGGGCTGGCAGCCCATTCCCACACTCCACCCCACCCCTCGTCTGTTTCTGCTTCACTGAATGGAACAACAGTGCTTCTACAGGTGGCAAAGTCTAAAGGTCACAAATAAACAATTTCGTAATTCCGGATGTTATGCATCTGCAGGGCAATATTTTGAGGTAGGGGTTAGGGAAAGAGGGAGGTAGGGGACAGTGTAATTCTCTATTGAGGCTTCCAGCTGCTCAGATTTTGTTAGAATGAAAAGTTGGTTGGATAGAACAGATAGAACAGTGGTTCTGCAGTCTACAATACCCAATCTTCCCATATGGACCCAGAAAACTGTTTAAAACAACATTGTCAACCAAGGAAACAAAAAATGTGCCATCACTACTGCAGCATCATCCCAAAAATTAATGTTAACGAAGTGTCAATACAATTCTTGGGGCTCAGTTTTATGTCAAATTAGATGGTTATTCAGGGAAAGGGACTGAGAAGTGGGATATAATTGTTTAATTTCTTCAGAACCATGAACCTATTCTTCAATAAAAAAAAACTCTACACCCACATTAAGGTGTGAAATGCTCTCTGAATAAAATTCCACTTTTCATTTCTCTATTGAAGCTTCCAGCTGTTTAAATTTTGGCAGCGTTTACAGTCAGTAGGATAGAATAGATAATATTGTTTCACAGACTACAATGCATACCACAACCACATTCTGCCCGTCAGTTCTCCTACTCAAGCCCATTTCCTTATTTGCCAAATAATTTACTTTTGTAGAAAGTGGTGTAATATGCAGCAACACAAAGGTCGGGAAGAAATGACAAAAGGATTCTCGGAAGAGGGAAGGTGAACTGATCAACTTTACTGTTTCAGTGAGGAAGATAAACTTCCTTAAAACTCAGAGTAAAACAGCCTCAGAACTTTAATCCAGAGATAACCTCCGCTTTCAGTTTGCGTTATAATCAACTTAAGCTGATGCAGTTAAAAAAAGAATCCCAAATTTTATGATGGAAAATATAGTCGACTACATTTGGATGAAAGTGCTAAACTGACATCTAAATAATGCTTCAAATGCTCTGGGTGCATCTTGTTCACTGAGGCACAAGGATTAAAGTCCAGTCAATTATTTGCATTATTATGACCTCAATGTTTAATAAACTGCATTTACAAACAAAATCAGATTGAAGAGGCTTCTACTAATGACAATTTAAAAAAAAATTGTTTAGCCATTGAAGGGAAATTCTAACTAGAGACTCTGCAACTTCACTTTTCCAATCAGTTTGCCACATGAAATGTGATCAAACATTTTGCTAGGATCCATGTAATCTATAGAAGGCAGCAAAAGTTCAATTTCTAGTCAAATACCATCTTCCTTTACATCCATGTGGACTCTCCTCGTTTAATCTATGCCTTCCAAACTCTATTCTCCCTCAGTTTCCCCCCCCAATAATTTGCCCACTATGGACATGACATTAGAAGACATCTACATTCTGTCTGATCGTTTTCAGTAACAATACTTGCACAATGGCTCCAAGCCAACAGGCTTGTCACAAAGATTGTCCCGAGCTGCAGCAATCTCCTCACAGGCTTCTCTCAATCAACTGGGATACATTTCAGTCAGATCCATCCATTTACTTTAGGTTTTTACAGGACCTTTAATATTTGCTCTCCATATATGAATCGCCTGCCTCTTCCCCAGTTAACGTTTGTAACGTCTTTCCTCTTGTCCATACAAAATAGCAATTTGGTATCCTATTATATATACATAGATACATAGACAATAGGTGCAGGAGTAGGCCATTTGGCCCTTCAAGCCAGCAACGCCATTCATTGTGATCATGACTGATCACCCACAATCAGTACCTCGTTCCTGCCTTCTCCCGATATCCCTTGATTGTGCTAGCCCTAAGAGCTCTATCTAACTCTCTTTTGAATGCATCCAGTGAATCGGCCTCCAGTGCCTTCTGAGGCAGAGAATTCCACAAATTCACAATTCTGTGAAAAAGTTTTTCCTCATGTCAATTTTAAATGGCCTACCCCTTATTCTTAAACTGTGGCCCCTAGTTCTGGACTCCCCCAATATCGGGAACATGCTTCCTGCATCTAGCAATATTCTGCAATATTCGGCACCCAAATTTCCTTCTCTTGCTTCACCCTAAGCTTTTGCCCTTCAACATCTGCTGGTAGGTGGGGGTGCTAGTGTAGATTTGGTGGCTTGTATATTGGAAAAATTCTAGAGAATAACTGTTAGAAACATAGAAAATAGGTGCAGGAGTAGCATTCGGCCCTTCGAGCCTCAATATGATCAGGGCTGATCATCCAACTCAGTATCCTGTACCTGCCTTCTCTCCATACCCCCTGACCCCTTTAGCCACACAAGGGCCCTCTTAAATATAGCCAATGAACTGGCCTCAACTACCTTCTGTGGCAGAGAGTTCCAGAGATTTACCACTCTGTGTGAAAAATGTTTTTCTCATCTCGGTCCTAAAGGATTTCCCCTTTATCGTTAAACTGTGACCCCTTGTCCTGGACTTCCCCAACATCGGGAACAATCTTCCTGCATCTACCCTGTCCAACCCCTTAAGAATTTTGTAAGTTTCTATAAGATCCCCCCTCAATCTTCTAAATTCTAGCGAGTACAAGCCGTTACAGGTATAAAGTGAATAGCTCTAGCACTTTCATCCTAAAAAAATCAATCTTGCAGCTTGAGCAATAATAGTTATCAAGTAATTGCTTATATTCCATATCCCAAAAAATGGCATCCATCAAAGCAAATTAAAAAACAAATTTAAACTACAGAGAACTCGTGTACTATGCCAAAGAATTACAGGCAATTGGTTTGTAATCACCATTACATAATGGTGATCGATATCAATGGTAGGGAGAGATATCAGATGCAAGTTAAAGCAATAGCCGATGAATATTCACCAGCAGTGAGGGACACTGGCTGATCAATAGCATTTACCTTGGTGTTATCGGGTCCCTTTGGCTGGCGAACCACAACCAATTTTGGAGCACTTGCGTCATCCAAGGTGATGCTCTTCAAACGATGTACTAAGCGATCAGGACGTGGTGCTGCCACAAGCTTTTGACCTTCACTAAAAAGGAGAAATACACATGTTAGGTGTGAGTATTTTAAGTTGCTTTATGAGGCCGCATAAAACCGTGCACAGTTAAAGGCAGAAAAGAGTCGAGCCATTAGTTCAGAATTCTTTTACTACACTAATTATCCTTGCTCAAATTGAGAGAGCGGCTATTGTGGATAAGCAAGTTGTTAACTAGTTCTCAAATAGGATATTTTAACACCACAATAGGCAATTCTAATTTAACATCTAACAGCAAACAGGAACATCTTGAATGATGTGGTTAAAAAAAAACTATAGGGGGATTTAAACTTATGATCTTCTGACACTAAGGAACATTCAGTGAGAAAATAAATATGCTATGCCAATCATAGGAAATATTTACAAACCATCAATTTTGCAATTTGCAAAGGATGTGTCTTAAATTGCTTTCTTTGTGGTTAGTACAATTGTACTGCAAACATTCAAGCAACAGCAACGTATTCTAAACTAAGATTCTTGATAACGCGAGCAATGAAAGATCATGGGTAGATGGAAAAAACAAGATGCTGAGCTGAGATTACAATCAGCAGAGAAATTATGCCAAACCTAATCTGCCATCCAGAAATGGCAATAGTTCAGCTCCGGCTACTGGACCCTGATTGAATACTCGCTTCCACTCACCAGGGCTCACATTCCCCTGTTCCCTTTTAACTCACCGGGTTCTGTTTGCCCACATTCCCTTGAAACCCACTGGCCCACAAAAAAATATTCTACGTAACATCTTTAAAAAGTGAATTAATTGTGTTGGTGTTAACAGAACATCTGGCAGTTTGGATAATCTGCTGAACCAGAACCAAAGTACCGAGTGTGCTGAATTAATAGCGTTTCATTGTAAATGGTGGAGCAGCCTCTAGGGCCAAGGAGCCAACTCCTAACTTCTGTGCAAGCGATTTCAACTGCCCAGGCAGTAAAGGAGACTTTGTTTGATCCTCTCACAAACTAGCCTCAGGCACCTATTGAGAAAGATGTTTTGTAGTAATATCGAGAAAATCCTAATGCCATGATGTGGAAGGGTAGCAATGTTGGATACCCGATGCAGCTAGAAACCCAAATTTGGACGGCAGCTTTAATGTAGTCATCTTAGACACCAATAAATGTATTCTCTTCTCTATAGAGTACATAGGTTATCAACAACAGAGGGTTTAGAATCACATTATAGACAGCAATACTGTTTACAATGAATAACTGCATAGTGCGCAAGGTCTTGATCCACATATTGATCCGATTCTTCAACTCCTCAAGAAAGTTTTATTGTTTCTGCTGACAAATAGAAGCCAACACAATTTGACCTCAAGAAAATTAAAAGAAGTTATCAGAATTGGTGAATAAAACAATCTATTTTTACTGGACTTTTAGACAACATGCAAGTTGAATGAAATCTGCTTGAGAGCTTCAAATATTTTCCCCTTTCCCCCAACTCCATGCACTACTTTTTAAACACAAATCAGGGTTGATCAAGGTACTTGATGTGATAGGTATCTTTATAATTAAAATGGCAGCAGAGCAGTCTTATTCCTTGCATTTGTCCACAGGTGCAAGTTCTGGAAGCCATCTGGATGAGTGCAAGGACTCGAGCTGGATAAACAAAGTGATCACAGCACCATACTACAGGGAGCTATTCAAATCTGGCAAGTAAAAACAAATCTAACAGTGAAAGGGGACAATGTGTTTGGGGATTAGTTGCAGTTCTCGGCACCCATGAGTCATCACCCCTGCATTCCTTCTCTGGTGGCAAATTTAAGCACATCTCATTGGAATTGGAGATCAAGGAGGAGGACCTGGTGGGGTGGGAAGGAATCTAGCTAATGTTGTCCATGTGGGAACCAGTGAGTGCAAAGAAAGTTCCTCTGATGAAGGAATACAAGCAGATGGGGAAATTTTACATGGGAAATGAGGAGAGTACACAGATTTTCAGAGAAATAGCCAGTATTTTATGTCCATCTTCACAGAAGACGGAGAAAACCTTCAAACTACAGATCTAGAATGAATGAGGTGCAATTAGAGTCCAGAACACAGCAAATACATTGCACCATCCTTTAGACATTTAGAATCGAGTAACTTTGGTTTAAGCGGTAATGTAAGGCTGTTCTGTTTTGAAGAAAATAAGCAGAGTAAATTTTATTTCAAGTGATATGGAAAATAAATATAAAAAGACAGTTTTGAGTTTATTTACATTTATACACAAGGACAGTGCAGTTGTGCATCAATCAGCTGCAAAATCCACATAAAACTTGGCACTTCATGTGACGAGAAGTCATTTATTTGATTTATGTTGTAATATATATTCTAATTCTATTCTAATTAGCCTTAAAATATAGAATTGTGGTGTAAAACATTGTCATTTAAAATAGGCAAATTGATGAGTTTGGCAATTTAAAGGCTGAAGCACAGAATACTAGAATGTGGTAAACAGATCTTTAGCGTAGTTCCAATGCAATTAGCACATACATACAGCCAGCAACCACATTCCCCAGCGATGGCCTGTACTCATTTCCAGATATTAGATCAGTTTCCACAGATGGAAAGGTAGCCAGCATTATCCCGTGAAAGGAGCTAGTTAAACCTCCATACAGGGAAGCATAGCTGTATTCAACAACGGATTCGTTCTATTGATTTTATTGCAAGGACCTTGAATGAAACGAATGAGACAAATCTCAATCCAATTACCTCACAGCACAAATTGATGTGGAAAATTGTGAGGAGTGAGCAAAAACACAAAAGCCGCAAGGTGTCCTTGTGAGGTTGAGCCAGTTGGTACACAGGGGGATGGGAAAGATGTGTATTACAATGGATATGCTGGATTTCAACAATGGAAGTTAAACTGGATTTGGTCCATCACTGCACAGTGCCAATATAAATTGTGAACAAAGCAAATGCTGTCTTGTATTTAAAATGCATACAATTGTAATGTCAATTCAATACCTAAGAGCACAAACTATTTAAGGAACATTTTGCAGTATTTGATTACTGGATTTACCAGAAGCTTACCTGACACGGAATACATTGCAGGCACTACACTTTCCTGTACGCTGATTTAAGATGACAGAAAACTCCACTTCATCTCCAGGCTGCAACTCCACACCATCCAATACCTCGTTCACACGGAAGAATAGCTTTTTACCATCACCAACTTCGTAGTTTATGAAGCCAAACTGGGAAAACACAAGTCAAATATTCCCACACATGAATAACTAAAGTAGTTTAGAAACGTGGGTCACACTACAATGCTCTTCAGGGAACAGTTTTTGTAGAGCAGGTTCAGTAAAATGATAAAACCAAAGAAATGAAAGCAAAAGCTGAGGAGCTGAAAGATTACACACACGCACAAAAACAGGTAGTTATTTAGGCAGCATTTTATAACTTGGGTCTTAAATGAAGTCTTTAGTGCAGGGAGAAGGTTGAATTTGGTTGTTACTTTAGAGTGCAAACAAGGCAAGATAAGACAAAGTGCTGACATAGCTCAGCCGGTCAGGCAGCATCTCTGGAGAATGTAGATTGCTGACGGTTTGGGACAGGGCTCTTCTTTAGACTGCCTGATTGCTGCCCGACCCACTGAGTTACTATAGCACTTTTGTAAAACAGCAACTGAGTACTTGCAGGTCAAGTGGGATGAGATCAAGGGCATGTCATTTTGGGAGGGGGGGGTGCAGCATTGCTTACCATTTTTAATTCTGGTTATACATATGCACAAATTCATGCCTGAAATGTCAACGTTACACTTCAGATTGCACAAGTTAAAACTGCACAGGTTAGAAAATACAAAAAGGCTGGAAAAACCAAGGTCAGACAGCACCCGTGGAAAGAGAAACAGTTGACATTTCAGATCTGAGACAGTTGGTCAGTTTACACTGCAGTGAGGGTGGAGGACAAGGGCATTATAAGTAGGGCCTCGACCCGAAACGTCACTAGTACCTTCTCTCCAGAGATGCTGCCTGTCCCGCTGAGTTACTCCAGCTTTTTCGGTTTAAATCAGCATCTGCAGTTCCTTCTTACACATTAACCATATAACAATTACAGCACGGAAAACAGGCCATCTCGGCCCTACAAGTCCATGCCGAACAATTATTTTCCCCTAGTCCCATCTATCTGCACTCAGACCATAACCCTCCATTCCTTTCCCATCCATATACCTATCCAATTTATTTTTAAATTATAAAACCGAACCTGCCTCCACCACTTCCACTGGAAGCTCATTCCACACAGCTACCACTCTCTGAGTAAAGAAGTTCCTCCTCATGTTACCCCTAAACTTATGTCCCTTAATTCTGAAGTCATGTCCTCTTGTTTGAATCTTCCCTACTCTCAATGGGAGTTCTACAAAGGGAATCTCTTTCAGGCCCAGAACTAACTTAAAAAGGCAATTAACAGAAGGCTATTATTCTTTTAATTTAGTTGCGAGATACAGCATGGAAACTGGCCCTTTGGTCATGAGTCATCGTGTTTCGCCTCCTAGGTGACCTGTTGAGTGTTTCTTGCATTTTATTTCTCTTTACATTGTGTTGTTTGACCTGCTCAGTAAAAGCATGTGTTTACTTCAGATTCCATTATGCGTTTGTATAACAAATGAGGTAACTTTTCTAAGATTAGTCATCTATTCCCTGTGATACATTCAACTCGGCAGTCAATTCCTTCAACCACAAGATTATTAAAAACTCAAACTCACATTAAATAAATGTTTAAAATATAATTAATTGGCAAAATATCTCCTCAGAATGTTTAATTAACATAAAACAAGCTCAGTTTAACAAGAAGGGTTAAGAATTGTCAGGTGGAATATAAATCCTACTCAGCAAATGGATCTTGTGACTGACTGTATGTGCGCTTGTTGGAGGGGGAGGTGATGAAGCCAAGGTAGCAATGTGTAGATCTATCCGTGGGCAGTGAAACTTACTCCCCCAATACACCCTTTTAAAAAATGCAGCGCAAATTAAGTACTGCCTTGGAAGCCATTCCCGCAGGGCTCGGCTGGGTACTGCTTACAAAGCTTACAAAATGCAGATCAAACATAATGAGAACTGCACAGATTAACTGTTCATATGTATATTCTGTAAAGTGACAAGAGATTTGCTTCTGTCCTGAAAAACCAAACTCACTGTAGCGTTGCATTCCTAAAAACAAATTAAGATTGAAGCAGCGTTAAGTAAACTGCAGTGCGCACCTGCAATATTACAAACACGATATTTCAGTAATTCAAAATGAATACTTTGGACTCAAACGACAGCAGGTTTTCAAAACATTTGTAACTAACTAGGGCAGGGATATTTATATAGCCGATAGCAGCACATCAACATCCCAGAGTATGAGGAGACCACAATCTGACAACAGAAGCCTGCAGCGAGAAAGTGTGTAGTACTCTCAGCAGCAAGGAAGGGTTTGAACAGGGACCACTTACAGATAACATAGCGGATGGGACTTTTGTCAGCAGAGCACGTGGCAACGGTCAGTGTGGTTTCAGTGGGCAGGTGTTTAGCAGTTGTAGATTGTTTGTGTGAAGGGAAGATGGCAAAAGAGGACAGCAGGGAAAATCAATGTTTGGACTTGAGGGACTAGGGTGGGGCAGGCAGGATGTTTGGCGAAGGGAAAGTAGTTTTGTTACAGTGCCATATAACCAGCTTCTACAATTAAAACTCCACATTAATTCAATACCATGTTCATGCGACTTATTAATACAATACTTCTCCAATACACAAACAGCTACGGTGAGAACACCAGCTTGTCAACTTTTGCTCACAACATCAAAATTACTCATCAAGAAACACTTGAATCATGGAGGTGACCAGTTCTTTGGCTTGTGACCAATTCATTGTTGAATCATGACCAAAACCCAGTCGACACAGTTGGCAAATGTTAGTAACAATGAACTGATTTATGAAACGCTTAGTAATTGTGCCCAAACCCAGGGATGGACATTCAATTGCCCACTTTCCATTCATTCAAGATTCCAATATCCATGGCAACTAAATCTCCAGCTTCTGTGACGACTGAGGGCATGAAATAGCACGTCTTACGCAAAATGCTTTGTTGCTATCATAGTCACTCTGTTACACCAACATAAAATTAATGATTATCGAGACACCAATTTCTTTATTTTTGCAACAAGATAGCAAACCGGCATTCTGCCATGGCTACATAGTACATGGGTTATTTAGTGTGCTGTATTCTGTATCCTAATATTTATTCTAAAATTATACAAGAGATTGCCTTTCAGGTAATCTTGGGGGACAATTGCAAGGATCTTGGCATATTATCTTCTCACTGCAATATTTCCCCCCCCCCCCATCTTCGCCACCAACCCTGTTGACCTTAGTCTGGATACAAAATGAATCAATGTTGGAATCTTTGTTGCCACATTATGTAACATATTCATCAAATCATCATTTACAATCAAAGGAAAGATGTGTATCGCTTTGTTTCATTGAAAATGTTCACTATAGCTTAAATCCAAAATTCACCACTAAAAGAACTAGATCTGGTGGTTTCTTACAAACCTTCACATCTCTGCAATATGCTACAGCTATCATGGTAGTTATGATAAATAAATTACAAATCTCCAAACATTTATTAAAATCAGGGCAATAAAGCAACTGGACATGATAAAGTCGACAGATAAAGGATCTACCTGTACTATGTTGCCGTTCCACTGTAACAATTACAAATATTAGTTTATAGTCGTCACTTCATGAAAATAAGGTAATCACATCAAATATCAAACAAATTTGAAAAGTGAATGCCTATTTTTAAATGCATATGAAGGCCACGTTGATTTCAAAGTTGTACTTCTAACAACTCTGCATTGCCCCCACCAATTATCCAGGAAATTATTGGCCTGTTGACATTCAGGCAAAAAGATGGAAGAGATAGTTTGTCAATCTAAGGATCTGTTATTGCAGTATGGAGTCTCAATGTCAAACACAATTGCACCAGCTTTACGTATTAGTGAAAAGTCAGAATCAACTACACAGGAGGAAGGATACCAGAAAGCCCAAGCGCTGACTCCAGTGAAATAAACCGTTCAAATAACATTAACTCTCACCTGGTCTTTTACACAGTCCACAGTGCCTCTCCGTAAAGTTGTGGCATTGTAGGCCAGCTTCTGTCCTGTCTGAGTCACTGTGCATAGCTGGAACTTGATGGTTTCACCCTTCTGAAGGCAATCTGTTTTGTTGGCCAAACTGATGATGCCAAAAGGATATACTTCACCTTTCTCATCAGACCCTGCGAAAACACAAACTCCTCAGTACTAAATAGTATAAATGTCTTCAGCATAAAGTATCGCATGCAGGTCTGATGTTTATGAAAAATGAATTCAGAATTTATTGCACCCCTGCAGTAAGCCATTAAGTCTGAAAGTCCGGGCACAATTTAAGAACATATTTGAAGCTACAAGTGATGCCTATTGTGGTCCAGATTGCCAAAAAATGCTCTTTGTCTTTAATGAATGATTCTCTGCAGGAAAGTGCAAACAATGAGGGGACAGAACAGGGTTTTAGTTCACATTTAATAATCATTGTATGGGCTTCAACATAACAAATGGTTATTTGCACATTGCAAGAGTTGGAATCATTAGGACCAATGGTCAGAGAACATTTGAGGGAAATTTAACCATGGGAGAAATAAAATTAGACCAATATTAATATTCTTAAAATACATGACTATAATTCATGAACCTTCAGATTCAAACTAGGATTAAGAACAAAAGATCTAATTAAGAAATAATTGTGTTAAAGAATACCAGTCTAAATTAGGTATTTATTCTGATTGTTATTAGCACTTTCTCTATTCTCAACATAAATTGAGCAGATGTTTGAAAATATTTTAATTAGCAACTTGAGGAAAATCAAAAGCAGGATGCTTCAGATGTATAATGAGAAACAAATAGATAATAAGGAGTGGTGACCAAGTTTAGTAAGACCCGTATTTTAAAAGTTATGAAAGGACAAGGAGATGAAGTTTAAGCACAAGCTGCCATTTAGCGAGTTAGCAATTGTTTGGAGGCAGGGGTTGGTGGCAGTGAAGGGAGAGAGAATAGGGTTACAAACACAAAGCTTGTGGGGAAGGGAATTGGGCATTTCTAGGCCTGGAAAAATATTACTGGTATAAATGAAAGTCCAAAAATGGTCCATCCATACAACATGGATGAATATTATGAAAGAAGATATGGGAGCCAAAAGCTAATCCGAGTCATTGAGACAGGAAGGATAGCCGAACAACACCATTGATCCAAGAACACAGAAAGACATGGTTGAAGGTTGTAATACTGGGGGGTGGGGGTGAAGAGAGGCAGAGATAAACAGGAGTTAACAGTTGTGTCTCTCGCCCCTCCCCTGTCCACAAGCACATCAAATCTGCTAAACACTCAAAAGGAATGATTACAGAATCATTCAGAAATAATGCAACAGAAATTCACCTTCCTCTGTAACCTCGACAAGTCCTTGATACTCTGCCTGCTGTGGATCGACACTGCGCAATGGCCTCAACACTTTACCAGTATAGACTGTTGGATACACTTCGTCACTGGGATCATTTACTGTAAATGGGAAAAGAAAACATTAAAATGGGAAGCACACCAGTCATTGTAATTTTAAATAGCTGGCAGCAATAAAAACTGAGAATCAAAAATAAGACCACTTGCAGCAATATGAATTTTACAACATGCACTTGATCAGTTTTGAAACATGAAACAAAGAACAAAATGTCAGAGGACAGACAAAGGTTCTGTAATCTTCCTACAATAACATTTTCAACTGCATTTTTTCTTCCTGCAGGTTATCCTGATCCAGGTTAATATTTGCCATCCTTAAATGATCGAAGACAAAAGCCATCTAGTCAGATTAAAGTGTTACTATTAAAAGGGAGATTAAAGCCCGAAACAGTAATATAACTTAAATTAAAATGGGAATCCAACATTACATCTCATTCTATTTCTCAGGGCTTGCAAAAATCCAAAATGTTCCTACTTTTAAAATGTCAGCAAACTTTGAAACTCAGAACACATTTTGAATATGCTTTGGATTTTGCACCAGATCCATCAACTCCTTATAAAACAGATGAGGAATCGGGATGGGGGGTTGCAGGTTCATAAATGTGCTAGAGCAGAACTTTTGCCCGATTTATGATTTTTACCTATTTGCTTCAGTTTCTAGTGTCCTAATAAAAAACTCAGTCAGCAAAACTAATCTATGGTGGTTGTGCGCATAACACCCACCTCATCTTCTAGCACAAAGTAGCTTCCAGTACCATGCCCAAATTCAACGTTCAAACACATTTCAATGAAAGTTAATGAGCTATTTGAACACAATAACTATAATTTGAGGATTACCGTTTCATTTTGCAAAACTGCCTACTAAAATAAATGAAACATTTCAACGAAGACCAAAAAGCTGCAGATGTCAGAAACTTAAAATGAAAATAGAAAATACTGGAAACAATCAGTAAGTTGAACAGCATCAATGAAAGTAGAAATAGTTCTGTTTCAGGTTAAAGACCCTTCATCAGATCTGGGACAGAAAAGGTTGCAGAGAGGGCGGGGAAAGAGTTGAGCAGGATAAAGAGAATTTGATAGGGCTAGAACAGGGTTGTATTAGGATAAATATGGATGAAGTTATCTTGTGGATAAATTAATGAGAGCAGTGGGCCAAACTGACCAATATTTCAGATTGACAGCCCACAGAAGAATTGATCAAATCTGACAACTTGTAGAGATTTCAATGCACTGTCAATGCTCTGCTCACTGTCTCTCATCTTTCTAGCACTAACATTACATTTTCAGTGGTTTAACAATATCCATTTCACCAAAACCCTGAATACAGCAATTGGGAATGTAGATTGATTTTGGAAACACAAACAGTAATTTACAGCCAGAATTTACAGAGGTACACAGTACAAATTATTGACGACAACCTAAAAAACTGTTAGTGAATTAACAAAAATAATCTGAAGATTAAAATCCTTACAGTGTAATAATCCTTAGTGTAATAACATTAATACAAAACAGAATCATAAATTTCAATACAAACACAAAATTACATAGTAGAATCCTATTCAATTCCAAGTCAATTAATGCATAAAATGTATTCATGTCGGCACTTAAGAAATTCTACACACAATTGACAAAACAAAGCATTAGGTCACTGATTTACATTATAGATCTACACACTTTTGCTTGGGTTTCTATTGGTTTCAGGTATTATCACCTTTCTAAGAGGATAGTATAACAAAAACTCATAACTTCAACATGGAATAAGTGGCTGCTGTTGACCAAACTGTATCCTGTTGTGACATGCACCGAATGCAGGACTGCACAGACCAAAATTCTGGTGAGGTCACCTGCAGACAGAATTTGTAAGTAGCCGTATTCTTTGGGCACTTAAGAGTCTCATTAAAATTGTCACCTTATATGCAATGGAATTTTAACCTGCCATAATAATCCAAAAATCAGAACTCAAGTTCTTAATGTTATTTGGTAGTTGTAACACGAGGTTAAAAGAACAAGCATTCAAATAAAAAGTTAATCTGGTTCTTACCTGTTGTACTCTTGGCAACTTTTTCAGCACTCACTTTGTTTCCTTTTCCCTTTGACGAATTGTATTCCACGGCATCCCCAACCTCCAACTCATCAACATCACCTGAGAATTCACTGGGAATTGGAAAATCAATTCATGAAATGAAACAACTATAGCAATGCTTAAAAGAATTAAGTCTCTTCAGCTTAGACATCCAGATATAGATTCTGTGCCAAGCCCAATACATTAAAACAGTCATGTTTTGGCCAAAAGACTGAAGTGCCACTCCAGTTAAAAAAAGCCACATTTTATAAACAGCTGTTCAGGTCTGTGAATTCAGTCCAGCAAATATCAACAATAACCCACTATCATTGGACCGGCCAATTAACAACACTCCACAACCTTCTTCCATTAAATGGCGCAGCTGTAGAGCTACGGTCTCACAACACCAAAGACTCAGGTTCGATCCCGACTATGAGAGCTGTCTGTGCAGACTTTGTACGTTCTCCCCATGACCAAGCGGGTTTCCTCCGGGTGCTACAGTTTCCTCCAACATCCGAAAACATTCAGCGCTGCGCCGCCGCTGTTGTAGCTCTGATCCGGTTCCCGGTCCCCGGCAGGAAAGGCCGCTCCGATCCAGGTGGTAGGCCACGGGGGGGGCGAGGACGCGACACGGAGAAATTGTCGCGTCCCCGCCAGGAAGCGACTGGGAGACAGTTTCCCCCTTACCCTGCCCCCTCCCCCACATAGAAAAGTCAAAGATTCCCCCAAAACAGACTTTAAACTAACTAAAAATTTAAAAAAAGATTGAAAAACAAACCGGCTGTAGGCAGAGGCTGCTGTCAATGCGGCGCCCCTAGTGGACCCCTAATGGGACTGTTAATGGTAGGACAGTTAATGGTAGGACCCTCAACAGCATTGATATGCAAAGGGATCTTGTGGTCCAAGTCCATAGCTTCCTGAGAGTACACACAAGTAGATAATGGCACATGGCATGTTTGCCTTCATCAGGCCATTAAGTACAAGAGTCAGGAGATCGTGTTGCAGCTTTATAAAACTTGTTTGGCCATATTTGGAGTATTGCATACAACTCTGGTCTTCCCATTACAGGAAGAATGTGGAGGCTTTGGAAAGGGTGCAGCCTAGATTAGCTATAAGGAGAGTTTGGACAAACTTGAATTGTTTTCTCTGGAGCACTGGAAGCTGAGGGGAGACCCAATAAGTAAAATTATGAGAGACATAGATCGGGTGGATGGTCAGGGAAATGTCACAGACTAAAGTGCATAGCTAAGGTGAGAGAGAGAAGGTTAAAGGAGATGTGTGGGGCAAATCTTTGTCACTTGGTGCCAGTGGTGATGGTGGAAGTAGGGCTTAAGAGACTTTTAGACAGATGTATTGGAGGGATAAGGATTATGTGCAGGAGGAAGGGATGAGCTTAATTTTGCATTACATTTGGCACAGGCATAATGCCCTTTTCCGTGTTCTATGCTCAGTGAGGTTGGGGTTGGAAACTCAATAGAATCAGCAAGATCAACATGTGGTCTGACAGCAGTATTCAAAACACTAAGGCAGTCTTTTAAGAATTCTAGAGTACCATTGCGACAGAAGTATTACAAGGTTCAAAGTGAAATACCTGGGCACAAAATAGTGTTTCCAGTATTTTCAGAGTACCAAACACAGTCTCATGAGTCAGTAATTACATTAAATTTCACTACCAAAAGAATATACTTTTGTGGAGCGTCTGCTACAACAGTTTCATTCAATGTATTCTGAAAATAGAATTACCTGGGTTTGAAAATGAAAGCAAACGGCGAAAGTAAATACATATAGGATAAAGTAGGTCATTTGCATGCTAGACAGGCACAAAGATGAAGCGCCCATTCCGTGACACTATCATTTTATAAAATTTAAAACATCTTTGTTACGCCTTGGTTTAGCTAAAAATATTCAAAAATTACTATGACAGTATAATCTAAAGATGGTTTATTTCCCATCTAGTTACTTGCCAACTTTACCTATGTCTCAAAATGCTTACTGCAAGATTTTGACAACCACGTGCAGCATTTCAGAAAGGCACGTTTGGAAAAAAATGATTCTAGAGGGAACATTATGTGCCACTTATGAAAATAATTGAGGTTTTGGGTTTATGGATGTGTACATGACATGGTGGAAAATTTCAACATGCCACTCTTCCCCCATTTCCAAAAGGGTGTGCTTCTGACTCCTTGGTTCATTTGTTCATCTCTGATTCAAATCCTTTGTGCCTTCACATCCACTACAGGAGATGGTTTGCTCTGCACTTCTGCCTTTCCCTACCATCCACGAGATCCAAACATTCCTTCCAGGTGAAGCAACAATTTTCCATCTCATCTCCTGCCAGGGCACATTGTGGCCTTCAGAGTTCAATATGCAATTGAACAATTGTGGTTTGTTTCAGAATTGACCAGTCTGGCTGTAAGCCGATCAATTTAAAAATACTCAACTTTTTTCCCCTTTTCTCCAGACCCTGATGTGCTGGGTATTCCACAGCATTTTGCTTTTGGTGTCAGCAATGTCTGACCTGCATTTCACAGCTTCAAAACATGTAATTTTGCTTTCTCACTCTAGCTGCTCTCATTAATCTACAAACCAGACTGTCATGTAAATACGAATCATCTGGGCATTCCTGGCTTCACCTCCTTCAGAAATACTCTCTTGTCCCATTCTACTCTCCTTGCAAGTTAAAATTGGTCTCCTCACTGTTCAGATGAAATGGACGTGTTAACCATTTCTTTGCATAAAAGGTGCTTGAGCCAAGTGTTTCCAACATTTTGTTTAAGTTTAATTTTAATTTGGTTTTATAAGCCATTCAATCGAAATAGGTGCATGGTTTGGAATGCTAGGCATTCCGTGAAGCAGATACACTAACACACATCACCACCCATGTTCAACCACATCCCACTACCATGCTTTCGTTCCGTGACTGTTTATTTTTTTGCAGTCTTGCAGGAATAATTGAGGCGCAGGCCAGGCCGCCTTAGCTATCCAACGTGGCAGAGTACAAAATCATGCAATTTAGCAAAATACACACCCAATCTAAATTGTCAAACCTGTTGAGAAAGTTAACACAGAGGGCTGTTGTAACCAAAAAATGCAAGGAAAAATTATTATGCACTCAGATGATGTTTAGTAAATACAGTGTAAGTGCAAATGAGGCTCACCTGTAGTGGAAGAAAATTTCCTGATCATGTTGAGAAGTTTCGATGAAACCAAAGTTATCCTTCAATGCTGCAACATATCCTACAAGTCTCTTGGTATTGGGGCTACGATTTAGAATTTTGATTGATACTGCACTCTGTAGACCGGTTCTTTTAACTTCACAAATGCTAAATTCAATCTGTATGAAAGGTTAGAGAATAGAAATGTTTTAAGTGAGAAACGCTTTCCTAAAATGACAATATATATTCTCATTTAACAATGTAGTTGAATAAAACTAGCATGGTTATTGATAGAAATACACACAGGGTATAGTACTGGAACAGATCAGCCATAGCTTCTTGTGGCTTTCTTCCATTGTAAATTCACCAGAAGTGATGCCAATGAACAACTGATACCAATATGCTGGTTGTGATTGTAACAGGCTTGCAGAATGGTCACTAAAATATAGTACCATGCATTATCATTCAAAGGTAATATATCATATACTTATTAAAAGTCTGATCTTGTACGTACGCGTGTGCGTGCGCGTGCTTGTCTTTACATCTTCACCAAAACACTACGTGGTAATTACATTTTTACATATTCCGATTGGCATAGTTCCCCTCGAGGCCGGAGAACACCTTATCTGAACATTTATGCTTTATTTCTCGACTCATTACTGATTAAGTCTAGAAAAAGTCAAAAGGCATTGAAATTAAAATGACCAGCTTCAACTGATGATGTCATAATGGCTCGAGTAGCAGAGACCAGCCTCACTGAAGATTTCATCCTATATTTGACGTTATTCACGATTAAAGCTTTAAAAATGCCAACTTTCACAAGAATTTTACATTTTTCCCCTCGAGGCGAGATCACCCTCACTGAACATTTTATGCTTTATTTCTCGACTTATTACTGATTAATGAAAGAAGTTTAAAAACATCAAAAGACTGAATTTAAAAGGACCAGCTTTCACTGATGACGTCACAATGGCTCGGATAGCAGTGACCATCTTCACTGAAGATTTCATCCTATATTTGACATGTTATTCGCGATTAAAGCTTTAAAAATGCCAACTTTCATAAGATGTTTACATATTCTGATTCACATTTCCCCCCTCTTGGCAGAGTTCACATTCACTGAACATTTTATGCTTTATTTCTCGTATGATTAAAGTTTAAAAAAAAATCAAAAGAACTTAAATTTCAAACCGACCAGCTTCAACTGATGACGTCACAATGGCTCGACTAGCAGGGGGAGGGCGAATTGCTATTGCAACACGCAGGACAAGTGCAATTGGAATTTTTTTTTAAGAGCACTGCTGAGGGAGGAAAGGTGAGTGCTGGAATCTTACGTTCGGGAACGGCTTGAGTTGGAGGACCACGCCTCCAGTGGAGGCTACGGTAGGGAACGGGTGCGTTTGGGGAGCAGTTGGTCTAGTAATTATTAAAACACTGATCTTGTTTGTGTGTATATGTGGCTGTCTTTACATCTTCGCAAAAACACTACGCGGTAACGATTACATTTTTACATATTCTGATTCATATTTTCCCCTTCTAGACAGAGATCATCGTCAATGAACATTTTATGCTTTATTTCTCGACTTATTACTGATTAAAGTTTAAAAAACCAAAAGACTGAATTAAAAAAGACCAGCTTCAACTGATGACGTCACAGTGGCTCGGTTAGCAGTGATCAGCTTCATTGAAGATTTCATCCTATATTTCACGTTATTCGTGATTAAAGCTTTAAAAGTGCCAACTTTCACAAGATTTTTTAGTTAAAATCATTCCTGCCAGCTTCCAACACACTTCGATCCAATGTTGCGACACAAAAACACTCTGAACTTTTCACCTCACAGGAGGGGGAGGGCGAATTGCGATTGCAACACGCAGTGCAAGGGCAGGGAACGGGTACTTGGTCTAGTATATATTACTAAAACTCTCTTCTTGTTTGTTTGTATGCGTGCGTGGATGTGATATTCCAAAACCCCTCCAAAACGGTACACGATAGCGCTACAATTTTTGGCCCACCTCACTCACCGTTGTCCTGGGATGTAAATGAAACAAGTTTTGTTCAGATTAATGTTACATTTTACAACTTATTGTAAATCAATGCATTCATAATAAGAATTCATAATACATTTCATTTCAACAATACGAGGTAGATCAGCACACACTTACTAGTAATGCATCCATTTCTTGAAACGAAAGCATGCAGCAGATAAACCCAAACATTACCCTGTAATATGCCTCACGGAGGAAGACACAAAATGCTGGAGTAACTCAGTGGGACAGGCAGCATCTCTGGAAAGAAGGAATATGCCTCACAGATCTGGTTTTCAAACCTATCCCTTACTGACAGGTCAAGGCATAACCTTGCAACTGGTACCATGTAGTAGTCCAGTTCAACCTGTGGGACATGCTCATCCTTCATAGAAAGTCTGCTTTGGCGGACAGGCGGAAGAGATCTTTATAAACCAACGGCGACGCAGCAACACACTGGGAATGCGAAGGGCTAGTCAGAACACTAAAGACGACATGGCCACCCACTACAGCCAAGAAGCCTCCAGCCATGATGATTTTTCATACCACTGGACTGACTTCTGCGGCCGAGAGGGTGGGGTTGTTACAGTGCAACAGCTTCTCCACCTTAAACTCATTCATGCACAGGTTTTTGTGCAGCCCCTTTCTCTACACAGACTCGTGAGCCATGTCAGAACTCATCAGAATTGAGACTGCACAACCCGCCATCGTCGTTACCGACGGGCCACCACCACCCTTTAATATTATATTATGACAAAGGAATAGATCTGCACCACTCTTTCAACCAAAGAACAAATGCTGTGGCACTACACTGAGAAAACAATCGGAAGCCAAGAATTTCAGTTGGATCAAATATTGCAAACCCTCCACCTCATAATAAAGGGCAGGTGAAAAGTAGGCAAAGCAATATCCTGCAGAGAGGAAATATTTAGCATGTTTTAACAGATAATTAAAAAAAAAACCAAGCAAACATTTCCCAGTCCCTTTTATTGACCAATAAAAAAAAGTCCTGCTCTTAAAACCTCTTTTCAGCAGTTCTTTAAGCAAATGTGTATTCATTATTCTTTTCTCAAATCATTTCTTATTTCAATAAATTTCTCCCAAACCTCTCCATCCATTATTTTCTTATTTATACCAGATCATTATACCAATCATTCCCTTAACAGGAGCAAGAATTTTTCATTCTCAGATGTCATGAGTTAGAACTAGAAAATCCGAACAGGTTCCTAAACAAGCTGCTTTACGAAGCAAAATATGAAACTTACACTTAGATATTTGTTTTAGCTTGAGCCATAGAAAAAAAAATTGTAGCCAAACAATGCATGCAGCTGGAGGAACTCAGCTGGGGCGGTAAAGGGATGGTTGACATTTCTGGTTGTGATGCTGCATCAGGGTCGAAACCGTGACCATCCTCCTTTCTCCACAGGTGCTGCCTGACCCTCCTAGTTATTACAGCTGCTTGTCTTTCGCTCTCTTCACATTCTAGCAATTGTATTTATGCAAGGAAGCAAATAAAGGCTCAGTGATGTTAAATTCAGTTTAGAGGCATTTTAATTTCTGTTTCTTTCCAGAACAGTACAGAATCACTCCATGTGGTGAGGTGTTTTGGAGCCCTTCTGCCCATGTGCTCGAGCATTAGCTCAGCTTTTAAAAATTCGGACAAGCATCTTTAAAATTGTTTTGGTTCATGCACTTAAAATTGTTTCACCAACTAATAAAACCATAGCGTTTTCCTACACATTGCAAGATCGCATTTAGAACGTACTCTAATTTATTGCATGCCTGGTCTCTGGAGAAAACTATATTTCTATCATCCAGACCATTTCACTAAAACTTGAAAGCATTTAGATAGATTGGAAGCAACTTTAATGCCTTTACAGAAACATGGTTTATTCCGGATCAGATTAAGGGTCTAGACATACACAGTAGTAAATCTGCACAATTCCAAAAGCCTATTCAGTGTACAATTTGCTAGTGGAAATGTGCTTAAAGTAGTCTTACAAGTCTTTTGGAATTGTCTACCTACTCTGATATTAACTAATGTGGTGAATTCTATGAAGTTCCTTTTCAAAAGGCATCTAAATCATGTGCAGGGTATATTACATTTGTAGTTCCAAATTATTTTATGAATCTTGTGCCCATTATGGCTTTACCCAAACTCATTTGCAGTGAATTGGCTTTTTGGGGACTACATAATTTATCCCCAATTAATCCTGTTTTGAAGATTTTTTAAACTGAAGAAACTAAAATGCAGTGAGCTATTGCATTCTTAAGCAAGCCTTAAGCAAAATAAAGGGTATGCAACAGTCATGATAACCATACCAGATTATAAATAAGTGTGAAGCAAAATTTACTCTTCCCTATTACTGAAGAATAACTACAATAAAGCCAAAATTATTTTCTTCAGTAATATTTCAGGGCCTACAGACTTGTAAACAGATATATAATTGTTAACATTGCACATGTAATATGAAACTTAAGACACTACAATTTCTACATGTATTAATATATCCTATTGCAATACTTCAGTGAGAATACCCATTGGGAACACACTAGTTGCCTGCAGTAATTACACCTGTACACAACATAGCCAAGGTTCAAAATTATCATGCAACATTGGATTAAAAAAAAAAAGGTAAATAACTCTGGTGTTCTCAACTGTGGCCACATGGTGGCTCTGCACCGGCTTCTCAATTTAAAAGGGGCAAATTATATGTCAAGAATCATGGCAACATGATACCCCTTTGTGGGGAAATTTAAGTGAAAGGGATAACAGTTAATCACTTAAAAAGTCAAATAATCAAAAGAGCCTCCTGCCATGCAGTTATCAGTGTCCCCCATCATAAAATCATGGGTGGGAAGTGAGAATTAGGGACAGAAAGAAACAAACACTCAAGACAGAAACACTGGAAACTGCAAAAAAAAAAACATAAATCTGCCTCCTGATTCTGCAAAGCCTTTCTACCAACACAACTGAAATGTGATGGAATGCATTTAGCTCCAACAAAAGCCGAATGCCATCTAAGAGAAAATACAATGTCTCAACACTTGAACGACCTACTCAACAAACTGAGTGTGGATGTGTTCACCTCACTGACAGCAATTGCTCAGTGCTGGTAAAGTACAACTACACTGACAATTAGGGATCATCAGAAAACGAAAGGAAAATGTATCCGACATCTTGTAAAAATAGTGAAAAAGATCAATTTCCCACTGGCGCATTCCATCATCTTTTGTACTTGAGTTCCTGGTATCACACAAACATCCCACAGTACTCCAACCATCCTCAAACTCCTATTGGTCTCAAATCCTCACATGCAAATTCTTAGGTAGGATAATTTCTTGAATAAAAAATTTCAGGAAGATTTTCGTGGTTAGTATAACTTGCAGCAGAGAAATTCTAACTTTCTCTTGTACCCCAAATTGTACCCCAGAGTGAAGGCACATTTAATTCGTCACAAGATCTAATAACAGAGCATTTTTTAAGACTTGCATTACATTTTGTATAGTTGTCATTAAAAAATATGCATAATAGCTGACATTTAACCCAAGTAACAAATGTAAAATTGAACTGGTAAATCCAAGCTTCACGTACCTTGTCACCAAGCTGTGGAATTGGACACCCTTCCAGTTCTTTTATATGGTATGGTACAGTCATTTTTATTCCAGCTTCGTCATATGCAATTACTCCCTCTTCCGAATCCTAAAAAATGACAAAATAGGAAAAGTTCAACAATGGAGGTCAGCTCACCAGTAACACATTAGCCAGACCAGAGTTAGGGAAACAGTCTTCATTGTTGGATTCGTTCAATTCCTATAAAGTTTAAACCATTTCATTAAATGAGACATGCCACAAAAATCTACTTTTTTAGAAATGTAATGTTAACACTTAAAATATTTAAAGGTTACATTCTTTCATAGGAGAGGATGTGAAGCTGAGGGAACTGAGGAGATGACCTTAGTTTATAAAATCATACTGTGGATGGTCAGTTTTTTTCTCCCTAGGATGGGGTAATTCCAAACTAGATACAATAAATTTAAGATGAGAGGGGAAAGATTGAATAGGAACTAGAGTGGCAACCTTTTCCACACAGTGGGTTTATGGACAAACTGCCAGAAGAAGTTAGAGGCAGGTACAAATGCAAATGTTTAAAATATATTTACACAGGTACATGGATAGCAAGGGTTTAGATGGATATGGCCAAATGCAGGCAAGTGGGATATGCTCAGGGAGACATCTTCGCATGGCCGAGTTGGGCTCATTCGCCTGTTTCCATGCTACTTAATAACTGACTATGCCACTAAAACTTTCACCTGTGAAAAGCACTACCATATCTAAATGGTATTCATCAAGAATTTCCTTAGCACCAGGAAAGAAACGTGTGGGAGGAAACAGCGTGAAAGACAAGAGATAGATTTGCACAAAATGCACAAAATCGAATAGTACGTGCAGGTAGAGCAAGGAATAAGGCTTTTATCGCCAAATTGTTGAATACAAAAGAAAAAAACACTTATTTTGTGCTCTGAATTTCCAGGGTCCTGTTGAAACCAAGTCTGAAATATTGCATACACAGATCTGGCCTCCCTTCCCCAAGGGGATATAAAGGTATTAGAGGGAATGAAGGAAGGGCTCACCAGGTTAATTCCTGGGATTGCCAGACATGTTGGGTCATAACATTGTAGTGGTTTGTCATGCAAAGGAGTGCTTAAGCAGACTAGGACTGTAATCAGAATGAGGGGTGATCAATCGCACAAAGGTCTCACAGGGCATTAGAGGAAAAAAGCATGGAATTTGATCCACCTCAGGTGTCTGGAACAAGTGATCAGTTTTAAAATAAGCAGCCAACCATTTAAAGTAGAAATAAGAAATGTCTTCATGCAGATCTTTGCAATTCTTTACCCTGAAGGACTGAGCTCATTCGAGAAAGACCTATTTATTTCTGCATAAAGGGATATGGAGAATACTGGAGGAAAACAGAGCTAAGGTAGTTATAATTAGTTATAATCATGATGAATCGCAGATCAAATGCTCCTTCTGTTCCTAATTATGTAAATTAATTAGGGTGGGAGAAACTCCAAGCACAAACAATGAAATTGTCACTAAAACTCTTCAGCCTCTTGCCTCAAGTTCCTCAATAACCATCCGCTATTAGGTTTGGAGTGTGAATAGTTGAGGATTATATCATGTTCAGCTTAACTATCAACTCGTGTCATAATGTGTCCTTGCTCACATGACCTTGGACAGTCTGATTATTTGGCATAATCTCTGGCTGCTGCCACTGCCACAAGGAAAAAAAAAATTGAATCTTTATCCCCAACATTCAAAAGTCCAACCATTTAAAGTTAACTGGACCAATCCTACAAATTCCAGTTGCTGTGGTAGCAATGAACCGTGCAAGGCAGGGAGTATTCAGTCGTAACTAATTCAGTCCCAATTCAAATCTGCTTTTCATCTACAATATACTTTGAGCTCTCAATCTACAATGTGCTTTGAGAGCAATGGGTGTCTAGAGTATTTTATACTCGCCTAGTAAATTGAGTTGTAATGTTGGCCATGTTTACATCAAATGACAAAACTTAATTGCCACTCCTTGTTACCAGCACATTGTAAATATGCCTGCATCAATATCCATATCCTCCAGTATTCTCCATATCCCTTTATGCAGAGCATTACAAACGCTCAACTGCCCTCCTTGGATGATATATATAGGGCCCGATGCTGGTGCCGGGCCACAAATATCAAGCAGGACACATCCCACCCTGCCAACC
Source organism: Amblyraja radiata (assembly GCF_010909765.2). Classification (NCBI taxonomy): domain Eukaryota; kingdom Metazoa; phylum Chordata; class Chondrichthyes; order Rajiformes; family Rajidae; genus Amblyraja; species Amblyraja radiata. Next base: position 27,630,745 of record NC_045979.1, on the reverse strand, counting down.
ACCTTTTCACTCTGCTACCCTCTGGGAGGCGATTCAGGTCTCTGAAGGCATAGACTAAAAAATAGTTTCTACCCATGTGCGATAAAAGAGCTTAATTCCAACAGAGAACACTGGGGAAGCAAAATGTAATTCCAAGAAATGCCGCCAAATTCTTTTTAATTCTTTTTAAATACTTATTTATTATTTTACTAATAAGTGTACATATGTGTCAATGGTTGTCGTGTTTGTATATATTTTTTTTTTTTTTAACCGGAGGAGGTGTAATGGAATTTCGTTGCACAGTATTGTGCAATGACAATAAACGTATTCATTCATTCATTCATTCATTCATTCATTCATTCAAGATTGATTGCAACAACATCACAGCTTCTCACAGGTCAGTCAAATCTCCCTATGCCAAAGTCTATGCATTTGAATGACTGTTCTGCCCAGTTTGAGCTTAACATTCATGATCCTCTCACTTTTGTTGTGTGTAAAAATTGGTTTGCATCTTGCAGTGTAGACTCTGTATTTCTGTTCATGAAGTCTTCTGCGGACGGTGGTAATTCTCCATTCTGAAAAAGCAGCACGTATTAATGGAATACAAACAGGGTTTGCAAGGATTCTCCCATTTTTCCTGAACAAAAGGTGGCACGCAATAAAAAGGAGTTTAGTAATTCTCCTTTAGCTGAAAGGAAGAGGGCAAATAGGAAGGGGGAAAAAAAGAATTAAGCGCGAAAATGACTTGCAGCTTCTTTTTCCATTGATAACGTCAACATAACATTTCAGTTCCATTACTTCCCAAGAGAGCGCTACCATAGAAATATATGATTACAATCATATGGATATTGCTGGATCATTAGAAAAATTGGTACAATTGGAGCGCAGAAGGTTAAGGGGGGGACTTGATAGAGGTCTTTAAAATGATGAGAGGGATAGACAGAGTTGATGTGGATAAGCTTTTCCCACTGAGAGTAGGGAAGATTCAAACAAGGGGACATGACTTGAGAATTAAGGGACAGAAGTTTAGGGGTAACATGAGGGGGAACTTCTTTACTCAGAGTGGTGGCTGTGTGGAATGAGCTTCCAGTGAAGGTGGTGGAGGCAGGTTCGTTTTTATCATTTAAAAATAAATTGGATAGTTATATGGACGGGAAAGGAATGGAGGGTTATGGTCTGAGCGCAGGTATATGAGACTAGGGGAGAATACGTGTTCGGCACGGACTAGAAGGGTCGAGATGGCCTGTTTCCGTGCTGTAATTGTTATATGGTTATATGGTTATACAATAGATTGTTTGATGATGATCCGTCCAGATTATGCAGTCATTGAAATTTGTTTGAGTTCTGAGAGAAAGCTTTCCGAAGAGTGGTTAAAAAGCAATGTTAGTCTGTAGGGGTCTTACCTTCCACACGCCACTCCCCGTGACAATAAAGAAACCATTGAACATTGAATGGTTAGGAAAGAACTGCAGACACAGGTATACACCAAAGGTATAAACAACATGCTGGAGTAACTCAGTGGGACAGGCAGCATCTTTGGAGATAAGGAATGGGTGATGTTTCTGGTCAAGACCCTTCTGCAAACTCTGTTCAAACTTGAACATTGAAAGCTTACAAGAATTGCAATCTAGTTTATTCACACCAACATAACACCTGTGACATTAGCCAAAATTGTATTCCAAAATATAACCATATAACGACCTTTTCTTTGTCGGGTCTCCGTTGTCGTTGGGGCTGCAACGAGGAGCGGCCTCCAACAGGAAGACCGGGGGCTACTCACCTCACCGTCGCGGAGCTGGCCGAGTCCAGAGCGGGTGGAGCTGTGGTGGACGCTGCTGCGACCCGACCCCCGGAGATTCGGTGGCTGCAACTGCGGGTTTGGCGGGCGGCACCGGGAGCCCGCTGGTCCCTGGAGGGAGACCGCTTTTCAGGGCTTCCGCAACGGCGACTTCTCCCGCCCGAGTTGTGGGGTTGAAGAGCACCTGAGCGAGGCTTTACAGCACCGCCCCGCGCGGCTTGGAATGGCTGCGGGACTGCGAGCGCGCGCCGGGGGCTCTAACATCAAGACCCGGTGTGCGACCTTGCATCACCCGGCGTGGCTTTAATGGCTGCGGGACAATTCGCCATCGCCCAGCCGGGGGCTTTGACTTTGACTTTGACTTTGACTGACATTGGGGGGGAGAGTGCAGTGGAGAGATACGTTTTTTTGGCCTTCACAGCAATGTGATGGATGTTTATGTAAATTATGTTGTGTCTTGGGTCTATTTGTTTGTAATGTATGGCTGCAGAAACGACATTTCGTTTGGACCTCAAGGGGTCCAAATGACAATAAATTGAATTGTATTGTATTGTATAATTGTATTGTATTGTATTGTATTGTAAGGATGAAACAGATTTCAAAGTTAGAAAGTGAAGCAGCAAGGTAGAAACATCGTTGTCTTCTAAAGACCCTAAACCGGTTTGAAGCTTGGTTTATGGAGATCATTTTTTAGTAAATCTTTTTCTGCCATAATAAATTGCTCAGTTTAAGTTGCTGTAGCATTTGATGGGAGATCTAGCCTGAATTTTATGGCTAGGTTAGAACAATTATTTAATTTGTGGTGTAGCTTTCCTCATGCAGATAGAGGGAAAAAAAAGATTTTAAACTCTAACCTGTCATTGCGCCTTAATTTTAATATAAATTGAATAACTATTCTGTAACCAAATGTGCTGAACAATGAAGAAAATGTTCATTAATCATTAATAACCATACCTCCACAAAAAAAATTGAACACCTTATAATCCATTAGGGGATATGTTTGGACACGACTGTACTAGATGAGAAAACTGAACTAACCGACACTAGCTCCACAGCTACATAAAAATCATGCATTGAGATCCAGCCCAGAATCAATACGATTCTTTCACAGCCAGATGCCTGCAATACAGAGGACGGCCATTCCACCCATGTACTGAGTGAGCAGTTCCATGCCCTTTTTTTCTGGAACTCTAAACTCATGTTCAAGTCCACAATCTTTTTAAAATGACTTACTGAACCAACTTCCATCACTTTTCAGATACCACGCAGTTCCAGATAATTAGGTGAAAATCTCTAATTTATCATTGATCGTTTCCAACTGGTTTTAAACCTATGACCATGACCTCGCATTATTGACCCACAATTGAAGTGAGAAAAATCAAGTCTACATTAAAAGCCCTCACTTTGATGAACATAGTTCACTTTCAGCTTCATCATTCTATGATCAGAATAACTACAGATACCTAACAGCTTTGATTTCTATTTCTACAGCAGGTATAACATTCGTATTGTAATCAGTTTTGGTCTGATTATAATTGATGCCTTTGAAGAATTCAAGAGAACATCTTAAAATTTCTACAGAATCGACATCTTAAAGCAGCGAGAATCCAATGCTTCCCATTAACAATTCATGTTACCTTTTCTTTACTTTTAGCCGGGCTGGTGGACTTGGATATTGAACCAGCAGCTTCTTTCTCCACTACTCCAAAGTAACGTTGCTCAGATTGGGTGTGAAACGACACTGTCCCTTTTGGAAGCTTTTTAATTCGGATTGCATGGTTCCTTTGAGCTGAAAGGACATCCTTGGAAAAAACAAACTTTAATTACAGATTTTCACAGATAAGGCTAATACCCAATAGACTGTTGCTAAGGAATTATTTTACCATGTGTAGTCCATAAAGAAATAGACTAAATGTTTAATATTTCTGTAAAATATCTGAATTAATAATCTGTTCTGATTAGAAGTGTAAAATATGGAAGAGGCTTCATTCTTCTCCAGCACCATTCTCAACCAGACAGACTTAAGTTTACTTTTATAGGATTGTGTTTCCCTGCCCTCTACATTTACAATAATCTTGGACTGAATTACTACCAGCTGCATTAAAGTCCGATTTGGGGATTAAATGACAGAACAGAAATAACCATTCTGTCCCAGCATAAAATTAATTTTATTAAATTACAGTAATCTTAATTTTATATCTGACATGGGAACCATCTCTTCCTGAACTCTGCTCAGAGCAGAACCCATGGTACTTGAGTGTTGAACTGTCATGTGCATTGGGAACAGAGAAATTAATTGTTTACTTGCTGCAGATTTTACTCGTCAATTCATGTAATAACACAAATTAAATATATAATAATCAATGTACAATGAATTAAATCAGTAATGCTAGGTAACCAGACTATGAGAGTGCAAAACTGAAATAAGTGGTGCAGCCAAAGACAGTCCATTGATCAGAGTTGCTGAAGCAGGGATGTAGTTAGGGCTGTGCACTGGTCAACAGCCTGATGGTTGATGGGAAGCTTTTCTTGAACCAGGAGATAGATCACAGTTCTTCCCAATGGGAGCAGCAAGATGAGTGTCTGGTCAGGGTGGTGTGAATCATTGGCTACCTTTGAGGCAGCTCTTCCCACAGATCCTTTTGATGGTTGGGAGGCAAATACTCTGGGTGGACCTGGCAGTGGTTTTCACTTTATGCAGTCGCTTTCGTTCCTGGACATTCAAGTTACTGAACCAGGCCACGATGTAGCCAGTCAGTATGCTCTCTACTGTACACTTGAAGAGAGGCTCCAGAGTAAACAATCAACTCTCTGATCTTGGCAACGTTGAGCAAGAATGCTGCTCTGACAGCTTTTAGATTATCAATCTCCCTCCTATACTGTGACTTATCGTTGCCCATTATTCGCTCAGAGATGGTATTGTTGATGAATTTAAAGATGGCAAAGAGCTGCAACATGGGCATAGAGAGTAGAGCAGGGGTTTGACCACAGCCTTAAGGTGTTCCTGTGCTGATGGTTAGACGAGGAATTGTTGCCGCCAATCGTACTGGATGAGGTCTCCTATTGAGGCAATCGAGAATCCAATTGCATCACAACTTGTGTCAGACTTTAATGACTAGTTTAGAGGGGATGTGTCGAGCACCAAGAGTCGATGAACAACAGCCTGACATGCGTTTTTATTGTCTAAGTGATCCAGTGAGAGGGGAGAGCCAGTGTGATCGCATCCACTGCTGATCTGTTAAGGCGGTACATGAATGGGGAGGGGGGGGGGAATCCAGGTCCTTAAGACAGGAGTTGATGTCATAACCAACCTCTCAAGAAAACTCATCACAACGGAGGTGATGGTAGTTATTGAGGCAGGGCACCATGCTTTTCTTGGACACCTGTATTATGGATATCCTTTCAAAACAAGTGGGGACCTCAGACCTTAGTAGGGAAGGGTGGAATATGTCCACAAAGAACTCCAGCCAGTTGATCCACCCAGACATCAGAGCTAGCTCATCACCATCACAGGTTAATCCAGCAATAATTCGATGGGACACGGTGACCACCTGGGTCGTCCTTCCTCAAATGCCAACTATGTTCGAGTGATTCACCTCCCAATTTCTATCAAATGGCTGATCTGATCACCTGTCCCTAGTGAGTGACATAACATTTGGCCATTCGGCAGGATTTTAGCTTCAATTATCATCTATAATTATAGTTTTCTCTTAGATCTTGCACTGAAGTAGTGCACTACCGTAGAATTTGGGCTCTGATCGTTAGTCTTATGAAGTTCCTAGTGATCTAGATAATCAAAATCCACAGGAATTGGATGTGGTTAATTTTATTTAAGACATTTCTCACATGGAGGCCTTTGTCTCTCAAGGCTTGCGGGGAAACTGAATATTAAATGCTGGTCAACATTCAGCTATGTATGTGGCTTTACTGTACACAGTCCCACAAATGGAATTAGGCACTCTTCCTGTTTTTCAACTGTACTTTGGGAGGAGCCCAGGTATAATGAAAAACAGTTTCCAATCCTGAATCTTCCTTCTCTTGTGGCAAGAGTTCATCTTCCCACAGAACATCAAGAGTTCATAAAAAAAACAAAAAATGTGTGGATTAAGCACACAATGCAAGATCGCAAAACTTCACATTTTTAAACACACCTTGGTGTGCATGCAAGAACCCTGGCATTATGCCAATACTTGACTGTGGGCCATTGACACTTTTTGAAAATTCTTATAATTATATCAAAGTCAAAAACTTGCACTGAGTTTGAAACAATGGGTGATTAACACAAGTTGTAAATGTAGTGGGCAAGCAGACATTACTCCTACACAAAACTCAAAGTCTGCCTCTAATAACTCATCATTAGAGATTTCAAACTTTAATCTATGCAATTATCTCCGCCACCCCCCCCCCCCCATTTCCCCTTTCACCCAGTTTTCTTCCTTTGTAAAGGACTTGATATATGTTCCATGAGATAACATTCCTTTCTTAAGTAGCATTTCATATTCACCAGAACTATTATTCCTCCAATTACAACCAAAGATATTTGTTTAAGAAGGAACTGCAGATGCTGGAAAATCGAAGGTAGACAAGGGTGCTGGGGAAACTCAGCGGGTGCAGCAACATCTATGGAGCGAAGGAAATAGGCAAAGGTTTTGGGCCAAAACACTTCTTCAGACTGATGAAGGGTGGGGGATGGGGAGAAGAAAGGAAAAAGGAAAAGGAGGAGCCCGAGGGCTGAGGGAGAGCTGAGAAAGGGAGGAGACAGCAAAGGCTACCGGAAATTGGTGAATTCAATGTTTATGCCACTAGGGTGCAGACTGCCCAAGCGGAATATGAGGTGTTGCCCCTCCAATTTCCGGTGGTGCTCACTCTGGCCATGGAGGAGGCCCAGGACCGAGAGGTCGGTTTCGGAATGGGAGGGGGAGTTGAAGTGCTGAGCCACCGGGAGATCAGGTTGGTTAATGCGGACCGAGCGGAGGTGTTCGGCGAAACAATCGCCAAGCCTACGCTTGGTCTCACCGATGTAGATCAGCTGACATCTCGAGCAGCGGATGCAATAGATGAGGTTGGAGGAGATGCAGGTGAACCTCTGTCACACCTGGAACGACTGCTTGGGTCCTTGAATGGAGTTGAGGGGGGAGGTAAAGCGACAGGTGTAGCACCTCTTGCAGTTGCAAGGGAAAGTGCCCGGGGAGGGGGTGGTGCGGGAGGGAAGGGAAGAATTGACCAGGGAGTTACGGAGGGAGCAGTCTTTGCGGAAAGCAGACGTGGGGGGGGGGGGGGGAGAGATGGGAAGATGTGGGGAGTGGTGGGGTCACGTTGGAGGTGGCGAAAATGACGGAGGACTATTTATTGTATGTGACGGCTAGTGGGGTGAAAGGTGAGGACTAGGGGGACTCTGCCCTTGTTACGAGTGGGGGGGATGGGGAGAGAGAGCAGTGTTACGAGGTATGGAAGAGACCCTGGTGAGAGCCTCATCTATAGTAGGGGAGGGTAACCCCCGTTCCCTGAAGAATGAGGACATTTCCGATGCACTGGTGTGGAACACCTCATCCTGGGAGCAGATGCGGCGAAGACGGAGGAATTGGGAGTAGGGGATGGAGTCCTTACAGGAAGCAGGATAGGAAGAAGAGTAGTATAGATAGCCATGGGAGTCAGTGGGTTTATAGTGTATGTCGGTCAGAAGTCTATCACCGGTGATGGAGATAGTGAGGCCATGGTAGGGAAGTGTCGGAAATGGTCCAGGTGTATTTGAGTGCTGGATGGAAGTTAGTGGTGAAGCGGATGAAGTCAGTTAGTTGTGTGTGGGTGCAGGAGGTAGCACCAAAGCAATCGTCGATGTAGCGGAGGTGGAGGTCAGGGATGGGGCCCTAGTAGGTCTCGAACAAGGATTGTTCGACGTACGCGACAAAGAGGCAGGCATAGCTGGGGCCCATGCGCGTGCCCATAGCTACGCCTTGTATTTGGAGGAAATACTTGTATTTGGAGGAAATGGGAGGAGTCAAACGAGAAATTATTACGGGTAAGAACCAACTCCGCTAGGCGGAGGAGAGTATCAGTGGACGGGTATAGGTTGATTCTCCGGTCGAGGAAGAATCGGAGGGCTTTGAGACCATCCTGGTGGGGGATGCCTGTTCGTGCCCTACTGAACTTATTGCCACATACCTTTCTTCCTCGACCGGAGAATCAACCTATACCCGTCCACTGATACTCTCCCCCGCCTAGCGGAGTTGGTCCTTACCCTCAATAACTCCTCTTTTGACTCCTCCCATTTCCTCCAAATACAAGGCGTAGCTATGGGCACGCGCAATGACCCCAGCTATGCCTGCCTCTTTGTCGGGTACGTCGAACAATCCTTGTTCGAGACGTACCAGGGCCCCATCCCCGACCTCTACCTCTGCTACATCGACGATTGCTTTGGTGCTACCTCCTGCACCCATACACAACTAACTGACTTCATCCGTTTCACCACTAACTTCCATCCCGCACTCAAATACACCTCGACCATTTCCGACACTTCCCCATTTCTTGACCTCACTATCTGCATAGCAGATGATAGACTTCTGACCGACATCCACTATAAACCCACTGACTCCCATGGCTATCTAGACTACTCTTCTTCCCATCCTGCGTCCTGTAAGGACTCCATCCCCTACTCCCAATTTCTCCGTCTACGCAGCATCTGCGCCCAGGATGAGGTGTTCCACACCAGGGCATCGGAAATGTCCTCATTCTTCAGGGAACGGGGGTTCCCCTCCCCTACTATAGATGAGGCTCTCACCAGGGTCTCTTCCATACCCCGTAACACTGCTCTCCCTCCCCATCCCCCCCCACTCGTTACAAGGGCAGAATCCCCCAGTCCTCACCTTTCACCCCACCAGCCGTCACATACAACAAATAGCCCTCCGTCATTTCCGCCACCTCCAACGTGACCCCACCACTCTTTGACAATAAATTGAATTGTATTGTATTGTATTGTATTGTATACCACTCGCCACATCTTCCCATCTCCCCTCGTCTGCTTTCCGCAAAGACCACTCCCTCCGTAACTCCCTGATCAATTCTTCCCTTCCCTCCCGCACCCCCTCCCCGGGCACTTTCCCTTGCAACCGCAAGAGGTGCTACACCTGTCGCTTTACCCCCCCAACTCCATTCAATGATGCGTTCCAGGTGCGACAGAGGTTCACCCGTATCGCCTCCAACCTCATCTATTGCATCCGCTGCTCTAGATGTCAGCTGATCTACATCGGTGAGACCAAGTGTGGGCTGGGCGATCGTTTCGCTGAACACCTCAGCTCGCGCCGCATTAACCAACCTGGCTCAGCACTTCAACTCCCCCTCACCATTCCGAATACGACCTCTGTCCTGGGCCTCCTCCATGGCCAGAGTGAGCACCACCTGAAATTGGAGGAGCAGCACCTCATATTCCGCTTGGGAAGTCTGCACCCTAGTGGCATAAACATGGAATTCACTAATTTCTGGTAGTCTTTGTTGTCTCCTCCCCTTCTCAGCTCTCCCTCAGCCCTCGGGCTCCTCCTCTTCCTTTTTCCTTTCTGCTCCCCCCCCCCCCCCCCCCCCCCCACCCCCTCTACATCAGTCTGAAGAAGGGTTTCGGCCCGAAACGTTGCCTATTTCCTTCGCTCCATAGATGCTGCTGCACCCGCTGAGTTTCTCCAGCACTCTTGTCTACCTTGGAACCAAAGATAAACAGTATTATACATTAATTACCAATTTGGAATGTCATAATACACAGGCAGTTTGCTTACAATGTCATCAAGCTAACTTCAGACGTGAAATATAGACAACGTTGTTTATACAGAGCGAGTAACAAGCCAGGACCCGAAGCCAAGGGTTCTGATCCATTATTAGCTTGAACACATTTGTGTTTAGATTTTAGTAAAAGCACTCAATAATTAAAGCACTTACGGGGACAACTGTGAATTCAACCTCATCCGAGATGTGGAGCTGCAGACTATCCATGATCTCACTAAAGTGGAAGAACATTCGAGCATCGCGATCTACACATTTAATGAAACCAAATCCATCTCTCATAGCTGCAATCACACCCTATAGAAACAAGAGAACCTGTAACTCTTCAGGGAAGGAGAATACACAACTTTGGAAATTTTAATGTGGAAGTATCTCCATTGATATTTAACTATCCTTAGCATAGTCTTTACTCACAGCAGAAAATCTAAATAGTGATCTTAACTCGTGCCCCCAACTGTTATCTCACTATCTGCTACTTTGTCTCCCGTTATAAAACCATAGTGGCTGTTAAAGTCACTAATATCTAGTAGTATCCTAACAGTATATTGGATATATTAAGAAGCGTTGTGTAAAATATAAAAACCTACCAGTTCTCTGGATTCTTCAGTTAACTCAAAAGAATCAGTCAGGATTTCAATGTTTGTAGCACGTTCTAATTTGTCACGTCGATCAGTGGAGATATTAAACCTGACATGGTCACCTTCTAATAAAGTCACTTTAGATCTGGTGTCCTTATCTCCAAAGGGAAGTTCTTTGGAAATGGCGAAGTTTACTTTGATACGTCCTGGCAAAGGATCAGTCTAAAATAAAGTGACAACTATTTCAGTAGGTAGTAAAGTAATAGCATGCAAAGATTAATAATTCAGAAAAATATTGCTGAAACAGTAAACCCAAATTAAAAATAAATGCATTTTGTAATTTTTTCAGAAACATTTTTGTAGGGCAGAATCTTATCACAGTGGCTGGTATTGTTTATGGATTAATGAACTGTAAAAGGATTACATGTAATGGAATAGAGTGGTTTTATTGCTCATTTGCTTGAACTGATTTGGTCAATTTTCAAAGATGTTGACATTTACTGTCACATTAGCGGACAAACCATACGGGTCAAACCACTTGTGGTATTTAACATAGAAATCACTAGTGTCCAGTGAAAATGTTTTATTTTAACCCCTGCCTCTCACTGCTATCACTGGCATTAGACATTTCTTGATTAGAACGGGTGTTAAGGGTTATGGAGAGAAGGTAGGAAAATGGGATTAGGAGGCAGAGATCAGCCTTGATTGAATAACAGAACAGACAAGATGGGCTGAATGGCCTATTTCTACTCCTGTAACATGTGACATTAATTCACAACGAATTCTATTTATCTGTCATAAATGTATGTGGCTTGAAATGTGGACGTCTTTTCTTTTTATAAACGGTGGCAGGTGCCTGGAACACGCTGCAAAAAAGCAGATACAAAAGTGTTGTTCACGAGACATTTAGACAGGGAATGCAGGGATGTGGATCACATGCAGGCAGACGGGATTAAATTTGGCGTCATGTTTGGCACAGATATTGTGGATTGAAGGGCCTGTTTCTGTGCTGTACTGCTCCATGTTCTATGACTTGCATTTGGGCATTATGCACTTGTACTTAAAATGATTTCTTATATGTTCCTGTCTTTCCCATTTGTATTTTTGTTTTGAGATTCTTCTCACAGCCTTTTTGAAGCAACAGTTAATGCCATTTTTTGTTAGAATGCTTAAACATAAAATTGTTTGCCCAATTACTAATATTTTGAAGTGTTACAAAAAATGGTGATAGAATTATTAGACATAATATTTTCCAGAGAACACTTGTTACCTGTAACAAGCGTTCTGTTCTCTTCAATCCTGTACTTGTATCTTCTTAAAAAAAAAGAGCAAACGCGTACTACATTTACCTGGGTTTTACTGGATACTTTTGGAATAATTTTTGTGACAGTTCCATCAAACTGTTCAATACTAACATCCTCAAATATAACAGTTCCTTGGGGTAACAGTTTCACTTCAGTGGCAACTTCTTTTCCCTAGATAAAAACAAAAATCAGACGTGTTTTTACTAAGGTTATTTCAAATCATTATTTTGAGAGCATTTCAATTTTTTTTCTGAATAAGTTTTAAATCTGAGCATGTACAAAATGAGCAAAATAGTTTTGGAAATGTTCTAACAATTAAGAGTTAGGATTAGCTTCCCACTCGCAGAAATGTACTGTGAATTTTTGTATATTTCTAGGTATTTACTAAAGAATTGCACACCTTAGAATCATAAAACATCCCACCGCATTAAGATGGCTTAACAGTAAGAAGCCTGATGTAAAGAAATCTTTCATGATTTTTACAATAAGGTATCCTCATAGTTCTGAGATTAAGTACAAATTCAGTCGCATCACACCTATCTGCAGTTTCACGTCATGGCAGATTCAAATGTTGTACCATTGTTATAAAAACAATACCAAATCACTTCACGTGCTAGCAGTTAATGGAAGCAGCATTTCAGGTAGGAAAGCAAATGTACTGCTCTCACCTTATTTCAGAAGGAAACAAAATGTGTTATTATAAGGGGGAGTCATGAATGTAGCCAAAATTATAATCCAAGGATTCTGACATTTACCATCTCAATTTGGCAGAATTAGTTAACAAATTTTGAATACACAGATTGATCACATCACCAGAGCCTTAAAAATGGAACACTACCCCAATCATTTCCCACAAAAGACAAAATGTAACTCAGTGGGTCAGCGTCTCTGGAATATATGAAAAGGTGATGTTTTGGGTCGGGACCCTTCTTAACACAAATTCAAAAGATTGAAAAGAGATGGGGGGGGGGGGGGGGGGGGGATATAGGTGGAATGGGACAGGGGGAGAAATGGGTGTGCATCCAGCTGGTTCACAGGGAAGAGGGACAAAAAGGGAGACAGATTGTTACTTAAAGTTGGAGAATTCAATGCAAGCTACCTAAGGGGAATGATGTCCAGCAGGCCTAGGTATACCTAAAACATCACCTATCCATGTACTCCCTGGAAGCTTCTTGATTCGCACAGCTACTCCATACTTTGTATCTTTTTGTTAAGTTTAGGCTTAGATTGTAATTGAAAACCTCAGCTATATAGTTCAACGTGTATAAATGTACAGATTTGAGAAAATTAGTCACAAATTGCACACATGCATTTCCAGAATTTTTTAGTCTGGAATTCACATTCAAATAAAATGAACATCCACAGTATGCCTAAAGGATGACACTTTTCATCCTCACACTAGATGTCACTATTCCCAAAACAGATTCCTAATCCTCAAGGATTATATAACCATAGGCCAATCCTTTGAGGGAGAAAAAAAGCCACCCATGGAAATTTAACATGTTCTTTGCAAATGTTTTGTAAAGATAGGTCTTATCAGCTCAGTTGGCTTCTGCCTGTGTATATGGATCGACATACACCTTTGTACATTTCATCTTAGCCCATACATGTCAGTGTTCCTTCAAAAGAAATTTTCTCATTCAGATGTTGAAGCTATGGATTTCCCTGTCAGATAACACTGGAGTTTAAGTAACATTATATTTAAGGGATGACGTTTTCTAGACAACAAAGGAGTCTTTCAAGAAAGCAGGAATATGAGATAAAGGGTAGTGATTGTACTGTATGGCAGAACAGGCTTGAGTGCAGAACAAAGAAAACACAAAATAGTATTGTTTCTTCTAAAGGATAACGTGTGTACTAAATCCTGGTAGCCAAGCACGCACTTAGTTAATTTAACTTTTCTTGCACTTTACTAATTTGTTTCCAGAACCAGTACCTTCAAACCATTGACTGTGCCGATCCTCACTGCATCCCCAGCCACTGGCAGGCTCGGGTCATCGACACGGCCAGATTCGACAGCAGCACGGGCTAGTTCCAGGCCGGCAACAGCTCCAACTGCTTCCTCTTGATTGACCTTCCTGGCACCTATTGTTCCGCTAGATGCCTTCAAACCGACACTGCATCTTGCTGCCCTCTCACATCCCCATGCTAACCATGAGACTTCTTCACCTCGCCACTCCATCCTCCGATCTGAGCCCCCGCCCTCTCTCCACCTCAGAGTCTGGATCTATCTCCAGCCCCAACCGCTGTCGGTGTTTCACCATCCCCCCCAACGTGTAACGCTGTCCTCAGCAGTTGCTTTAGTTTTGAACCCGTACGCCCACACTTCAAATATGCCCACATTAGTTATCCTTCAACAATGCTTACATTTCTTTCTTTGATCGTAAATTCCACATCATCGCCAGGTTGCAATGTGTCTAGATTTCCTTTGAATTCGCTATAATGGAAGAAGATCTCTTTCACAAGGTCACCTCTTTCAATGAATCCAAATGCTTCCTGTGAATTTCAGTAAAGAATTATTGTTGACACAATGTCCTTAAATTACATCCAGCATACAAGATTCTCATGGATTAAACTTACACTTAACTGAACTTTTATCAGAAAAAATGTGTATGTTGCTTAAAATATGCAACTATCTTCCTTCCCCAACAAATGTACACTTGCACAGGTATAATCATTTCCCTGCTGTATTGAAACTTGAAAGACATTTGGACAGGTACATGATAGGAAAGGTTTTGTGGGATACGAGCAAAACTTGACTAACTTAGTCATACAAAATGGCAACTTTGGCCTAACTTGATCAGCATGGACGAGCTGGGCCGAAGGGTCCATTTCCATGCGGTATGTTCTAAATATTGGACGCAATGCAGAAAAGTACTCAAACCACATTGAGATACACATTTGCTTGGCCCTTTTGAAACACACCACTATATTTCCTCTTTTGAAGTCATGAGCAAAAAGATTGGGATGAGTTAAAAGATAGTTTTCTGATATCAAACTTACAAACTTTGTCCTAAAATCCAAAGAAACTACTGCCAACCAACGAAATAAAGGATGATTTTTTTTTAATTTAAAAAGGCACCTTCAATCAAATTCTGAAAATCAGTTGCACTTTTAGGGAATCAGAGGGCATGGCAACTGAGCATGACCCATGGATTGTCGCTATGGTAAGCAATGATCCAATTTAATGGTCAGAGGTTCGAAGGACAAAAAAAAGCCATTCCTGCTTCCTTTTCCCACAACCCAACAATTCATCTTAATTTAAACCAGCATCTGCAGTTCCTTCTTACACAATTCATCATGTGCATCTTTTGAAAATCTAAATCACAGATGAATCAAGCAAATGATAATTAAAAATCCATATCGTTAATTAACAGCGTAACATACCAGTAGGTTACAGTGGGAATGTGACATTTTATCTAGCCAAACCAAAATGTGTGATTAAAAGGAAACAAAAACAGACACAAATCTTAGGATTTTAAAGAAACAGAATTGTTAATATACATGCTAAATATTTTCTGTATTTGTTCCCCCCACCTCCCAACCTCAGGGACTCAGAGCATTGAGACTGGCCAAAAACAAAAAATGGGACTCGAGGTACACAATCAAACATTATATAAATGAATGGGAGAACAGACTTCAGCAGACAAAATATTCCACTCCCATTTCTTATAACCAAAACTTAGAACTGTCATATTCAGGACATACAAAAGGTGCACTATATAAAACAGTAAGAATATTAACCCAATCCAATTATTTTGGCAGATTTTGTTTAATGTTCAACTGCCCTTGAATTTTCAAATTTCTTCACTGTTTTGTCCCTGTACGTTTCGGCTTTACAAACAAATCTGCTATCTTCCTGTGAACAGAAATGTTATCAGCTTTCCATACATCAACATTATCCACCCCTTCCATGATAACAAGTGTCTAAATAGGAAACATACCTTCATGGCACAAACTACACCTTGACATCGGCCCTGTTTCTTCTTCACCAGTACAATGTTGTGAGCGTTTACAGCACCAGTACTGAAAAATACAAGATTTTGTAATTAGAGAACTCATAAGTAATTTGAACAATTAGATTTGGCAAGAATCTGAATGGCCTACTTCTGCTTTGCCTCACACATTCATATAATAATATAATAATTAACCTAAAAATTACTTCATGTACAATAAACATATCCACAATTAACCTGCACAAATGCCAATTAAAATACAGTAAAAGCTGAGTTTTCTGGCACTTCAATGGGTAGCAGCTGAGCCAACAAAGCAACATCAGGACAGACACTGGTTTAGCAAGCTCGTCAAGTCCGCCACATAGCAAACAAGAAACAGTCTATCATGAGAAGTGAAAATTTCATAAAATCCCATGTGTCAAATTATATTGATGCACTCAAGGTACATTAAAATTACCATACGTTTCTCAGAATGCAGTTAAAACATCACAAAAAGCTCAGATAAGCATTCCAATAATGAAGTTACCTCACTGATTCTCTGCAGAGCAACCCAAAGTTCGTCAGCGCTTCCTGACCACTTGGTGTGAAACAATCTAACCCAGTGACTGCCAATATGCTCGAGGCTGGGTGGGGAGTCAGAGACTAATAATATAGTTATAATTTAGTTAAAGGCTTACAAGTAAAAATATACTCAGCATGTTAGCCGAGTCAGACATATGGCTCTAGCAGCACTGGGACAACACCAATTCCCTGAAAGAACTGGTCTGTAACGTCATCTGGAATTTGTTGGCATTGGTGATGGGGGCTGGGGAGAAGTGGAACGGGTTGCATGTTGCCAAGTGCAAAGAAGCAGAGTATGTTAGAAATTTTGGATACCTTGGACAACACATACAAGGTAGTTCACACGAAGAAGCTACTTCTTGCATCAAATGAAACTGCCTACACAAGCATCATGTTCAGTTTATTAACTAGAATGCAAAATTTGCAAAAGGACCAACATCTATCAGGGAATTATAAATATCTGACTAATGAAATGGTTACATTAAATCCAATTGTCAAATGATGAGCAAGAGGATATCTAAAGAAAGAGGGACAAAAGGGCTAATATATGTGTTGCCAGGGTATGTTGGCAGGTCCTAAATGAATATTCCTCTAAGATATTCATCAAGGACAACTTTGGGATGGTGCGCCCTTCTATTGGATAGACCGGAGCAAGTTAATATTAAGTTTTAAGATGTCTTTGAACACACAAGAATGGTGATGAGTTCTAATCCAGAGCCTAATGAGATCTAACCCAGACTGTTATGAAAATGCAAGAGGAGATTGCTGGGGTCCTGAACGATTTGTGCATCTTAGTCAGACAAGGAGAGGTAACCAATTGGATATAATGTTGCACCTTTATTCAGAAAGTGCAGCAGGGATAAGCCAATAATGACAGGCCAGTGGTAGGGAATTATTGACAAAATTACTGAGGAAAACGGTTTATGCATTTAAAAAGGTAGAAACTAGGAATCTGGAAATTAAGAACTGCCAGCATAGCTTTGGGAAGAAGAAATTATCTCATTAATTTTTTGTGTTTTTTTTTGGGAGGTTGTAATAAAGGAGATTGAAGAAAGCAGGGCTGTAGATATTATCAACATGAAGTTTTGCAAGGTACAGAAAGTTAAGGAACATGGGATCCATAGCAAGCTAACCAATTGGATCCAGAATTAGCATGGAGGAGGCAGAGGGTTGTGGTGGTAGGAGAGTTATCTAATTGGAAGTTTGAGATTAGTGGTGTATCATAGTGACCGATGCTGGGATCTTTGGTGTTTGTGATATACATTAAAACTTGGACGTGAACTTGAGGTATGGATGACAGGAAAATGGGTGGTAGTTTAAAGCTACGGCAGGATAGATCAGAGGGAAGGTTGGGCAGAGCAGTGGCAAATGAAATTTAATCTCAGCAAGTTAAAAAAAAAAGTGATGTTTTGATACAATTTAACAAAAGGCTGGTTTGGTCAAACTTTGTATTATATGTAGTTCGGGTTGCCACACCATAGGAAGATGCAGTTGCATTTGCAGAGTGCAAAGATTCATATGGATGTTGTCTAGATTGGAGGACTTTAGTTTTGAGAATGGATAATCTGTGGCTATTTTACCTGCAGTAAAGGAGGTCGAGAGGAACTGACAGAAGCATGAGTGTAACTGGTAGGGTAGGCAGTCAAAATCTATGACTAGATTTTCCTAGAATCTATGACTTAGGCGCACAAAGTTTGCGCCCGAACATGTTGCCAAGTTAAACTGATCTCACCTGCCTATACATGATTCATATCCCTCTAATCCCTGCACTTCCAAACACCTCTTGAACACCACTATCGTATCTGCCTCGACCACCGCCCAAGGTAATGTATTCCAGGCTCCCACCACTCTAAAAAAAAACTAAAAAAAACTTGCCCTACACATCTCCAATAAAATTTCCCTCGCCTTATGGCCATGCCCTTTAGAGTTGGTCATTTCCACCCTGGGAAAAAGGTTCTGACCGACTACCCAATCTATGCCTCATAATTTTTATATACTTCTATTGCCTTCCCTTAACCTCTGCCGTTCCAGAGAAAATAATCCAAATCTATACAACCTCGTCCTGTAGCTGAAACCCTCCAATCCAAGCAGTATTTTGGTAAACCTTCTCTGCACCCGCTCCAAAGATTCCACATTTTGTTTGTGTAATGGGGCAACCAGAACTACACACAAGACTGCAAATTCTTAAAAATCACAGGTTTTTGAGTTGCAATATGACATTACAAATAATAGTTGGGTTTTTTTAATGGTTGGGTTATTTGTTTCCCTGAGAAAATGAAAGGAATTAGAATTGTTGACTTGGAAATAGGACAGTTCACCTGAAGCTGAACATTTTCAATTTCATCAGCTGAGGAATTTAAGCAAATCTGGAATACAAAGCTAGTATCGATGACCATAGATGTGGTTGACTCTTAACTGCCCTCAACTAGCCCAACAGGTCACCAGCTCAGACAAAAAAGTGTGGATGCAAATCTTATCAGTAATGTCATAGTCCTGTGAATGAACAATGAAAACTAACCAGATCTTAGACAACAGCGTGCGTCACATGGCCAATCTTGGTATTCACCCAACCACAGATATCCCCTTTATTCTTTTTACCTATTCTCCCTCACTGCTACACACACTTGCAGTTCAAAATAATTCTCACTTATAAATTTGACGACAATTCAACCTGAATTGCTAAATCCGGTTTTCTCGAAAATATGTTGCTTTACCTCCTGCGAACCTCCAGGATGTTATTTTAATGCTTGACAATGTGTTTAAAATTAAAGCCAGTTTGAAAGAACAAATGACTTTGGTAAACCGGTGTGGTTCAGAAAACAGGTATTTTATGTTCACAACAGAGCAAGGGAGGTTTTATACAAAATCATTTTGAACATTCAATCCGTTATATGGCGGACCTTTCAAATTATGACAGTGAATTTTGTTGAGATGCTATTGGAAAGCGACAGTTTACCAGCAAAATATCATTTAAGAGGAAGCAAGCATGTTTATGAAAACTACAGACGCCATCTGATCAGGACATTTGTTTCAGAATATAGATAGGGCTGCAGTTTGAATTTATCAAGCAAGGAGTCTCATACAGATTCAAGAAATGAAGGAGACCATACGTACTGTTTATTGGTTTCCATGGAGAAAGAAACTTTATCTCCTGTTTCAAGTTGGACATTTCCATCAACATCTTCAGGTGTATATGTCAGATAAAACACTTCCTAAACCAAAAAGTAATTAATTAGATCTGGTGGTTTAAATACAATCACAGGCCAAACCAATTAAAAATCAGCATATTAAAATGGTTGCGGTACAATAGAACAATGTCAGAAATATATGACATTGCATATTTGTGAGACTGAATATTTTTTTTAACAAGCAAGTGGAAAGTACACAGCTGATGCCAATCTATGTTTCCTTTCACGGCACCAACTGGCTCAGATATGTGATGCTCCACATTGATGTTTTCACTTGCTCTAATCACCACTTAATTTTTTGCCAATTAGATTTAAATTTGCAATGACCAATAATTACTAAACTGCAGTCAATCTTAACTAAATGCAGATAATCAATCAAATGTTATTCTACCTTCATCCAGATCTCTCACATGCTACTCTTGTTCAGCTGTCTCTGATCAGAAGGAACGCTGACCAATTGCCCCAAACCCAGAGCCACCAAGGTCAATGGTGTGCTGAAAACTAATGCAGCTTGGGAGAGAAAATCAAATTTAGCAGTTCTCTCATCTTGATAACTTGGCTATTCGACTGATGAAACAGTTGGGAATGTTGCTTCATTTTCTAAAGAGACCGTTACATGGGGCACCATTACAATCACCGTACCATTAATTCTCACAACCCCCCCAGCCCCCACCCCGAACTGCTTTTTAACAATGCTTGTCTAACTTTTCGGTTTGTAGATGAAGCTAGCAAGATGCTTGATTGACCTCTTTTTTAGATTCTTTCATCTTATGATATCCCCACCAAAGTCAAACAGTGGAGACCTATGAAATTAGTCTGTGGAGATTGAGAGGCAAGAAAAGTGAACATTTTCAAATTTGCTTTCATGCAAATTAAAAAGTGGAAGTGAGATGAGAGATCACTTAAAATATAAAAATCCAACTTGAGTACCTGAAGTAATTAGGTCATTTGTAATTAGCAGAAAAGCATAAAATACAAAGTTCCCATTTTCCCCTCAAGTTACAGCACTGAAGAGACCCAACAAAGATACCAGGTCCACTAATCCTCTGGTGAAATGTTACACATTATTTAACACTCAAACAAATAAGCACATTTGATGAGGGTACACAGGCTTGACAGGACCATAAGGCACATTCCCCCACACTCTAGAGGGAAACCGATTGCTGTGTGAAAAAAACACATCACCCACATGCTCAACATATCACACACATATTGTAAAATTCCTCATAGGTCAGTCTCCCATATACACTTGGGTTTAGTTTAGTTCTGAATGTGCCAATTATGAGTTTGCTTTTTGTATGCAATTGCTCCCCTTTTAAATAACATGTTTCAAATGATTAACCCAATCTTGAGGGCAAATAACAGTTAGCCAAGGAAAATGAGCAGACGTTCTACAGAATTTAACTCCGGTAATAATTCCCTGCAAGATAAGTTTTGCACTACATACATCTAAAGCTATTTATGCAGGAGACTACAACATAAACAAAATGGCAGGTAACAGTGTTTTAGGGTCTCAAGAAGCTGCACTTCTGATCTTTAGAAAGCTTTAGAAAGATAGTCATTTCCAGAGTCATTCATGGATGACGGTTTTAACAGGATTGAATTTACAGGTGGTCTTGGTACTAGGTTACCTATCCACCCGATTGAAGAAATAGCACATGCATCTGATATAGGATATCAATGTCAAGTGGCAACATGCCTCTTTTCCCTCTGTGTTCCACCAAACTAAGTACCGCTTCTTTGAAGGGCGTTAGGAGCCGCTACTGAAACAATCTGATGTACTCACCAACAGGGAAATTCAAGAATACAGCATTTCCTACTAGGTAGTCAAAAACCAAGGATAATGGGGAAAAAAATGCATTTTGTTTTTAATTTTCCTCTGCCTTCCTAACCTTGTTAGGAAGTGAATGAAAATAGTTTGAACAGAGCAAGACTACTTTAACAGAACTCAGCAAACCTGGAATTAAAGGCTCATGGTCTTCTTGCATGATGATCTGTAACACAATACTGAATCCTGCATACATAAAACACTGCAGCCTTGACGGACAGCTTTATGTAACAGTTCAAGATTGCAAGTCAGGTACCAACAAGCATGGACAACTTGTTTTTCTCCGCACATTCTGACAGGACTACTCCATTGTAAAGTAGAACCTTTCCAATTAAAAAATTTTCACCCACTACTTTAAGTTGGGAGATAACCTCCGGTGTTCCTTCATCACGATCACAGTGGTCTGAACAATGATTTCACATGGAGCTAAACAATACGATTTGCATCCTATTGGGACCGAATAGTTTGACAACGTCAAAGAAACTGAAAGGGAGAACTTAATTATCTTTGGCGAACCCCTAAACAATAATTAAATAATTAGAGGATAGAAAAACAACAACAAAAATCAATGGCAATACTGGGTTCGATTTTAAAGCGAAATCACATCCAATTTTGCCTGTAATTAGACAACACTCCATTACTAGCTTGACAATATTTCTCTATACCAATAGCTTCCAAATCAAATTATTATAGCAGGCACTGAGAAAAAAACAGGAACTCCTTCATAGGAGCCAAAAAAAGATTGTTACCCATTTTCTTTCACATATTCTTCCCATTAGCATTAAATAGAAATAATTCAAGCAAAATATATTACAGAAGGCCCTGGTCTACATGTGGGATTGAATTTTTTTTTTTTTTTTTAAAAGGTAATGAAACAATTTGCAGATCCCAAATTTAAAAAAAAACTCTGGAAATACTCAGGTCAGGCAGATCTGTGGCAGGGGAGAGGAAAGAGAGGCAAAAAGAGTTAACATTTTAATTATTTGCCAGAACTGGGGAAGAAATAAAAATGGTAGTTTAAAATTGCATTGTGGCAGTAAGAATGGACAGGATGAAAAAGGGAGCAACTGTGAAAGGGCAAGACCAAGTCAAGTGGGGTAACAGGGATAGCTAGACAAAGCTTGTGCTTTACTTGGGTTGCATTGGTAATATATTTAAGAAGGAACAGCAAATGCTGAAGAAGGGTTTCGGCCCGAAACGTTGTCTATCTCCTTCGCTCCATAGATGCCGCTGAGTTTCTCCAGCATTTTTGTGTACATTGCATTGGTAATAGCCAGGCCCATCACTCTTACATGTGTAGGAAGGAACTGCAGATGCTGGTTTAAACCAAAGATAAGACACAAAATGCTGGAGTAACTCAGCAGGACAGGCAGCATCGCTGGAGTGAAGGAATGGGTGACGTTTTGGGTCGAGACCCTTCTTCAGACTGAGTCGGGGGTAAAGGAGACAAGAGATATAGATGGGGATGAAGAGAGATATAGAACAAATGAATGAAAGATACGTTAAAAAAAAAAAAAGATAAAGGAAACAGGCCATTGTTAGCAGTTTGCTAGGTGAGAATGAGAAGCTGGTGCGATGTGGGGAGGAACCTCCTTCCTCAACTTTGTCCAGGGACCCCAACAGTCCTTTCAGGTTAGGCAGAGATTCACTTGTACCTCCTCCAACCTCATCTACTGTATCAATTGTTCAAGATGTGGACTCATGCATCGGCGAAGCTAAACATAGACCGGGCAATAGATAGAGATGCTATTTATTAAAGCCAAGTTGAAAATTAGATTTATTAGGACATTTTTAAATATATAAAAATGGAGTGGTAATGATTGGAACATGTTGCCAGGGGAAGTAGAAGAAGCAGATGTGATAGAGGGGGTTTAGATAGGCACATAAATAGACAGGCAAATGGCATAATGGCCAGCCCCGACTTAGCAGGTCAAAGGACCTGTTCCTATTCGGTTTTATAGTTTTCTGTTCTATAGAGCATTCCAGTTCTGCAGTCTTCAACCCAAAATATTAAGTTTCCTTCCGAAGATGCTGTTTTACCCTGAGTATTTCCAGCATTTGCTTTTATTTATAAAACATTTAAAAAAATGACCTTAATGTACTCATATGAGCTATATTAACTGCACTATTCTTTGATAAAAGATTTTTCCAGAATAGTCTTCAAGAGTTTAGCCAAGTACAGACAAATGACTATGCGTGGACAATTTGAATCAATTACATAGTTCAGCAGTAACTAGGCATGGCAATCTCCCCACAAGGAACCATCTTTACCAACATATTGATAACTATGCTGCCTTGTCGGCACATGTAATGCAAAACAATTTCCAGGTCAAACGAATCAATCCAAAAATCTAACCAGTGCCTTCCCATCATGAAATCATACTTTTAAAAAATTTGCCAAATCCAACACACTTTCCACAGAAAAACAAATATGCAAAATTTGATCACAGATGACCAATTGTACCTACTGCCAGTGGTGACCTTTGGGTTTCTATGGCTTGCTTTAAAGCAGCACAGATTAAATGGGGTCTCGCATTCTAGGTCTCAATCGACACCAGACCCGCTTCAAATATTATTAATTGGGTTTAAGTCATCCCACCCACCCCATGTTACCATTGTCACCTCTCCACAATCCCCTAAACCCAACAACACCCTCCCAGCTCCTGATGCACAGAAGGCATGTACAAAACATTGAAACTAGCGAATTAGCCAGAAAAAACAAATTCCACCAATTGTTATTTTTGTGAACAGAATACAACAAAAGAGGGCAGCAAGAACATTTAGTTATAAATTTGGAATCTGGTACTTGGCAAAGGAAAATTTCGCAAAATTCAAGACAAAAAGTTAAACAACTTAACTCAGTACAAGCAGATTGTCCATTTATAGCTTTCCATTGTTATCCTATACAGGTGCAATTATACTTTGCAGGAGTGTAGGGGGAATAAGCAATTTTAAAACCTTTAAGTGGATTTACTGGATTTGCTTTTCATGGTATGTAGAGGATAATGTAGAATGAACTAGGAACACACCAAAACATTCATGGAGAAAAACAAATCGAGGGCAAATTTGTCCTTCTTCCAACTTAGTTCTAGCAGTTGAATAGATATTGAAGACTACTGGTTTCTCCACTTCTACCTTGTGAAAACTGAGCAAGAATTTTTGAAAGCTCTGCTGATACCAAATCCTGAAGCAAAATCAGAAACCTTTTGCACTTACAACCTCTGTGCAGGCTTCAATTAAAGAGCATGAAGTCAATACAATGGCTTCAAACCTCTGCATGTGGCCATTCATTGAAACATTTAAAGCATTTGCCTTAATGTATTGCAGTTGATGTTTTAGTTCAAGAGAATAACTCTTTGCTGAGAAACACACAACGAATACATTAAGCAAAGTATAGTTTAAATCATCGACACCAACTCAAACAAACGTTTTAATTATTCTGGCTGGCTGACTAACTTTTGAACCTTTACTTGAAATAATCCACATTTAAATTAGAACATGGCAGCGAGAGAGAAGGATTCAAATTATACAGCTCAGTTTTATAGAAGCCACTGCTCCCTTGGAACTACAGACACATTTTTAAAGTATAATAATTTAAAGATTTCCCACATTGGAAGCTCTTCCAAATGAACTGATAGCAAAGTCTCACACTTCAAAAAGCAACAGGGATTATCTAATTGACCTTGAAACCTTTCTATTACTCATGTAAAGTCAAAGCCTGCTTTGTTTAGACAAGCTAGGGCCTAAAATCTCCGACCAAAAGCACAAGACACAAAGTAGTCCACATAACTCATGGCAATCTTATCTCAGGCTGTCAAAACATGCAACTTCTGCAAGGGTCATTCATGTCCATCTCTCGTATACTCAGAAATTCTCATGTCCGATGTGCTCCCCACTAATCCACTGCTTTATAAAAATATCAAACCAGGATAGGGTGGTATTTTGAAGCTTGCTAATGAGGCACCATCTGCAGGTAAAATAGATGTTGATAATGCTCTGCAAAGGATCCAATGTTTTTCAGGGACTGAAACAAGCATTTGCATCAAATTTAGAAAGTGAAACATCTACCAGTGTTTAAAAATCATGCACACCATTCACTGAAGGACTAAGCTTGGAGCCAAAATCCTGCAGTTGTAAAGATTGGTTATTAATTTAAAGCTACATTTGGACATTTTCATGCTTTTGCCAAACAAAATATTTTTGTTGCTTAATTCTGCACATTTCTATACTTTAAACTCTAGTTTTGTAAAGACTCAACTAATTTTAGCTCTAATGGAATTTTTCCATGATCTTTGTTCAAATGCTACCCAAATGGTAAAAGCCAAAATTAGCACAGAACAAGGTTAATGGGGCGTGGAATTTGAGGCAAGAGGTTACCCATATTTATGGGAACCATCTAATTTAAAATCAATCTGGCTGACGTATGCATGCATGCCTAAACTCAAGTGCCTATATGGGCGACCTACCTGAAATCATTTATTACCTGGAAAGACAAAATCCAATCTTACCCCATTGCGTTCATAGCACACACTGCCTGAAGTCTGACCAGGAGATGAAGGTTTCAGCCCAGATTTGTTCTCAAGGTTAAGGGGAGCAGCACAGACAACCTGGACATACCATGACATAACAAAGAATAATGTCAGGAGGGTACATGAAGGCTTTCCAGGGGTTGAAAATGCCACTGGTCAAAGGCCCCAGGTATGTCTAGTTTTTGGGTTTAGACCAGCAGAAAATATTCCTCCAATGTCTTACGAATTGGTAGAAAAACTTGACTTATTATAGTACCAGATTTCTGCCACTAGCTATTCTATTCACATTACAGCACATATCTAGCAGCAGTAATTCGGTACTCAAACTAATCAGACCTGCAATGGCCCGACAAACTGATTAAAATTCCAGTGTCTGTTTCCAAACCACTACATCTAACTTTTCAACCCCTGATTTCCAGATGATTTTTTTGGCAAAAACAGTTCTCTTACAAAGTCAGAAACTTGTAGACAACAATAGTCAAAACATATGATGACACTGTTCCATTAGAGAAAGGTAACTTGCACACCAATAAGTATAGTTTCATTCAAACATGAAGATATTATCCTCCACATACCATGGGGGAAGAAAGAAAATCATGATTCAATGGGGAAACCACTGTTCATCTGTCCCTTTAAGAGATTTGCCCTTGAGCATCCCCGAATTTAGCCCATCTGCCATTGGTGGTTATGCTTTTAACAACTCGGCCCTTTTCCTTCAAAACAAAAATCTTCTTTTAACAAGATTTTGGTCATCCAACCTAATTCCTCCTTATGAGGCTTGGAGTCACAATTTAAAAAATATATTTTGCTGTAAAAGTGTTTTCGACGTTGTCAAATGAAAAAATGTATACGGTTGCTGTTGATTATCGAATTCTTTTTCCAAGTTACATGCAGAAAACCTCTTCAAATCCACTACAAAGTTTATTAATTTTGAGAAGAGTACTTACATTAAGAAAGCCAGAGCAGGTCAGACTGAGCTCCCTAGAACTAGGAACAAAGTACAACAAAATGGAAAGCTATATCCAAGAACCCGATTTTTAAAGCAAGGCCCAGAACCGGAGAAGAGTGGCGAGTAAAGGACCAAGTACGTTGACTTACTTCAACACAAAATGGAAGTTGAGTATTTTTTTTTCATTATCCTCCACACACCATGTACATCTCCACAGTAGAATCTCAAATAATAAGCAGAAAGACTATATTCTGCCAGGCTAAGAATCCAATAAAATATCTACCGATTAGCACCAAATCATGGTATTGTAAAATAAGTAAATAATGGATTAAATTAAGTAATAACAGTAGAATGTTGTTAAACCTAGAATTTTGTTACCACATGAAATGAAGTGTTACCATAAGAAAACTGCCCTAATCTCAAAACAAAACAGCACTGAGAAATACTGTGGGTCTTTTTTTTAGTAAACCAGCATCTGCAGTACTTGTGTTTACTGAGAAGTAGTTGTTCACTCACCCTGCTGGCTGATGCTCAAGACACAATAACACCTTCCCACATTTGATATCGTCTAAGCTAATTAATAAACACATCCATACCAAACTCACACTATTGTCCTCCCCTTCATAATTTTAGTAACACAGATTACCCATTCAGCCTCACTAATGGAGTCCAGAATGCAGTTTATAATTCTTGTGCATCACAATGGAAGTGTTCTACACCTTTTTATATACACATTACAGACCACAAGGCATTACAAACTGCACACAAAGCAAGCTCATGCTACCAAGAATGGGAGATCATTCCTCTTCCCCACCCTGTGTGCACTGGTTGCTCTATTTAAAACCAAATACATGTAACCGTGGCCCATAGTTAAACTGTTATTTTCCATTATCAGAGAAAGGAATTAATGCAAATGCTTCTCCTTGTTCAAAAAGCTAAGTATCCAGTAAGTAAAATTCAAGGACATAACTGGAATTAACCCAATTCCCTTCTCCTCTACCTTGTTCAAATAAAGATACATTAAATTAGAACTAATTCCCTCAGAATAGATGGCCATCTGATGATTTAGTATTGTTTGGAACCCATTTCCCTTCAGGGCTTCAGGGTTTTACCCCCTGGCATAATGGAGATTTTGGAGACTTTATGAGACTACTCTTTCGTAGCTCGAGTTGTCTAAATTTAATTAGTACTGATACACAATCTCAAATACCCCAAGAAGTAACCCCTCAGTTTAACAAAATTCAACTATAATAATAATATGCACACAGGGCCAATAATAATGTGTCCAAGTTAGTGATTATGATTTCACTGCACCCAAAACACCGCCATGATTGAATTTCCTGGCATGTATAGTTTGCATTGGGGTCTGGATTCCTTCCTCAGACCAATCCCCATTTTCACAAACTAGCTACTCATTAATAGGTGAATGTCACTTTCTCCTGCCCATTTTTTGGTGTGGGAATCAAAGTCAACATAAAGGGAATGAGAAGGCTATTGGAAAATGCAATCTGCATGTACAAGATTGCCACGTCTGTCATGCAATTATCCTCTTTCTCCCCAAACAATTGGCAGATCTTATTACTGTCACCAGGTGCTGGTCCTTTGTGACAATTCTACCATTGTTAAATATGCTGACTCATAGATCATCCTTGAGATTTAATTATAGTTTGAGGCAGTCAGATGAAAGAAAATGAGGTAAAGATAGAAAGATCAAGGTTAAATATCAAATGAGAGTCACTAATTAAAAAGCTAGTCTCAAAATAAGGGCAACTGCATTGAGAAGGTTCATTTATTTTATTCCCTGCAAGACCAAAACAGATGGCTCAAATACTATAGCCACACACAACTGCATTCTATATATCTGCAGATTAGAGTAAGGCATGGTCTCTAATGTTCCACCTAAATGGGGCATAGGTGTAAGCAACTTAACTCAATTATGTTTTGTTTTTTTAATGCAAATAATGGTTTAAGTGCTCAACACTGGTAATGAAGCCTAAATGTAAATCCAAGAACACCACCACCAAATATTAGCAAGGTTAAATCATGATAACCATATCCATAAATGTAGCAGGTATAGTCCAACAGTATATTGCAAGCTACTGTGTGCCCAGGTCAACCATCCAGATTTTCACTTCTCTTCTTGACCTACCCACATTTACCATACAAATTAAATGTGCATGGACCAGGAATATTTGGCTCAACAATTAAGGAATTATCATCCAATTTGACAATAACAGTTGCACAATATCTTTCCTCAGCACAATCAGTTCTTGATCAGTGAAAGTACAAATAGAGTTGTTTTCTTGAAGGCATCTGAATTTGCTTGATTTGATTTTCACAAGTCTAAATGTAATGCTTTAGATTGGAATTCAAAAAGAGAATTTGACCAAAACAATTTACTGTGGATATTAGAACTGTTCCTCGTGAATTAGAAAAGTTTTATGTTTTGAAACCGAATTTTTTTACAGTTTAAAAATCTAATTGAATGGCCATGACTTTGAGCAGGGTCCCAGAGATCAAAAGAAATAAAGTTAGTGGTAATTAAGCAGCACCGTAGACTGGCTTCTCTCACCCGCCAAAAATGATTACACCAGATACACGTTGGGGGCTGTGATGCCAGGAAGTAAAGAAACAGAAATCAGCATAATGAGTTTAAATCTCAAAATAATGAGAATGTTGGTAGAGATGCTCGGTAATATAAATAACCCTTTTAACACAAGGAACAAAAGAGGATTTTCCAACGATCGAAAAAGGTGCACACTTCATGGAAGAAAACAATATCACCTAATACCAAAGAACTTCTACAAATATGACAGTAATACTTAAAATTCGTGGCATTCATTAGCCCATTTTCCCTCAAAATATTACTTAACGTGAAGAGAACAGCTTCTTGCATCCAGTTTGGAGAATGCAATTGAACTTTTAATTTTAACCAGACAACACAAGAGAAAAAGGTGTGAACAGATGGAGGATCGTGGAACCAAAGTGTTTGCGAATCCAGTCATTGTTGTGCCTGAAGGATAAACTCAAGATTTTACCAAAAGTTGCCTGCATTGGAACACACAAATCGGATTGTGATTAAAGATAATTTGCATGGAGCAGCCAAAGTTGGTGGGGAAATGAACAATCTTTCCTGAGAAGCACTGAATGGAAGGTTCAGAAAGCCAGCACATAGTCAATTCTGACTGTTCCATCGATTAAGAGATTCTCACTACAACTGTGGCTCATTAAAAATAGTTAATGTATGTTCAATTAGGACCCCAATAACAGAAAAGCTGAAAATCAATAAGCATCACTCTTTCATGTTGCTCACACACGAGTTCCATCCAGATGAAGACTGAAATTTCAAACTTGAATCCTCAAGTCTAAGCCCAACAGATGCCAATTACGTTCAATACCACCAGGTGGGCGATGCAGACAAGGTACTCTCTCAAAGGAGCAGGAATTCAATCATCAGATTTATTGATTTATGGGAACTACATATGGTATGTGGAGAACAAAGAATTTAACGTACTGACCTTCCTTCACCCACTACCCATCCCCATCCCAAGCATTAAAATTTTAGGATTTGAAAAAGATCAGGCTTCCTGCATGCTGTTATTAAAAAAAAAACTCAATTTGAAGTTGGTAAGACAGTTGTTCCATAAGATATCTAATTCAATCCATATTAAATACAATTAGATTGCTGTCGGAGAAGATAATTCATTGTAAATTTAGCTTCAGAACTGTAACTTTACAGAATAGTAAATACTTATTGTTTACAGTGGGTAAGTTCTAAGAGCCAGAATTATACAGCATGGAAACAGGCCCATTGGCCCACCAAGTCTGCACTGACTTTCAAACACCCATTCGCACTAGTCCAGTTTTATATTCTCCCCACATTCCCATCAACTCTTTCCAATAGTGTTAATGATGTTGGCAAGATATCTCCCTGATCTCAATGCAGCAACGTAATTATCTTTACCTGACCAGTGATCCTTTCTTCAGGCAAAATTTCAGGCTTTACTTTCAGCAGTTTCACAGCAATAGGTTTTCCAGTCCGTCTGTCAGAGGACACTTCGAATTCCACATCATCTGCAGATGATTCAGATGGGTTATCGTGGAGCTCTTACGATGCCACAACATCAAATTGTCAATTTTGTACATACAATATTTTAAACAAATGTGCAATACTTTCATTAACAATCTGAATGCAAGATAATAGTCCGAGGTAGCAAGAAGACATTACATCTCAATTACACCTATTTTGTTGAATACAATGGGTGCGCTCCAAGTGCGTACTTTCCACAGGTTGCGGCAAGTGTGAATTCCCCAGCGTAGGGGAAATCAAGAATCAGAGAATATAGGTTTAGGTGAGAAGGTAAGAGTATATACCAAGGTCTTGGCATTTACTCTTAACAAGATCTGGTAAGTAGTCTACCAACTTTTTAAAAAGATATGTGCATCAGGCTCAAGGGATTGCCAGAGTAGACACTGCACTATATTTATGAATATGGTTGGAATGGAAATGTGTACAGCTTCTTGACTTCCAAGTGGGAAATGTTTGCTTCAAAGAAACAGCTAAGTTGTATCAACGGCTAGATTTAAACCTTTTCTGGTCTGGATCATCTTTGCCAAATTATCTGGAGCACTGCCTTGAGAACTCGCAAAATATAGGAGACGTTGAAGAGATAAATTCTGCAGATGGTGCAGAAGAGCAAAACTGAAGAGATAGGTCAAAAAGGGCTAACCATTCTAAATTTTCTGGCAGAGCGAGGGGCCAAGGTCAAAACCCGATCCTCAATTCCCATCACTTTCCCAGATATCTCAAGCTCCCAAACCCTTTCCTACAGGAGTTTTGCACATCAGAGAAAATACCCTGCAGCTAAAGAGCGAGAAACTCTTGACACCTCTCTCCACCTGCCCTTAGCCTTGATGGCGTGGCAAAAGAGGGACCTGGTTTTGTGGCATTATATCCAAATCTTAATACTCCACACTACTGATTGACAAAATTTGTTTATTTTGCACAAGCCTTATCGAAATTCTCCACTCATCCCCATCCCCAACTTTATTTTGAATACAGCTGTTAAATCATTGCGATAGGTCATTGTGTCAATGCCAATAAAATGGTTTCATACGAGAAAGCCATCCCATAGGAATACATTTGTGCTTATAACAAGAGGTGCAAAGGGGCAAAGGGGGATTGCTTTACACAAAATGAAATCGCAATATGGATGGTGTTGCAATAATGCGACCCCTCCATAGTGAGGGGGAGCCTATATTTCCAAGGAGTAAAAAAACAAGGAGTGATCTCAGGAAAGCAGTCGAGTGCCTGGCTTGAAAGTTTTTCCCTGAACAAGAAAATTAACATGCCATGTCCAGAATTTTAACCTTTATCTTGAACGTTTATCATTGCATACCCTCAGGTAGGAAAGATAAATGTGGATGGGGTTGTACCAGGCACAAAAGGAATATGGCCATGGCCTTTTAACAGCCAGTCAGTATCGAGGTATTCAGCTGCATCATCAATACTGTTCCCTTCGTCGTTTGGCCACAAGGTAGGCTACCCATAGATGACAAAGTTCAGATCTATTTGAAATTCTTCATGATGAAGAAAATCATGACTGTTGCCAGTAAGACTTGGATATTGTCCAAGCTCAAACTGATGTAGACTAAACCTCATTTCCTGATATTCAATGACCATGTCCATCGGAATATAACCATCTCCAAATACTTTCATTAGTATTACCACTTCCAAATCACTCAGTGGCCTTAGGATCACCTAAAATTGAAATGGATCAACCACAAAAACCACAGCAAGTCAAAGATAAGATATTCTGTGGCAAGTGACTCCAAAATACCTACAAGTCACAGCATGAGTGTGTGGCATATTCTTCAATTATCTGGATGAAGCCGATACCTATACATACAGCTAAACAGCATCAAAACATTTTAAATCACTATCTTTGTGAATTCTTAACAAGGTGAATCACAATCTTAAGCATTTTAAGTAGGTTTTAAACAACATAATTGAAAGACCTTTACAGAGGCCCAGAGTAAAATTTGTCTTGCAAAATGCAAAGCTGGTTCTATCTGCCCAAGACTAAAACCACTGAAAGTGGCAGCCACCGTAACCTCAAAACAAGACGAATACAGAAGCCGAGCCAACCACCCAAGAAAGTAAAGTATACTCAGTGACTAAAGGGCCTGTCCCACTCGGCGATTTTTTTCAGCGACTGCCGGCATCATTGTCTGGCGTATCAGGTCACTGAAAAAGTTGCGGCGTGATGACGTATTGACGAGCGGTGTTTCCTCAGGTGTCGCGATCTTATTCAAAATCTTTCGGCAACCCTGATACGTCAGTTAATGATGCCGGCAGTCACCGAAAAGGAAAAAAAAAAAAAAAGAAAATCGGCAAGTGGGACAGGCCCTTTAGATATTTTACTTGTAGCAAATGAAAGAAAGGTTTGGAATAGCCCTCTGATTCATTCTTCTGACTAACTTTGCATGTCTTGTTAACCATGATTTAACTATAACAAAATAATTTTGATATTCTTTAATGCAATTTCCACTTCAATGCTTTGTTATCCTTTTCAATCTTCATTGTTATTCCTTTGCCAACTGTCTACAGTGGGTCAGCTCTGTCACTTTTTAAAAACAAATATGTTCATCTATTTATGTATTGCCCTATATTTAGGCAGAATTCCAAGTTATGCCTGCACAAAACTGCCAAAACAAAATACCCAAGTTCATTTGTGAAATACAGATTTACTCTGAGAGACCCAGCAATCCCTGTTCTATAGCCAGGCAATCCTATTACAGAACATTGTGGATGGGGAGCTAGGCATTGATGTCTCAGCGGTTTTCATTGAAAAACATTTGTGCTCTCATTCACTTGAATATACTGCCCATGTCAGAAATGCGAAATGTAGAATATAATGGTGTGCATTTAAAAAGTTTTAAACATAAGCACGACACACACATTTTACACAAACTTGTTAATGAACAATTTGAATTGAAATAAGGAATTTCAAAATAAATTAGTGCCCTACTTATAACATTATTCCACTTCATACAGAGCAATGAAGTGCCCATAAAATGGACAACTGGAACATTACACATATCAAGCAGTAACAATTTCTCACCTCCCACTTTCAGATCTTGGAGATTACCACTGTATTGTGAGCAATGGAAGAATAGTCTGGCTTGACGTTCAGTGCACTGGATAAAACCATATGATGCCAGCAGCTTCTCAATAACACCAGTTTCGCGCAGGGCTCCTGAGGTACCGTTAGCAAAACCAGAGTGGCCATTGTTATGCAAGAGGTTTGGATCAAAGCTCATCTGCGACAAGGATATATAAAAAGAGATATTCATTAATTTAACTGAAAGAACACCCCAATTCACTACAAACCAAATTAGGCTGCAACCAGATAACATTGATAACAAATGCAGTCAAAATAAAACTACCTATGTAACTGAAATCTAAACAAAAAATTAGTAATATTTTTATGTAAGAAATCTCACCAAGCCATTCACAAAATAGAATACACAGACAATTGCCTAATGAGAAGGCAATATTTGAGTAGGGCGAGAAAGGGGAGAAACGGCAGAAGAACACCAAGCAGATTCACTGACATTCTTCAATTACTCACCACATACTGCAGATTGAGGTTGGTTGCTTTTGTTACTAATATGCAGGAACTGTTGCTTCATAATACCATTATTGGAACATTTATGAATTAAATAATTACCACTATATTTCTACGTCAAATATCTTAGCAAGGAGGGAAAAAAAACTTTAAAGATAATGCTTTCAGAGGATTAAAACAATTACTCCAGAGTTCTAAATTTCAGCATTAATATACTGTGTACATTTCAAGTTTGAAAGCATGAAGATAATTTATAATGAATATTCACAAGACAATTTAATATTATGACAAAGTAAAGGTAATTCTGCTATAACGCAATAGTTGCGCTAAGAATCCAGGTATGATTTTAAAAAATAGGTCTTTTGTACAAGTTCATTTTTGTTGCTGCATGTTAAAAATATTAAGATACTCTTAATATAATTTAAGAGTTTTCATTGCACAAGTGTCAATAGGCTGTCAATTTATATGACCACCAGTGGATATAATAGTAGCTCTGTTCTTGAGACAATGGGAAACTTTTTTCCTATACTATATAAATCCAAGGCAGCTTTGGCTGCTTTATAATTCACAAAGTAACTTAACTACTTCTCTAATTCCCAATCAAAATCTCATTACAAATAATTTGGCCTCCAAAATGCAAATTGCATTTCCAATTTTAACAATCATCTTATATCCAATAAGTTAAGGAATTATAGCAGAACTACCATCATGTTGTTTTATCCAAGCAACGTTCTAAAGTGAAGATTAAAATTCAGACTGGCCCATTATTTGCAACTAAATTATTTAGAAACAGGTGCAGAAAAAAAGGACAATAAATAAATTCACTGGGTGCAAGTTTGGTGTTTGTTAGTTTGAATTCAACATGCATCTACATTAATCATTGTTTAATTAGCAATACAAACCAGCTTTGAGCATTAGGATCCAAAAAGATGATGCTGACAAATTACTATCTGGAAATGCTTGCTTCTAGTCAAAAGACCCAAGTTGCTCCTACCATGACATTTTTTCTTTGGAACTATTACGGTAGTTCTTTAATAGTCAAGACAGCCAAAAGAAAACAGGATACAAAGAATGGGTAGTGACTTTTGTTTGAATATTGGGGATTATTTCCATTCCCTCATGCTAAATGGGACTCAGAACCTCAAGTAAAACCTGCTGCAATTAACAAGATCAGCTTTTCAGCCCAGATTTTAACAGTAGTGTCCAACTCATTTAAACTGAAAAATCTATATCAGAAACATTAGCCAGTCTATTCTCCCAATATCTGATGACCGATTGTAGTGAGGTCATTACTTTCTACAATCTTTAGGATGCAAAGTACTTTTACACATGGTGCTCATGTAAGGGTGTAAACTATACCAGGTGTTTTAGACTTGCTCCCAGAAAGCCAGCAACATCAAGCACGCTGTCACCAAATAGCCATGTGCTCCAAATATTGCCATGCCTCAATTTAAATTTGATTTACAAGATTATGACAGAAGTGGCTGATAGATCAATTTATATTACCAACTACAAAATTAACAATGCCGTAACCCCCTAAAAATAGTTAAAAGCTTAGGGTGTAAATAAAAAGCAATGTCCATGCAAGTGGGCTTATATCCCAAGTTCAAACTAATGCTGTTACTACATGCTGTTAGCACGAGTATGAGATTAAATACTCAATTCTTCCCCACTTACTGATCTCTGATAAAGTGGAATTCTCTTCTGTTTTTTAGCACTGATTGAGGCAGAACGTGTTGAAAGAGAGTGACAGGGAGCACTGGAAGTTGAAGGATTATGATGCTCTGAAGACGCAGCGTAGAGATTCTCCATTTTATAGCTGGAGTGCGAAAGTAAAGCATCATAGAACAAATCTATGAAAACCCAGTTGCATTTAGTAAACAACATCCATACGAAAAAGACATTAAATTCACTACATAAATGTTTATTTTCAGTATGTGCCATAATATATGGACATTGAAGACAACCAGTAATCACGAAATTGGCTTAGGCCTCAATTTAGCAAGCAGACCAATGCAAACTAGGAAAATTCAGGCTTCAATCATTAGTCCACTGGCGATCACAGCAGAAGTGATAATAAGAACATTACTGTTCATGGCAAGGTCATTTAAAAATCCTTTTAATGATCACGATCACACCCACATACTCACAGCTCAGCTGAATTTCATCCAAGCTTGAGGTTTGCAAAGGACAAATGTGTAGCACACTGCAGTTAGAACCGGAGTGACGATCGGAAGGGGGGAGGAGAGATGAGGGAAAGAATGCCAAGCAGACATGGAAAACTATTCCAAACACTTCTGACACTCAATATCCTTGTTTAAAATGGTGAATGCCGTCATTTGTACCAGTCATGATAAATGTGATTTGGTGCTATTAAATGCTACAGCAGCCAAATCAGCATTAATTGCAACTCTCTCCTCCTCCCCCCCCCCCCCCCCCCCTCCCAAAAACAAATACATCTAAAACAGCTCACTTCTATGCAGCTGCTTAGAACATTTGCCAACAATACCAACAAAGGTAGCTGGCTCAGTCGGGTCTCTATTGCCACTGACCGAAAATGCGACAATCACCCGCATACTGTTCCCCCCACCCCCAGTTTTAAATGTTAATAGAATCTCATGGTTTACATTCAAAATAAACCAATGACCACTGATGCAAATTTGCTATTCAGTGTTCATAGCACCATAAATCCTAACTGGCGTGGGATAAAAATCAATTATGATCATTCTAAAATAAAATCTAGTTACAGACTGAACCATACCTAATGCAACTCTGCTAAAAGGATATCATACTAGTCAACCTACCTTGGATCTTAGTTCATCATGCTCTCAAGCAAGTTTTAATCCTCATTTTCAAATCCCTTCAAGCAAATCTATCAAGAAACAGCTTTGCAATTCTATCAGTTTTCCAATTCTGGCCTCAGTCATTCTCGAATTTTATTGTTATTCCACTAGCAATTAGGACATTAAATGCCAAAATACCAATCAAAAATACTCTTCAAATTCTTCTCACCTCAAACCCTTGTAAAGCAGTTATGCCCAAATCTTTGACCAATTTTTTTAGTTATACTTTCCCACATTTCTACCCTCTGCCACAGATTCTTCTAGAACATTACAAATTCAAAGACGCTCTTTTACAATCACACTGCTAAAATGTTTACAAGATTGTCCACAAAACTGACATCAAAGTGAGTCAGTCCAGCCACCGTTCGCACTTAAACTATTCCTGTTACACCATTTCAACGGTTCAACTGTGCTTTTGTTGTCACATGTGAAATGCACTGAAATTCTTTCCTTACATACAGTCCAGAAAAGTATTGTCATCCCCAAGCACAATCAATGATTAGCAGTGTACAGAAATAGTCCACTGAGCTCACATGCAGGAGATGCCATGTTTTAGGTGCCATTTTCAAAATCCAGTTCACGCTCTGGGTCTTGAGCATTGCCCGATCCAGGCAAACACAAGACTGTTGCGGGCCTCAAGCCCCCACCTTCCTTGGTGGGGATTGACCAGCGAACAGATGTCCGTCCCTCTCCTCGCCTGTCCCCCTTTGTGCCCCGGGGGCACCTTCCACAGCCGACCTTGAGGGTGCAGTAGGCCAGATCCCAGTCCCTCTCCCCCAGAAATAGTTTGGATTTCATGAAAAAATACATACAAGGATATCAAAAACTCCTGACTTATTGGAAGAAGCAATGAATATTAAAGCTGACTCACAAAAATTAATATCATATTTATATAATAGTATTTTAAATATAGTCCTACCATCAACAGAGGTACTTAGAGAAGAGTGGGAACGGGAATTAATGATAAAAATTATGAAGGTTACATGGGAAAAGTACTTGATATATATTCACACATGTTCGATTAATGCAAGACATAATCTAATTCAATTTAAAATTTTACATAGATTATATTATTCAAAAACAAGATTGACAAATTCTATCCAAATATATCCCCCATTTGTGATACATGTTTATCCCAAAAAGCAACTATAACACACTCTTTTGTTTCCTGCATAAAACATTATAGATTTTGGAGTGATATTTTTGAAATATTTACAAAATTATTTAAGATAAGAATGGAGCCTAATACTGAAATGATTATATTTGGAGTAATGGAAGATGGGAATAAATTGAACCCATCTCAAAATTTATTTTTTAATTATGGTTTAATAATCGCAAAAAAATTAATACTTAAATTTTGGAAAAATACATCAATACCAACGCATAAAATGTGGACCGCAAGCATGTTGGACACTGCACATCTTGAGGAAATGCGATTCCTCCTAATGGATAAATCAGACCAATTCATAACGAGTTGGTCTCCATTTGTCGTCTTTTTGGAATCATATGGTGCAACACAATTGTAAAAGCTAACTGTTTCAGGACTGGACGAGGGATGGTCAAGATTATAAAAAATGATCTCCTTACTTCTTTTCTTTATGTCTTATTCTCTTTTTCCTATTTTCTTTTCTTCAACTTTCTTCAACTTTCTTCATTCATTCTTCTTTTTTCTTCTTCTTCGCCACACACTATATATCTTACGTCTTTCTATCCTTTACTATCTAATTTCTTTTTCTTATTCTTATTTTTCTTTATTATAACAAAAAAAAAAAGCTGTACATAAAATGTATTATGAAAATATATATTGGGCACTTTGGTGCCAAATGATTGTACTTACTTCTAATAAAATAAAATATAAAAATAAAAAAAAATAAAAATGGTTTGGAATACAATAAAAGGCAAGCTGTTAAAGCAGCAACAAGCAAATCTGACTGGGTCATCGGTGCTTCAGATGGACTGATCCATCTACGGGGATTGCAGCTGCTGCAAGTTTGAATAGACTCCAGAACACTAAGCAAATTGACCAATTAAAAATTGGTCATAAATGCAGAATCTAAAGAATGGTTCCCATCTAAAGAATCATGTTACCACATAAAGACACAAAATATTAAAGTAACTCAGCAGATCAGGCGGCATCTGCTGTGAAGATGGATGGGTGACATATCAGATTGGGATCCTTCTTCTGAGAAGAAGGCTCTTAACCTAAAATTTCACCAATTTATGTTCTCCACAGATGCTGCCTGACCCGCTGAGTTACTTCAGCATTATCTCTTTTTAAAAAATATATAAACCAGTATCTGCACTTCCTTGTGTCCACATGTTACCATACATCCAGTTAAGTCAAACATTACAAAAAAACATTTTTATATTGCTGCTCCTCCCCACCAAGGCAACATTTCACAGCAGGCAAAAGTGTACCTTTTACCAACAGTGGGTTATGGACCATGGTAGTACTGCTAATCTTTACAACTGCACTTAAGTTTCACCCATTCTTCATCAATTTTTCAATGTCATCATAAAGAGAAATCCAGAGTTAATTCTATTCCACTCTTAACCAAGAGCAGGGACAAACTCAGCCAATAATTAATACTTTGGAATAAAAACACTGATCCAACAACTCGAAATAAACAATTCCTATAAAAACAAAATGGGCAAATGGCTTTCAAAAAGATTATTGCATCATTTGAATACTATTATTCCATATCCTTATTCACTATATCCTGGACTCAGCACATCGATGCAATTATAAAGAAAGCCCATCAATGTCTCTGCTTCCTTATAAGTTTAGATCAACAAATATTCTCTTTAGTAGAGGGCATATTGACTGGATGCATCACAGTCTGGTTCGGCAATGCAGATGCCCAGGAATGGAGATTACAAAAAGTGGTGAATCCAGTGAACACTGCCCAGTCCATCGGTCCACCATCGAAGGGATTTATCAGATACACTTCCAAAAAAAGGCAGCCAACTTTACCAGGGACCCACACCACTCTGGCCACACTCTCATTACAATCCTGCCATTGGGAAGACGACAGATGCCTGAAAACAAACATCAAAGTTCAGGAACAGCTTCTTCCCAGCAGCCATCAGGCTATTGAACACTAACTACTCCAAACTGCATTGCCTGCACTAGGAATTTCATTGTTCCATTTCAGAACATATGACAATAAAACACTCGATTCTATTGCGAGTTATAGCATCACCTATGAAACAGACTTTATAAACCTTCAAAAGCGTGAATTGGGGTTTTTTTAAAAACCTAGAATTCTGCATTATACGTGGAATCTTCTGCACAGGATAGGGAAGTTTATTAAACACAGCTCGTCTCCTCAGATGGCCCAAATTTCAAGAAGCACTTCCTTCTCGTGGGTCCCCAGAGTTGGAGATAGCAGAAGAGGTCAAAGGAGCCATCAAAAGAAATATAAGATACATGCATATGGTACCATCCTTATAACAATTAGTCCTTAAGAACATGGAAGTAATCTTTACAGGGATGATTTCCAATAATTTTAAATGATTACTTATTGTGCACTATTGTACATTCATCTAAAATAACAGCCGAAAAAAAAACAAATATTGAAAATGCAGGTGGTGTTAGAAATGCAAGTTTTGATATCCATTTTAAAAAGCAGACTTAATTCAGGAAGAACTTTCCTTAGTAAATGAAAAGTTGAAAATGTAAAACTTCCACTTGCTCTTTTTCTTAAAAAAAAGCAAAAACTCCAAATTGGTGAATATTACGCAGCAGACAAAAAGGAGCCAGTGCATGGTACAAGAATTTTAAAAGTACACCAGCTGCAGGCCCGTCCCCTAACGCAATATTCCACCACTGATCCATAGCCCCCAACTGCACAGGCGACAGGTTCCCGGGGTGATGCCAGAGATCCCTGTTGTGACGCAAGTCATGGCCACCCTCCCCCAACTGCGCAAGCGCGGCCGGCAAGTGGGAGCGCGACTGCGACGTTTTTAAAGTGCAAAATGGCAATTACTTGTAAAATATAAGATCAATGTGAACGCATCTCTCTGCCTCTTCAATCCCCCACTGCCCTCCTCTCCCTCTCTATCCCCCACTCCCTACCTCCCCCACTATCCCTCCTCCCCACTTTCCCCTCCCACCCTACCCCCTCAATCCCCTTCCTACCCCACTCCTCACCTCCCCCACTTTCTCCTCCCTACCCCCATCCTCTCCCTCAATCCCCCTTCTCCCCCACTCCTCACCTTCCCTGTATCCCACCCCCCCCCCACAATGAAAACCACGATGTTTTAAAAAAAATGAAATTCTCAATGAAAACCTAAACCTATACACAATGTTAGCTGTTACTGAAAACGAAAGAAATTTGATTAAAACGGATTTGATTTTAGAATAAAATCAATGTAAATGAAAATCTCGATTTTTTAATGTAAATGAAATTTGGGATCCCATTGTGACTTCGAACGCGGCTGACGGGCAGGGTGGAACAGCGTTTTTGTAAAGTTTAAAATGTCAATAACTTGTAAAATATAACATAAATCAGAATTAAACTTGGCTAATGCACACCCCAGGACAATGGTGAGTAAGGTGGGCCAAAAATTGTAGCCCTATCATGTACCAAGCAAAGCAAGAATTTCATTGTCCTATACAGGGACACATGACAATAAACTCACTTGAACTTGAAATTGTAGCTCTATCATGTACCATTTTGGCACAGTTATCAGAACACGCACGCATGCATACAAACAAGATGAGTGTTTCAGTAATATATTCTAGACCAAGTGGAACCCGTTGGGTACCCGTAACACGGGAGGCCCGGTTCCCTAACGCAACCCGTTTCCCCAACACAATATTCCACCACTCACCCATAGCCCCCAACTGCACAGGCGTGGCTCATTTCCCCTCATCCCCCAGCACTGCCTCCCCCTCTTCAAACTTAAAAAATAGATAAATATACTGCTCTCTTAACGTCAATCTTGTGGAAATTCAGAATCCCAAGAATGCTGCTAACTGTTGCCTTGCCTATCTCTGCTTCTTTTAGAAGCAAATAAATCTCAGCTTTTCCAACAATGCCACCACAAATCAACTTTCAATGCATCTTTGTCAAAAAGCTTTTGTACTAAAACATCCACATTTCTTTCACTCAATAAATGAAGTCAGAAAAAAAAATTCAAGAAAATGTAGGTAACTAAAATGGCCTACCCACAACCATAATTAACACAATAGAACCAAGGTTTTTTTAATAAAATTTGGGAAAACTAGAGCACTTTGGAAGTCCATTGCCACGGGTAGCAAATGTTAAGTTTAGTGTTATATTTATAAACTTAGTCTCAGCATAGGCCAAAGAAAAATATCAAATAATATCGTACATCTACAAACAGTTCAAAATAACAATCAAGATATGCCAAATTACAGAACATTTCAGTTTGATTTTTTTTTTGCATACATTTCTTGCTGTTTAATTAGAACTAAGTGTGCATAAAAAGTGTCATTTACATTCCAGAGATGACTTAAGTCAAATGACAAGTTGTTTTAAGAGCCAAAGTATTGCATCTAAAACAGATTTATTTTGTCTCTCTTTTCCCTTCTCTGAATATGTCATCCTATGTTACAAATATCAGATAGCACAATTTTAAGCAAATCGCACTAAAATTCTCTCAGATGCAAGGTATTTAAAAACGAGAAGCCCACGGCATAACTGCAGTAAAAACAACTTAACCTTCTAAAACACAACTGTGTAGTTTTGTATACAATGTCACCAATTGTGATAGGTATCTTGTTTTATCTTTAGCCAACTCAAAATAATGATGCAACTTTAAAAGCCCTTTGAGCAAAGATGCAGGAAAATCTGATTTGAAAAATCTGTTTTGAAATCAAAGACATAATAATGGATAGCAGCATTTTCCAAAAATTCCCTGTAGCGTAAGAATAGAAGAAATGTTGTCTGCAAAAAGTATATATAACTGGACGAAACTCCAGTTGTTTCTACTGCTCCAAAAGTCAAGATGCTTTTTGAGAACCAACACTGAACTTACATCCACTAATGTCTACGGTGAAGAATGATACTTGTGGAGGCACCTGATAGCAACCAAAGGTCACGACGAACCATCGGCTCTTGAGGGCGGCGTCTTGGTGGGGGAGGAGCGAGACACAGGGTCGGTATCCGAATTGTTATTTACGGCCGGGCAACGCCCGTGTCAGCTGAGGAGTAGGGAGATGTATGCAGAAGAATAAACACGTCTAGAGCACACAACTTGTGTCCGACTAGTTTTTTGGCTGGATTCCTGCCAGTCCCCGCCACAATTGGTGACCCCAGATGCCCAGGAGTGTAATCCTGGTAGAGAATTTTTTTTAAATGCATTCTGCCGCTGCCGCCTACAAGGCCGACCTCAACGTGGTCTCCCTGAAGCTGCCTACATTTTGGACCTCGCAGCCGAGGGTTTGGTTTTGACAGGCCGAATCCCAATTTCACATCAGCGGCATTACAGCTGACGAGACTCGCTATCACTATGTGGTAAGCGCCCTTGACCAGCAGACGGCCGGTCGTTGGGAAATACAGGGCTCAAGGAGCTGTTGCTCCGGATCTACGGGCCGAGACGAATGCACCGCGCCTGTCAGGTCCTTAATATGGGCGGGCTCGGTGACCGGATGCCCTCGGCCCTCATGAGCGAGATGCTCACTCTCATGGGCGACCAGCTGCCTTGTCCGCTCTTTGAATTCACCTACCTGCAGCAGTTGCCACTAGACCTTCGCCAGCAGCTCGTGGGGGAGAGCTTTGAAGATCCCATCCAGCTAGCAGCCCGTGCCGACGAGCTGTGGATCTCTGACCAGCAGCAGGTGGGTGTGCTGGAATACCTGGAGCCGCTGGAATCACCAGAATCACTG
Organism: Amblyraja radiata; assembly: GCF_010909765.2. Classification (NCBI taxonomy): domain Eukaryota; kingdom Metazoa; phylum Chordata; class Chondrichthyes; order Rajiformes; family Rajidae; genus Amblyraja; species Amblyraja radiata. Next base: position 27,586,978 of record NC_045979.1, on the reverse strand, counting down.
GACCGGATTTATTCAATGATCAGGCTGGCCCAACAACCCAGGACCACGACCTGGCAGGCCCAGAGACCCAGGACCACGCCCACAGGAGCCACAAACAAGGCAAGTGGCACAGGAGAAGAGGATGGCTGAGCAGGACCCAGGAGATCCAAGGAGAAGAATGTGGTGTTTTTACCATCAGTGCTGGGGTTCAGCAGTCCGCCAGCCATGTTCGTTTCCGGGAAACGGCAGCGTCTGTATGTCTGGGGCTCAGATTCTTGGTGGATACGGGGGCGGAGGTCAGCGTATTGCCCCCATCTGGACTCGACCTTCGTGCTGTTAAGAGGGCCCCCCCGTTAACTGCTGCGAATGGCAGTTCAATCCACACATATGGCGTCCGCACGGTTCCTGTCATTTTCGGCGCATGCCATTTCACCTGGCCTTTCATCATCGCGGACGTGGCTCGGCCGCTGCTGGGCTCAGATTTCTTGTGGGCGCAGTCACTCTTCGTGGACGTGAAGGGGCAACGTCTCATCCATGCGTCAACTTTTGAGAAGATCTCCTTGCGCTCCACTGCGCCAGTCAGCAACCCTGTAGCGACGGTGGACAATGTCTACGCCCAGGTACTGGCTGAGTTCCCGGACATTGCCACCCCCAAGTTCGGCTCATCCAGCCTGAGGCACGTTGGCATGCACCATATTCTGACATCGGGTCCACCGCTCCACGCTCGCGCCCATAGGCTCGCTCCTGACAAGCTCCTCATCACAAACGCGGAATTTCGGAGTATGGAGGCCATGGGTATCGTTCCCCGCTGCACATGGTGCCGAAGGTGTCTGGCGGTTGGAGGCCGTGCGGGGACTACCGCCGCCTTAACGAGGCCACGACTGCTGACCGTTACCCTATTCCCCACATACAGGACTTCTCCAAGATCGACCTAGTCCGGGGATATCACCAGATCCCTGTGCGACCGGAGGATGTCCCCAAGACGGCAATTATCACCCCGTTCGGGTTCGAGTTCCTACGGATGCCCTTCGGCCTCAAGAACGCCGCGCAGGCCTTTCAGCGCCTGATGGACATCGTGGTGCGCAGGCTCAACTTCTTGTTTGTCAACTTGGACAACATCCTCATGGCAAGTCGCTGGCGTGAGGAACACTGCGCCCACCTGCGTCTACTCTTCCAGCTCCTCAGTGACCATGGCCTCGTAATTAACTCTGGCAAGTGCCAATTCGGCCTTCGGGCCATCAACTTCCTGGGGCATCGGGTGACACGGCACAGAGCAATGCCTCTGCCGGACAGGGTTGAGGCAATCCGCCAGTTCCCGCGGCCTGCTACGGTACGTGGCCTCCGTGAGTTCGTAGGGATGGTCACATTTTATCACCGGTTCGTTCCGGCGGCTGTCGAACTTTTGCGGCCGCTTGTTCAGTTGCTGACGGGAAAGCAGCAGCAGATAGTGGGACGCTGTCGCCATGGCGCCGTTTGAAGGGGCGAAGGAGGCATTGGCTCAGGCGACTATGCTCTTGCATCCTTCGGCCGACGCCCCCACACCTGCTTACGGTGGTCGACCGTTTTACGCGGTGGCCATCCCGCTCACGAACACTTCAACGCAGTGGTGTGCTCATGCCCTCGTAGCAGCCTGGATTGCCCGCTTTGGGGTTCCACTGCACATCAGACTTTTGAGAAGATCTCCTTGCGCTCCTCTGCGCCGGTCAGCAACCCTGTAGCGACGGTGGACAATCTTTCCTCAATACTATACATCAAATTATTTTCAGGAAGAATGTGCTTCTCATGTGCTGGTTACCTCTTAACCTGGAGCAACCTCTGCTAAAACTTTTGAAAACGACTAGACAGAGATTGAGGCAAAAGGAAATCAGCCTTCAAATTAAAAAGGTTTATAAAACCCCAAATCTCCCCATACCATTCCAGTTATCTTTCATCTTCGAAAACTGCTCAACTCGGCCACGCCAAGGGAAAATTACATTATCTGTTCAATTGGGCAACTTTCTTTTATGCTAACTGCTAATGACAGGAGGGTATAATTACACTACGCAGTTTCTAATTACATATAGAAACTACAAAGAATACAGCATCCACATTTCCCCACCTGCAAATCATAATCTGATCTCAATCTTTAATCCTGCTTCCTAAAACGAGAATAGTGCAAATACTTGCACCGCTAGGATAGACCAACTAGCAAACGAAAAAGCTGTTAAATACTAAATGCATCCGAACAAAGTCATATATGATTCACACTGAATTTTTTGGGAGTACATCAAGTAATCTTTCATAGCATCCACTTTATGATACGCATGTCCAAAAATAAACTACAAGCCTGCACTTTTTGGGGTGAAAGAGGAAAACCACGATGTTACATGGAGAATGTGCAAACTCCACATAGACAGCACCTGAGGTCAGGACTAAACCCAGGTGTCTGGCACTGTGGTGCAGCAGCTCTACCAGCGGCGCCACTGTGCCACCCACTGCAGGTTGAAATTTTACACAAGCAGTAAATCTCTTCAATTATAATACCCATCATTATTTTACCAATGAAGCAGATAAATAAGAGTGATTGTGAACATATGTTAAGACAACTGTGTAAAAGTTAACTTTCCGACAGGAAAGAAATTACTGATTGTCAGATACATGCACCAGTCAATTGTATGATCTACAAGAGTGCACAACATTTTAGGGTCGAGGACCAAATCATCAATACAAATCACTTGCACTAAATATCTGTACCTTGTTGCGTGTTTAAAAAAAATCAAATTTTTGAAGGCAAAAACTAGAGGAGAATAAAGACCTAGCTTGTTCATATGGTTGTGGAACTTTTCAGTGATGATTGAAGGGGACTGATTGGGTCTCTGGTCATGGAGAAAATGAAGGGCACGTGTTTTTCATACATTGAGGACTGATATGCTTAAAATGTATTGAATTTAAACAGAAAAGATTGATATGTGGAACAAAAATCCCATTGCTGAAGGAACTCAGTAGATCAAGCAGTATCTGTGGAGAGTTGGTGGGAGGGTTGGAACAAGGACTGTTCCATAGAGATAACATAAATATAGGCATAGCTGGGGCCCACTCCAGTGCCCATGGTTCTAGATTTGATTTGTAAAAATTGTGAAGAATTGAAAGTCAAGCTGTTCAGAGTAATAAATTCTTCCTAGCAGTTAGGTGTCCATCGAGAGAAACTTATTGGGTCTTTGTTTCAGAAAACAGAGGGCCCCCCAACCCCTTCCTGATTGTGAGAGAGGTGTATAAAGATGATGTCCACAATGAAAATGAAGTGTTAGAGCCAGGGAATTGGAAGCTGTCAAAACACAAGAGGTGTGCTGAATGTAGCTGGGAAGGCACTGAACAAGGCAAAGCAGGATAGAGTTGAGGCATAGTGACAAGTACAGTCACATAAGAGCAGCCAGACGTAACAGGTCCTATCTGTGGAGTAGATTTAAATTAACAGAATGAAAGATTAGAGAATTATGAAAGTTTCACTCAATGGTGAAGGGGCATGGGAGTGAGAAATTTGGTGCCCACGGGTAGAATAGGCAGAAATAACCACCATATTTTTTTTTTTAAACCTAGATGAGGACTTAATGAATCATAGCCAGTGGGTATATGTAGGATAGTAGGATTAACCCCGAGCTCATTTTAGCCAGTTCATGGGCTGAATGGTCTTCTCTGCCTTTATTTTCTATGATTCTGAGAAAAACCATGATTTAAAAAAACAATTTGTTTACCAACTAGAAATTGGTTAGACAGAATTTGCTGACCAACTATCTTTCATTCTACTGGGATTACATGCTGGACATCTGCTTGTCAGCAAATGAAGTTTACTGCTATTGCTGTTGACTTCAGTTAATTATTTTGAGATGAGTTTGGAGATGGAGACATGGTAATTGAATGATACAAAGTTGATTAGTTTGCGTTGCCAACCAGCCAGTGCAAGCTGGGTGATGATAATCTTCACAATTACAAGGTTTGCGTCCATTTCATTGAAGGTTGTTACACTTCTTAAAAAGAACGGCTGCACTTTAAACAGCTTTAAACATTAAAATAAATGTCAACACCCACATGAAAGAACTGGAATGACCTCCCATCTAATGGACTTTACTTGGTTACTGTGGTGTGGTCAGAAAGATATAGAATGCACTAGAGCCCTAAAATTTCTACCTAATCCAATCTCAAATGATCTTTGTATGCTTTCTGTGCATTACTTTACCAGTGTCAAACCTTTCAACATTTCTGGTCTACCATCAAGCTCCCTTTATAAACTAATTGTTGTTCCAGCCTGAATTGTTGGGATGCGTTCTATGAAACAGACTTAATTCCAAATCTACATGCCCCAATGAAATCATGGATAATTTGTGACACAATTCTATCTGCTCACATTTGCCCCATCAAAGCCTCAATTTTTATCTAAATGTGCAGTTATTAAAGGAATGAAAAATTAGCAAGATTAAATGGTCCCAGATTAAAAACATATTTCTCCATAACGTAATAGTTTTTTCCAAGTGATAAAGGCATTTCAATAAACACCTCAGGCAAAATTTGTTTACTCTCAGATAATATCCAAGTGAATCACATACCTTGAAGTGATGTTGAATATTGCACTTGCACTGTTGTCTGATCTGTTTAGCACACGTTCGTTTACAAATGCTGGGTGGACAGAGAGAGAAGGATCTATCAAGCTAGTAGAGAATTCCTATTCTTGCTGCACTAGAGAGCATCCCAGGACAGCAACAAGAAGTGTAGAAGGTCTAGCAGCGTTGGGAAGTGCTCTTTGTAGGCTGTTGAGTAGGCACAAACTTCTGTTTCGGATCAAGTTTTCAGCTGTAGTTTGCTCTTTGGTTGTTGTTCAGCGTAATTTTCTATTTCTCAACGTGATCCGAACTTGAAGCAGCAGTTTCAGATGGTAAATTCAGGTATATTTCACTTCATACTGGAAAGACAATAGAATCAATGTTAAAATTGGAAGTGCAGGAAGCACTGACGGTTAAACAGCATTGGAAAGAATCAGATCCAGCATTTCGGGTCAAGGAATCTTTACATAACCATTTGATAACTTTGCTCCATTTCAAAAATGATTGAAATGCAAGTCTTTAAACAGTTTTAAAAGTCAAGGAAACCCCACAGCAAGTTGAGCTGCTCCAATAAAAACTGAGCCATTAAGAGCTCAAAATTGGAACCTTTTGCACAATAGAGAAACGTACAAGATGTACACGTTTATTGTAAGTAAATTAGGGGTTGTTGATTTATTGTAAGGACACCATACCTTACTTGCAGTTTCTATATCTCTTTTGAATCTGCTCTCAGAACATCCATGATATCTTCACTCCAGCAAGTATGGATTTCCCCTACAGTTGCAGATGCAACCCTAATCCATGTCGCCTCTGTAATCCAGTTTTGCTCTTTTCCCCCTCCTCCCTGACAAAACAGGGGGTGAGTTACCCTGCTACCACCTTTCTCCCCATCAGTCTCCATATCCAAACCCCCATTCTTTGCCATTTCGACCACATTCAATGCAATCCCACCACCAGTCCCACCTTCACACCTCTACCCCTATCTGCTTTTTTGCACTCTTCATGATTCCTTTATTTCCTCAACTATTTCCACCCTGCCCCGATCCAGTTGTCCCCTGCAACCACAGGAGGTTCAACATCTGTCCCTACACCTCTCATCTCCATTCGCTGCCCTTGATTTAGCCTCTTCTACATTGGCGAGGCCAAGCATAAACTAGGCCGCGATTTAACGCTACACAGTGCTTTGTCCACCAAGGCCTGATGATCTGCTGTGTGGTAACCATTCTAGTTACCCTTCCCGTAGGGTTCTTTCTGTCCATGGCCTCATTCATTGCCAGAACGAGGCCACACGCAAAGTTGAATATGAGCACCTCATATCCCGCTTGAATAGCTTACAATGTAATGGTATGAATTATGCTGAAACAAGGAACTGCAGATGCTGATTAATACACAAAATGACACAAAGTGCTGGAGTAACTCAGTGGATCAGGCAGCATCTCTGGAGAACATGGATAGGTGATGTTTTGTGTTGAGCCCCTTCTTCAGACTGATTGTAGAGGGCAAAAAGAAAGATGGAAGAGGGGAGAGGCAGGACAAGACATGGCAGGTAATAGTTGAAGAACAGTGGGGGGGGGGGGGGGGGGATTGATCGACAGATGATTGGAACAAACAAATAAAAGCAGAAAGTTAAGAGGCAGGATTGAAGAGTTGTACACTGTGAAGACAGAGGGAGGAAAGTAGCAAGAGGGGAGAAATAGGTAGGAGTTACTGACTTTGCTGCCCTCAGCCTTCTCCACTGCCAGAGTGAGGCCACATGCAAACTGGAAGAACAGTACCTTATTCTGCTTGGGTCACCTATATCGAGCACATGAACATTTTGAATTCTCCAATTTCAGGTAAAATGCCCCAGCGCCCTTCTCATCTACCCAGTTTCCCACACGTGCACGCACTTCCTCCCAAACCCATTTCCTTTCCCTTCTCCATAATCAAAATCCCCCATTTTTATTTTCCACCTCTACCCCATTTCAAGATGTGTAGATAAGATTACAGAATGTAAAAAGCAACACCCGTGAAGGCAAAGGGATGGCTGACTTTAATCCCAACAGTAATTAGGATTCTGTTGGTGCAAAAGGCATTAACACGGCAGAATTTCTTGAAGCAGCAAGAGGATAGTCCAACTCAAGGAGGGAATATATTGGACCTTGCATTAGAAAATGAGCATGGCCAGGTGAAAGGTGTTTCAGTGAAAGAATATTTTTGGAACAATGTTCACAACTACATAAATTTTAAGATAGTTATGAATATGGATAAGTCTGGACTTCGGGGAAAGTAGTGAATTAGGGCAAGGCAGATTATAACACAAGGCAGGAGCTAGAGAGAAATAATTGGGAGCAGCTGACATTAGACAAGTTCACACATCATTCATGTGGGAGTAGTTTAAAGACTAACTAATTAGAGTGAAGGACGGGCCACATGTTCCAGTAATGAGAAGGAATAAGGATGGCAAGGTAAGGGAACCCTGGATGAAGAGGATGACTGAATTTGGTCAATAAGGAAGCATGCGTTAATGTTTAAAAAGATGCAATCTGACAGATTCTTCGAGAAAAATGAATCAAACCGGAACGAACACAAGAAGGGAATTTGAAAGGCCAAAAGGACCCATGAAATGTAATTGGCAAGTCAGATTAAAGAAAATCCCCAGGCATTTTATAACATACATGAAAAACAATAGGATAACACTGGGAGAACGTAGGACCACTCAAGGTTAACTGAGAGAATTTATGCTTAAAATACGAGGATGTAGGAATGGTACTAAGTGAGTACGTTGCATCTGTATTCACCATGGAGAAGGACATGAGGACAGCGAGATCAGTGTGGGGAATATTAATATGCTAGGACAGTTTGAAATCAAGAAGGTGGTGGCGTTGGATCTCTTAAAAGCACTAAATTAAGATTGATAAATCCCAGGTTATGGAAAGAAGCAAGAAAGGAGATTGCAGGGGTCTTAACAAAGATCTTTACATTTTCCAATGCCACAGGCAAGATCTCGGAGGACTGGAGAGCAGCCAATTTTGCTACCATGTTTAAGAAACTGTAGATAAACCATGAAATAATAGGCTGGCAAGCCTCATGACAATGGTAGGGAAGAAAATAGGGAGGATTCTTCAGCATGGAATTTACTTGCATTTTGAAGAGAATGGGTTAATTAGGGAAAGTTAGCACATTTTTATCCGTAGAAAGTATTTTTGAAAAGGTGATGGAGGTGATTGATGAGAGTAAAGCAGTGGATGTTGTCTACATGGATTGTAGAAAGGCAAAAGGTTGAGGATTTTAGATAGGCACATTGATAAGGATCACATGCAAGAGGATATTAGTTTAACATGGCAGCATGTTCGACACTGACATTGTGGACCACAGGTCTGTTCCTGTGCAGTACTGTTCTAGGTTTCCTTCCATCCTCCACCCCTCCCTCTTGTTTTTGAAGTGTACAACACAGGAACAGGCCCCTCGGACCAGTGTCAATGCCAAACATGATGCTGAGACCAATTCCTATCTGCCTACACATAATCCATATCCCTCCATATCCATGTGCCTAACTAAAAGTCTCCTAAATTACACTATTGCATCTGCTTCCACCACCACCACCACTGGCAGCACACCACCATTTATGCAAAAAACATGCCCTGCACATCTCCTTTAAACTTTGTCCCTTTCACCTTAAAGCTATGCTCTTTAGTATTTGATATTTCAATCTTGGCAAAAAGATTATGTCCCTCTTCCCTGTCAATGCCTCGTAGTTTTATACACTTCTATCAGGTCTCCCCTCAACCTCTGGCATTCTAGGGGAAACGATCCAAGTCAGTCCAACCTCTCCCTGTAAACAATACCTCTAGATCATTCCAATAAATCTTCTCTACACCATCTCCAAAACCATCACATCCTTACTGTAATGGATGAGCAGAACTGCACGCAATACTCAAATGCAGCCTAACCGAAATCCAATAAAGCTGCATCATGACTTCCTGACTTTTATACTCAATGCCCGATCTATGAAAGCAAGAATACAATATGCCTCCTTTACCACCCTATCAACTTGTGTTTCCACTTTCAGGTAGTTATGAACTTGGATCCTAAGATCTCTCTGTACATCAATGCTGTTAAGGGTCATGACATTAATTGCATATTTTCCCCTCACAATTGACCTCCCAAAGTGCAACACCTCACACTTGCTCAGATTAAACACTACCTGCCATTTCTTGAGCTGATCTATATCCAGTGTATACTTTCATAGCCTTCCTCAGAGAGCGACTGCAACAAATTTCGTGACAACTACAACCCATCTACATTTACATCCATGTAATTTAGGTATATTATAAGCAACAAAGGTTCCAGCATAGATCCCTGCAGAACTCCATTGGTCAGACCTCCAGTCTGAATATTGTTCTCTCACCACAACCTTTGGTTTTCTACCAGTAAAAGCCCTGTCCCACAGTACGAGTTCATTCCAAGAGTTCTCCCGAGTTTGCCCCGATTCGAACTCGGAGATTTACAGTAATGGCCACTCGTCGGTGCTCAGGGCTCTCGTGGACATTTTTCAACGTGTTGAAAATTCTTCACGAGTCTTCACGTGCTTACCTGCCATTAGCGAGTCTTCCCAAGTACCTGCCGTTCGCGTAACGAGCCGCTAGAAGACGTCCCCGAGCTCCGACGTACCCGCTACGTTCATTCTCCATGCTTCCTACGAGCTGGATTTTTTTTAAACTCGGGAGAGCTCTTGGAATGAACTCGTGCCGTGGGACAGGGCTTTTAGCCAGTAATGAATCCATGTGAACAAGTCACTGTTAATCCCATGCATCTTCATTTTCAGGATCAGCTAACCATGGGAGACTTTATCAAGTGCTTTACTAAAATGTATCCACAGCCCTACCGTTATCAATCACCATCACCTCCTCAAAAAACAAAGTTAGTAAGACATGACCTGCCAAGCACAAAGCTTTGCTGACTGCCCCCAACTTATTTTTTTTGAATGAAAATGAAACACATCCTGGAGAATTCTTTCAATAGCTTCCCTAACACCGAGGCTCATCAGTATATAATTTTATCAAATCTCTCTACATCCCTTCTTAAACAAAGGAACAACTTTGGCTACTCTCCAGTGCTCCAAGACCTTCCCTGTGACGAGAGAAGACAAAGATCTTCGTTAAATCTCCTGCAATCTTTATTGCTCTCTCAATAACCCAGGACTGATTCCATCAGGCCCTGATAATTTATCCACCTTACTACTCCTCAAGAGCGCTAACACCACTTCCTTTATCTCAAACTGTCCTTGCATATTAATATTCTTCACACTGATCTCATCCATTACATCCTTCTCCTTGGTGAAAACAGATGCAAAGTACATGTTTAGTACTTTGCCTACATCCCTTGACTCGAAGCATAAATTTCCTCCCTTGCCTCTATTTCACATTACAAATCTCCTATTCAGTCTTTATCCGATTCCATATCTGTACTTCCCAATCAACTTCACCTCCATCCATTATTACTATCTCCCTCATCTGCCAACCATCCCTTCCTCATCCAGAATCCACCTCCAGAACAAGGGCTCACAGTTTAAGGACAAGGGGAAAATCCTTTAGGACCGAGATGAGGAAAATATTTTTCACACAGGTGAATCTCTGGAATTCTCTGCCACAGAAGGTAGTTGAGGCCAGTTCATTGGCTATATTTAAGAGAGAGTTAGATGTGGCCATTGTGGCTAAAGGGATCAGGGGTATGGAGAGAAGGCAGGTACAAGATACTGAGTTGGATGATCAGCCATGATCATATTGAATGGCGGTGCAGGCTCGAAGGGCCGAATGGCCACTCCTGCACCTATTTTCTATGTTTCTATCATTTCCCATTTTTGCCCCATCCCTTCCCCTCAACCCTCTTTACGAGCATCTTCTCCTCTACTCCATTAGTTTGAAGAAAGGTCCAAATTCAAAACACCACCTGTGCATTTCACTCTACGGATGTCTGACCTGCTGAGTTCCTCCAGCACTATTGTTCAACATCCAGCATCTGGAGTCTCTTGTGTCACCATTAATCACAGCAATAGCTTCATAATAGCTTATCATTCGTGGATTAGTATTTTTAAAGAGTGATATACAAGTAGCAATACTAATAAGAATAAAACAAAATGTTTAGGCAACCGAAACAGTAGCCAGTGTAAAGAATAAAAGCATGCTATAGATTAACTGGACTGTGCGTATCTTTTGGGATTAAAGCACCACATCCACAACACCTATTGATTGTTCCAATTGCTTGTAATTCCCTACAGGGTTACATGGTGGCAAAATAAAATCACAGACCACAGGGTAGAGAGTTTGATTTCTCCTCGTATAAATTACCTTATCTTGCTAGCTTCCAGAATTTAACCCATGCTAGGAAGGAATGGGATGGAGAAATGTTTTGTTTTTGATCAGTGACTCCACATCAGTGACTCCAGAGAATAAAACATTATAGTTTAAACAATAATATTTTATTCTTAATGTTTTAATAGACAATAGGTGCAGGAGCAGGCCATTTGGCCCTTCAAGCCAGCACCGCCATTCAATGTGATCATGGCTGATCATCCTCAATCAGTACCCCGTTCCTGCCTTCTCCCCATATCCCCCGACTCCGCTATTTTTTTTAAGAGCCCTATCTAGCTCTCTTGAAAGCATCCAGAGAACCTGCCTCCACCGCCCTCTGAGGCCAAGAATTCCACAGACTCACCACTCTGTGAGAAAAAGTGTTTTCTCATCTCCGTTCTAAATGGCTTACTCCTTATCCTTAAACTGTGGCCCCTGGTTCTGGACTCCACCAACATCGGGAACATGTTTCCTGCCTCTAGCGTGTCCAAGCCCTTAACAATCTTATATGTTTCAATGAGATCCCCTCTCATCATTCTAAACTCCAGAGTGTACATGCCCAGCTGCTCCATTCTCTCAGCAGATGACAGTCCAGCCATCCCAGGAATTGACCTTGTAAACCTACGCTGCACTCCCTCAATAGCAAGAAAGTCCTTCCTCAAATTAGGGGACCAAAACTGCACACAATACTCCAGGTGTGGTCGCACTGGGGCTCTGTACAACTACAGAAGGACATCTTTGCTCCTAAATTCGATTCCTCTTGTTATAAAGGCCAACATGCCATTCGCTTTCTTCACTGCCTGCTGTACCTGCATGCTCACTTTCATAGACTGATGTACAAGGGCCCCAGATCCCGCTGTACTTCCCCTTTTCCCAACTTGACGCCATTTAGATAGTAATCTGCCTTCCTGTTTTTGCTACCAATGTGGATAACCTCACATTTAAAACATAATGTTTTATGTTTTATTCTTAATTGTTTACTGTATGTGGTGTTGTTACTTGCGAGCGGAGTACCAAGGCAAATTCCTTGTATGTGTACATACTTGGCCAATAAACGTATTCATTCATATTGCATCCTCTTGCAAATAGTGTTACACTTGCAAATTAGGTTTCAATACTCCCCACTACTAAATTAACACTTAATTTAAGATTATTTTTGAAAAACAGTTGCTAGAATAAAATATGAGTGTGTAAAAAGGAACTGCAGATGCTTGTTTAAACTGAAGATAGACACAAAAAGCTGGAGCAAGGCAGCGGGTCAGGTAGCATCTCTGGAGAAAAGGAATTGGTGCCATTTCAGATGGTGACCCTTCTGCAGACGAGTGGGCTGTTAATGGAGGGCAACTATCATGCGCCAGGTCATACAATAAAGAGAGAAAATAATTGAAGGATACATAGGAGTAAAATACTATAGCATTATTTTGCTAAAATGCAATTCAGCTCTTTGGTAAAACATTCAAGCCCAAGTATAGCAATCTAACACATAAAAAAAAGAACAAAAGTTTATTGTTCCAATTTAAAATACTGTGATGAAACTTTTCCAAACCACTTACTGCTTTCCTCACCGTCTTGGTTTTTCAGACACATAAAATTGAAGTTTATTTGAAGTAATTAACTAACATTGTACTGTTCTGGAATAAAATGTCATCTTGCCCAAAATCTGCCCACTCTATTAACCTACACCTGACATTTTTCAACTTATAATGAATTATTATGTAGTCGGTCACACAATCTAATCAATAGCATACATCAGATGTGACTTACCCAGCACCAATCCTATGGAATAAAGATACTTCTCTTAACGTCTGGAGGTGGGGGGTTAAAACTTTCACTGGAAACGCTGTTTTCTGTCAAACTTTGTGATTTGCCTCTTCCTCCCTAGTTATTTTCTAAAATGCATAATACTAATACATTCCCAATCTGCTGAATGGTTGAATTGAAACTATTTCAGTTCTTTCACAACACATCACCTGATGATTACCACGATTCAGTTTTTACTTGATTTCCAGCATCTACAATATATTGTGTCAATGAATCTATTAAGCTAGAACATAGTAAATTTTCCTGAAGAATGTGATGGAAAGGATGCATGCTTTCAACATTACAGGATGATTATGCAATTATTGCTGAATGAAGAAATATCACTTTCTGGCTTTTGGCCCAGACAGAGCATATTTCTGAAAATAGTAATCGACAAGACAGACAAATGAATCCGGTTCATTTTCAGCACATTATTGAGAAGTAAGGGCTTTACAGACAATCACAAGGTAAACATGTTTGATTTGCCTGCGAGCTAGAAATAAAATTGCGACATCATGTCCAATAGAATTTGTGCTGTTCCTGGTTGCATACTAAGCATTCCCAACACTACTGGATAATCAGTTTTAATCAATGTTGTTGTTTCCACAAACTAAACCAACTGTCCCACGCATTTTGGTGAGGAGTCTCCTAATGGACCATATGTGATACAAGAGGGCAATTACAAGGTGGCTGAAGCCAATAAATGATGTAGTTTTGATTTAGACTGCTACTCAAATGGGTCCAATCATAACAGCTTATTCCTGGGTTTCGTTATATTCATGTTTATTAACAACGTGACACTCACCTCAGATTTACAAATTATGCCAGAACATTGCAAGGAAATTGATTGCAGCGGATTTGGGAAAGTGGGGCTATGATTTGAAAAATAAATTAAACAGCGCAACTATGCACATTTCAACTCTTGCAATCTATTTGGAGTAAATAGGTCTAATTGACAGGAAAGCAGCCACCAACTGCTCTAAGAAGTTTTAAATTGAATATCAGGAAAGTGGTGCAAGAATCTGGACAGATGAAAGATATGAAGTTAAAGAAAATGTAATCTTAAAGTGGCTTACACTTATGGAAAAGTTCAGTATGAAGGAGCACAAGTAGGTACAAGACAAATTAAGTAGGACATTGTTACTACGAGAGAATAATGGAGAAAAATCAAAAATGGTTCAAATGAAATATTAATCAACAGGGCCAACTCATTCCTGCAAATTAATGTTTCTCATTTCCAGTACCAAAATGGTGCAGCATGCCAAGTTAAAACCTCACTTGGAATAGAATATAACTTTAGTGAATCATTAACATTGCAATAGATGAGGTAGGTATCATAAAAACATTTAAAAGACATTTGGACAGGTACATGGATAGGAAAGGTTTAGAGGGATATGTGTCATACAGGAGGAGGTTACAGGTTTAAAGAAATTCTATCAGTGACCAAAATTAAAATTCCTGTTGACGATTCTGTGGAAACCTGCTGGGTTTCAACATAATGCATCACATTTTGTGGAGAATCAGCCCATTATTTTCAATGAATGACCCGAGCTCATCATTGGGAAGCACACTCACATCAAGCTGCCAAGTGAGTTTCTGCAACACCCAGAATTCAATAAACTATAAAAACAAACCAAATATCTTTAAAACGGCTGTTGTTCAGGGAGTGTTCACTGCTTCAAATATACACATTTTAATTGGTGCTCATTAGTGATCAATAACAATTATGAAATTAGTCTCCAATTTTAACATTGATTTCACAACTTCCAAAAATCACCGATTTATAGTCCTTCTTAAAGGATAGAACAAGCCATAATTTTATGGATTTTGACACACTAAAATGTCCAGTGCTTTATTATTATGCAGCACAAGGTTAAATACCCAGAATGCAGGAAATGGTGGAGGTTGCCAACAATAAAGGTTGACATTCTAAAAGATGGTGCGTATCCACCCACACTACTACAATTGTGGAAAGCTAGAATGATCATGTCAAAGTAACTCACAAGAACTTGAAATTTCTGATTGACCAGCTACTCAGAAATTAAGCTGTAAAAACAAATTGTTATAATCTCACCATTGAAATATATCAAAGAAAAGTATATTGATGCAACTGAAAACAGCACACTGTTTTTCAAATAAACAGCTTTCCATATTTATTCCCAAGATGTTCTGCTGTTTTTGATGCTGGGTATAGTGCTGGTGGAGATACAGAAAAGGGGTGGGATGTGGCAGTGTTACAAGTTGACAATCTGGATAAGAATTTTAACACACATTGTTTTAGCCTCAGTACTAACAATAGACAAGACCACAGGGTGGCTTAATGGTTAATTCACTGAACAACGTTGATATCCCTGGACTACAGGCCTGGAAAGAAGCTTAAAAATGTCATCATCAAGGCTAAGGAATGTAAACTCATAAATAAAACTGGAACAAAACTAGCGACAGTAATCAAAACCACTAAAACACGAAATTATACAAACTCAGCTGGCTCAACAAAATATGCTCTCCACCTGAAGTGTCACCCATTCCTTCTATCCAGAAATGCTGCCTGTCCCGCTGAGCTACTCCAGCATTTTGTGTCTATCTTCCATGTAAACCAGCATCTGCTGTTCCTTCTTACACAAAATACTGTACCCCAGTTTCAACTCCAAACACTATTGTAATCGGCTCTTAACTATTCCCAAGTGGCCTAGCGAGCCACTGAGCTCAGGAAGCAATCAAGGGTGCCAAATATTTTGGTCTTGTCTGTGACACCATGTCCCATCATTGAACAATCCAACAAAAACAAAGAATAAACTTGGTCCCCAATGCACACATGGAGATTGCAGCAACAGCTTCTGATTAACAACTACAAGTTGGTACTCAGATCCACTCGTTCTACTCAACCCCTTAACACAAGCAGTCTTTCACACAGCCTCTCAAGCCTGCCACACCACTCAATATGATCATAGCTGATCTATGTTGCACCCCGTTCTATGGCAGCTTCCCATAAACCGAGCTACCTCTATTTTTTTCAAATATCTATTGTCACCTAAATGCATGAAATGATCTAGCTTTAGCCACCCTCTAGGCAATTAATTTTAGAGATTCACTACCCTCTGAAGAAATTGCTACACACCTCAGTTTTAAAAGGCCAAAGCCTTATTTTGTAACTGTCACCATGCATGTGCAAACATCTCAGTATCTATGTATAAGAAGGAACTGCAGATGCTGGAAAATCGAAGGTAGCCAAAAATGCTGGAGAAACTCAGCGGGTGAGACAGCATCTATGGAGCGAAGGAAATAGGCAATGTTTCAGGTCGGTTCGACCCAAAACGTTGTCTATTTCCTTCGCTCCATAGATGCTGCCTCACTCACTGAGCTTCTCCAGCATTTTCATCTCACTATCTACCTTGTTAAGCTCCTTTAGGATATTCTATGTTTGAATAAGGTCACCCTTCATTCCTCTCAACTCCAAAGAATGCAGACTCAAACTGTCTAGCCTTTCTTGACAGGGCAACCATCTCACCCCAGGAATTAGCTCAGTGGACCCTCTTAAGCCAACAATGGCTGTCATGCCATGACAACATTTTCTATCAACCAGAGATTGGGACATTTTAAATACACACAAGATAGCCTTAACCATGTAACTACTATTCAAAACGTCTTAATTCTTCTTAATTAATTACACAAGCTGACAAAAGCATTTCAGCAAAGACTTGAACTGGCTCCCCATGCTGGAAGTTGACTGGAACTTTAAAATTGTGAACACCGACATAATTTTTTTTAAACTAACAAACCAGGATACAACACAAGAGCCATGCAGAGTGGGCCTATTCAACATTTCCTAAATTACCACCCCCTATTTCAGTCCAACCCGACTCCTCAATCAAGTAAAACATCCTTCCTGTATCTACCCTCTAAAGCCTCGTTTATCAAGGTTAAACCGTATAAATTCTAACGTCAATGTTTGAAGTTGGCTGTAAATATAAGATTAACAATTAACAATGTCACACTATTTCCAACCATAAACCCGAGAGAAGCTATTCAATTAATCAAATACACGTATTCTAGTTTAGCAGTATAATTACACTTCCTAAACCTTTGTTCTGTATTTAATCCTGAAATGGACAACACAGGAATGTATAACAATATTTAACGCAACACTTGACAGATTAAGAAGGAAATCTACTTTCCAGTGAAACACAATACTGCATGTATCGCTCGTGCTTCTTCTAATCTTGTTTACAGTCAGCTAACGAGGTTGCGCAATTCCGCCTGCAAGTGCAGAGGGTTGATATTCCGGGCCACAGGGGAGGAGGAAGCAGGCGCGGTGCACCGTGGTATTTGTAGTGCCACACGACAAACGAACGCCCCACCCGCCCGGAAACGGAAGCCATCGCCACGAAATCCCGCCCCTCTACCCGCACGTGATTGGTTCTCCGCCACATCCATCAACGTCAACCCCATAAAAGGCGATCGACACGCACGTTAAAAAAAAAATTCATGCGGTAGAGGGGGAGAGAGAGAGAGAAAGAGGGAAAGAAAATGAGAATGGAGGCAGGAGTCTGAGGAAAGGGAGGGCGCGGGGGCGTCCGTACTGGGGGCTGCCGGCGTCGAGCAACATGACGGACAATAACAGCAGCAGCGACGGCAGCGGCAGCAGCTCCCCCCGCGGTGGCGCAGCTCAGCGGCCGAGGGCCAGGCGCCGGCCCGTGGACTCGCAGCGCCACCGCTCCCCCTCCCGCCCGCCCCGACACGCACCGCCGGCTTCACCGCATCCTCGGCCTGTGCGGGGAGAGGATGGGAGACGGGCGCCGGCCGGCGGAGCCCCCGATCCCCGCTACTCACCCCAACAGCAGAAGCACTCCAGCGCCGCCATAAGCAGCACGGCACATGACGTAGCGATCCGCCCGGATCTCGCGATGACGCCCGCGGCAGCCGCCAAATCCCGCGCGAGGAGGGGAGGAGTGAAGGGAAGAGGAAGGGGAGGAGTGAAGGGGAGAGGAAGGGGAGGAGTGAAGAGGAAGGGGAGGAGTGAAGGGGAAAGGAAGGGGAGGAGTGAAGGGGAGGAGTGAAGAGGAAGGAGGGGGGAGGGAAGAGTAGGAGCAAAGATCCTAGTAGGAGGGGCAAGAAGAAGCGAGGGAAGACAGGAAGGGGAGAGAGGGGGAAGGGAAGCGAAGGAGGGAAAGGAGGAGGAGGGGCAAGAAGAAGAAAGGGTAGATAGAGTAGGAGGAAGGGAAATTCATGGCGGCAAAATTAAGATCAAACTTTACATGGGACTATTGCATGCAAGGAACACAAATGTTTAAATGATTAAATACATATGGCAAAGGGAGGAGGGGGAAGGGAAGAGAGGAGGAAAGGTGGAGGAGAGGAAGGGGGAAGGAAATGAGGGAAACGGCACAGAAAGAGGGAAAGGATGACCAGAGGTGGAGGGGGGGGGATGAGAGTGAAAGGAAGAGAGGCAGGGATTAGAAAGGGAAGAGGAGGAGGGGACAAAAGAAAAGGACGAGTAGGAGGTGAAGAGAAAGGAGGAAGGGAAGAGAGGTTGGGGGTAGGGAAGAGAATAAGAGATTGAAGCAACAAGGAGGAAGGGGGGAGATGTGGAGGAGACGGGAAACGAGGAGGAGGAGGAAGGGAAGGATCACTCTGCCTGGGATGCTCTCCTGGGTCAACTTGTGCTGTTACATATCTTTAATGAAGGTGCAGTGAAAAGCTTTGTTTTGCATGCCATCTAAATCAGCTCAAACTTACAATAGATGGACCAAAGGGGAAGATACAGAGTGCAGAATATAGTTCTCAGCATTATAGCGCATCAGTTCCTTGTACCAAGTCCAATGTCCTCAATGGGGTAGAGGTGAATCGAACATTGGCTCAGCTTATGGAAGGACTATTCAAAAGCCTGATAACAGAGGGGGAGAAAGTATGTGAAAGTTTGTAGGATGAAAAAGTGGAGAACATAGAACTGGTGTGAATAGGTGATCGATGGTCGGTGTGGACTCAGTGGGCCTAAGAACAAGTTTCCATGCTGTATCTCTAAGCTAAACTAGTTTGGTCCCTGGAGTAAATAAGCAATTAACGAGGCAACCTATTAATTTTCTGTCAGGATGAAATGGAAGGCTTCCTGGTTTTCAAGTCTGATTCCTTGGTTTGGTCAGAATATCACGATGCAGTTTAACAAAGCAAGAAGCAATCGCACATTTTTCTGGAAGATGAGAAATAAAATGACTGTGCATCACTGTCATTGGCTTTTATTTGGAAATAGGTTATGATGCTAAAGATGATTTAAAAAAAAATAAAAAGTTAATGATTTCACCCAAGCCTTGGAACTGCAAACCAGAGCACACAAATATCATTTAGGCGGGGTTATAATTAATATGAAGACAAACTATTAATAAATCTTTGGAAATGTCTAATAGAATTCAAAGGTATTGTTTTGAAGGAAATTAATCACCCACTACATTCATGTTAACTGTATTCAATCACAATCCATTATTTGATCATATAACCAAATGGATAACCAACTTATCCATAAAGAATAAAGGGATCAAGTGTCTCCCTGTTGGAGTACAGGGGGGTTGAGGAGTATACTTAAGAGGGAAATCAGGGGGACAAAAAGGGCATGGGATAGCTCTGGCAGACAAGATTAAGCAGAATCCAAAGAGACTGTATAAATATATAGTTTCTATATACAGCATCTGTGGAGAGAGATGGACAGACAACGTTTCTCGTTTGCCCATCTCCCTCCACAGATGTTGCCCGCACCTGCTGAGTTTGTCTAGCCCTTTATTTATAGACCAGGGAATGCAAGCAATGCTGAGAATCTCAAAGATCCTGAGGACGTTTATGGGACTTTGATAGTCAATGGGAGATATATACAGTCATGAGATTGCAGTAAGTCATGTTATTCAGAGAATAAGATTATTATGATTTTATACATTTCTCTGAAGTGTGCACCTGAGCTGAAGATTATGACATTTACAAGTGGTGTGGAATTGTTAAAATATTATAGGATTGACAATTTCTAAAAGCAGACCATGGGAAGATGTATAAGGTCACCAGCGAAGATTCATGATAAACTCATCGTTCAGGAAGATATTACATATGCTGACTACATATTTCAGGGTAAATAGACATTTGTTTCTTTCATGAAATTTAGATGCAAGGGAAAGAGGTCTGAAGATGAAGGTGAAGATTGAAAGGTCTTAAACATTACTGATATTTCAATCCACTTTCTAAAATCCCAATGGCAAATGTCTAAGTTTAGAATTTTCAGAACACTCTACATATGAAACAAGAGCTTTGGTATCATTAATGTAATAACAACCAGCAGATGCTGGTTTACCAAAGAGAGAGAGACAATGTGCTGAGTAACTCAGCAGGTCAGGCATCATCACAGGAGAACATGGATAGGTGATGTTTCGGGTCGGGCCCCTTCTACCCGAAACGTCAAACATTCATGCTCTCCGGAGATACTGTCTGACCCACTGAATTACTTCAGCATTTTGTGTCTTCCTTTGGTATTATGAAATTCCATCTCACCAATATAATGATTTCAATTTGATTTCGTAAATTGTGGGTTTGATCAGGCTCCTTCTGTATTTATACTGACCTGATGGGCTCCTGAATATAGTTCAAATGGTGGAACACACTCTCAATCTTTGCCATTGGCTTCCGCAACATGGCATCTGTGTTACATCAGAAACGTTTTTATTTAAACATTAATTTTTCAACATTGAGTGCCAACGGGTGAGATGACATTTCTGCATGGCTTACCAGTTCTCTTCAGAGTCAACCAGTGGACCTATAGTTACCCGTTGATCAGACCAGGTGAGAATTGGCAGATTACTAACGAAAGGATATTTGTGATGCAGATGGATTTTACAAAAATCTAATAACCTTTGCAGTCACCATTGATAAGATTAGTCGTTATCATTCTTTTCCAAATTAAGTTAATTTAAATTCCACTGCTGCCTTAAAGGGATTTGAACTCAGATGTCGGCATTGTTAGTTCAGAGTCGGGGACTGCTAATTAAGTAGTTTAACCACTGCTCCATCATTGTACCCTAGTGTTGACATAAGATGAAACCAAACCAGCTCGTCTGACGTCTTCACTGTGAGTGATAATACATCTGTAACCCAGCTGACTGGAGCAACAAATTATATTCCTCTTGGGCATCATGTGGCACAGCGGTAGAGTTGCTGCCTTACAGTACAAGACACCCAGGTTTGATCCTGACTACGGGTGCTGTCTGTACGGGGTTTGCACGTTCTCCCTGTGACTGGGTGGGTTTCCTCCCATACTTCAAAGACATGCAGGTTTGCTAGTTAATTGGCTTCTGTAAATTGCCCCCAGTGTGTAGGATAGAGCTAGTGTAGGACGGGGTGGTGGTTGGTCGGCATGGACTCGGTGGGCCGAAGGGCCTATTTCAGCGCTGTATCTCTAATGTCTCTGTCAAATAATGGATATGTCATATGGTCAGCAGCAATTCACCAGTAATTGGGACATTCAAAGATACAGACTAAGGTCAAATTCTCTATTGGAATTTGACATTGCCACTATATCTACTGCGTCATAGTTTTACCAGCGACGCACATCCCCAACTACATCCTCAGACAACAAAATGAAAAAAAAAACACAGACTAGCTGGTCAAAAACAGCTACATGCAGCAAGGGTATTCAGGAGCAGAAGCCCTGACCAATTCTCCTCTCCCTTTTCAAGAGATGAATTTCTACCACTGTTCCAGCTGAGATCAGTTAGACCTGTGATTATACCAGGGACATATTCCAATATATCTGCGTGTCTTTAGTAATTAAGATCACGGGCATCAGGCAATCCTTGATTAGTTCAATTTCTTTCAAGCTGTGACTGAACGATAATTCATGCAGGTTTGTCAGCATCCACAGCTGTACATAGATAAGAACTATATTCTGTGCTCTGAGAACTATATTCTATATTCTGCACCCCGTATCTTCCCAAAGATAGACACAAAGTGCTGGTGTAACTCAACGGGTGAGGCAGCATCTCTAGAGAAAAAGGATCGGTGACATTTCAGGTTGGAACCCTTCATCGGACATATCCTTTTTCTCCAGAGATGCCACCTGACCCGCTGAGCAACTCCAGCACTTTATCTCTATCTTTCGTATAAACCAGCAGCTGCAGTTCTTTGTTTCACCCTGTATCTTCCCCTTTGCTCAACCTATTGTACCTGAGTTTGACTTGATTTATATATGTAAACCTAAATGTGGAAAAGACACAAAAAGCTGGAGTAACTCAGCAGTCCAGACAACATCTCTGGAGAAAAGGATAAGGTGACGAGACCCGAAACGTCACCTATTTCGTTTCTCCAGAGATGCTGTCTGATCTGCTGAGTTACTTCAGATTTTTGTGTCTATATTCGGTTTCAACCAGCATCTGTAGTTGCTTCCTACACCTAAATGTGTGACGATCAATCTTACTTCTGCTGAATCTGGCTAGGGTGTAACAGTATGGGGATATAAAGCTCATTGTGCAGAAGGAAATACTTGTCAATGAAAAAGAGTGCAGATGCTGGAAAAGAGAAAATGTTAGAAACACTCACCAGGTCAGCATCTGTGGAAAGAGAATCAAGGTTAACATTTTCGATCTGAGACCCTTCGTAAGAACTTGGAATTAAATTGGAACTGAGACTAACATAGTTTCTCTCTTTCCCAACTCCATCTCTCCATGAGAATACAGTGGTAAGGGAATCCAATGGATATAATTCCCCAAAGCAGCTTATGCACACTTGGCTAAATACTGATTAATAGTTTGGTTTAGATAGACACAAAATGCTGGAGTAACTCAGCGGGAAAGGCAGCATCTCTGGAGAGAAGGAATGGGTGACTTCTTCAGTCTCGCCCAGAAATGTTCCTTCTCAACAGAGATGCTGCCTGTCCCGCTGAGTTACTCCAGCATTTTGTGTCTATCTTCGGTTTAAACCAGCATCTGCAGTTCCTTCTTACACAGTAGTTTAGTTTGGTTTATTGTCACATGTACCGAGGTACAGTGAAAAGCCTTTACTGCGTGTTAACCAGTCAGCAGAAAGACTATTGATTACATGATTACAATCGAGTCATCCACAGTGTACAGATACATGCTAACGGGAATAATGTTTCGTGCAAGATAAAGTCCAGTAAAGTCCGATTATAGATCCAATGACGTAGAGAGTAGCTCAGGCCCGCTCGCTAGTTGTTGATACAATTATTCAGTTGCCTGATAACAGCAGGGAAGAAACTGTCCCTGAATCTGGAGGTATGCGTTTTCATACTTACTTGGTAGCTATATCTGAAATTCATATTTTCTAACCATTAAAGTCAAAGTACAGCTGAAGTTCACATTATGCCTGAATGGTTGATATTTATTCATTTTGAGATGCCAGGTCTATAATTTATTGTCTGCTTTCACAAGGTTGGAGCAAAGTCATCTGTTGCTGGCCCTGATGCGTCCGGATGTTTCCTCCAGTATATTCCCCACCCCTCCCAACCTCTACTTGCAGTCTGAAGAAGGGTTCCGACCCGAAACGTCACTTATTCTTTTTCTCCCGAGATTCTGCTGACCCGCTGAGTATTTTGTGTCTATCTTTGCTCGAAACCAGCATCTGCAGTTTCTCCTGCACAGAACCTTTTACTGTTTGAAATTTGCAGGAAGAATTCTGAAGTCCTGAAATTATCTTGGAGTTATGGGCAGCACAGTGGTAGAGCAGTTGAGTTGCTGCCTTACAGCGCCAGAGACCCAGGTTCGATCCTGACCACGGGTGAAGTCTGTATGGATTTTTCACGTTCTCCCTGTGACCGCGTGGATTTTCTCCAGGTGCTGCAGTTTCCTCCCACACTCCAAAGACGTGCAGGTTTGTAGGTTAATTGGCTTCTGCGAATTGTCCCGAGTGTGTAGGATAGTGCTTGTGTCTGGAGTGATCGCTGGTCAGCATGGACTTGGTGGGCCGAATGTCCTGTTTCCAGGCTGTATCTCTAAAGTCTTAAGGACATAACTGCATCAGCAATTCACTCCAGAATTTCTGTCCATGGAAATATTTATTGTAATAATCTAAACATTATGGAGCAAGTAACTAGTTAGGGTAATGGACATGAACATTCGTAAACTCAGAGGATGAATATTGTTACCATAGTTGTTTTTTGGTATGTGTATTGCAAAATCCTTGTTTCGCTCGCTTGAAATGTGGGTCTTATGATTGCACAATGTGTATTTCTATTGCTAGGATACCGGATCTGTGTTCAGCAAAGAGATACTGTGCCTCAATTACAGAAACATAAACATGACCTTGAAAGTATTCAAAGTAAGATCGACGAAGGTGATGCAAGAGCAACAAACCTGACCTTTGGTCATATCCTTCCATTGTTCACCCCAGGTGACAACAATGGAAATATAAATGAGATATTACTGATATATATAAATGAGATATTACTGAAATCCTCAGTTAATTTGTCTCATTGACGATATCTAATGAGTGAATGTCACGTCGTTGGTTTTTACTAATGTGCTAGTCTGATGTTTGGTCGAGCTCATGGCAATGAAATTAAACTCTATCAAAGGAAGGAACTTGTGATGCTGTTTGATATATTTAGAAGCAAAGACAGCTGCTTCATAATTCAGGAACAGCAGCAGTCACATGAAGATACTGTGCACACCATACAGAAGTTATTTCTTATGCTAACTTCGTACATCTCTGAATCTTAAATATATTTGTTTTCCAATGTCATTACTACATCATCTTTAACACTCATAGTTATTATTCTGGATTAGGTAGGTGAATTTCTATTAGATGTAGTTAAATCTAGACATGGTAGCCACTGTTTCTATGTTGGATAGGAGTCTTGAGTAGATCCTGAAATCCATTGTCCCAAAGGGCGCACAGACAAGTGTAAATTAGGAATGGGACTGAGAATTGTTTAAGGGGGTGGAGTTTTAGCATTCGGTGCTTTGATTAGTAATGCCCCTGTCCCACTTAGGAAACCTGAACGGAAACCTCTGGAGACTTTGCGCCCCACCCAAGGTTTCCGTGAGGTTCCCAGAGGTTTTTGTCAGTCTCCCTACCTGCTTCCACTACCTGCAACCTCCTGGAACCGCACAGAAACCTTGGGTGGGATGCAAAGTATCCAGAGGTTTCCGTTCAGCTTTCCTAAGTGGGACAGGGGCATTATAGGCTGTCAATGGTTATAGGGAGAAGTCAGGAGAATGGGGTTGAGAGGAAAAGATAGATTAACCGTGAATGAATGGTGGAGTAGACTTGATGGGCCGAATGGTCTAATTCGATTCCTGGAACTTATGAATTTAATGCTACAGTAAATTTGAGACCAAACACAAATTTTGGAGGAACAGCACATCATATTTCGCTTGGGCAGATTACAACCCAGTGGTATAAATCTTGCAGTTCCACTGTTCACATCCTTGTATCCTTCTCTTTAGCACACCTTCCCCAGTCAACAATTGACCACTATGGACTCCACCCATCCTGAGGTTATCTGTTACCACCTGTGATTTTTCTGGCCTTTTCTTGCCTCCAGTTCCTCCCCCCCCCCCCCCCCCCCCCCCCTACTTTTCTCTCTTTCAGTCTGAAGTAGAGTTCCGACCCAAAACGTCACCTTTTCTTCAGAGATGGTGCCTGACCCGCTGAGTTACTCCAGCAATTTGTGTCTATCTGCAGTTACCATAGTTGGTTAGTCTATAGTGGAGTCTTAATTATTGATTATTGTTAAGAGTCATAAATCTGGGGATTCCAGAAAGCAAAACCCCAAATGCTGGCTTATAGCAAGAATCTGTATCATGTCATCATGTGCAGGAGCCTGAGACTCACTCATTAGACCTCGTATAAGTTTTATGAGAGACAAGAGTGCTTAATTGTCATATGTACTGAAAACAGAACAATGTGATTCTTACTTGTAGCAACATAACATGTCTGTAAACACAATACTCATAGATAATATAATAAACAAAAGAAAGTTCCATACATTTTTAAAAAACCTTATATTAGTGCAAAACATAAATCCGAAGTTCCTAGAGCAACCAAGACAGTTCGTAATAAATATTTTAGTTGGTGTTTGCAATGTTCAAAGTACTTTTGGTTGTTGGGAGAAACTGTTCCTGAACCTAGAGGTCACGGTTTTCAGATTCCTATACCAATTGTAGGAGTGAAATGAGAGCGTGGTCAGGGTGGTGTGAGTCCTTGATGTTGCTGGCTGCCTTTTTGAGATAACACCTCTCATAGATCCCTTCGGTGGTGGGGAGGTCAGTGCTGTTGATGGACCAGGCAGTATCTACCACTTTTCGTAATCGCATTCGTTCCTGGGCAATCGAATTGGCGAACTAGGCCATGATGCAACCAGTCAATATGCTCGCCAGTAGAAGGTCTCAGCCAAACTAAGCACACTCTTGAAGCACAAGTCACCTACTGAATCACGTCGGTCTTGTGCCCTATATTACTGCTCATCCCTCAGATTATTTAGCTAAAACATTTATTTGCTTCTTTTGTACTTCAATAGCATTGTTGCATGCTAACACTGCTTTCTCAAAG
Organism: Amblyraja radiata; assembly: GCF_010909765.2. Lineage (NCBI taxonomy): Eukaryota > Metazoa > Chordata > Chondrichthyes > Rajiformes > Rajidae > Amblyraja > Amblyraja radiata. The sequence goes on along the minus strand of NC_045979.1, from coordinate 27,560,760 downwards.
TCATGTTAAGATTGCTCTCTTACATTTCAAAATTCATAGGATGTTGTTGGTAGCACACTATAACCATGACTTCTTATACCTCTTATAGAAGTGTACAAAACCATGAGAGGAATAGATCGGGTAGACGCAGTTTCTTGCCAAGACTAGGGGAATCAAGAACCATAGGGCATAGTTTTAAGGTGATGGGGGGAAAGATTTAATAGAAATCTGATGTGTCAATTTGTCACACAAAGGGTGGTAGGTGTATGTAACGAGCTGCCAGAGGAGGTAGTTGAGACAGGGTCTATTGCAGTGCTTAAGAAACAATTAGACAGGTACATGGATAGGACAGGTATGGAGGGATATGGGCCAAACGCAGGCAGCTGGGACTAGTGTAAATGGGACATGTTGGTTGGGCTGAAGGGCCTGTTTCCATGATCTATGACAGTGTAACCAGACACAGTATCTTTAAATTTGCTGATGATGCAACCATTGTTGGATGAATCACTCTGAAAGTAGGCATCAATTAATGAAAACCGTACATAACAGCTTTATGAATAGCTTCTTCCCAACAACAAGTAGGATCTTGAACACACAACATTAATCTCAATTATGAACATATAGATTTGTCTTTGGTTGCACTGTGGACTTGGAGTTTTCTTTTGCACTAGTATTGTAATGATTTATTTGTAATGATTTATTGATTTTTTGTTTATTATAAATTATCCTGTTAAGCTGCTGCAAGTAAGAATTTCATTGTTCCAGTCAGTACCTATGACAATTAAACACTCTTGACTCTTGACTTTGCTCTTTGTAAGAATTTGTAGCATGAAAAACAGGTGACGCATTTCCAGTGTTATAACAGGGTCTATGCTCCAAATGTATTCTAATGGTGGGAAAGAATTTCAAATGACCAGAAGTCAAGTGAGTTCTCTACCTGTCACTTGCCAGATCCTCACATCCCAACTCTATAACATAGAGACATAGAGTCTCACAGCATGTAAAGAGGCCCTTTGGCCCAACTAGTCCACAACGGCCAACATGTCCCATCTACATTGGTCCCACATGCCTGTATTTGGCACATATCCCTCTAAACCTGTCCTATCCATGTATCTGTCAAAATGTTTCTTCAACATGGCGATAGTACTATTCTTCCAGCTTTCTCTTCGCCTACTACAATCTGTCTCAAGAAAGTTCCTGGCCCGAAATGCCACCTATCCATGTTCTCCAGAGATGTTGCTTGACCTGCTAAGTTACTCCAGCACTTTGTGTCGTTTGGTAAAATAGCATCTGCAGTTCCTTGTGTCTACATGTTACTTTCCTTTCTGTCCTTCCGAATATTTTCCTGTAGGAAATTTCTGCTCATCCATTAGTGGTTAACATGTGAGTTGTATAACAATTTAGTAAGTGATGGTGTTAATGAGATGCTACTGGATACATCAAGGGAGTAGTCAATGAAAATGTGGAAACTGTCACAATGTTGCCAGTCCTTTTGCATGTGGACAGTAATTAGACCCTTGGAAAACTTTGGAAGTAATGGTACTTGGAAACTGAGCCATTGCAGATAAATCTCTGGATAAATAACAATGGAAGATCCAAAAATGAGTTCCTAACTAGGTGAAGAGCAATGGAAAGGTGTTGGAGAATGATGAGTGAGACCAACTACATGAAAGGCTCTAGACAATATGGGAAAGATGTGTCCAATGTGACAGTCACTACAAAGATTGTGTGGTCATAATTAATCTAAGGCCAGATGAGGGAAAGATGGGGGCATGTACTGCCAGAGGGGATATGTGGCATGTCAATGCATAGCTCAGTTGGATGGACACGTAATACTACAAGATTTAGATTAATTGAATTCCTTAAGCTAGAGAAGAATGTTATGCACATTAGCTCCTTGTTTTCACCCTATAAACAGCCTGCTTCCTTTATGGTTGTTACTTTTTTACATATCTTTCATTCACATCACCGTCTATATCTCTTGTTTCCCTTATCCCTAACCAGTCTGAAAAAGGGTCTCGACCCGAAAGATCACCCATTCCTTCCCTCCAGAGATGCTGCCTGTCTCGTTGAGTTACTCCAGCTTTTTGGGTCTATCTATGGAGAAAGGAAAGCGATTCTAATTAAAAGTGCTGCCTTGCTAATTGATACTTAAGGCATTCCAATCATGTCAGATCATTCCAATGCGGGTGGAGGAGAATATATGGAACCAAAGCTTTAAGAATCGTTCAGAAACAAATGTTTGCACCATTGAGAATTGGGTTAATGTGGAGTAAAGCAATTCTGCTCGCTTGCAAACAGCATCATTCATGTCCTCATTCTTGGCTATAATGCTCATCCTTACTAATACCTTTCTTTTAGTATCTAACTCAACCAAATGAGGCCAACAGCAGAGATCTGTCCATGGGTCTAATTACTGTCCTCATCCACAATGAGTTTCCACATATTCACTGACCAGTCCCTCGATGTATCCACCAGCATCTCTCTTAACATCACCACTGTTTCTAAGTTGTTATGCAACTCATATGTTAACCACGAAAGCAGAGATTTTCCACCATATCGATCGGAAAGACAGTCACTGTTCCTCGTTAATTAAACAGCCCAAGTTAACGGATCAGATGACTAAAGGGGGCCAGCACACAAAAAGCTGACATAAAACCACTCTGCTGCACACCATTTTACATTCCAACATGGCTTACACGGAGCACCGACACTTGCTTCATCACACACCGTGCTGCCTGCAAACAGGATCATAGAATCACAGTACGAAGGGAGGCCATTCAATCTGTTACATCTTGTACTAGCTCTGTGTAAGAACAATCCAGCCTGTCGCACATCTCCCTCTTAGCTGCACGTTTTTCCCTTGCAGTTCATCCCAGACCCCATCCATGTGCTGTTTAGGAAAAACTCTTCATTTTATTTGTTCCGGTTCTTTTGCCAATCAATTTCAATCTAAGACCACTAACTCTTGACCCATCTGCCACAGGGCACAATTTTGAGCTACTCTATACGATTCTACCAGATCTCCTCCATCTTTCTAAATAATTAACGCCCCTCATCCTCAGAACTATTTTTGTAAATTTTCACGCTGTCTAGAATTGGATACAGTACATCATTGGTGACTGAACTAACATTTTATAAAGGTTCATTATGATGTTCTTTCTCTTCTACTCAATACCTCTATTTATAAAGCACAAGAAGTTGTTTGCTTTTTTAAAAACACCTCTTACTCATCTTGCCCTTCCACTCTCAACTAACTGTGTGCATAATCCCCTTTGAGATTGATGCCTTCTAGTTTATCTTACTTGTTATTCTTCCAAGTGAAATGTAGCATTTCTATTGTCTAAATGTATAGTGGCTAGAGTATAGTGGCTATTACTCTTAATCCAACAAGTCACGAGTCAAGGGTGTTTAATTTGTCATATGTACCGACAACAGGACAATTATATTCTTATTTGCAGCAGCATTATAGGCCTGTAGCACATGACACAAAGATAATATATAATAAACTAAAATTCAATACATGAATAATCCCAATAGTAGTGCAAAAAAGGCAGAAATCCTCGGTGCAATCTAAACAGTCCATAGTTTGTCAGTAGTGTTGTGTAATGTTCAAGAGTTTGATGGTTGTTGGGAAAAGCTATTCTTGAAGCTGGTGGTGACTGTCTCCAAACTCCTACACCTTCTTCTTGGGAAGACACCACATTCCTTCTAGGCATCCAAGGTATCCAAGAGGATCACTTCTGCAGGGTGCACATAAGGGCACAGCACATTGTGTATGCAAGCAAAGAATCTCACTGTGCCTAGTCACATGTGACAATAAAGTATTCCTAACCTGGCTTCACTGGAGCCACACTCTTATATCCACACTTCTCAGAGAATAATGACCGTGCCGGGAAACACTTCCACAAAGCTGTCCTCACTCACATTTGTCACCTTATATGCAAGCTCACTTTGCTTCCAGTACCTCGTGCTGGTGAGGGCAGGAACAGGGAGATAGGGGATTTGAATGTGTGACTGAGGAACTGGCGTCGGTGGCAGGCATTTAGATTTATAGGCCACTGGTATCTCTTCTGGAGTAGGGGTGACCTGTACAAAAGGGACGGGTTGCACCTTAACTAGAGGAGACCAACATTCTGGCAGGCAGGTTTGCTAGTGCTGCATGGGTGGGTTTAAACTAAATAGGTGGGGGGAGGGGTTGACAAACTGGAAGTATAAGGATGGTGTTAAAGGGAAAGATAGTGCAGGAAAAGTTATGAAGGACACCCCAATTAATGGGACAGAAAGTTCAAGAAGGGATAAAAGAGTAAGGTCAGGTGAAATAGGAACCGGTGTGAGAGGAGAGGTGAATACCGAATTAAAAGTGTTATATATGAATGCGCAAAGTATAAGAAATAAAGTGGATGAGCTTGGGGCTCAGTTAGCGATTGGTATGTATGATGTTATGGGAATTACAGAGACATGGCTGCAAGAGGATCGGAGCTGGGAACTGAATATTCAGGGTTTTACGTCCTATCAAAAGTAATATTCAGGGTTATACGTCCCATCGAAAAGACAGACAGGTGGGCAGAGGGGGTAGAGTAGCTCTGTTGGTAAGGAATGAAATGCAGTCCTTTGTGAAGGGTGACATAGAATCAGAAGATGTAGAGTCATTGTGGATAGAACTGAGAAATTGTAAGGGCATAAAGTCCCTAATGGGAGTTATCTACAGTTCCCCAAACAGTAGCCTGGATATAGGGTGCAAGTTGCATCAGGAGTTAAAATTGGCTTGTAACAAAAGTAATGCTACGGTGGTTATAAGAGATTTCAATAAGCTGGTAGACTTCAAAAATCAGACCCCAAGAAACGGAGTTTGTGTCTTCGAGATGGATTGTACTGGAGCCTACCAGGAAGAAGGCAATTCTGGATTTAGTGTTGTGTAATGATTCGGATTTGACAAGGGAACTCAAGGTAAAGGAAGCATTAGGAGGTAGTGACCATAATATGATGTTTTAATCTGCAATTTGAGAGGGAGAAGGTAAAATCAGAAGTGTCAGTATTGCAGTTGAACAAAGGGGACTATGGAGGCATGAGGGAGGAGCTGGCCAAAGTTGACTGGAACAGGACCCAAGCAGGGATGACGGTGGAACAGCAATGGCAGGAATTTCTGGAAATAATCCAGAAGATGCAGGATCATTTCATTCCAGAGGACAGATTCTAAGCGGAGTAAGAGGCAACCGTGGCTGACAAGGGAAGTCAAGGACAGTATAAAACTAAGGGAGATGTCGTATAACATAGCAAAGACGAAGACAGAAACAGGTGAATTAATTTTGGGGAACAAGGAAATGGCAGACGAGTTGAACAGGAACTTTGGTTCTGTATTCACTAAGGAAGACACAATCTCTCAGATGTACTGGGGGACAGAGGATCTAGGGTGACAGAGGAACTGAAGGAAATTCACATTAGTCAGGAAATGGTGTTGGGTAGACTAATGGGACTGAAGGCTGATAAATCCCCAGGGCCTGATTGTGTGCATCCCAGGGAACTCAAGGAGGTGACTCTAGAAATTGTGGACACATTGGTGATCATTTTCCAATGTTCTATAGATACTGGATCAGTTGCTGTGGATTGAAGGGTAGATAATGTTATCCCTACTTTTTAAGAAAGGAGGGAGAAAAAAAGCAGGGAATTATAGACCAGTTAGCCTGATGTCGGTGGTGAGGAAGATGCTGGAGCCAATTATTAAAGATGTAATAGCGGCACATTTGGATAGCAGTAACAGGATTGGTCCAAGTCAGCATGGATTTATGAAGCAGAAATCTTGCTTGATTAATCTTCTGGAATTTTTTGAGGATGTAACGAGTAAAATGGATAAGGGAGAGCCAGTGGATGTAGTGTACCTGAACTTTCAGAAAGCCTTTGATAAGGTCCCACACAGGAGATGACTGATTAGCTACAGGGAGAGGAGGATGGACACATTTAGATTGTTTTCACTGAAAGCTGGAGGTTGAGGGGAGACCTGATAGAAATGTATAAAATTGTGGGGATTAGCTACAGGGAGAGGAGGATGGACACATTTAGATTGTTTTCACTGAAAGCTGGAGGTTGAGGGGAGACCTGATAGAAATGTATAAAATTGTGAGAGGCATAGATAAGGTAGACTGTCAGAATCTGGCTGATCTATCTTTCCCTCTCAACCCCATTCTCCTGCCTGCTCATAACCCTTGCACACTTACTAATCAAGAATCTGTCAATATCAGCCTTAAAAATACCCAATGACTTGGCTTCCACAGCCGTCTGTGGGAATGAATTCCATATGTTTGATGACACAATAATTTGACTAATGTAATAAGATAATTTGGAGCTCAAAGTTCCACGTCACAGCCATTGGGAATTATTAGTCTCAATGGAAACCAGGAGCATTTTGTGTTGGTTAGTTGCTTCCCCTGCTATTTGAAGGAACGCTCTGCTGAAATCAGGTAACTTGGCTAGGTAGCGGCAGAACTGACAGCCTGCTGCTCGAACACCTTCCAGAGTCCGCACAGTGTGCCTGAACTAACCGGAGTGTTTCCTCCAGCATTCAGCTGTTGCACTACTCATTCAGTGGGTGACTCATTCATGACATCACTGGCTTGGGCACTCCTGGTCACTCAGGATGAGTTGGGGATTTCATGCATGCCCACCCACAAGGAGGCCTAATCCCAGAGACCCTTCAGAGACACCCCAGCCTACCTGGACCTCGCTGAAGAGCAATATATTCGCAGGCACAGATTTCCCAAGGCCGTCTTCTCTGAGATACATGACATTCTGTACAAAGACCTTCTACCATGCTCTCAAGCCCAGACTGCTCTCTCCGCTGAAGTGAAGGTCACATTGACTCTAAACTTCCTCCCCACAGGAACTTCCCAGGCAGCTGCGGCAGACCTTGGCAAGTCTCCCATCCGGTTGCTCACGGCAACATCAGAGAGGTCGCCCGGAGCAGAAATAACCTCATCTACATTAATTTCAATGAGGGCAAGTGCAGCAAGCAAGCTTTTCGTTTCGGAATTGAGCTCAGTCCAGGAGAATGTATCTTATTTTGAGCGGCATGCAAACCTAGTTAGTCAAGTCAGCTTGAATTAATATTATCATCGACTAGTTATTACGTAAGTAAAATTCCAATATTCCAACACCCTTGGGACTCTGCTGGTGCTGGACTAGCAGACTTGCCAGACTATTGGATGTTGTGCATTCTGATTCTCAAACACGCTTTTATTTCACTTATTCTACATGTAAAACAGTGGTGGAATAAATCTTCCATTGAAGCCGCTATGCTTCAATGGTACTTTCACATATACCTACATACAGTGAAATTCTTTGTTTTAGAGTGATAGAGTCACACAGCATAGAAGATGCCCTCTGGCCCAACCTACCCATGCTGACCAAGATGCCCTCTGGCCCAACTTGCCCATGCTGACCAAGATGCCCTCTGGCCCAACTTGCCCATGCTGACCAAGATGCCCTTCTGCACTAGTCCCACCTGCCGATGTTTTGCCTATTTGCCACTAAACCTTTGCTATCCAGGTATATGTCCAAATGTCTTGGGGCCATCAGTAACGTTTCCCAGTCTTAGAGCCATAGAGTCATATAGCACGGAAACAGGCATATAGACCCAATTTACCCATGCCAACCAAGATGTCCCACCCGCCTGCATTTGGTCCATATCCCTCTAAACCATATCCTTCCTCTCCGGTCCTGAGGGACAAGCAGGAGATGGGCTCGAGAGCTTCTTTCTCCAGGAGGGTTCCCAGTTCCGCGGTGGGCGAGCCATGCCGGCTGCCGGGGTCTGTCAACATTCCGCGGCCCGACGGGACCGTGTTCCACAGTTCTTAATACAGGCGGTCGTACTCATTGATCACCAGAACAATATTAGAGTATTTTGGTACTTTGTACTTAATAAGTACTTTGCCCAATATAGCGGATAAAAACAGACTGGACAAACTAATCAGGAAGGCCGGCTCAGTGGTCGGGGCTGAGCAACGAACGGTCCAGCAGGTGGCAGAGGCCAGAACTCTGAACAAACTAGGTTCTATAATGACCAACCCCACTCACCCACTCCATGCCCTGAAGGTGATCAAGAGCAGCATCTTCAGTCAGAGGCTGATTGCACCAATGTGCAAAACGGAGAGACATAGGAAGTCCTGTTTACCAGCTGCTATAAGATTATATAATGCGCATAAATAACTGCACTTTTTTTTAAATTAATTGTATTTTAACTTGTATTTTAACGTATTTTAACTTGTTAAGTATGGAAGCCATTTGAGGAAATGTGTGGTGTTATGTCTGTCTTGAAGCTGTCGTGGCACTGTAATTTCCTGAAAAGGATTATTAAAGGTATAATCAAATCAATCAAAATCAAATCAATAAGTCCCAATAAACCACAATAAAATGCTTCCTTGCAGAGATACAACCATCAGGAGCTTGGCACTTAGCTGGATCGGGAACTGCTTCAGTACACGAAATGTTTGGGCGTATGGTGCTTCCAACTTTGGAAATGTAGTGGTGCCCGCATATGTAGATTTGCAAAAGGAATTCCACTGTGGAGATAAAGCATCATTGAACGATTTCATTTGAACAGCATCCATCACAGGCAAGCCAGCAGAGCAGATATGTGCAACATCAGCAATCCTATCATGCCAGGCACCACAGGACTGCAGCAGTGCCGGCAGTTAGATAACCTCTGATACTTCTCTCTGCAATCTGAAAGCTGACATCCTCCAACACTTGGAAGCTTCACCACAGTGTGAGATATGCCACGTTTTTGAGGCAGGTGCTGCATATTTCATTTGTGCTTTTCATAACTGACACCAGCTGCATGTAGATTGTTTTTTATCTAACAGCTCACGGTACACTTCACATGCCTGATATGTATGTTTTCAGCAATGACACCGAGGATCAAACAGAAAAACCATGCCGTCTATTCCTGCCACACGACGACTGAAGGAAACGCTTACCTTGTTAGTAAGCAAATTCAAAATATTTTACGTCAGACAGGGACACCGATTGCAAATCCACAAATGGTTTGTTCAACGAAGAAAAGTTAAATAGCAGTAATTTTAAATTTGTATCTATGATATAATTTAGTCATTGACATTTATCCAAAACAATTATACATTTGATCATTTGGCTCCACACATAGATCACCTCACTTTCTCCCTGGCTTCCCTTTTGTTCCCTATATACTTATCGAATGTCCTGTAATTCTCCTTAATCTTATTGTCAAGCACGTTTCATGACCCATTCTGCCCTCCTAATTTCCTCCTTAAATTCTCTCCAACACACGCTATATTCATCATGAGATACCTTCAATTCTAAGGTACACAAAAATGCTGGAGAAACTCAGCGGGTGCAGCAGCATCTATGGAGTGAAGGAAATAGGCAACGTTTCGGCACGAAACGTTGCCTATTTCCTTCGCTCCATAGATGCTGCTGCACCCGCTGAGTTTCTCCAGCATTTTTGCGTACCTTCGATTTTCCAGCATCTGCAGTTCCTTCTTAAATACCTTCAATTCTAATTGTCTTACCTGCCATTTCTTTCCTTTCTTTTCCTGAAGAAGCCTTCAATACTCTTCCTCATCGAATGATCCCTAATGTTGTCAGCTTTGCATTTCACTATTACAGGAACACGTTGGCCCGAAACTCTTCCCAACATTTCTTTTAAGGATTTCCAGGAGATACAGAAGTTTGAAAACGCATACTGTTCCTCTAAATTCAGGAACAGTTCCTTCCCTGCTGTTATCATGCAACTGAACGGTTCTGTCATTAGTTACTGTGCAGTCCTGACCTCCCATGTACCTCTTTGGAGACCTTTGAACTTTTTCTAATCGGACTTTATCGACTTCAGTGTTATATCTTTGCACTAAATGTCGTAACATTTATTCTTTATCTTTGCACTGTGAATGGGTTCAGTGGGTTGAAGGGCCTGCTTCCACGCTGTCCTCTAAACTAAACTAAAATTAGCAAGTGTGTGGTATGCATTCGAATGTAAGGTTAATAGCAAACACTTAACAGCATTAATGTCAGAACAGTAGCTCCCTAAAAGTAGCTACACCAGTAAATGGAGTAGTATAGTGGTCGTATGGCATGTTTGTTTTCATCGGTTGGGGGAATGAGTCTAAGAATTAGGAAGTCATTTTGCAACTTTAGTTTAGTGTATTATTGTCACGTGTACCGAGGTACAGTGATAAGTTTTTGTTTGCATGCTGTCCGATCAAAAAAAAGGCTATATGTGAATACTATCAGTTCTGCATCGGCAATAACCTCCAGTAGATGGAGGGATTGCAATCGATGTTTGACACTCAGTCAGAACAATATTGACTAACATTTGCCGCTCCCACGTGAGCTGTAGTTGTACCGAGATCCTCAGGTTTTGCCAGTGAAATCCAAGCACAACAGCAAATGTGTGGCTGATGCAATCTCAGTGAGCTACAGTATGTCAATAATTACCCTGCTCACAGCTTGGATTTACCTGCAGGTGGGGAAGGGTTCTGTATTTTTAATGAGAGATTTTTTCGGCGACTGTCACAGTCGTAGCAGGTCGCCTAAAAAGCAGCCTGAATGCAATCACCTCCTACAAGGCGAAATCAGGAGGCAACTCACATGTCAACGAAACATCACTCCCTGACGAGCTCAATGCGTTTTACGCACGCTTTGATCGGGAGGACACTGATGTGCCTTCTCGTGCCCCCGTTAGCTGTGATGGTATTTTGGTCACGGTCGACGTCAGAAAATCTTTCAGAGGGGTGAACCCTCGGAAAGCGCCTGCACCTGATCGCATACCCGGTCGTGTTCTAAAAACCTGTGCAGACCAACTGGCTGGAGTTTTTCTTTCTTTTAAAATCTTTTAATTCTTTTTTTTTCAAAAACAAAACAAAACAAAAAAAATTATGATAAACATAACAGTGATATTGATACATAGGGATCAGGATTACATTAATAACAAGTATAACCTGAGTATGAGTCCAGTGTCTAAATACACATTGAGTATAGACCTCCCGGTCTCTATGTAAGTTAAGTGTTTAAAAGAGAACTTGTATATATAAAAACAAAAAGATAAAAAGAAAAAAGAAGAAAAAAGAGAAAAGAGAGAAAAACAAAACCCCCTAAACTAAAAAAAGCAAAACAAAATCTGGGCTGCAAAGAATTTCGACAATTTATATCGTGTGAAAATGTTGAATAAAGCTTCCCCAAGTCCTATCAAATCCAACCAAGGGTTCAACAATGGCACTCCTAATTTTTTCTAAATTTTTATGGACATTTCCAACCTCTCACTTCTGAGGTCTGAGGTTCCCACCTGCTTTAAAAGGACATCAATTATACCAGTGCCCAAGAAGAACAAGGTGACATGCCTCAATGACTATCGATCAGTGGCACTAACATCGGTGGTGATGAAGTGCTTTGAGAGGTTGATCATGGCGCAAATCAACTCTTACCTCGACAAAAACCTGGACCCACTGCAGTTCGCTTACCGCCACAACAGATCAACGGTGGATGTGATCTTGCTGGCTCTCCACTCTGCTCTGGACCACTTGGACAACAAAAACTCATATGTCAGGCTGTTATTCATTGACTGCAGCTCGGCATTTAATACAATCATCCCCTCCAAGCTGGTTACCAAACTCACAGAACTGGATCTCTGCGCATCCCTCTGCAATTGGATCCTCGACTTCCTCATTCACAGACCACAATCTGTCCGTATTGGTGGAAATGTGTCAGCCTCGATAACAATCAGCACAGGGGCACCTCAAGGCTGTGTGCTCAGCCCCCTGCTGTACTCACTCTATACTCATGACTGCATAGCCGGTCATAGTGCGAACTCCATCATCAAGTTCGCTGACGACACCACTGTTGTGGGACGTATCACTGATGGAGATGAGTCAGAGTATAGAAGTGAGATCGACCGTTTGACCAAATGGTGCCAGCACAATAACCTGGCTCTCAACACCAGCAAAACCAAGGAACTGATTGTGGACTTTGCAAGGGGTAGGATGGGGACCCATAGTCCTGTTTATATCAATGGGTCGATGGTGGAGAGGGTCAAGAGCTTCAAATTCCTGGGAATGCATATCTCTGAAGATCTCTCCTGGTCTGAGAACACTGATGCAAGCTGCGACAAGCAGGCTCGAAGGGCCGAATGGCCTACTCCTGCACCTAATTTCTATGTTTCTATGTTTCTATTATAAAGAAAGCACATCAGCGCCTCTACTTCCTGAGAAGATTACGGAGAGTCGGCATGTCAAGGAGGACTCTCTCGAACTTCTACAGGTGCACAGCAGAGAGCATGCTGACCGGTTGCATCGTGGCTTGGTTCGGCAACTTGAGCACCCAGGAGTGGAAAAGACTTCAAAAAGTTGTAAACACTGCCCAGTCCATCATCGGCTCTGACCTCCCTTCCATCGAGGGGATCTATTGCAGTTGCTGCCTCAAAAAGGCTGCCAGCATCATCAAGGACCCACACCATCCTGGCCACACACTCATCTCTCCGCTGCCATCAGGTAGAAGGTACAGGAGCCTGAAATCTGCAACATCCAGGTTCAGGAACAGCTCCTTCCCCACAGCCATTAGACTATTAAACTCAACTCAAACAAAACTCTGAACATTAATAGCCCATTGCACTTTACCTGCTTATTTATGTGTGTGTGTGTGTATATATATATATATATATATATATATATATATATATATATATATATATTCAATGGTATATGGTCACACTGATCTGTTCTGTGTTTATTTATGCCTACTATATTTTGCTGTGCTTAAGCAAAGTAAGAATTTCATTGTCGTATCTGGGACACATGACAATAAACTCTCTTGAATCTTGAATCTTGACTGGACTCCCCCCCCCCCCCCCCCCCCCACGACAATGTCTACAACAAGCTACGACAGCCTACCACTTAGTCGACGTTAATCTACGGCAAGCTTCCGACAACCGGCGACCCATTAGGACGTCCACCTACGACCACACAGGCGACAACCTACGACAACCAAAGTCAACCTACGTCCACCCGCGGCAAGCTACGACAAGTAACGACCCTGTTGGCGACAACTGAAGACAATTCAGTCGCCGGTACCTGTCGCCGGTTGACGTAGGTTAACGTAGATAGTCGCCAATGGAAATCACCAAAGTCAGCACCCGGCAACAACCAACATCACCTGGTGACAACCTGCGTCATCCTGGCGACAACCTTACGACAGCACCCACGACAGGAGAAGACAAGCTACGTCAAGCCCACAATCGCCGAAAAGTTTTGAACATTTCAAAATCCAGCCGCGACCAGAAATCCAGCGTTACGACTCTTTAGGCGATTTGTGGAGACTACTCACGACAATACAGGTATCACCCCGCGACCATGTGGCGACAGCCTAGTCGCCAAAAAAATCACTTAAGTGGGACAGGGGCTTTATACATTCGAATGAATCACTGATCTGATCTGAAGTTTGGGCATCTGATTAATCAGAACAGGATGAGCGATGGTCATGTGTAGGAAGGAACTACAGATGCTGGTTTACATCGAAGATAGTCACAAAATGCTGGAGTTACTCAGCGGGATAGGAAACATCTCTGGAGAGAGGTAATGGATGATGTTTCGGATCAAGACCCTTCTTCAGACCTGTTCCTTGTTCATTCCAGGGTGTGCTGATGGGCGACAAATAATATTCAAAGCAAACTTATGTCAGGCAATGACCATCTTCAAGAAGGGAAAGTACAATCACTTCCTTTTTGATCTTTAATGACTTTGTTTCCAATTCCATCAGCATCAACTGGATCAGTCTCATATTACAGCTCCAACTGCCCAACTGAAGCTGGTTTTCTGCTGGTGAGTAACCACCTATCCATTCTCCAGATCTCTTCCACTACCTAAATGACACATCAGGAAAACGCACTCTTGCCTGGACAACAGCTACTGCCACTACAGTCAGCACTCACCATCCTGGAGAAAGCAACATGCTTGGGTGGCAAATCCTTTGCCATTGAAAGCATTTTATCAGGATGCATCTCAGCATGGCGTGGGCACAGCTCCGTCCAAGACCACAAGAAATTGCAGACAGTTGTGGACTTTTTTGTCAGACCATCACGCGAACCAACCTCCCTTCCATTGACTCCACCCACACTTCACGCTGCCTCGGCAAGGCCACCAACATAATCAAAGAAGGAGGTACTGAAGTGTGATATGTACATCTCAAGATTCAGGGACAGTTTCTTCCCAGCTGTTGTCAGGCAACTGAACCATTCTATCACATCTAGAGAGCATTTCTGATGTACTATCTACCTCCTTGGAGACCTTCGGATAACTCTTAATTGGACTTTACTGGGCTTTCATCTTGCACATAACGTTATTCCCTTTCCCTTGTATGTGTACACTGTAGACGGCTTCATTGTAATCATGTCTAGTATTTTTTGCCAACAGGATAGACGCAACAAAAAAGCTTTTCACTGTACCTCGGTACACGTGACAATAATAAATTAAACTGTCAACTCTTTTCCCACTGTAAAACCCTGAGGTCACACCACTATTTGCCAGCACAATGTTGCTGCACTGACTTCCAGGCTTCTTAAACAGATCTGCAAAATCCGGAAAAACAAGGAGAACCGATATTTTTTGTAACATTTATTTACGAGAGGCAGGCACTGCTGGCTAAGTCACTATTTATTACCCGTGCCTAACAACATTGGCACCACCACCATCATCACACCAAGATAATGATCTCTAACATACATCACTTGCAACACATGAACAACGCAAACACTGACACCACCTGTACACTGATGTTACACACAGATGGATTACACGCAGAAGCCTTCAGCATCTGGAACTGGCACATGTGATGGTGCCATCTTTGGCCTCTCTTCCCTTCACTGTGAATGTTGCATGTGGGAGTGGAGGCATGGTCACCCAGCCTGTTGTCCACTGCATTTCATTACTGTGGCAGGAATACCATTCCATCTTCCTAATAGCTGAACACTTTGAAGAGCTCCATGCTCTATTAATATATCTGGTAAAATTCTTCATTTTAAGAGCCCTTTGAGGTTTACAATCTGACGACCAGTGGAAACCCTTCAAAGTGATTGACTTTACCTGGGTTGTGGACTATTTTATGCAAAAACACACAGTAAATTCGCCTTTTGTTTCTCATGATACCGGTTGACCTTTCTCGCATTTTCAACATAGTCACGAGAGGGAGTTTCAACAGCTGATGTCATGTAAAATGTTGGCTGAGTTTTGTACAACATAAGTGAGATAATATCTGACTCAGAGGATTTCAAACACTTGGCATTTTTAGAGGTTAGTTTAGAGATACAGCATGGAAACAGGCCCTTCGGCCCACTGAGTCCATGCTGGCCAGCAATTGTCTTGCACTTGTTCTATCCTACACACTAGAGACAATTTACAGACGCCAATTAACTTACAAATCTGCACGTCTTTGGAATGTGGGTGCAAACCAGAGCACCCGGAGAAAAACCACTGGGAGAATGCACAAACTCAGTACAGACAGCACCTGTAGTCAGGATCAAGCCGGGGGTTCTGATGCCATGAGGCAGCAATTCTACTGCTGCGTCACTGTTTTGCCACTTGCAACCATACTGTTCATGGAAACATTTCTCAGTCTCTGGCTTCTGTTGGCCAAGGGCCATTCTTAGCTGTATGAGCCGTGAGGTCTCACACAGCCAATCTTTGCTGTGTGAGACTTGAGTCCGAATACTCAGACTCTTCAGAATCAATAGGTTCAAACACCTGCAATTGAATGGAAACTAAAGCAGAGAACCAACCACAGAAGGATAGGCAGCACTTGTAGACAAAACAGACAGGTTCACCTGCCACACTTGGCATAAGTGGTGGGCTTTGTTTTATATGTCAGAGTGTGGGGTGAGACCTGAGAGTTTATTAAAATTACGAGAGGCATAGATAGGGTAGAACCTTTACTCCAGGATGGAAATGTCAAAGACGAAGGGGCATAGGTTGAAGATGAGAAGGACAAAGCTTAAAGATGTGTTGGGCAAGTTTTTTTACGCAGAGAATGGCAGGCGCATGGAAAGTGCATTCAGTATTGGTGGTGGAAGCAGATACAATGGTGGCATTTTGGAGGCTTTTTGATGGGTGCATGGATATGCAGGGAATGGACAGATATGGATCATGTGCAGGCAGAGGAGATTATAGACAATAGACAATAGGTGCAGGAGTAGGCCATTCGGCCCCTCGAGCCGAATGGCTGAACTTAGTTCAACTTGGCATCATGTCGGCACGGATAGTGTGGGCTAAAGGATCTGTTCCTGTGCTGTACTGTTCTATGTGTTTAAGAAGGAACTGCAGATGCTGGAAAATCGAAGGTACACAAAAATGCTGGAGAAACTCAGCGGGTGCAGCAGCATCTATGGAGCGAAGGAAATAGGCAACGTTTCGGGCCGAAACGTTGCCTATTTCCTTCGCTCCATAGATGCTGCTGCACCCACTGAGTTTCTCCAGCATTTTTGTGTACCTGTACTGTTCTATGTTTCAAGCACGTACCAGTGGCCATAGCAAGATAAATTACATAGAAACATAGAAAATAGGTGCAGGAGGAGGCCATTCGGCCCTTCGAGTCAGCACCGCCATTCATTGTGATCATGGCTGATCGTCCCCAATCAATAACCCGTGCCCGCCTTCTCCCCATACCCCCTGATTCCACTAGCCCCTAGAGCTCTATCTTGCTCTAACGAATCCGACAAAATGTGTAGGAAGGAACTGCAGATGCTGGTTTACACCAAAGATAGACACAAAATGCTGGAGTAACTCAGCGGGTCAGGCAGCGTCTCTGGAGAAAATGACTAGGTGGGACTTGACCCGAAATGTTACCTATTCCTTTTCTCCAGAGATGCTGCCTGACCCGCTGAGTTACTCCAGCATTTTGTGTCTGTCTTCGCAATAATAGATTATTTCCTTTCAAGGGAGGTGGGTGTCTAGACTAAGGATAACAGAAATGGAAACAATAATTCCTTTAAATAGAAAGAAGACAAAACATACAGCAAACAACAAGGGATATACATGAACCCTACTGATAATGTGCATCATTCACAGTACTTGTTATTTTATCAAGTGAAGTTGAACATTTTTAGGCATCTAAACCACCCACTACTGAAGCAAAAGCTGCCTGACAAGATCTCACCAAAGCAATCACCTGCATTCTGTATACATCACTCTATACTACAATATCACTGACGGATACGAGGGAAAATTAAAATCCTATTGACGATTCAGACCAAATTTCCACTCAACAAGTCTGTGTTTATCCCCCAATGATACATTATCATGTTACGGAGACATTTTATTTTCATAAAGGGACATGTTCATTGAAATATTTATTAACTGCTTTGGTGCTGTTTCCTGCACCTGTACAGAGCTGAAAACGTTCAGTACTTTTGCAGTCGATTTCTACCCTGCTCTCACTTTCCTGTGGTCCATCTTTCACTTTTCCCTCCCTAGTCCAGATTTTTCTCACTCCATCTGAGGGGATAGGATAGGGGACAATATCCACAGCACAGTGGCGCAGCGAATGGAACTGCTGCCTCACAGCACCATAGACCTGGGTTTGATCCTGACATTGGGTGCCGTCGGCGTGGAGTTTGCATGTTCTCCCTGTCACTGCGTAGATTTCTGCCGGGTGTTCTGGTTTCCTCCCACATCTCAAAGATGCCCAGGCTGGCAGATTAATTGGCTTCAGTAAAATTATGAATTGTGTCTAGTGTGTAAGATGGAACTAGTGTTCGGGATGACTGCTGGTCGGTTCGGACATGGTGGGCCGAATGGCCTGTTTCCACGTTATATCTTTAATATGCGGGTTTGTAGGTTAATTGGCCGCTGTAAATTGCCTCTGTTGTGGGTGAATGAATGAGAAAGTGGAATAATATAAAATTCACATGAACAGGAGATTGATGGTTGGCATGAACTCGGTGGGTCAAA
This sequence comes from Amblyraja radiata, assembly GCF_010909765.2. Lineage (NCBI taxonomy): Eukaryota > Metazoa > Chordata > Chondrichthyes > Rajiformes > Rajidae > Amblyraja > Amblyraja radiata. The sequence continues at coordinate 27,542,824 of NC_045979.1, read as the reverse complement.
AGGGCTGTTTCCATGCTGTATCTTTCAATGATTCAATGGACGCTCCAAGACTCCCACAATTACCTCTATCACAATTCCTCCTATCCTGCTCCCTGGACGAATTCCATTGTTTAGTTTAGAGATACAGCACGGGAACAGGCCCTTCGGCTCACCGAGTCCGCACCAACCAGCGATTCCCGTACGCTATATAACACTACCCTACACACACTAGGAACAATTTACAATTAACCTGCATGTCTTTGGAGTGTGGGAGGAATCCGGAGCTCCTGGAGAAAACCCACTCATGTCAAGGGGAGAACATACAAACTCCGTACAGACAGCACCCACAGTCAGTATCGAATCCGGGTCTCTGGTGCTGTAAGGCAGCTACTCTACCGCTGTGCCACTGTGCCACCCATTGTATTCAGTTCTTCCATCTCCATAATTTCTGTTCCAATGACTATGCTTTGCGCACAAGTCTGCTCTACAGCTGTGCCATTGTGCTGCCACTTCTTCCAATGTTTGTTGCGCTCAGTGTCCACAATATGGTTGCCTTTACATTTGAGTAACTCCCAGCAGTTCTGGTGCGAGGTTATCCTTATGTAATATAAATCCAGTTTTCCCTATCTCTACGGACAATGCGTGATGTGCTGGATATTTTTAACACTCTCCTTTTGCTTTCTGAGTTTCAGCAGCAGCTCTGATTTGCATTTCACAACTTTACGTTTCCTTCTTTATTTTTATTTTTCCAGATTATGTTGTAAACTAGGCAAACCAGGCCTGACCCTGCAAGAAATATTTCCTTCATCTATTGGGTTTTGGGTATCTGGCCCTTTAGCAAGGAGAGGTTCCAGATTTAGCTGAATTGAGATTTTCTTCCACAAAGCATAATACCCAAGGACATTTCATTTACTCTGTAGTAAACTTCACTAAGAGGTATCCAACAAATCAGATCTGATGTTGGAGGAACTTCATAAAGAAGCAAATGATCAGGACAAGTTTACAGAGTCAGAATCCTTTGACACAGTTGTTGGGGCTTGTGATGCACGGTCTAGTTATTAAAATAAAATGAAATGCATCAAGATCTAAATCCCCAATTAGTCATATGAAACTCCATATGTTGACTGTCTGACAGAAGCAATATGAAAGATCTTGTTACGGCTAACAGAAACCCTTTTTTTGTTCAATATGTTCCATTGTTCCTTAATGTTACACCTCTTCTTTGCCTCTTTCGACAGCGTGAATAATCCGTAGCATTTCAACACAAAATGCCTGACTCCGTTTTCAATTAACCCATCACAGCTGCTCCATTTCACTTAAATTGCTGCAATATAGTCGACTCGAGGTATCACCTTGTACGAAGCATGAATTTCATTTCCCCGAAGAAAGAGTGAATAAGATGCTCTGGGATGTTAATAGAGGGAGTAGAAACCTTTTATCAATGATTGAAATTTGAATCAGTGTTTAAAATTAAATTCAATAGTCACTTCTCTCACTGGCTCCTGTCCTGAAGTCAAGCAAAATGGAATCTTGATTCTGAAAGTAAAGAACACAGCGGCGCAGCGTTAGAGTTGCTGCCTCACAGCGCCAGAGACACGGGTGTGCTCCTGCCTAGGGTATGAACTTTAAGTTCTCCCCTTGACCACGTGGGTTTTCTCCGGGTGCTTTGGTTTCCAAAGATGTACAGGTTTGTAGGTTAATTGGCTTTGGTAAGAATTATAAATTGTCCCTAGTGTGTAGGACAGTGCTAGTGTACGGGGATTGCTAGTCAGTGTGGATTAGGTGGGTCGAAGGGCCTATTTCTGCACTGTTTCTCTAAACTGAACGAAACTAATCAAGAGAAGAAGAACAGAAGGTTTTTCTGTCATTTCTTGCTGGAGATGGTAAATTATTAAATCATATTCAATTCACAGATTTTAATGAGGCATAAAAAATGTGCCAATGCACATTTTAATGAGTGGAACTGGAGATAGGCTGGATTCTGTGATACCACACACAATAAGTTGCTGACTCCAGTCAGGATGACAGGGTGGGTGGCAGTGGAGGTACTGAGAAGAACACCTTTCTATGTGGGGGGAGAAAAGGGATGCGGAGACAAAATTACAATGAAAGCAAAAGGGAAACGTAATTAAATCATCACAAAACATAAAACAGCACATTCTTTTACAGATACATTAAAAAAAGGAAGATTGGAATGGGAATAGTCTGAAGTAGGATCCTGACCCGAAACGTCGCCCAGCCATGTCTTCCAAAGATGCTTCCTGAGCAGCTGAATTACTCCAAAAGTTTTACTGTATAAACCAGCATCTGCAGTTCCTTGTTCCTGCATTTTTTGGCTCCACTGTGGAATCTCCTTAAGGTATATCTACTTTGAAAAAGTAGACCTCCTCAGTCTGAAGAAGGATCCTGACCCGAAACATCGCCCATCCATGTCTTCCAGAAATGCTGCCTGACGCGCTGAGTTACTCCAGCACTTTATGTATTTTTTATGGGAACAGGGCTACTGGAGTGGCCAGGACAATGTTGTAGAGAGCCATATTAAATGTTAAGTGACAGAAATATTGAATCATTATCTTGCTTCTATATTTACCAGGGCAAGGAAAAAAGTAGACAAGACTTTCAGTGATGAGATGAGTACATTTAAAATTGAAAAAGGATATTAAATGAGCTAAATCAAATTCAATGTTGTGTACACTGCTGATCCAAATGGCTTGCATTAAGTCTATCAAAATAATATTGGGAAGAAACAGCAGTGGGATTATTACATATATTTAATAATCCATTAGAAAATATGAATGCCCGAGCCAGCAATCCATCTGCTTGTCCTTTACCTTATTTATCATCAATTATGGGGTGCCATATTGAAGGCCTTTTGAAAATGCGAATGCATTTTTGCACTTTTACTATGTCCTCTACTATCTACTCCCTATTATCCATTTAAAAATTCCAATAAGATTGTCTGAGCAAAGTTTTATTATCTCTTATTATGACTCAGTATTAGGATAGGAAATGTTCAGAGGGATATGGCCCAAACATGGGCCATAGGTGGGACTATCATAGAGAGGGCATCTTGGTCACCATGGGCAAGTTGGGCCGAATGGCCTGTTTCCCTGCTGTATGAATCTGACCACGATGTTCTTTTATTTCCAAATAATACTTGTCTTCAGGATGGAGAATAGCGAGAGGAAGTATAGGGATGAAGAAAGAAGAAAGAAAGGTGATGGTGATGGTGCTGGGTCTGTGGCTGTTCCCAATTTGCACTCATGATTTACACTCTGGAATCAAAACACAATTTTAATCTTGGAAATTCTGAAAACATTGATGAGTTTGAACTGGATCATTATTTTCAGGCCGTATTTAGCATTGGAAACTAAAGGAATTGAAACACGGATAATTACATCAATTCACAGATTATATTATTCTGTGTGATGATTAAAACATCAGTATGTGCATGGCAAATAACACAGACACAACAAAATACTCTATCTTCAAAAACAATGTACATCCTAATTAGAACGTGGAGTTTGCAAAGCAACATAACTTTGTCTGTAACAAATTTTGTGCAGATCAGATTACTTTATTCTTCCCTTTGTTCTAATAAATGTCAACTTTTCCTCTGATTACGTTAAAGACAATTCAGACCACTCTGCTGCACTGCCTCCTGTAGACTAAGAGGGGCATTACTCCCAAGCCAAAGCTATCCTCATTCCACTTGCACATGCACCACATTCCAGCAGAGGGAAATGGCTAGCAACCAAATGCATTAACTTTGGCTGATTTTTCCCTTCACAATATATTGGCACTGCGTCATGTTGCTATACTTTCATGACTAAAGCAACAAGGCTTGGAAAGCTTGGAATATTCCCAGAGTCTGGAATCTTGAGACTGAAGAAGGGTCCCAACTCAAAGTGTCGTCTACACTTTCCCTCCACAGATGCTGCCTGATCCACCGAGTTACTCCAGCACTTTGTGCTGGGAATATGCATGGTGGTGTGGGGGCCTGTTTCTATGCTGTACAGCTCTAATATTCTATAACTAAGTGAAGTGAATCGCTGCTTCACTTAGAAATATTTTGTGTCCGTGGATGATGAGAAGGGAAGAGGTGAAAGGACAAGGGCTGCATAATTTGTGGTTGCAAGGTTAAAATTCCAAATATAGTTTTAGAGATACAGCACGGAAAGAGGCCCTTCGGCCCACCGAGTCTGCATCGACCAGCAGTCCCCGCACATTACCACTATCCTACACACACTTGGGCCCATTTTATATTTATACCAAGCCGATGAGTCGGTTTGTCAAGGACTCTAACTTCTACAGGTGCCCAGTAGAGAGCACGCTGACCGGTTGCATCATGGCTTGGTTCGGCAACTTGAGCGCCCTGGAAAGGAAAAGACTACAAAAAGTAAACACTGCCCAGTCCATCATCGGCTCTGACCTTCCTTCCATCGAGGGGATTTATCGCAGTCGCTGCCACAAAAAGGCTGGCAGTATCATCAAAGACCCACACCATCCTGGCCACCCACTCATCTCCCTGCTACCTTCAGGTAGAAGGTACAGGAGCCTGCAGACCGCAACAACCAGGTTCAGGAATAGCTACTTCCCCACAGCCATCAGGCTATTAAACCTGGCTCGGACCAAACTTTGATTATTAATAACTAATTATCTGTTATTTGCACTTTATCAGTTTATTTATTCATGTGTGTATATATTTATATTACGGTATATGGACACATTGATCTGTTTTGTAGTAAATGCCTACTATGTTCTGTGTGCTGAAGCAAAGCAAGAATTTCATTGTCCTATCAGGGACACATGACAATAAACTCACTTGAACTTGAACTTGAACACTACAAACCTGTACATCTTTGGAGTGTGGGAGGAAACCAAAAATCTCAGAGCAAACCCACGCAGGTCACCGGGAGAACGTACAAACTCCGTACAGACAGCATCTGTAGTCAGGATCAAACCTGGGTCTCTGGCGCTGTAAGGCAGTAGCTCTACCGCTGCACCACCGTGCTACTAGAATATGTGTTTTGGGCTCTGACCCATGTGTGCATTCATGATACAAACACACAAAAGTATATACATTTTGCAACAATTGGTTAAAAAATACATACAGAAATTTATTTGGGCATTTACAAACAGTCGGTCTTAGCCAAGCAAATTGTAAGATTCCAACTTTAGTTTCAGAGGCTTCTAAATTAGATGCTCGGCAGATTTCCCCATTACACAAAGACCAGGCTTCAAGCTGCTTCTAGAGAAATGCAAAGAGCAAGCAAAGCTTCCCCCCATGTCTCCACCTTTCAATCCAATGTGTACCACATTCTCTCACCATTTTGCATCACAGCAGGATTAAATGGATAATACAAAATATCCAGAGCTCAGTGAAAGTAAGCTTTTAGTCATAGTTCTCCGCGAGAAACAACGAAAGGAAGTGAAGCAACTGAATAGTCTCATGTGTTGCCGAATCATTAATGGGGAAAGTCCACTTTCTGTTTAGCTCCAAGCAATTTTCCAAGAGTGGGATCCAGCAGAAGTGTTCACATAACCCAATCACACCTGTACTATAACCAGTTCAGCTCAGAGAAGATGAGCACAAGTCTGTTGACTTTTTGTGTTCTACTGGTTTTCTATCTACTTGCCCCCCCAAATCTTCTGACGGTGGTGACTCACATTGAGCAGCGCCAGTATTTCAGTGCCTGATGTAGGAGGATGTGTGTCTTGTGTAAAATTGCAATAGATAGAATCAAGCAGCTATTTCATGGTTTGAGCCATCACAGGCAGCTTGATCTTGATCATTCCCTACTGTTCTATCCAGTTTAGATTTTACTTTAGAGATGCAGCGGGGACACAGGCCCTTCGGCCCACTGAGTCCGTGCCGTCCAGCAATCCCCATCCACTAGCACTATCCTACACACTAGGGACAATTTTACTGAAGCCAATTAACCTACACACCTGTATTTTTTTTTGGAGTGTGGGAGGTAACAGGAGCAGCCAGAGAAAACCCACACGGTCACAGGGAGAACGTACAAACTCCGAACAGGCAGCACCCATAGTCAGGATAGAACCCGGGTCTCTGGCGCTATAAGGCTGCAACTCTAAAATTAAGAAAATGGGACAAGAGACAAGATCCTCTCCCTTTTGAGGCAAAGGATAGAGGGACTTTGATTGATTTTAGGTGACACAATGAGAGTAAAGCCAATGTGACTGCATCAGAAAATTCCAACTAGCTATCAATACTGCTCTTCATCAATATTTTTAATCAAACTCAAGTTACAAGCATTAAAGTCAGAGTAGATGACCCACTTTTTTAACCTTTTCTTTCCCATTACAATGCATTAAAGTTGCAGATAATCTTTCTCTTTGGAGAACCATTTGGAAATTAAAAGCAGGCAGAGGTAGATTTGCCAAGCTCGTGGTCCTTGTCTTGTTGGTAGTTGACGGAACAAATCCAGAGTTTGAAGAAATCCAGTGGCTGAGTTCTTGCTGTTTTCTTCCACACAAGACGATGTGTGGAATGGACAGCTATTGCAAAAAACTATTGTCAATATTGGAAGAGCTGTAAAGGGAAAAAGGCAACCTACAAATTCAAAGCTTCTCCAAAGCAAGTGGAAGTATTCTACCAAGAAATCTCACTAAAATTAAAAAGTAGCTTCTGGTTGAAATGTCCAGCTCCATTCCAGTCTTAGCAGCACTGGTGGTAACAGAGTAGGTTACCAGTTGGAGACATCATTCAAATGGTTCTGTCAGTGCAGCTACCTGATTCAGGGTCCATCCAGCACAGCCTGTAGATTACTTTTCACAGTGAAGTTGAACAACATTCTCCTTAAGAATTATTTCCTTGCTGAATGACACAAGCTCCCGTAATTCTTTATTTTCAAGCTTGAAAAGAAAGTTAGGAAAAAAAAACCCATTAGTCATGGTGCATTTCAAGTCATTTGCCAAATCTTTCAAGTCCCTCCTATTCTTTGATGCATTTTTGAAGGAGCAGATCCTGCCCAGCAGCTGGTTTACAAGTGTTGACAATATGGCAAAGTGTCTTCCCAGGTAGTGAATTGTAACATGCTCAACTATATGTGCAATTGTAATCAAACTGTGCCTCCCACAACTGCTGCCAGAACCAGATGAGCAGAGGATTAGTCTTAGATTATGAATGCTTGTTATTGAATACCTACCTACCTATTGAATCCAGAACAACGGGTCATAGTTTAAGGTCCAGAACAAGGGTCACAGTTTAAGGATAAAGGGGAAATCTTTTAAGACTGAGATGAGAATTTTTTTTTTTTAACAGAGAGTGGTGAATCTCTGGAGTTCTCTGCCACAGAATGTAGTTGAGGTCAGTTCATTGGCCATATTTAAGAGGGAGTTAGATGTGGCCCTTGTGGCTAAAGGGATCAGGGGGTATGGAGAGAAGGCAGGCACAGGATACGGAGTTGGATGATCAGCCATGATCATATTGAATGGCGGTGCAGGCTCGAAGGGCCGAATGGCCTACTCCTGCTCCTATTTTCTGTTTACCTCCTCACCATCCGGGACCACATAAAGAATAGCTGTGAACGGGAGAGTGTGAGAGAAACACTGGTCATATTGGACAGCGCGGCGGTGGAGTTGCTGTCTTACAGCACCAGAGACCTGGGTTTGATCCCGACTACGGTGAACCCGGGTCTCTGGCGCTGTAAGGCAACAACTCTAGAACTGCACCACCGTGCAGTGTCAAGGTCAACCAGTGCATCCTGCTAAGTTATTAGTGAAGCGCAATACAGGAATCTGGCTTTGCCAACAGAAACGGGTGCTGTCTGTGGCACTACATCAGTACAGTGAAGGCTCAGCGACCATCTGAAATCCTGTGGAGCACGCAGTGAAAACCCTACCTCCATCTGGGCTATCTTCTCTTGAATTTGGCAATATTCTGGATCGTCGATTTGTACTGCTTTCCTCATGACTGTGGCCATGTCACAGATCTGTTCAATGTGAGTTTGCAACTCCTGGGGGGGTACAAGAAGCAAAAAATATCACCCAGAAAAGCTGAAGTCAGCAAAGTAGACAATATGAAGGTCGGTCTAATAAATAATTTAAACCAACACGATGTAGGTATTTAAAAGAGCCATGTGAAATACTACAAATCTCAATGACATCAGTGGCAAGATGCTACAATGGGTCTAAATACCCAAGCACCACCCAGTGATGTGCAAGAAGGAACCACAGATGCTAGTTTACACCGAAGATAAACACAAAATGTTGGAGTAACTCAGCGGGTCAGGCAGCATCACTGGAAAAAATGAATAGGTGACGTTTCGGGTTGAGACTGTTCATCCAATGTCAGGGGGCAAATCTGACGCACCTAACGACCACAGAAGCCCCAAAGAGGACGAGATCGGCCATCTCACCCGGTCTAGGCACCACATTTTCAAGGGAACCTCTGGGGGCGATTTCAAGTGTGCTCTCGTAATTTTATCCTGATTAAAAGAGTTTTCCACCAGTTGCTGGGAAAAGAAATTGGTGGTGAACCTGCATCTGAATTTACCATTTAATCATTATAAACAAGAAAGATATCAAGTGAAATTCCACTTGAAATGCACAGTAAAAGTGTTCCATCTAAACTTCAGATTCTTGAACATGGTGGCTTGCATCTCAGAGCTCCCCTTGGCCTTTTGCCTTGTTCATGTCTGAATAATTATAGGGCAATATATATTTCAGAATGTTAAGATTGTACTTGTACTTAATGCTGCTGGAACCCGAGAAAAGGATAGATTTTACATCAATGATAATAAATTGACACCCAACTCTTAACAATACAAAAGGACACAAAGTTCTGGAGTAACTCAGCGGGTCAGGCAGCGTCTCTGGGGAACCATGGATAGGTGACGTTTTGGATCAGAAAACTTTTTCAGACTGATTGTAGGGGCGAGGGGTTGGGGGGAGAGGAGAGGCAGGACCATGTGTCTTTTTGTGTAAACCAGCATCTGTAGTTTCTTGTTTCCAGGTTTTTCCCAACAATACAATGAGTTGGAAATCATGCTAGGTTTGCAAAACACCAAATGTTACGGTGATAGGAAGGAAAGAGGGGCAGCACGGTTACAGGTCTTTGCAACAATTAGTTCACCTTAATTATTAATTGACACGAAATTACCAAAATAATACTATCATTCTTGACAACTACCATCACTGTCTAAGATACCCCATACTTAAATGTTGTCTGCAAACTTACTAATCATGCCTTGTATATTCTCATCCAAATTGTTGATATAGATGACAAACAGCAATGGACTGACTCAATATTAAAAATTGAGACACACCACCTCTCAGAGAGATTTTTCCTGGTTTAAACTAGGATCAGTTTGCAGTTTTTTTACCTGGGAATGCTCCTGGTGCAAGTTGGTAACTGGTGTACTATCCAGTTTCTTAGCGGCAAGAAGGTGTAGCATCTGCTTCCTGTATTTACTCATAATGAGTTCCAAAGCGTAGCGGTGCTCTTCCAGGGAGAGCCACAGCTCTGAGAGAAACAAGACAATCACCAGCAAGTTAAGAGACAACCGCGTTAACGTTAGGCTACGTAGATAATACAAATGCTCAGGTTAATCCTTGTTGTGAAATGAAACTGCAATTGTAAGACAATTGCACAACACTAAGGAGACAGGGAGCCTGCCTGCCACCATCAGACAAGTTCTGAATAAGAAGGAACAAGGTGTGGCGGGCTTATCTTAACATGCAAGATGACCTGGAATCAATACAGCACGGAAACAGAAAGAAGAAAGGTCTAGGCCCAAAACTTCACCTATTCCTTTTCTCCAGAGATGCTGTCTGATCCACTGAGGTACTCCAGCTTTTTGTGTCTATCTTATGGCAACAGGCCATGCAGCCCAACTCCTCCCTGCTGGCCAAGATGCCCAGCTAAGCTAGACCCATTTCCCAGCATCTGGCCCATATCCCTCTAAACCTTTCCTACCCACATACCTGCCCAAATGTCTTTCAGATGTTATTATAGTACCTGCCTCAACTACTTCCTCTGGCAGCTTGTTCCATATACTCATATATGTGAAATAGTTTGCTCTTCAAGTCTTTCCCCTCTCATATTGAACCTATATGCCCTCTAGTTCTTGATTCCCCTACCCTGGGAAAAAGACTGTGCATTCACCCTATATATTCCCCTCATGATTTTATATATCTCTGCAATATCTCAACTCAGCCTTCTGTGCTCCAAGAAATGAAGTCCTGGCCTACCCAACTTCCCCTGATAGCACAGGCCCACAAGTGCTGACAACATCCTTGTAAAATGGGTTGAAGGGCTTGTTCCTGTGCTGTACTGTTCTATCTTCCTTCCCTCATTCTTATGGGGGTTTCAGGAATCCTCTTCCCTGCTGCATGTACACAACCACATAGCAGGAAAGGTATAATTTCGCAAGCCACTTAAGACCTCATTTTTGAGGTTCGCAGACAGCTGCTACTCTGTCATAAATGTTACTAATTCAATCTTGAGAGTGTGGAATAATCACAGTGGAGAATTATAAGATGAAACCTTTGGTTAAGGGAGAGTGATGCAAGAGGTTATGTTGTACAATGGGGAATTCTCCTTAATGTTCGAGCTTGTGAAGGTACTGCAAAGGCAGCTCTCAATCAGCCATGACCTTTAGAATCTGCAGACTCGGCATGAACACTAGGGATAAGGAAAAACAATAGCCCAATTTGGCCAGCAGGAATTCCCTCATAAGCTAGAAACAAGTCATAATATACATAGCTGTTAAAATTGGAGTCTTATATTTTTGTGAACCAGAATAGTCTGCCATTAGTTCGCCACATGGTGAGGTGTTAATTAGTAAGAAAGGAGAAACCTTTATTTTCCTGCTTCAGATCCCGTATCTGTGTGTTCTCCTGAGTAAGGAGTGGGTACGGTTTGTAACTGGCCATCTTCTTCAACTTTTCAAAATCTTCCTGGTTCTGAAAATAAGGGAAGATCAAGATTATGAAGCAATTCGCAGTTCAAGTTGACACTATTCCACCTTTGCTCCTTTTGTTTGGACTGTCATTTGTTACCCCTACCTCACTGCCCTGGAGATGGTTATCCACTTTACTAAAATAAAATTGCATTCAGGTTCATAAAATATATCTTTACATATGATAGACACAAAATGCTAGATTAACTCAGCGGGTCAGGCAGCATCTCTGGAGAGAAGGAATGGGTGATGTTTTGGATCGAGACCCTTCTTCATATAATAGCAATGGTTCTTTAATTAGAGATTAATTAAGAAATTATAAAAAAAGATATGGATAGGAAAGGTGTAGCATGCATAGGAAGGTGTAGATTTAGAGGGATATGGGCCAAATGCAGGTAGGCCGTACAAGTCGTACAAGATGGGACATCTTAGGCAGCATGGGAAGTTGGGCCGAAGTGCCTGTTTCCATGCTATATGACTATTAAAAAAAAAAGCTTTGAACCAGCACAAATCTTGTTTGAGACTCTCTCAAAGCCTGTTTGCATCATCTCTTGGTCTGCTTGTTTTCATAGGTCGGGGCATTGAGTACAAGAGCCAGGAAGTCATGATTCAGCTTTAATGGACCTTGGTTAAGCCGCATTTGGAATAGTATGTGCAGTTCTGGTTGCCCCATTAGATGGGATGTGGAGGCTTTGGAAAGAGTGTAGAAGAGGTTAACCAAAATTATGCTATGATTAGCGTGTATTAGGTGCATGGAGAAGTTGGGCAGACTTGGCTTGTTTTCTCTGGAACGCCAGATATTGTGGAGAGACCTGATAGAAGTATATTTGAGAGGCATAGATAATGTAAGTCTAAATCTTTTTCTCTGGGTGGAACAATCAGATATAAGTGGGCATAGCTTTAAGGTGAAAGGGGCAAAGTTTAAAGGTGATGTGTGCGTAAGATTTTTTATTACACAGAGGGCGGAGAGTGCTTGGAACGTGCTGCTAGGAGTGGTGGTTGAGGCAGATATGATAGTGGAATTTAAGGGACATTTGTATAGGCACATGGATATGCAGGGAATGGAAGGATATGGATTAAGTGCAGGCAGATAAGAATTGGTCTTGGCATCATGTTCGGCACAGACATTGTGAGCCGTGGGGCATGTTATTCTATGCTCTTCATTAATCTGCTCCGCTTTCTCTTTAGCACTTCTGAACAAGTAGGGAATCACTGTAAAGGTGTGACCTGGATCACCAGATGATCACACCCCAAAAAAGACTTTAAGACTTCTGCCTTCCATCACAGCGAGGTGAACTCACTGTGGTGGATGTTAAATTTGTGTTTATTGTGTGTTTTTGTTATTTTTATTATACGTATGACTGCAAGGCACGAAATTTCATTCAGACCAAAAGGTCTGAATGACAATAAAGGATACTTTGACAATAAAGGATACTTTGGCTTTGACCCTACTGAAATATTGCGCTACAAAATCCCACTCAGTGTCTTAATACTGAACGTACACATGGGAAAATATCACAACGGCCAAATAACATATAGAGGGGATCAACTGCAAAATGCACTCACTAATCAATCTATCTCTTCGTCTTGACATCATGTCTGGCACAGACATTATGGGCCGAAGGGCCTGTTCCTGTGCAGTTTATATTAGCACAAACAAGGGTAGCTTGTACTATTTCGGAATTTACAGAAAGGATAATGAGTTGAGAAAAGAGAGATGTAGATCAAAGGACTTGAAACCTGGTCCAAAAGATTGATTTTGCAAGAAATGGGAGAGGTAGATAAAGCATTGAAGGCAGGAGACAAGAGACTGCAGATACAGTAATCTGGAGTAAAAACATAATGTTGCAGCGGGACAGGTAGTAACTGTGGAGGTAGACGATGAATCAGCAATGAAGGCTGTGCTGCAGGCAAAGCGGTGAAGGAGGGCCGTAGGTCAACAGCGCTGAGGAATTATGAATGCTAGGAACTGCAGATGCTGGTTTACAAAACAAAGATGCAAAGTGCTGGAGTAACTCAGCGGATCAGGCAGCATCTCTGGAGAACGTAGATAGATGACGTTTCGGGGTAGGGCCCTTCTTCAGAATTATCTCCACTACACATAACGCAATGGTTCAAGTAGGCAGCCCTCCAACACTGCCTCCAAAGCAACGAGGTAAGGGCAACAAATGCGGATAGACACAAAATGATGGAGTAACTCAGCGGGACAGGCAGCATCTCAGGATGGAATAAATGAGGGCCTGACCAGAAATTTGGACATTCTAAGGATCAATTATTAAAGCCGAGAGGCTGTCGTCAATCAATGTTGTGGCCACTTGGGAACCTGCGGTGGAGGAGATGCAGAGGGGGAAAAGCCTAAGATAAGGGCAAGATGCTGAGGGATAATATTAACCATGGAGAAACTGTAAACACAAGTTTACGCGGACCATGAGAAATGTGGGTATATCAGGAACCATAAAGACATGGATCTGGGGATCCGTTCCTTTGGAGGAACAGTACGATGGGATCTGAAGGCTGCATTGTCTAGTGATCTTGATCTCACCCGATCCGAGATTCCAGTCCCGACTTCCTTCATGTTCTCCACCCGCTTGTTGAGGGTGGTGGTCTGGTCGATGAGGGACTCTGCTGCATTATGATGATCCTTCAGTCGCTCCACCAGGGACTTTGCATCAGCTAGCACCTTCTCGATTGTGCACGCCATCACTAGGGAACAGAGATAAACCATTGGATAGGGGACTGATCGAATGCTGCCCTTCTTGGCGAAAACCTGAATCATTTGGTTTATGAAGTAGCTGGGGCAGGTACAATAACAATATTAAAAAGACATTTGGACAGGTACATGGATAGCAAAGTTTCAGAGGGATATGGGTGAGACTCAGGCAAATGGGACTAGCTTAGATGGGGCATCTTGGTCAGCATGGACGAGTTGGGCTGAAGGTCTCGTTTCTGACCCTTGACAGATATTTTGCACTAGTAAACATTTCTGGTTTTCCTTTAAAACTATTGGTTGACGAATATGTGCGTGCCATTTTGATTCAAATTATTGCATTCGGGTCGGGGGGGGGGGGGGGGGGGGGGGGGGCACGCCGGATCTGAGCATGATCAGCAGCAACAAGTTGTAGCGCAGACTCAGCAACTGTTTTGAGCACTTATGCTTGGTCCACCAAGGCCTGCTGGATCTCCCAAATGCTAACCACTTTGACTCCTCTTCCCATTCCCTTACTGATCGTTTTGTCCTGTGCCTCTACATTGCATGGGAGAGGCCACACACAAATTGGAGGAAAAGCACCTCAAATAGGTTCATGGTATTAAGTGGAGATGGCCAATGGACAGATAGTGTGTACAAAGGAATTGCAGATGTTGGTTTAAACTGAAGATAGGCACAAAAGGCAAGAATAAGCTTGGGTAGCTTATAGCCCAATGGTATGGACATTGAATTCTCCAAATTTAGGTAACGACAACCCCCACCTCCAGTCCACACCCATTTCTTCCACTCCCCGCCTCTCACCCCCACCCAGTTAGCACTCATCTCTCCCCCACCCAGTGCACACCATTTCTCCCACTATTTTGCTCTCCCCAGCACTCACCACACACCCATTTCTCCCACTCTCCTGACCCCTTCCCCGTCACCTTCCACTTATCTCTCTTCTCCTCTGTGTTTACATTTCACCCTCTTCTCTCCTTATCTGACCTTTTCGGATCCCCTTTCACCTCTTGCCTTTGTCCAATCGTCTGCTAATCGCCCCCACCTGCATCCATCTATCACTTGCCAAGCTTTGCCGTCTCCCACCTCTCCTCTCCTCCTCTCCTCTCCCCGTCCTCTCTCCTCCTCTCCCCACCTCGCCTCACCTCTCCTCCTCCTCTCCCCCCTCCTCCTCTCTCCTCCTCTCCCCACCTCTCCTCTCCTCTCCTCCTCTCCCCACCTCTCCTCCTCCTCCTCCTCTCCTCTCCTCTCCTCCTCTCCCCCTCCTCTCCCCCACCACCTCCTCTCCCCACCCTCACCTCTCCCCCTCCTCTCCCTCCAACCAGTCCCGGCCCTCCACAGATGCTGCCTGAGCTGCCTGAGCTGTTTGAGTGACTCCAGCACAGTGTGTAGTTGGCAACATGCCGCTCCCTACCCGCTCAACCCAGCAGGTCCCGGCGCCGCTCCCTCACTCTGCACCTTGCCCGTCCGCCCTCTCCCTCCACTTCCTGCTCCGCCACATCCGCTGCCGAGCCCTCGCCGCGCGGGTCCTAGCGCCCGTCGCCCGGCCTTCTAGTTGTCTCCAGCCCGACCTGCCTGTACAACTCATTAACACCAAAGATCCAATAGCAATATGATCTTTGGTTAACACCCAGCCCAGATTTGCTTTGGTCATTGCTACTTTTATGTGCATATATTTCATTCATTTGTTCTATATCTCTCAATATCACCATCTATGTCCCTCTCCCCTGACTCTCAGTCTGAAGAAGGGTCTAGACCTGAAATGTCACCTATTCCTTTTCTCCAGAGATGCTGCCGGACTCGCTGAGTTATTCTTGCCTTTTGTGCCTATCTTCAGTTTAAACCAGCATCTGCAATTCCTTCGTACACACTATCTGTCTCCACTTAAAACCATGAACCTATTTGAGTCACACAGCATGGAGTCAGGCCATTTGGCCCACCACATTCATGCTGGACACTAATACATCTGTATTAACCCCACTTGCTCCATAGCTCTCAATGCCAGGGCAATTCAAATGCTGGTCCAGTCTCTTCCCAAATACTGCCAGTGACTCTCCCTCCACCATCCCCTGGCAGTGCATTCCACATACCATTCTCTGGGTGAGAAAGATAGTCCTTGGGTCCCATCTGAATATCTTACCCCGAAACCTATGTCTTCTGATGAGGAAAAGGTTTCCAGCAGTCTAACCTATCCATACCCCTCAAAATTATATATATTGTTAATATGTTAATATATGAATATGTTAATAATCTTATGTTAATATGTTAATAATCTGTTAATATATGACTTCTTCTGCCTCCAGGGAAAACAGACCTAGCCTCTCCTCATTACTGAACCATTATGTCTTTCGTAATTCCCGGTGAATATTTTCCATACCTTCCCCCGCACCATCACCTCCTTCCTATTGTGCGGTGACCATAAATGCATACATTATTACAGCTACGGCCATAAAGTTGGGGCATAACTTCTTTATTCAATATCTCAATTAACAAAGGCCAGAGTACCCCATATGCCTTCTTTACCACATTATCTTTCTGTGCTTCCACTACCAACTTCAAAAGAAAAATACACAAAGACTTATCCCCCCTACACACTGCGGGCAATGTACAAATGCCAATAAACTTACAAACCTGACTCTCAGTCTGAGAATGGATCTTGACCCAAAATGACAATCTATTTCTTTTCTCCAGAGATGCTGCCTGATCCGCTGAATTACTCCAGCATATTGTGTCTATCTTCGGTGCAAACCAGCATCTACAGTTCCTTCCTACTACACATACAAAACTGCACGTCTTTGGCATGTGTGAGGAAACCGGAACACCCGGAGAAAACCCATGCGGTCACAGGAAGAACATACAAACTTTGTACAGACAGCACAGGTGGTCAGGATCAAACCCGGGTTTCTGGCGCGGTAAGGCTGCGCCACTGTGTCACCAAAGATCCTCTCTAAACTTCATTAACTCTCACTTCCTTTCACAAACACTTCTTAAGAAGTATCTTTTTGGCTCTAATTTCCACAGAAGTGGTTTAGTGTCACTTTTTGTACCTGAAGATGTTTATCTATGTTAAAGGTGCTACATGAACAAAACATTGCCGATGGGATTTGTCTTGTAAACGCTGCTGAAAGTGGGTGCAGAAGAGTCCACTAGATGTCACTACAGCTATTCCTTCTCTGACTGGGATGTCAGTTCCAGTATTTACCTGAACACTGAAGAGCAGCAGGAAGGAAAAAGTAAAAGGCCACAGAACCATTTCAACACCAACAGGTAAAACAAAATTGCAACGAGAAAAGATAATTTTAACGTGCAAACATTAAACATTAAAACATTATTACAGCTGTGTGTTTGAGGTGGAAAAAATATATATTTAAAAAACATTGTGTAAATCCTTTATGAAACTGAGCTGAAGTTCTGAACTTCAGGGGATCCGAGTGAAAGCTGCATGTGGTAAGATTAGAAGATGGAGGAATAAGTATCTAGAAATTTGATTGGGTGGCACCATGTTGGTGTGTAATAAAAAGGAACTGAAGGTGCTGGTTTATACCGAAGATAGACACAAAGTGCTGGAGTAATTCAGCGGGTCAGGCAGCATCTCTGGAGAACATGGACGGGTGACCTTTAGGGTTGGGACCCTTCTTTAGGCTGAAGCTTTCTGATGCTTAGCTGAACCACCCCTCCTTCTGATCTGCCAATCAGGTCTAATGCCCCTATCCAATGATTTGCCAATCTGATTTGAATCCTGCCCCTCGTCCCACAACCTAATGATCTGCCAAACTCCACCCACCAACAAAACCCAAACCGCATTAACCGCATGACCCCATCAACCAGAGAGCCATTCCTCTGACCACGGACTGGTGGTTCACAATTCCAAGTGGCAGGCCCTCGAAGGAATGTTCAATGGCTAAGCTCATCCAGTTACTATTTAATCTCTAGGCAAACTAGGCACTAGTAAATATTTGGGGGCAAATTTTATTGCTCCACCTGTGAGCTGGTGGTTCAATTGCTCTGGATCCTGCACTGTTGAGCAATTGTATATTAGTTTGGTTTAGTTTAGTTCATTGTCACGTGTACCAAGGTACAGTGAAAAGCTTTGGTTTTCGTTGCGCTCTATCCAGTCAGTGGAAAGACTGCACATGATTACAATCAAGCCATTCACAGTGTACAGATACAGGATAAAGGGAATAATGTTTAATGCAAGATAAAGTCCAGTAAAGTCTGATTAAAGATGGTCCGAGGGTCTCTAATGAGGCTGATGGTAGGTTAGGAATGCTCTCTATGTGGCGATAGGATGGTTCAGTTGCCTGATACCATGGTCTTATAGCCCAAATAATTAAATAAACATAATTAAATATTAAATATTTGGTACACACCTAACACACAGCCAACAATGGACCTTTTCCTTGATCATTGTTACTTGTTTGCATACCTTTCATTCATTTGTTCTGAATCTCTCTATATCACCGTCTATATCGCTCGTTTCCCTTTCCCCGGACTCTCAGTCTGAAGAAGCGTCTTGACCTGAAACGTCACCTATTCCTTTTTTCCAGAGATGCGGTTACCCGCTGAGTTACTCCAGCTTATTGTGTCTATCATCTTTAATTAAATATTTGACCTCTATTTGGAGACCTGCAAGTAAAAGGGGGCAATTTGACCTCAGTAGCTGTTCGGCAAGAAATCCATCTTTTTAAAATTAATCCGAAGAATTACATTAATTTAAACCATATTAAATAATTAAGAGAATAATTTAACTGGAGAGAGACCCTCTCTCACTGCTCCACCTTTGTGATGCCTGCAGTTCTCCTGCTCCACCTATCAACCTATTACCTGCTTTGCTTTGTCCTGCCCTTCCTCTCCTCCAGCTCTCTTTCCCCCTGTAAAATGGAAGCTGTTCATTATCCGGGGATAACCTGATCCACCCTCAACTTTGTGGGACTGAAGAAGAATACGGATAAAGTGTTGATAAAAGATAACTAGGTTAGTTCAGTTTAATGATATGCCATGGAAACAGGCCCTTTGGCCCACTGAGTCCGCAGCGACCATTGATCACCTAGTCCAAGGGTTCCCAACCTGGGGTGAATTGGCCCCAAGGGGGTAAATTTCGCCTACCCAGGGGGTAAATTTGTTGATTCTGGATTTGTATATATTTTTTCTCATTGACTGACTGTGTTTGGTTCTGGCATACCGGTATCTGTTCATAAATAAGTGAAATAACATTGTTATGTGCTATTAAAGTTGCCAGGGGTAAACGGGACGAAAAAGGTTGGGAACCCCTGATCTAGTCACACTAATTCTATCTAAGAGTCATAGAATCATAGAGTCGTACAGTAATCTTATCCCACTTTTGCAACCACTGCCTACATACTAGGGGTAATTTACAGGACCAATTAACCTACAAACCTGCACGTCCTTGGAATGTGGGAGGAAACCGGGGCACCCAGAGGAAACCCACGTGGTCACAGGGAGAACTTACAAACTCCATACAGACAACGCCTGAGGTCAGGATCGAACCCGAATCTCTGCGGTTGTGAGGCAGCAGCTCTACTGTGCCGCCCAGATAAGGGCAAACTTTCAGAGAGTATAGAAAGTTTTAAAAAGGAACAAAAAAAGGGTATAAAAAGGCCGAGAAGGTGTAAGTTAAGAAGTGGTAATAAGGTACTTTCAGCAGTGTACCATCAGGAAAGGCGCTGGTACTAGTGAGTGGTTGTCTATCCCTAATGAGTCATTTTGCAGAGGGACAGGTTCACATGGCACAGCTGTGTAACATCATGCATCAGAGAAGGTCGGGCTGTACTCATCCTTGACCCTTACTGCTCTTGAGCTTCTGTTGTAAATAGCCCTCATAAACTGTCTGATAAGCGTTGGATTGTAATCCATCATTCAACTTCATTATCTGTCTTTTTTGTTTGTGCTTCTTCATTGTAAACATCCCGTATCCAGACTAAAGCAATGTGACTCTTGCCGTACTACCTCACTGTTGCTCCTATTTATTTACTCAGCAACTGCGCCAGATACCATAGTTCTGTCCTTGATGACTTCTCTTTGCTCTGCCTTGTCCTGTTTTTCCTTCAGCTTCTATCTGGACGTTTCCATTTAAACACATTGCCACCTATCAAACCTGAAGGCAGCACTGGTCTCTGTCTGATTCTCATTAGTGGGCACCTTCTTAACAGGCACCAAAGTCAGCTTTATCTAGGTTCCAGTGAACTCAAAGCTACAAACCTGCCCACATATCTGGTGCTAATTTGTTGAACGAACAAAGGTATGGGGGCAGAAGGAAGAGAAATTGAAAGATTATTCAACCAAGACTTCAATATTTGGGCGCATAGTGCTGCAGCAGTAGAGTTTGCCTTACAGCACCAGAGACCCGAGTTCGATCCCAACACCAGGTGCTGCCTGTACAGAGTTTGCATGTTCTCCCTGTGACCATGTGGGTTTTCTCTAGGTGCTCTGGTTTCCTCCCACATTCCAAGGACATGCAGGTTTGCATGTTTATTGGCTTCTGCAAATTATCCCTGGTGTGCAGGATAGAACTAAGGTACAGGTGATCGTTGGTTGGCATGGACTTGGTGGGTCGAGGGGCCAATTTTCGCGATGTATCTCTAACCTAAACTAAACTAAACTAAACTCAACTCCCCAATTTTCTTAACATGTATCCCAGAAGGTTGGCCTTCCAAGCTATCCTTCTCTTTTTGGTGCTGGTCTCCATGCCCTTTCATTGTGGTGTGTTGTCCATCCATACGTCCCATTCATGACTGAGTCCAAACAAAGTCCATAAGTGCCTTTGGCTGTAATTTTTGGAGCCACAAAATAATTGAGCACATTACAAAGCTCTACAGGAACACAACGGGTCAGGCAGCATCTGTGGAGGGGATGGCCAGATGATATTTCGGGTTGGGATCATCCTTCAAACTTGACTTTGGGTTATCGCAGAATGCCAATGAAAGAGTTAGTTATTAATTGATTGTTGTCATATTTAAGCTTTCCTGTTGTAAAAGGCCTATTGTTCCTGAATTGGATTTATTGTGCAGGAAGGAACTGCAGATGCTAGTTTAAACCGAAAATAGACACAAAATGCTGGAGTAACTCAGCGGGACAGGCAGCTTCTCTGGAGACTGAAGAAGGGTCTCGACCCGAAACGTCACCCATTCCTTCTCTCCAGAGATGCTGCCTGTCCCGCTGAGTTACTCCAGCATTTTGTGTCTATTTTCGGTTTAAACTAGCATCTGCAGTTCCTTCCTACACAATATAACCAATTCTGGAACAATGGCCAATCATGTCCTAGATAGCACTGGTTCATTTTGGCAGATAATCTTGGTGTCGTGGAAGATTTTGAGGCCTCTTTATTGTGACTTGGCAACAGATTAAACTAAACTAAACAGATGGTTGAGATTAATTCCCCTTTCGTCCAATTTGTTCCAAAACCAAGCAGTTGGCCCTGGTGTTTGAGTTTCGCAATTTGGATATTTGAGAGACCAGCCAAAAGAGGTTCAATTAGTAACCAACTAACAAGGGAACTATGTGAGCTCTAACAAGTGGGAGCATTCTAGCTTGCACTGATGAAAAGGGAGGAAGGTGTCCGAGACGCTCCAGGTGAATTTGAGGGCAGGGTCATTACTTCAAGTTTTCACAATGACATGGTTGCCTTATTTATGGCTGCTTGTTTCTTTCAGTGTACGTTGATGCATATATTTAGGTGCCTGGGTGGCTGAGAGTTGGTGTGGTTGGCTGTGTGAATGGGAGAAAGAGAACTGAGAGAATAAGGATCATGAAAGAGAAGCTGGAACATTGTCTGTAAGACCATAAGATTATAAGACACAGGCAGAATTCGACCATTTGGCTTATCGAGTCTGCTCCGCCATTCGATCATGGCTGATCTATTTTCCCGTCACAACCCAATTCTCCTGCTTTCTCTCTGTAACCTTCGGCACCCTTACTAATCAAGAACCCATCGATCCCTCCTTTAAAAATATCCACCACCATCTGTGGCAATGAATTCCACAGATTCACCACCCTCTGGCTAAAGAAAATCCTCTTCATCTCCATTCTAAAGGTAATGCTTTTATTCTGAGGCTGTGCCCTGTAGCCCTAGACTCACCCACTACTGGAAACATTCTCTCCACATCCACTGTATCAAGGCCTTTCATTATTCAGTAAGTTTCATTGAGATCCTCCCCTCATCCTTCTAAACTACAATGAGTGTCAGAGGTTATGGGGAGAAGGCAGGATAATGGGGTTAGGAGGGAGAGGTAGATCAGCCATGATTGAATGGCAATCTTGATGAGTCAAATGGCCTAATTCTACTCCTATCACTTATGATCTTATAGGACCAGAGCCAAACACTCCTCATACATTAACCCAATCATCCCATGGAATAATCACCTGAACCTCCTCTGGACCCTCTCCACTGACAGTACATCCTTCCTCAGATATGGAGCCCAAAACGGCTCACTATATTCCATGGGCAGAAATCCTGGGGGGATGGGAGGTACACGTCCCCTCCATGCTTTGAGAAGTGGGGGACAATCCCCCCCATGTTTTGTTATCCGGACTTTATCAGACGCTTTCTAAGGGCTGAATCGGCCCGTTCGCGCGGTCTTTCAGCGTCCACACGGCTTAAAATCAAACTGCTGCATCGAGGCGATCGAGGCTCCCGATGTTGAAGCCCCCGCCATCCGATGAAAGGCCCCGTGAACGGGCCGATTCAAGCCCCACAATTCGGGGCGGACAAAGCTGCTGTTGCTGGAGTTCGGAGTCGGTCACCAACAGGTCAGCTTCCGATGTTACCGTCCACAGGGCCCACGGCCGAAGCCTCGCGTGCGTGTGCATGCGCGAGGACGGCCGCTAAGAAATTGTGTCCCCCCATGTTTTGATAGTGATTTCCGTGCCTGCTATATTCCAAAGGTGGTCTGACCTCAGCTTTACATCTTTGTTTTTACATTCTAGTCCTCTCAAAATCAATGCTTACATTGCATTTGCCTTCCAGAGCAGTTGGTTTGTTTATGTCTATGATTGTCAGAGGAGCCTTTGGTATTGCAGCTTGTGATATTCCTATGTCATGAGGAAAATTTAGCGATGGGCAAACTTTGTTCTGTAAACTCACTGTTATCTATTCCTTCTGGTGGGTGACTGCAAACAAAAAATGGCTTCCTGCCAAAGAACAGGCCATGTTTTTACTGCTGAATTGTGAGTTTTGATTTTACATGATGTTTGAATACATTGAACCGTGCCATCTTGATAATTGGTGAAGGGCAGGAACAAAGACTAATTAGGATATTTTCTGGTGTATGCGTTGCTTATGATTCATAATCTTTGCTTTTTTTCTCTCTGGAAATGTGGATCAGCATAGTTCATTGAAACTGAGCCAAGTTCCGCTGATTTATTTTTGAGGCATTGCAGTAGTTACGTAGTGGCATATTCTCCTAGATGGCCATAATTGGAACTTTATATTCTTTAAATAGTTCAAATGAATAATGGATTAATCATGTGGAAAGGATGGAACACTTTTAAGCTGGAAAGAACTTTGCAGAAGTGAAGATGGATTCCATTTTGTTGTTAAGATGTACAAGTTACTGAAAACATTAGTATTTCCAGCCAAATAGCAGAGTTTAGTTTAGTTTAGAGATACAGCGTGGTAACAGGCCTTTCGGCCCAGCGACCCCCGCACATTAACCGTGTCCGTCACAAACTAGGGACAATTTACACTCATACCAAGCCAATTTACCTATGTCTTTGGAGTGTGGGAGGAAACCGAAGATCTCAGAGAAAACCCACGCACGTCCCAGGGAGAACATACAAACTCCGTACAGACATAGATAGATAGATAGATCCTTTATTGTCATTCAGACCTTTCGGTCTGAACAAAATTATGTTGCCTGCAGTCATACACAGAATCAATAATAACAAAACATACAATAAACACAAATTAAACATCCACCACAGTGAGTTCACCAAGCACATCCTCACTGTGATGGAGGCAAAGTCTTTAGTCTCCGTCTCTTCCCTCCTTGTTCTCCCTCTGCGCTGAGGCGATTGATCCTGGCCGAAGATGCCGTCCTCCAGTCCAGCGGACCTCCGTGGTGATGTCGCCGCCGCCGAAAGCCGGAACGCCGTCTCCGCTCCGAGACGGCCCACCACAGCATCAGCTCCGGGCCGCCGCCCCAGCTCCTGGCCGCCGCCCCAGCTCCGGGTCCCGCAGTCTCCGCTCCAGGTCCCGCAGTCTCCGCTCCGGGCCGCTGCCCCAGCTCCGGGCAGCCGCCCTAGCTCCAGGCCGCTGCCCCAGCTCCGGGTCCCGCAGTCTCAGCTCCGAGCCCCGTTGCATCAGCTCCAGGCCGCCGCCGAAAGCCAGAACGCCGCACCAGCAAGTCGGGCCACCGCTGCCTTAGCCCCGAAGACGGCCAGCCTCTCGTTGGTAGGTCCTGGCTGGCTCTGCCTCCGGAGCCGCGGGCTCCGCCATTAGGCCTCAGCGCAGACGGAGGCAGAGAAGGGGGATACGACACGAAAAAGTCGCATTCCCCCGAAGGAAGAGACAGAGAACATGTTTCACCCCCCCTAACACAACCCAACAAACTAAAACTTAACCAAAACAAGACAAAAAAAACAACAGAAAAAAGTAAAGACAGACGGACTGCAGGCGAGCCGCAGCTGTTAACAGCGCCGCCACTTCCGTACAGCACCAGTAGTTGGGATCGAACATGGGTCTCTGGTGCTGCAAGCGCTGTAAGGCAGCAACTCTAACGCTGTGCCACTGTGCCCTTGAAGATCAATATTAGAAAAGTTGCTTCAAATAGTTCGACGACTGAAGTGACCGCCCCAGTACAAGAGTGCAACAATTGTAGTGTAAAAAATAGTAGATTTCTTCTGAGGCAGTACACAAAGAGTTGCCAGGTTTCTGGCTTTCAGGCAACGTTCTACCAGCTGTGCCATTGTATTCCCCCTAGTTGGAGACGAGGAAAGTTGTAAATCTTTGAAATTCTCTACTGCAGTATATTATAGATGGTCAGTTGCTCATTTAAGAATGGAGTCAGTATTTTTGGAGCAGGAAAATCTGTGGACATGAATATTGGACAAGAAAGTGGATTTTGGTTCCACGTTCTTGGTGGATGAGGCTCGAGGGACCATTACCATGCTTTGATTTCTTATGAAACTTTGGAAGATTCCAGATCCTGCACACTTTCAATGCTTACAAATGTGATCATAAATATACTTACTTTGGAAAAACATCAAAAAGGTTCCTCTTTAAAAAAAAAAAAAAAAGGCCAAGAATTTTGTTGAGATTAATTCCCCTTTCATCCAATTTATTCCAAAACCAAGCAGTTGGCCCTGGTGCCTGTTTTTCGTACTTTGGATATTTGAGAGATCAGCCAAAAGAGGTTCAATTAGTAACAGGATGTGGAGGCACTTTTGCACTTCTCAAAGAGCAAGTCTTTGCTGACCTTCTAATAGAAGTGGATTCAAACACTTCAGAGCATGAACAGCCAGAGGAATAGGGTTACTGGGGTTAATGTGGTAATGCTTTTAATCCATGTCAGTGAGTTGCTGTGTCTTGTCAAAGAGATTAGAGCTTTGCAACTAATTTGTAGCATTCTGCAGAATTTATTTATCAGGGGAAATGGTGAGCAATGTGCTTTAATAGGGTTAGAGTATTTTTACCTGCACTGTTATTATATGAAGGTGCATACTGTGATGTTATGGTCAGATTCAATGGTATGATTGGAGATATTCCCTTTATGGTTGCCAGATTTTTTGGATGTAATATTTTGGGGTATGTTAAGGGCAGAAACTATAGTTTTGAAAATGGTTTAGCTCCATTTTTACTGAGTTAACAGCTCTAGGTTGTGGACAAGTTGTGTGGGAACACAACACAGATTTAGTAGGTTAAGATTAATTTCTGGACTGCTTTTATGCTGTGAACGTAGACACACTGGTAATAAGGATGAGCTTGTGACACTTCATTTTAGGTACAGGGATGTGAAGAGTTTACGGGGATATGGGCCAAATACAGGCAAACGGGATATAAAACCTGGTTGGCATAGAAAAGGGTAAAATAAACATTCAAAGCAAACTAGATACATGGAACTGCAGATAGAAACATAGAAACAGAAAAATAGGTATAGGTGTAGGCCATTTGGCCCTTCGAGCCAGCACCGCCATTCAATATGATCATGGCTGATCATCTAAAATCAGTACCCCGATCCTGCTTTTTCGCCATATTCCTTTTGCCCTAAGATATAAATCTAACTCTCTCTTGAAAACACCCAGTGAATTGTCCTCCACGGCCTTCTGCGGCAGAGAATTTCACAGATTCACAACTCTCTGGGTGAAAAAGTTTTCCCTCATCTCTGTCCTAAATGGACTACCCTTTATTCTTAAATTGAGACCCCTGGTTCTGGACTCCCCCAACATCGGGAACATTTTTTGCTGCATCTAGCCTATCCAATCCTTTAAGAATATGCTGGGATCTTGTATAGACCACAAAGTGCTGGATTAACTCAGTAGGTCAGGCAGCATCTGTGGAGCACACGGATCGGCAACATTTTGGGAAGGATCCCGACCTGAAATGTCACCTATCCATGTCCTCCAGAGATGCTGCCTGACCTGCTGAGTTACTCCAGCACTTTGTGTTCTCTTCAAAGAAATTTAATTTTGCATGCTAATATCTATTGGTCTAGGATAGTCAAAAATAACTGATGAAATAGAGCGGCTTAGTGTCACAGCAGTAGAATTGCTGCGTTAAGTGCCTGTCCCACGAGCATGCGACTCCATGCGGCAAGCGTGACCTAACATGGTCGCTTGAGCCGTACGGCCTTGCGGGGCCGGTCCTACTTCGATTGTCGGAGCCGTATGGAGTTGTGCGGAGCTGGTCCCGACATCGCGCGGGGCTCCGAGAAACTGACCGTGTTCAAAAATTCCGCGCAGCAAAGGCCTGCCGGACCGCAGCCGCCTCGACACTGTACGTCACGCGCGAACTTCCCGCGGACTTCGCTCGCACTTCATGTCACTCACTCGACCTCCGCGCGGCCCCCGCTTCTGGTTTGGTCGCGCTTGCCGCATGCAGTCGCATGCTCGTGGGACAGGCCCTTTACAGTGCCAGAGATCCGGATTCAATGCTGACTACGGGTGCTGTCTGTACGGAGTTTGTACGTTCTCCCTGTAACCGTGTGAGCTTTCCCAGGCCGCTCGGCTTTCCTCCCACACTACAAAGGCGTACAGGTTTGTAGGTTAATTAGCTTCTGTAAATTGTAAATTGTCCCTAGGGTGTATAATAGTGTTAGTGTATGGGGTGGTAGTTGTCGCTGGTTGACATGGACTTGGTGGGCCGAAGGGCCTGTTTCCGCGCTGTATCTCTAAAGTCCAAAGTCTAAATTTGATTTATTTATTTTTCACATCGGAGGACATCTGTGGCAATGATCTGCCCACTGCCTGACCACGCACCAAGATCAATTCATTATTTGGACAAGTTTTACAAGGTGGGACAATCACCATGGTTATTTGGATGAGGCACGAGGGCCAATTTCTTATGATCTTCAGACCTTTGGTTTTAATGTAACATTCATGTGTCCATTAGCCACCATATCGGGGGCTTAAATGAATTTCTGGATCACACTGAAGATCCGGAAACAACATTAGATATCAGCTTGTAAAATATGATTTAATCTTTTGCCCATTTTAAAGATGACTGTATGTCTGACAAATCCAGGTGCCTTATAATTGTAAAAATCACATCCGCATATACAAATTATTTTACTAGCAGTCTGCTACTAAAATTCTAAACAGGCCACAAGGCACTCCAAACATTTAGAGGACAAACTTGTATGAAGGTTTATTTTTTACCTCAGAATTTCCTTCATGTGGGGGTTTGAATCTTCCAATCTGAAGGGAATCCCTCTGGAAGATCTACCACATTTGCAAGCACTATGTTTTTTAAATGTAGCTGATTTGGTGGTGAAAAATAATAATTACAACTTATTTTCACGCCTGTTCCTAATGGGCTGGATTGTTAATGCATTAATAAATAAAATATTGTTTTTAAACCATATATAGAGTCTACAGAGCAGAAATAGGCCATTTGGCCCATCTGTTCTATTTTTGTTTGTCCTCCTCTTAAGCCCTCTCCCAGTATTATTATTCCTCATTATGTTCAAGGTGGACAATTGGTTAGCAGGTAGATGCTAAAGTCACTGCTTAGCCACAATGTTTGTTCCCAGCTGTTATCAGGCAACTGAACCATCATCTCACCAGCTCTCACCATCTGCCTCATTGGAGACCTTTGAAATATCTTAAATCGGACTTTATCGAACTTGCACTAGATGTTGTTCCCTTTATCCTGTCTCTGTACACTATGGACGGCTTGATTGTAATCATGTATAGGCTTTTCTTTAACTGGATAGCAAGCAACAACAGCTTTTCTCTGTACATGTGGCAATAATAAACTAAACTAAACAAGATGAGGTGAAACTTCCTAAGAGGTACAAATCTCCTTGACGACCTACTTACACATGCAGAACCATATTTTGATTCAGATATAATGAATGGTGATTGGCCGTCCTAAATTTGAGTTGATTTGTCCAAATTCTATCGCAATGTTACGTTGTCAAGAATAATAGTATGTGTGGCATATACAAAACCATGGAATTTCAGTTAGAACAGTCCTTGTGTTTGGCCGATTGTGCAAAACTCAATTTGACTGTTAACTTAGTGCTGCCAATTTTAAGAGAAAAGAATGTAAGATTCCCAAACATTGTAATAATGAAATGCTACCAGCAAGGAATGAATCTAGCCTTGGTCTTCCTACAAATTGGCGCCCTGGGAACTGTAAGTGTTTATATGTCTATAAATAAACACTAAATTAACAGCACACAATGGGGTCCAGAGATTCTCTCGCGCTCTTACGACTCCCACAAATCCTGACTGACTACAATATATGATTCAATAATGTGAACTATTTATAAGGTTCAATTGAAGTTGAATTATTGTCAAAAAATGTGTTTGGGAATAAATGTAAACAAGTTTCTTTTGGAATACATTCGTGGCTTTTTGCCTGTTTGCATTATTTCTGTTTTTTTTAGACTAGTGATTAATATTTATTTACTTTCCAAATAAAAAAAATGGGAACTTCGGTTTGGATTTGACATAAAGCTGTTCAACAGCACTACAGTAATATTGTGTAGGACACTGTATGTTACCTGCAATAACTGCATAGGAATGAATCAGTGGTAAGCATTAGGAGATCAGGTGAGTAGCTGACTCAGGAGGACTGAGTGCTACATGATCAATTGCAAGTTAGTCTAGTTCCATTTGGGTGGCACAGTGGTGCAGCAGTAGAGTTGCTGCCTTGCAGCGCAGAGAACCGGGTTCGATCCTGACTATGGGTGGATGGCTGTTTGTCGGGTTGGAGGCAGGTGACTAGTGGGGTGCCTCAGGGATCTGTGTTGGGTCCTTTGTTGTTTGTCATGTACATCAATGATCTGGATGAAGGGGTGGTAAATTGGATTAGTAAGTATGCAGATGATACCAGGATAGGGGGTGTTGTGGATAATGAAGAGGATTTCCAAAGTCTACAGAGTGATTTAGGCCATTTGGAAAAATGGGCTGAAAGATGGCAGATGGAGTTTAATGCTGATAAATGTGAGGTGTTACACCTTGGCAGGACAAATCAAAATAGGACGTACATGATAAATGGTAGGGAATTGAAGAATACAGTTGAACAGAGGGATCTGGGAATAACCGTGCATAGTTCCTTGAAGGTGGAATCTCATATAGATAGGGTGGTAAAGAAAGCTTTTGGTATGCTAGCCTTTATAAATCAGAGTATTGAGTATAGAAGCTGGGATGTAATGTTAAAATTGTACAAGGCATTGGTGAGACCAAATCTGGAGTATGGTGTACAATTTTGGTCGCCCAATTATAGGAAGGATGTCAACAAAATAGAGAGAGTACAGAGGAGATTTACTAGAATGTTGCCTGGGTTTCAACAACTAAGTTACAGAGATAGGTTGAATAAGTTAGGCCTTTATTCTCTGGAGCACAGAAGGTTAAGGGGGGACTTGATAGAGGTCTTTAAAATGATGAGAGGGATAGACAGAGTTGATGTGATCAAGCATTTCCCTTTGAGAATAGGGAAGATTCAAACAAGAGGACATGACTTCAGAATTAAGGGACAGATGTTTAGGGGTAACATGAGGGGGAACTTCTTTACTCAGAGAGTGGTAGCGGTGTGGAATGAGCTTCCAGTGGAAGTGGTGGCGGCAGGTTCGTTGGTATCATTTAAAAATAAATTGGATAGGCATATGGATGAGAAGGGAATGGAGGGTTATGGTATGAGTGCAGGCAGGTGGGACTAAGGGAAAAAAGTTGTTCGGCACGGACTTGTAGGGCCGAGATGGCCTGTTTCCGTGCTGTAATTGTTATATGGTTATATGGGTGCTGTTTGTATGGAGTTTTTTTGTTTTCCCTGTGACCACATGGGTTTTCTCTGGGTGCACCAGTTTCCTCCCACACTCCAAAGACGTACAGGTTTATAGGTTAATTGGCTTTGGTAAAATTATAAATGATCCCTAGTGTGTAGGACAGTCTTAGCGTAGGGGTGATCGCTGGTCGGCGCGGACTCAGTGGACCGAAGGGCCAGTTTCTGCGCAGTATCTCTAAAGTAAACTAAAGATTGAGTTGAATGCATGCATTCGTGCATATTTTTCACCATCCCATATCTTTTTCCCTCTTTGAAATTAACGATTCAGTGGCAGTTCTTTTATTTGCCTCTGAAGTTGCTCCCTAATCAAAGTTGGAACTTCTAATAATTTCTGATTTAAAATATGTGCAATGAAAATCCAAGGATCTAAAATAAAAAACATTCACATTTCATCTGCTTTATCTGTATTGTTTGAGAAAACCATAACTTGGTATAAATAAATGAAGATTTAATCTACAACTGATGAACTTCCCTCCTTGCTCACACTGAGGATATCCCCCACCGAGTAATGCGGGACTATTTAGTTTATTTAGTGTAATTTATTGTCATGTGTACAATGAAAAACTTTGTGTACAGTGTGTACTCATGTGTACAGTGAAAAGCTTTTTTCTTGCATGCTATCCAGTCCGCAGAAAGACTGTACATGATTGCAATCAGGCCGTACACAGTGTACAGATACAGCACAAAGGGAACAATGTACTAGCATTGCATTGTTCAGAATAGATAGATTCAAAGTAGACATGTCTGCAGAAAATTGGACATTCAATGGGTACCCTGGTTATCATCATCAGTGTCCGAAGACCGGTCTCGACTCGAAACGGCACCTATTCCTTTTCTCCAGAGATGATGTCTGACCTATTGAGTTACTCCAGCTTTTTGTGTCTATCTTTAGTTTAAACAAGCATCTGCAGTTCCTTCCTAAACATCAAATTTATGATCTGCCACAACTTATATCCTCATTACATGGCATTTTTTCACCCCACTAGAAGCATTAAACTAGATGAGCAATCCTGGTTTAATGAATATTGTAGATGAGTATGGGATGATGCTGGTGAGGCCACAGCGCATACTGAGCGGAAGCTGCAGTCTTATCAACAAGACTCAGTGATCCCTCAGTCATTGGGGCAGATTAATATTCCACAGTCCTGCAACATCCAGTTGTAAATAATGAATAATGCAACAATAAGAAGGCTAGAATAAGATGCACACCTACAATGATAACATGGCACAGATACAATGGCCAACTTGTTTCAATCCACAAAAATGGCTGAGATCATATCTTGCACTAAATGTTATACACATTATTCCCTTTATCATGCCATTATGTGGATGGCCCGCTTGTAATCCTGCATTGTCTTTCCACTTACTGGTCAGCATGCAACAAAAGCTTTTCACTGTACCTCAGTACACGTGACTATAAACTAAACTCAAGCTTCGACAAGGCAGGCACCATTCAATTCAAAGGAGTCACAATTGATTAGAAACTGGACTAACCATACACAACCTCTTGTCTTAGAGATATCTGACCTTCCCCAAAGATGAAAGGGGAAGGTCAGGAGCTCTGATTTTGGTGGAAATGGATCCATCTAATTCTTCAAATCCTTTCCACAGTCCACAAAAATGTAATGAAATGCTCAGCTTTTGCTTTCCTGAGTGCAGCTCAAACAATCCTTACACGGTTTGATTCTATCCAGGACAAAGTAATTGACATGTCTGGCACCCCATCAGCCACTTTAAACATTCCCTCGTGCCTCCAAAGCCATACCAGGGCTGCAGTGCGCATTAATTACAAAATTCCCCTCTGAAACTCAACAAGGTTTCTTTGGTAGCTCTTCACAGACCCACATTCTCCATCACTCAGAGTACAAGAACAGCAAACACATTTGAACAGAATTAGCCACACGTTTGTGCAGCAGGTCACACGCCAATGTGTTTTTGCAATCTTTATTGTCACTGGGTAAAGTCCTGGAACTCTCTATCTCTCTGCAGTATGTGGGTATCTTCAGCACATGCATTGCCATATTTCAAGGATACGTTACAGTGACAGACACTAACATGAATGGGTTTAGATGGACATTATTCTGGAAGTGATGGGGAATAACTAGCTGAAGGAACAGTTGAAGATGCAGCAGATGTAAGGAATGAAGTGGCTCTGTTGGCTTTCTTGAGGAGTGGTGACTGATCTACGTCGACAGGTCTACACTGACCATTGATTACCCGTTCACACTAGTTCTATATTTCCTCACTTTCACATCCACTCCCCATGCACCCAGAGCAATTTACAGAGGCCAGTTCACCCTCAAACCCGCATGTCTTCGGGATGTGGGAGGAAACCAGAGCACCCGGAGGAAACACATGCGGTCACAGGGAGAACGTGCAAACTCCACAAGGGCAGGATCGAACCTGGTTTTCTGGCACAGTGAGGCAATTATGCCCCTGTCCCACTTAGGAAACCTGAACGGAAACCTGTGGAGACTTTGCGCCCCACCAAAGGTTTCCGTGCGGTTCCCGGAGGTTGCAGGTGGTTGCCGGAGGTTGCAGGTAGTGGAAGCAAGTAGGGAGACTGACAAAAACCTCCGGGAACCGCACGTAAACCTTGGGTGGGGCGCAAAGTCTCCAGAGGTTTCCGTTCAGGTTTCCTAAGTGGGACAGGGGCATAACTCTACGAGTTGCACCGCTGTGCTGCCCTTAATGTGTGACGATTGTAGCTTTGAATGTTTTAGGAGGCAGATTTCTCCTTTGCGAGAGATCTGGAAGAACTTAACAGATCGCTGCTCAGTTGCTCAGACAAAATATTGTGGATGATCTACTTCATAATAAAACAGTATAAGGTGTTATTTCATTTTCAACCAGCTGATCCATTGGTCAAACATTCTGCTGACAGTTTCCAGTTTACTGTGTTGGAATTAGATTCATTCAAGTTCTCCACAAATAATTATGTGGAAGGCACAATTGTGCAACTGGTAGAGGTACTGCCTCACAGCGCCAGAGGCCCGGGTTCGATCCTGACCTTGAATGGGTTTAGATGCATATAGTTCTGGAAGTGATGGGGAATAACCATGTGTGAAGTTTGTACGTTCTCCCTGTGGCCACCTCCTGTGTACTCCCATATCCCCAATTGGCCTCTGTAAATTGCCCCTGATGTGTAGTGAGTGAATGTAAAAGTGGAATAACATAGACTCGTGTGAAGGGCCTGCTTTCATGCAGCATCTCCCAACTAAAGTAAGCAAAACTAAATTATTCAGATCCAATGTTTGTGACAAGTCGCCATGGGGAGGATATTTAATTGTGTATCCTAGAAATACTTTAAGTATATTTGTGTCGGTGTCATATTCCAAGTCCATGCTCTAACATTCTTCATCAGTAGTATTTTTGGTTAATGGTGCTTCATTGTCTGAAAAATTCTTTATTTATGGGAGAGCAAACTTTTGGGATCAAAGTGGACGTCACATTTATTCAGTAATTCCATAGTTTATCATCTCACAATATGCTGACGGGTGAGTTCGGATAAATAATTGTCAGGAAATAAGCCGGTTAAGAAACGCAGACCACACATCTGGATAATTTGTCTTCCTTTGCGTAACTCAGTCATGTTAGTAAAACGCTTTTTAGTGCCAAAATGGTAGCATTACAATAAAAGGAGATTACTTGCATTTGATAGGTGAGTCAGTCTAGCGCTTTGTGACACTAGTCTACACAACGCATTCGCGGAATGAATGATAGGAAGATGAGTCATGAATTTAACAAGATCCGTACCTATTGTATATAAAGTGAGATATAGGCAGACCTGTCATCTGCAACATTAGCAGTGATGCATTTTGGCTCCAAAGGCCACCATATTTTGTTTATTTTTGATGAATCCTTTTTGAAATCAGCTTCCAAATTTCCCACATTGGTCTGAATGAAGTCGCTGCAAACGTGTCAGAGATGACAGGTTTGTTGTTTCACTTTATAGAGGTACAGACCTCCTTTTGTTAATGACTGGTCTCACAACCATTCATGCAGCAGGTACACTGCATGGACTAGAATAATAGCGTGTCACCCTAATGCAGCTATGAAATGCAAGTGGTCTATTGTGAAGTCCAATAGTGACTAGTGCACAGTGGCGCAACAATAGAGTTGCTGCCTTACAACGCAGGAGACCCGGGTTCAATCCTGACTACGGGTGCTGTCTGTACAGAGTTTTAACCAAAGATCTTAGGTTTTAACGTTATACCTGTGGCCACGTGGATTTCCTCTGGGTGCTCCGGTTTCCTCCCACATTCCAAAAACGTGTAGGTTAATTGGCTTCTGTAAATTGTCCCGAGGATAGAACTAGTGTTCAGGTGCTTGCGGGTTGGTACAGTCTTGGTGGGCCAGATGGCCTGTTTCCACGTTGTATCTCTAAAGGAAATTAATAATAACCTAAAGTAATTATCTGATGATCGCAATTTTTACTTTTAACTCCAGGGCATAGTAGAAAATGGCAGTATTTAAGGAAGGAAGGAGATCCCGAGATTCAAGGTGCTTTAGAAGTCTCGAGAAAAAATGAATTGGAAACTGAGTTAAGGGTCTTGATTTCTCTGCCAGGGAAACAGTGATTAAGAATGTGTAGAATCATGTCTTTGGAGCATAAAGGAATAATAGGGCATGGCGACTAAGATAACTTTAGTTTAGAGATTAATGATACAACCCATAAGTCCAAGCCACCCATCAATCACCCATTCACACTTGCTCTATGTTATCCCACTTTCTCAGCCACTCCCGATACACGAGGGGCAATTTACAGTGGCCAATTAACCTTCAAACCTGCATGTCTTTGGGATGTGGGAGGAAAACAAAGCACCCGCAGGAAACCCATGCAGTCACAGGGAGAACATGCAAACTCCACACAAACAGCAGGCAAGGTCAGGATTGAACCCGAGTCTCTGGCGCTGTGAGGCAGCAACTCTACCAGTTGCACCACTGTAATGTGGTACAAAAAAGCATGAATATGTGCTGTGAAATATGATTATGGCAATAGAGTTTAAGCAATAGATCCCTTTAGAAAACTCTGCTGTGTATACAGATTTGACAGTGAAATTATGGAGATGTACTTTCTCCTCAAGTCCATTAGATGAGGTAACTAACCTTAAATTGTATTTATAATTGTCACTCTAAATCAGCCGTACCAAAGATGAGGGAACGTGAGCATAAATCAAAATTTTCCCTTTATGTCCCATGGTAGGGACGTTAAATTTATGCTCAGCTCCTACAAATGGCTAACCCTGGCCACTCTCTGGGATTAGACGTTTTGACACAATCTGGGTGCCTGCGTTCGGTCAAACGGAAGACATTCACTGCTGGATCTTGCCACAGGATGACTGGGTTAGCTGTGTTCCTGAAGGTTGTGAGAAAAAAGGCCCCTTTTTTCAAAAGGTTCGTTCTGAAAGTGAATGCAGCAGGAAAACCTCAACAACACTGGATTCCGAGGACACGTCCGTTGAACTGGTTTGGTCATCAATAAATGCAACATATAAATTCTCTGCTCATTTTGGCAGAGGAATGAAAGAGTGAGGATCTGATCACCTTAAATGACACCTGCCCAGATTAGAGCATTTTCAGAACCGATATTAGATCTTAGAGTGCGGGTGCAAGTTTAAAAAGGCCGTTCATGTGATATGAATATAAATATTGGTGGAATTAATACCTGATGCCAAAAATCCTCAGAAAATGGTCTGTGAGAACCGAAGGGTATTCAATGAGCTGGCACTTAGCCACAGAATTAATATAAAACACTAATATAAAACACAAAATGTTAACAGCTGTGAAAAAGAAAAGACAGTCTGTGTACGTAAATGAGGAAGTGAGAAATAAACTGTGTTAGATTTACAGTGGGAGACAAGTTTTTCTTTGGCAGGGCTCGTAAACAATCTGCAATAAAACATATCATCAGGAGCAAGACGGAAACACCATCTGTCCGCTGAACTCAATAAGTTGAATCTCTAAGTATGGAATTTCCTTGTTTGCTTTCTTGAAATTCAAGCTTTTCTTTATGACATTACTATTATAATTTAAGATTTATCCTTTATTTTTAAGGCATGGTTGTCATTTATTGCCTTGTTTTGGTTGTAAGGTCAAGAAGGCAGTCTAGGTACTTGAACAATTGAAGTAAAATTCATGCAGACAATGAGTCTCTCCAACATGGGAGAGCCCAAATACCTAAAACAAGGAACTGCAGATGCTGGTTTACACAAAAGGACATAAAGTGCTGGAGTAACTCACTGGGTCAGACGGCATCTGGAGAACATGGACATGTGATGTTTTGTGTTGGGACCCTTCTTCAGACCTAGCAAGGGTACTCAATGGCATTACCTTAATTGAGTCCCCTTTTATCAATATCTTGGCAGTTTCCATTGACCAGAATACAACCTGACCAGCCACATATAAGAGCACGGGCGGCACAGTGACACAGCGGCAGAGCTGCTGCCTTATGACCCTGTCCCACTTAGGAAACCTGAACGGAAACCTTTGGAGACTTTGCGCCCCACCCAAGGTTTCCGTGCAGTTCCCGGAGGTTGCAGGTGGTTGCCAGGGGTTGCAGGTAGTGAAGCAGGTAGGGAGACTGACAAAAACCTCCAGGAACCTCCGGGAACCACACGGAAACCTTGGGTGGGGTGCAAAGTCTCCAGTGGTTTCCGTTCAGGTTTCCTAAGTGGGACAGGGGCATAACAACGTCGAGACCCGGGTTCGATCCTGACTACTGGTGCTGTCTGTATGGAGTTTCTACCTTCTCCCTGTGACTGCATAGGCTTTCTCCGGGTGCTCCGGTTTCCTCCCAAACTCTAAAGACATATACGTTTGTAGGTTAATTGGCTTCAGTAGGTTGCATATTTGTTACCAAGTCTGTTTTGGTACTTTTCCACCAAATTTAAAATTGTTCTCATCTCTTTATTGTTTCATTTACTACTAAAGGGATTTATAGAATTGATAAAGATAAGTGGATTAAATAAGGTTTGTGAGTTGTAGGTAAAATTATGTTGTCTTGGTTAATAATGGCGACTTGGTTAAAAAATAGTCTCCAAAGACTACAGGTTTGTTTGTAGGCTAATTGGCTTGGTATAATTGTAAATTGTCCCTAGAGTGTGTAAGATAGTGTTTGTGTGCGGGGATCGCTGGTTGGCGTAGATTCGGTGGGCCGAATGGCCTGTGTGTGCGCTGTATCTCTAAACTAAACTAAACTAAACTAAACTAAACTAAACTAAACTAAACTAAACTAAACTAAACTAAACTAAACTAAAAAAAGTGAGTGTTAAATATTTAGGATGTAAGGTTTTCGGGCAAGATAAAGAGGCAAGGAAAGGAGAATATTGTATCACGAGAAAAAAAGGAGCAAAGTTATCTGTTCAGAGTTAAGAAGAAATAGAGGAGCAATGACACCAGATGGACATTTCTTAGGCAACCAATTTTGGGGTAGGGTGGGGTGAAAGGGAAGAGTGGACGTAGGAGAGAGTGGTAATGAAAAGTGGTTTAGTCTGGGCGGAAGTGTACAATGGAGTTCCCCAGCAGTCAGAAGCAGGAACACTGCTTTCCTTAATGTATATTAATGACTTTGCTTCGAGTGCATAGTATTCAATTTCCAAATATTTAGTCAAGCATTTGAAGGAGCTATGTGGGAGTGTTATTAAGAGAAATTTCACATTGCGTCATTCAATGAAATATCAATGCAGAATGTCAAAAACTTGGTCGAAAAAGGTCAAGTGTGTCAGGAGCCAATTCAAGAAGAAATAGGAAAATAGAGTGGACATGGAGAGGATGTTTTCTCTAATGGGAGAGTCTAGGTCCAGAGGGCACAGCCTTAGAATAAAAGAACCTACCTTTAAAATGGGGATGAGGAAGAATTTATTTAGCCAGAGGGTGGTGAATTTGTGAAATTCATTGCCACAGACGGCCATGGAGGTCAAGTCTTTGGATATTTTTAAAGCGGATTCATGGGTTCTTGATTAGGAAGAGTGACAAAGGCTACAGGGAGAAGGCAGGAGAATAGGGCTGAGAGGGGAAAATAGATCAGCCATAATTGAATGGCGATTTGACTCGATGGGCTGAATGGCCTAATTTTGCCTCTACGTCTTGTGGTCTTAAAAGAGAGTTAGAGACACTGAAAAACTCAGAAACGAAATCCAGAGCTTTGGAACCCACAGAATTTCAGCAGGATTTTAAAGCATACATCTCATGAGTAATTTGTAATTGCCTACCTGTCTGGGTTCTTGAGTTGGCACGGTTAAAAGTTCCTCTTTATTAAAAAGAACTTTAGCATTACAAATCCCCTTGGTCCATATTGTTTGCTCTTCATTTGGAATTTCTGGTCTTAGGATAAGAAATATGTATGAATGATGTGCTCCTGGATATTTTTGTTTTGTTTTTACTGCCAAGTAAAGCAAATGTAGAAAATAGCCCTGACTGATTCCAGAGGCATCAAGTTACCTCAGACTTGTAATCACCCTGCTGTAAAGGTAATTGCAACTTCATGTTATCTTTGGATAGAAATGCTGCATAATGATTAAAAAGATTTTGTTGTGGAACAAGCTTTTTGTTATTTATGATGCCAAAAGTGAACTAAAACCTCAGTCTGACAGGAATAAGCTTCAGTTTCCTACCGCAAAATATCTCCCACATGGTGAAATTGCAAATTTATAATTGGGATCCACCTGAGTGAGAAGGTAGATTGCAACCTGTAACTTGTGCAAGGGTGAAATAGATAATAGACAATAGGTACAGGAGTAGGCCATTCGGCCCTTCGAGCCAGCACCGCCATTCACTGTGATCATGGCTGATCATCCACAATCCGTACCCCGTTCCTGCCTTCTCCCCATATCCCCTGACTCCGCTATCTTTAAGAGCTCTATCGAACTCTCTCTTGAAAGCATCCAGAGAATTGACCTCCACTGCCTTCTGAGGCAGAGAATTCCACAGACTCACAACTCTCTGTGTCACAAAGTTTTTCCTCGTCTCCGTTCTAAATGGCTTACCCCTTATTCTTAAACTGTGGCCCCTGGTTCTGGGCTCCCCCAACTTCGGGGACATATTTCCTGCCTCTAGCATGTACAAACCCTTAATAATCTTATAGATTTCAATAAGATCCACTCTCATCCTTCTAAATATAGCTGGCACTTGGAATGGAGAGGCAGATTTCTGTGCAGTGCAGTGTTTATGTTACTGTTGGAATCTTGTGCAATGATGCTTGATACTGGGATGTCCGGATGACACCAGTTCAGGCCAGGGCAAGATCCCGTACTGAATGAGAGTCTGTAGAACAGTCCCGACACAAAACGTCACCTATCTGTAGATTAACCCTTATTAATTCATGCCAGTTATAACCTTCACCACACATATGTGCATGCCACCCTTTACAGGGTATTACTGTACTACACAACGACTCTCTCTCTCTCTCTCTCTCTTGCTTGGGCATAGTAGTTAGTAAGCCAGACGCAAGCAGCTGGCTGTTGAAATGTTCTAGTGTATTTGATGAAATAAAGTTTTATTTCACCATGAGTGTGTTTTAATTATTGGGCCACTGATAAACACTATCCATTCCCTCCACAGATGCTGCCTGACCCGTTGAGGTCCCCCGGTAGTTTATGTTTTGCTCAAGATCTCTCGCGGTTGATTTGCGTTGAATGACTTTTCCGTACAAGGAGTGTGAAATGGCCCTCGAGATGGTCTCTGAAAATAACAGTTGTGAGACAAAGACGATGCCTTTTTGCGAGCTTTTGCATAAGCTACCCTCCACAGAAGCCCTGCGGGTTCGCTTACTAACTGGTCCTTTCCATAAACTTTCCTTGATGTGAATTTCTACGAATGAACTAACTAGGTGGTTTACATTCCATTAATGAGGGAGATAACAGCTAATTACAGCAGCATAATAAACATTTGGAAACCAGATCATGACCAGCAATAGTCAATTATCAAGAGAAGAACCATCTGGATACAATGTAACATCCTTCTCACTCAGTAATGGACTAATCAGCGGCAGTCAAATTAACCATTTGAGTGTTGGAAGGAACTGCAGATGCTGGATTAAACTGAACATAGACACAAAATGCTGGAGTAACTCAGCTGGTCAAGCAACATCTCTGGAGAAATGAAATAGATGGCATTTCGGGGTCAAGACCCTTCTTCAGACTGCGAGTCAGGGGAAAGGGAAACAAGAGATGTAGATGGTGATATACTGTAGAGATATATAGAACAAATCAATGAAAAATATGCAAAAATGTGACAATGATAAAGGAAACGGGTCATTGTTGGCTGTGGAGTAGGTGAACACGAGTTATACAGACAATGAAACTCATCAGGATGACAGTCAAACTAGTAAAACCTTAAGGCAGGGTGGGGGAGCGACAGAGAGGGAGGGGATGCAAGGATTACTTGAAGGTAGAGAAATCAATATTCATACCGCTGGGTTGAAGCTGCCCAAGCTCACCATTTAAGTTCCAGGTTCCGAAGACAACATTTACACATGACACACATTAGAACTGTGTGGTAACATGGTGTCTGACTTGAATTGTCTTTCTAATGATTACATGAACAATGTTTATGATTGTATTTTATATTTACAACAACCCAGAAGAAGGGCATATGGTGCATTGGATGGTTTATGGCACCCAGGGGAGCGATGCCAGAAGTCCCAATCTCCCCGTACCCTCAAGTTATTTTCCCCCATATATGCCCAATAACGTATCTTAGATTTTTATGTCATTAATCTACCATAGTGGGTAATTTACAGGGACCCCCCCCCCCATCATGTACTTTGGAAGTGGGAGGAAACTGGAGCACCCATTGCAGTCATGGCCAAAATGTACAAACTGTGCAGATTCCTTTTCTCGGGAGCTGTGAGGCAACTGTACTAACTGCTGGGTCACCACTGTACCACTGTACAACCTCTCCCTCGTGTATCTGGTTGACTATGTGAGCCTTCAGCTTTAGAACACAAACTACGGCCATGCAACAGATGGGACAATGCAGTGATTTCATGGCCCATCGATGACAGTCGGCAATCTTTAAAGTCGGAAATGCCGATGCAGGTTTGCAAATCAAGACATAAGATGCTGGTGTAACTCAGCGGATCAGGCAGCATCCCTGAGAATATGGATAGGTGACGTTTCAGGTAGTTTAGAAATACAGCACGGAAACAGGCCCTTCAGCCCACCAAGTCCGTGCCGACCGGCGATCATCTAGCACTATCCTTCACACTAGGAACAATTTACAATTCTTATCTAAGCCAATTAACCTACAGACCTACGTCTTTGGAGTGTGGGAGGAACCCGGAGCACCCATAGACAGGGGAAGAATGTACATACTCTGTGCAGACAGCACTCGTAGTCAGAATCGAACCTGGGTCTCTGGTGCTGTACGACAGCAACTCTATCACTGTGCTACTACATTGGTTGACCACCAATCAATTATCCATGCGAAGGCAGCGGTGAGACATCATCTTGAACAGCAGCGTCCATCTGCTGACTATGCTCCCACATTGCTGTTAGGGATTAGCATTTAGAGCCCAGACTGAAACAGTATGATTCTGTGGCTATATTCTGTGTCACCCAGAGTGTGGAAAAACTGTCCCAATTTAGCCAAAGGAGCCCAGCTATTCACTGGCCTGTCATGTCTGGGGTGCCAAGGTCATTTTCTGGTGCTTATTTTGTCTGGCTTATTTTTTGCTTGGTGGCCCTGTGGTCAGAGGGAGATAGAAATTAAAGTGTGGGTTTGTGGTAATCAGTGATGGAAATGGGTGGGTACGTAGGGGCCCTACTTTTCAGTTTCCAGCTCGGGTTTAATGAGTACTGCAGAAAGATTGGAGTGGTTTATCACTTGATTCAACTGAGACGAAAACAATTTGTTAACTGCCACTGTTAGCACTTGTTAACAGCCAGAAGTTAACACGTATTTATACAATGTGTCACCAATACATCGATCTGCATTACTCAGTCAATATAATTGTGTTTTGACCAAGTATTAATGACGCCGAGTTCCTTTGAATAAAATTCACGGGAGATTTTCTTAAAACTTACTGTCATTAAGGGCGCCGGACCGCGAGCACGGCTTCTTCCTGGGTGCAGGTACAGTCATTCACCCACGTTATTTTAAGAAGGAACTGCAAATGCTGGAACAATCGAAGGTAGACAAAAATGCTGGAGAACTCAGCGGGTGAGGCAGTATCTCAGCATTACTCTCTCTCCTTCAAGGTTAGTACTTCTGTTTGCCTTTATTTGCTTCAGTTTTATTTAGTGTTATTTATCACGTTGTGGTTGTAGCTTTTGAACAATTTAATCATATCGGATTTTT
Source organism: Amblyraja radiata (assembly GCF_010909765.2). Lineage (NCBI taxonomy): Eukaryota > Metazoa > Chordata > Chondrichthyes > Rajiformes > Rajidae > Amblyraja > Amblyraja radiata. Next base: position 27,500,448 of record NC_045979.1, on the reverse strand, counting down.
AAAATTCATTTAAATTCATAGCGTTGCCCGAGCGCCAAATCCCTTCAGCTGTACCTGCAACTGAAGCTACGGGTGGATTAGTAGACCTTGAAGAGGCATTGACACTTTGTTTTTATATAGAGGGGTAATAGAGAAGGGCTCCGGACTGTGAGCTCACTGACTGAATAATACAGACATCCTGAAAATCACACCCTGATCAATTATTTTAGGATAAGCCTTTCTAGAGAACATGCTACTTTTTGCTTTGATCAATTATTTTAGGATAAGTCTTTCTAGAGAACATGCTACTTTTTGCTTTGCCCATTTTCAAAATATAGAATTTTGAATTTGGCATTTGATTGGTACAAGGAGCCTACAAAGCTCGTAATCTATTTTTTACACACTGTAACTTTCTACATTTCTACTTTTGGGTATGCATGTGGCAATTATGGCTCATGGAATTTTCTCCCACGGTACTAGTTATATTCGTAACAACATATTTAAATACGTGAAGTTTTCGATCTTTCCCAACCCCTTAAAAAATGCCTGAAGAAGGGACCCGACCCTAAACGTCGCCTAGCCATTCCCTCCATAGATACACAAAATGCTGGAGTAACTCAGCGGTTCAGGCAACATCTCTGGAGAGAAGGAATAGGTGACGTTTTGGGTCGAGACCCTGCTTCAGACCCTCCATAGATCCAGTCTGACCTGCTGAGTTCTCCAGCACTTTATGTTTTGCTCTTGAAATAAATCCGTGGTCTGCTGAAGAAACAACACGATAGACCACTCTGAAAGTGCAAGTTTTGCTGTACACTTTGCTGTACAAAAGACATAATAAATGTCCTTTGTACATTCGTACCTTGTACCTTGTACACTTCATACTGTAGAACACATCATAATACACCTTGAGTGAATTAATGGGGTTAAGATTATTTTTTAAATCTGTTGTCTAGAATTAATCTATACCTTATATAAGATTTAAATCGGAATTCCAATTTTTTTGTTTTCCTATTTGTCAATTTTTTGTGCCCAATTATTTGGCGGCCAATCAACCGCTGTCTCTAAGGGGGTTGTGTCCAATCACCGACCAGCTTCCCTTAAAATTCCCGTCCAATCACCAAATCGGTCTCCACCGGTCTAATCAGCCGCTGTCTCCAAGGGCATTCTGTCCAATCACATAATGCGCTGGTCACTCGGCAGCCCAGCAGATAGAAGTTGATAGACACAAAATGCTGGAGTAACTTAGCGGGACAGGCAGCATCTCTGGAGAGAAGGAATGGGTGATGTTTCGGGTTGAGACCATTCTTCAGACTTCAGGGTCTCGACCCGAAACGTCACCCATTCCTTCTCTCCAGAGATGCTGCCCGCCCCGTTGAGTTACTCCAGCATTTTGTGTCTATCTTCGGTTTAAACCAGCATCTGCAGTTCCTTCATACTAATAGAAGTGAATGGCAGCCTTCAGCAAGTACTGTTAAAGCGGTTCACATATAGTTGGAGTTTTGGCTGCAACATATTCCACATTTCAGTTAATGCTTCCTTAGTGAATTAGTGAGGCAGCTCACAGATAGCTATTAATTGAGGTAATTGTTGGAGAATTGCTCCTTGATGAGCCTTGGTGTACTTGGCCTTCTGCTGTCAGGCCGTCTCCCTTCTGACTCTTCAAACAGCTTGGTTTGCTCTCTATGCTGTCAGCCCATTGTGCTTGTTATGGTGCACTCCTGGGGGAACAGCTATCAAACCACCCACATCTGGGACCAAATGGTTATTGCAGAAACTGGAAAAGTCAAAGTGAACTCAGTCCCCAGCACAGCAGTCCCTGTAGACTGATGTTTTTTAAGAATTCTGGAAGAGCCAAACAATGGTGGAATCAAAGCTACTCAGCAAAAATCAGGCAGGCACTAGCCTTCAAGGAATTAATCTTTTAAACATGCAAATGTATCTGGTGTATGTTTGTTCAGCTGTGTGAGGTGAATACTTAGTGTTAGCTGGAAATACGAAGAGAAAATGGCGGCATCAAATCAACAATGCATGTTGATTAATGTCACGGTCTTCAGACGTTAGAGATACAGTGCGGAAACAGGCACTTCAGCCCACCAAGTCAATGCCGACTAACGATCACCCCACACACTAGCATTATCCTACACACTATCCTATCCTACACAATTTACAATTTTACTGAAGCCAATTACCTACAAACCTGTATGTCTTTGGGAATTGGGACGGAACCGAAGCACCCGGAGAAAACCCACACGGTCACAGGGAGAATGTTCAAACTCCTTGCAGACAGCACCCGTAGTCAGGATCGAACCCGGGTCTCTGGCGCTGTAAGGCAGCAACTCTACCGCTGTGCCGCCTGTACATTCTATATGTGTTCCATCTGCCTTTTGTAATATGACAGCTGACAAAAACCCATATTAAAAACATATTCCCATAGCACCCAAATACCTGCCACTTGGCAATGGAAGTTTGCAATGATAATGAAGGTCTGTAAATGGAAACGAGGGCAATATGACATCTTACAAGTGTGCTTCACAGAAGAACTATTGGTGGATTAATTCAAGCAAGCGCTTTACAGGGTTATTAAAGTGATAATGAATGTCTTCATCCCACTGGGATAAATTCCTGTTCCCTTCCAATGTTTTATGGTGAAAATATTTGAAATGCATTTGAGAGACCTTTGAGGTTATGCAAATAAAAAGAATAATGTATATATTACACTACTGGGAATATCATTCCTCCATGATATCCTTTTCTCATTTCAAAAATCAGTAAATATGTAATAAATGTTTGTTATTGTTTCCTTAAATCTTAACTCCCATCTATCCCTCACTCCTATAGTCACAAATTGAAACTTTAACTTTAAGCAACTTACTGTAATAACAATATTGGCTATGCTTTGTTTTTATGGAAAATTAAGAGAATCGCTTTAAAGCAAAATATATAACTTACTCACTTTTAAGAGTAAAACATGTTGAAATGTGTAATTCTTGAGAGTGCTAAACCAGCATTCAGTTTCAATACATCTTTACTATTAAGCGGACAAGGAAATTAAACATACATGAAGAATTCATGAATGTCACAGTGGAGTGTATAATTTTTTGTGTGAAAATCCTCAATGCCATTTAAAAAAACCTCGGTTATAGATCAGGTTCTTAATCTTCTGGTCATTCACTAAACACTGACGTAAACCAACTAACACTACTTTAATTGCAAGAAAAATGGTATTTAGTTTAGTTTCATCAAAGGGCATCAAAATGAGGGTATCACAGTGAAAGCAGCTAATCAGCGGCATCCCTGTTCCTTTGAATGCATGGGCCATTGTCAGTTCCTAGTTGAAATGCATGGAAACTGGGCTCCGACATCAGTAGAACCCTTAAGGGCGGCAGAGTGACCCAGCTGACACCTCACAGCGCCAGAGGCCCAGGTTCAATTCCCACTGTGGGTGCTGTCTGTATGCAGTTTGTACATTCTCTCTGTGCACTGTGTACGTTTTCTCCGGGTCCTCCAGTTTCCTTCCACATCCCAAAGATGTGCGGGTTTATTGGTTAATTGGCCTATGTAAATTGCCCCAAGTATTTAGGGAGTGGATGAGAGTTAGATAACATAAAACTGGTGTGAGCAGGTGATCAATGGTCGGTGTGGCCTCAGTGGGCCGAAGGGCCTATTTCCATGTTGTATCTCTAAACATATGTAATTTTAGAGTACAAATTTTCATTGATGGCATTTCAAACATTGAATTGTCCAGCAGGTTGATACAGGCAAGAATGTTGACAATTTACAATATTGATTATGCCTACTTATATCTACCCTTATCCTTCTGTGCTGTAATGGTAGCAAGTTCAGTGTCTCTAGTCTCTCCAAACAACTGAAGTCATTCATTCTAGGTAACATCTTTGGAAATCAATTCTGCATATTTTCAAAACGTTAGCATTTCTGCTAAACCATTTGGATATAGTAATCGAATTGGGGCTTAACTAGTATTTTATAAACATTTAACATAAATTCTTGATTTTTGTGGACTGTGACTTTGAAAAATATGGAGCAGGCAGGATAATGTTCAAGAAACCGCAGATAGACCACTTCATCCCATACCAAGGTCTCCAGAATCCACGATTCCTCCACCATTTCCTCTTCCTCTCCATTATAGTGCTGTGGCCGTATGCTTTGAGAACACAACAGGTCAGCTTCCCAATCAGGCTGGCAACTGGCTATAAAACTGAGACATATTTCATGGCATGAACTTATATAAATATTTTTACTCTCTTTGCTAACCAGCAGCCAGTGAAGAAGGCATATGACGTGACTATGAAGATATGTTAGTGTATAGAACGTAACATTTGGGAGACGGACACAAAAAGCTGGAGTAACTCAGTGGGTCAGGCAGCATCTCTGGAGAAAAAGTATAGGCTTGAGACCCTTTGGCTTGAGACCCTTCTTCAGACTGGAAGAAGCATTCTCTGGTCTGAAGAAGGGTCTCGACCCGAAATGTCACCTATTCCTTTTTATCCAGACATGCGGCCTGACCCGCTGAATTACTCCAGTACTTGTGTCTACCTTCGTTGTAAACCAGCACTTGCAGTTCCTTCCTACACATAAAAATTGGGAGGCTGTATTTTAACTTTACAAAACATTGGTTTGAGCGCACTTGCAGTGTTGTATGAAAGAAGGGCGTGATTGTGTTTTTGTTTTTCCCACAGCAGGATATCAAAAGCAAGACAGTATAGATTTCAGATGAGAGGAATTAAATTTAAAGGAACCTCAGGAGTAAGTTATTTTTTTTACACAGAGAATGGCTGTTATTTGGAACTTCTAGCCAGAGGAGTTGGTGGATTCAGATGCCATAACTACGTTTATGAGGATAGGCACTTGAATGGCTAAGGCAAAGACGGATAAGAGAACTGATGCAGGCAAATGGATTTCGTATAGGTTTCAACGGTCTTTTATTGTCACGTGTACCAATTAAGGTGCAGTGATATGCAAATTACAATACAGCCATACTACAAAAGCAACAAGACACACAACTACATAAAAGTTAACATAAACATCCACCACAGCGGATTCCCCAAATTCCTCACTGTGATGGAAGGCAAAAAACTCTTATCTTCTTCCCTCGTATTTCTCGCACGGTTTGGGCAGTTGAACCATCCGTCGGGGAGATCGAAGCTCCCGCAGCCGGCAGTCGAAGCCCCTGCGTCGGGGCGATCGAAGCTCCTGCGGCTTGGAGTTCCAGACGTCCCGAAGAGACCGCGATGTTAAAGGCCGAAGGCTCCTGCGGTTGGAGCTCAGAGGTCGATCCCTGGCAAAGGGATCGCCAGCTCCGCGATGTTAAATCACCGCAGGCCCCAAAGTCGGTCTCCAGCAAAGGCCGCCAACTCTTCGATATTAGGCCGCAGTGTGGACGGAGATAAGATACGGGGAAAAAACTGCATCTCGTCGAGGTAAGAGATTAGAAAAAGTTTCCCCAAACCCCCTCCCCACATAAAACAGGCTAAAGAACACCAAAAACATACATTTAACACATACTAAAAAAACAACGAAGAAGAAAGGGACAGACAGACTGTTGACGAGGCAGCCATTGCCATAGATGCACAAAATAGTGTTGATGGGCAAAATCCTCCCACTGTTAATAAACTTTGGGGAAATACTCTAATACTCTAATATTTCCACATGTGGCTCGATTTCAATTATCCATCCACTGACGAACAATCATTTTGATCAATGCAGGCAAGTTGGGCCGAAGGGCTTATTTCCACACTCTATGACACCATGATTCTAAAATAGTGTTGTAGGTCTCTATCAATCTATGATTGACCTGCAGCCCAATTAAGGAGGGAAAGAGGAAAAAGTAGTGAGATCATGGATTAGGGTGCCAGAGATATTGCAGACCAAATGGTGATCAGGAATATTGTCCATTGTGGTGAAAGAATGAGAAGGTCATGACAATGATAAATATTTGGTCTGGCTGTTCTTGTCTATCTTTGTTTGTTGGGTTTTTCAAGCTTTAAGAAATAGTTACATTGATTGCTGCCGTTATATCAAGCCTTTAAAATATTTAAGTGCGCCCTGGTGGAAAGAACAGTTTCCCACCCTCCTGCAACAAGAGGTATCAAGCGAGCCAAGAGCGTTTTATTGTCATATGGCAACAATGGAACAATAAATTTCTTACTTGCAGCAGCAGCACAACAGTTTTGTAAACACAGTACTCAATGGAAAATGGAATAAACGAACAAAAAAGTTCAGTAAATAACAAAAATCAATATAGTGCAAAAACAAAAAAAACAAAAGTCCATAATGCAACCCAGGCAGTTCGTAGTTTGGAATTTAGTTTGTGCTTGTAGTGTTTAATAGCCTGATAGTTGTTGGAAAGAAGCTATCCCTGAACCTGGACGTTAGTTTTCAGACTCCTGTACCTTCTCCCTGATGGCAGGAGGAAGTGAAAGCTTAGAATGATCCATGGGAGTGGAGGTACAAGGAGCTATTTTTATCTTAATGAGATTAAGCATTCTGTAGAATCTTTGAGTTTAGAAATAAGGAACTGCAGATGCTGGTTTACACGAAAGGACACAAAGTGCTGGAGGAACTCAGTGGGCCATGCAACATCTCTGGAGAACATGAACATGTGACATTTTGGATTGGCACTCTTCTTTAGACGTACCCATCCATGTTCTCTAGAATTGATGCCTGAACCATTGAGTTACTCCAGTACTTTGTGTCTTTGTGAGTCTTTTGAGTTAAATGGAACTTCCGAGAACCCTAATTTAAGCTGTACCTTAATTTCACTGTACCTTAGTTGGTACATGTGACAATAAACTGACCTTGAAGCTAGGGTTGCCAACTTTCTCACTCGCAAATAAGGGACAAAAGGTCAAAATAAGGGACAAATTCCCAATGGTAATTCATTGACCGACACGGCCGTGGCTGGGTGAATGATGAGCTAGCCCGGGTGCAGGCTGATTTTTGGCCCGAGCGCTGGACTTTGCGCACGTCGTCGCATGCAAAGTCCGGCACCCCATTCAACTCATGAACCGGTGATCGGCCATGAGAAGGAGGGATGGTGGTGTCGGCGGTAAGCGAAGGTCCGAAGGTTGGACATCTGGCTGGGCTGCCGACCGACGGTGCCACGGGCGAGGCGCTGCTGCTGCACTCCAGGGGCTGCATTACGTCGGGACGGGTGAGGCGGGGCCGAAAGCATCGCTCCGACCCGACAGTCCCCTCGACCCGAGTAGTAGCAGTCAAATATGGGACAAGGGTGGTCCCATATAGGACAAACCAATTTAGCCCAATATACGGGATGTCCCGGCTAATACGGGACAGTTGGCAACCCTACTTGAAACCTTGACCTTGAAACCTTAAGCCTAATTTAAGGGTTTGAGAATTTGGGACTGTCATATATAACTCTGAAATATCTCGCAGCTATGGTCATTAAATTCCAGTTTCGAGTAACTTTCAGCTCAGTGGCAATTTCCAGGTGTTGATGTTGAGAGAATGCTATTGAATAACACAGAATATTGCAGAGAATTCCACTTGGCATAGTTGGATATTGTAAGGGTCTCGGCACTGGTAACTTGCCGCATCATTCAAAATCAAAATGTGGCAACGTCCTTTTACATTGAGGTATGGGCTGCCTCTCTGTTTCTGCCCTCAGTTGTTGGAGAAGCCCTCTTGAGCAACAGGGATTCAAAAGCACATTCAGAAAGGGTCATCCATCCCTACTGCCTTCTAACCACTTCCTTCTCCATTTTCTTTTCCTCCTTCTCATGCCCTGAGGGAGAGGCTGTGCCCTCACATTGCCAGATTATAGAGCATAAAGCTGATAATGAAGAAACAAGGTATCTCTCTCTCTCACCAAACACATTTGTGGCCCCATGTAGAAAATAAAAACTGCAAATGGTGGTTAACTCACCAACGGACACGGAATGCTGGAGCAACTCAGCGGGTCAGGCAGCATCTCTAGAGAACATGAATAGGTGACGTTTCAGGTCGAGACCCTTTTACATACACAAGGCCCTTGTGGCCCTATGGCTGAGTCTATAATTTAAATCTCCACTATATCTTGCAGATATTGGTGAAGGTGTTTTCCTTAAATGATCAGAGGTTTATTATATCTGGAAACTCGCTGTTAATCCTTTACCAGAATCAAAGTATGTTTTGTAAAATGAGGTGACTTAAGGGCAAGTTTAGACATTGACATAATTGAATTTCAACAATAGGATTTCCTTGTTTATGTGAATGCTTTTACTAAAAGTGATCTCTGCAGGGGTCCAACATACTTGACAATACAGGAGATTGATTGTGCAGATCTCAACTAAAGCAATGGTTCAAGGCAAGTGAATCATCATTCAAAGACCTCACACAAAGATAAAATATTACCAGAATCTTTAAAAAAAAATTTAGTTTAGTTTATTATTGTCACATGTACCAAGGTACAGTGAGAGGCTTACTATCCAGTCAAGCTGTCCACAGTGCGCAAATAGAGGATAAAGGATAAAGGGTACAACATTTAGTGCAAAGATATAGAAACATAGAAACATAGAAAATAGGTGCAGGACTAGGCCATTCGGCCCTTCGAGCCTGCACTGCCATTCGATATGACCATGGCTGATCATCCAACTCAGTATCCCATCCCTGCCTTCTCTCCATACACCCTGATCCCTTTAGCCACAAGGGCCACATCTAACTCCCTCTTAAATATAGCCAATGAACTGGCCTCAACTACCTTCTGCGGCAGAGAATTCCACAGATTCACCACTCTCTGTGTAAAAAATGATTTTCTCATCTCGGTCCGAAAAGACTTCCCTCTTATCCTTAAACTGTGACCCCTAGTTCTGGACTTCCCCAACATCGGGAATAATCTTCCTGCATCTAGCCTGTCCAACCCCTTAAGAATTTTGTAAGTTTCTATAACACTGAAGTCCGATAATGTCCAATTAAAGATAGCTCAAAGGTGCCCAATGATGTAGATGGGAGGTCAGGACCACACACTAGCTGGTGAGAGGACCGTTTGGTTGCCTGATAATAGCTGGGAAGAAACTGTTCTTAAATCTGGAAGTTTGCATTTTCAAACTTGTGTAATTCCGCCACGAAGGGAGAGAGGAGTGAGACTGATCCCGCAATATGCTGGCGGCCTTGCTGAGGCAGCGTGAAGTGTAGATGGAATCAATGGTTTGTGCGATGGTCTGTCTTATTATCAACTTCAATCCACATTTATTGCAGAGTTGGTTTGAAAATAACTACTCGCTATATGCAAAGCAAAATACACTCTATAATTAAGTATATTTTTGATAATGAAGTGGAACAGAGATTGAGAGTTTGGGAAATTTGTTATTAATTTACAGATGTGCTATGGATAGCATTTATTGCTCATTTCTAACTATCTTTTGGAAGCTGGTGGTGAAATATCCTCTAGTGGTGGCTCTAATGGTGAATATGGTGAACCAGTGGACACGCGATCGTTGGTCAGAGCGGCCTCAGTCGGCTGAAGGCCCTGTTTCCATGCTGTATCTCTAAACTAAGTGTCTGTCCTTTCCCTGAACAGCTACTGCCTTGACCTGTTGAATTCCTCCAACATTTGTGTTTTGATCAAAATTCCCGAATCTGCAGTTTCTTGTGTCTCCAAGCCATGCTTAGCTCCAAGCCAAGCAATGCCAAGCTGGACCTAAATGCAATTTCATAGTATGTAAGAAAAATGTTTGATTTAAGGCAGTCCATATGGCCAGGCCCATTGCAACAACTAACTCAATTTACTAATTTGCAGATAACACCACCGTAGCGGGCCGGATATCAAATAATGAAGAGATAGAGTATGAAGAAAATTGAGAACCTCCTAACCAGGTGCCAAAACAACAGTCTCTCCCTCAATGTCAGCAAGACAAAGGAGATTGTAATTGACATCAGGTAGACACACCCCTGTATACATTGATGGTGCCGAAGTAGACGCCACACAATACTTGTATCCTTTCCTACATAACTGTACATTTTTATCAACAACAAATCTTAGGAACAGTGGGCTTTTTTTCCCTTTTATAATAAGTCTCTATATTTCTAGTATTATATTGATACATTTCTCTGCAACTTCTCTATCCTCTCCATGGCTTTGCCATCATTGCTTGAATGAGGAAAGCCAAATGAGAAAGCTCAATTAATTTTACAGAAATCCAGCAATAAGTTCTCCCAGCTGTTCTTGTTCTTGGTTCTTGGTCCTCCAAAATATTCCAAATGAAATTTAATCTGGAGGTGGCGGAGGGTGGACTTAAGCAAAAAAGGGTTCTTGGAGAAGAAGAGTTACCTTAAATTTAGTTGCGTCTGGTTGGGTAACTATGGTAGGGTGAAGACTATTCCATGCTTTAATTGTGCAGGGGAAGAATGAATTCCTGTACACATCTGTCTTGGTAGCTGGTATCTGAAATTGGATCGAATGCCCTCGTCTGCTTCTAATAGGTTTGGGTTTGGAGTAGGTCTTGTAGTCTATGTCGAGCTGACCATTTAACATTTTGTAAAAACAGGTCAAACGGTGAGCTTTACGTCTGTCTTGGAGAGGGTTCCACCCCAGAGAATTCAGAAGTTTGGTAACACTCGCTTCTCTCTCATAGGTATTTGTAACAAATCGAGGTGCCTGTCTTTGGACACGTTCGATGGAAGAAATGTTTCTATTTGTGTATGGATAACATACAGCAACTGAGTAGTCCAAATGTGGTCAAACAAGGGTGAAGTATAACTTCTCCTTGATAGAAGTTGAACAATGATTAAAGTTGCATCTCAGAAAATTTAAGACTCCTGTTGCTTTCATCATTGCATGATGAGACTGCCCATTCCAACGTAGATCGTTCTGTAATTTGATGCCAAGATACTTAGTCTGTTTGGATTCTTCAAGGATGGCACCAAGGGTATTGTATGATGTTTCTCTTCCTGGTGACACGCATGGTTTCACATTTGGAAGGGTTGAACTGCTTGCCCCATTGTTGTGACCACTCAACCATAGTATCGAGATCTTTTTGGAGAGCCATGATCACAATGAATGGCGGTGCTGGCTCGAAGGGCCGAATGGCCTCCTCCTGTACCTATTTTCTATGTTTCTATCATCAGCTGACAATTGCACGGTACAGCAAACAATCATCAGCGAATAGTCTGGTCATGATTATGACTTTTGCATGGATGTTATTAATGTAAAGCAAAAACAGATGTGGGCCAAGTACTGTGCCCTGAGGTGTACGACTTAACACTGGATGCCAATCAGAGCTTTTTCCATTCACACACACGCGCTGAAGACGTTTTGTCAGAAAAGTGGAAATCTATAATTTTGTGTTTGAATGAACACTTTAGAAGACAAGCTTCCGAAGCAGTCTCTGGTGTGGGATGACATCAAATGCTTTAGAAAAGTCTAGCACTACTAAATCCGTGATGCTATCAAGGTTCTTGGTCAGGTCATTTGCCGCCAGGGTAAGCTGAGACTCGCATGATCTATGCCTCCTAAATGCATGTTGGTTGTCAGCAAGAATGTTATGTTTGCTAAGGTGTCTCATCAGATTACTATCAATTAAATGCTCCAGCAGTTTGCAGCAAGTGCTTGTTAATGAAACAGGACAATAATTTGTCGGGTTGGTGGTTGAACCCTTCTGAAAGAGAGGAGTGATGTTAGCCTTCCTCCAATCCAGCAGAACATCACTCGAGTCAAGCGACTGTTGAAAATTGAACCGCAAAACAGGAGCCAGTTTTTCAGCCGCGATCTTGTGGGCTTGATTCTGTATCTGATCTGGTCCAATAGCTTTTGTTGTATTGATGTTGAGCAATAACTTCTTGACACCTTCAACCTCAATTTTAATAGCAGGCATATCAGCATACGGGCTGGGAGGTAGGACTGGAAATGATGAAGGCTCCGTATCTTCCCGGGTGAAAACGTGTTGAAATTGGTTTGCAAGAGCTTCTGCTTTCGCCTGGTCCTCAGTGATCAGACAGTTGGTCACTTTAAGCATCTGGACACCAGTGTTGTCTGTCCATCTAGATTTCACATATCTCTAAAAAGCCTTGGGATGCTCTTCCTTAAGAATAGAAGAAACATGTTGTCTATGAGCACTCCTAATAGCACGATCGACTTGCTTTCGCACGCTAGTAAAATTGTCCCAGTCCAGTTTTGTACCCCTTTTTTGGCACGGATATAAAACTTCTCGTTCTTACTGCAGAGATGTTTCAGTTTTGCCAAAAACCTAGGATGCATACTGAGTTTTTGAGGAACATGATTTGTAACATGAATGTCATTTAATTGTCACAGCTGTCACAGAATGTCACAGTTTAAGGATAAGAGGGAAGTCTTTTTGGACCGAGATGAGAAAATCATTTTTTACACAGAGAGTGGTGAATCTGTGGAATTCTCTGCCACAGAAGGTAGTTGAGGCCAGTTCATTGGCTATATTTAAGAGGGAGTTAGATGTGGCCCTTGTGGCTAAAGGGATCAGGGGGTATGGAGAGAAGGCAGGGATGGGATACTGAGTTGGATGATCAGCCATGATCATATCGAATGGCGGTGCAGGATCGAAGGGCCAAATGGCCTACTCCTGCACCTATTTTCTATGTTTATATGTTTAATGAGTCTCTCAGCCACACCCAGTTGTCTTTTACTCTACTTAGCTCTTTTATCTGGTTGCAGGTTGAACAAATCTTTCCCCAAGTCTTTAAATTCCTCACTGTTCACTTTTCTCCAGAGGGAAATTTTATGCGGTGGTTTTGAAGGAATTTTAATCTTTGTGTGCATTTTTGCTTGGATAATAAAATGATTCCAGCACACGATGAAACCTCCGAAATTAAATCTGGATGTGAAGTCACCAATGAATCTAAAGTATTTTCGGTGCCACTTGTATTATCACGCCTGGTAGGGAAAGTGACTTTTTGGGACATGTGATTTTCCAGAATGTCAGCCAGGGCTTCCTGAAGACCCCCTTTTGGTTGGCTTTGTGTGCCATCAGACCAATCTACACTTGGAACATTGAAATCACCGCCCAGGATAATAAGTGGATAGCGCGACGAGGCGTTAATTTTGCAGATGTTTGATTCAAGATCTAAAAGAGGCTCAGTTTTCATGTCAGTAAAAGTTGGTAAAAGCTTCCGATCTGTAACGACTGACCCTAAAGTGTAGCTTGACACCAGATTTGCTCAGAGTTGCTGTCTAAATCAGTTCTTTCAAAACAAGAAAGAACGCAGCCAGGAGTTTTCTCACTCGTCAGTGGGAATGTATTTATTCACATTTTTTTCTGAGAGTTTACTTTCTACACGTTATAAAGCTGCGGTGTAAGCTACCCAAACAAAATATGAGGTGCTGTTCCTACCGCTGGGGTGTAAGCTACTCAATATCCGCTGTTCCAGATGTCAACTAATGTACATCGGCAAGACCAAGCGCAGGCTTGGCGATCGTTTAGCTTAACACCTTCGCGCAGTCCACTTTAACCTGCCTGATCTCCCGGTTGCTCAGCACTTTAACTCCCCCTCCCATTCCCAATCTGACCTTTTTGTCCGGGGCCTCCTCCATTGTCTAAGTGAGGTCCAGCGCAAATTGGAGGAACAGCACCTCATATTTCGCTTGGGTAGCTTACACCCCAGCGGTATGAACATTGACTTCTCTAACTTAATAGCCCTTGCTTTCCCTTTCTCTCCATCCCCTCCCCCTTCCAAGTTCTCCCACCAGTCTTACTGTCTCCGACTACATTCTATCTCGGCCCCGCCCACTCCCTTGACATCAGTCTGAAGAAGGGTCTCGACCCGAAATATCATCCATTCTTTCTCTCCAGAGATGCTGCCTGTTCCGCTGAGTTACTCCACTATTTTGTGTCTACCTATGCTTTTGCGGGACTACCCACTATAGACAAACAAGAACCAAAGAGGATATGTCACACAAAATAAGTGTACCCTTTCCTGCCTAACTGTAAGTGGAAAAGACCAATGTTACTCAATAACTGTGCAGATACAAATTTCAGATCCTGCAATTTCTGAATTTTCTTATAGTGGGCTCTTAAACAAATATTTGTTGATACTCTGCAAACCGATTGAACAATTACACAATCTACTTTTTTGTAAACCTGCATCTACTGTTTTCTGTGTCTTCGTGTGACAGCTATTACAACGGTTTATCTAGGAACTCTAGGAATGTAATAAAAAGGAACTGCAGATGCTGATTTATACCAAAGATAAACATATATCATTTTAAAATTTTAAATGGGGGTGTAAGGTACAAAGGTACGGCCTATGTTACTTTTTAAAGTAACATTTTGTCTATCTCTTGCATTTCATTTGTTTCCTATGTCCTATCCATCAAGCTTTTATTAACTACTCTCTCTCAACATTGTTCTTTAGCTGGTACATCATGAAATGCTTTTAAACTCCATGCAAATAACGTAGTGTTTCTTTGTTAGGAGTGCAATAAATGATTTCCTCACAGACATAAATTATTAGATTTACGAGGCAGAATTTGCCTTTTAAAATGTTATGCTGCCTGTCTTTAAGTTACCTGTTTCTTTTAAGTGAATATTGATAATCACTCATGGCCAGCAGAGATTCACTATGAATGTAAGGCTGACTAATCTAGTAGTTACCCAGTATATTTATTTCTCTATCTATGAATAAAGTATTACATTGGCAATTGTCCAGTCTAGCACAAATTTCAGAGCCAATTATGGCTCATTATACACTATTGTACACTATATACATACTGTTTCATTGTACACTAGACAGAACACTTGCTATTTCTCTTTTGACGTCTCCTGAGATCCTAGAAGGTATCCTGAATTCTGTCAAAATCCAAGAAGTTTTCTTCCTTCAGTTCTCGTTGACCTTACATAACTTCACTATGTGTCAGCTAAATTATTTACTATATCCGTTTCTGTTCTTTGCCAGTTTTTTTTTTTGTCTTCCTAATTTTTGATGTAGGGCTATTGGCCACAACAATCTTCATGAGAAAATCGCATAAATATTTGTATGAAATATCCTTGGGACCATCTAACATACTATTAGTTTGCAAAGGATTTATCTGAAAAGTATTTTCTGAAAATCCTTTCATAAATGTGGTTCAGCACATTAAATGTCAAATATTATGCAAATGTATTTTCCTAATGAAAATGTAAACCATTTTAAAATCTTTAAAAATCTTCTCTAACTGTTGTCTATGCTCATTGTACAACATCCCCATTGACTTATATTAGAAATCACATTCTGCGTTCTAATTCCAAGCTTCATAACTATTAATCAATTATTGGCGTATTTACACATCAGGAAAATTCAAACTCCAGGCACCTTTAATCCTTACCATCATTTAGTGCTTCAAACCATAGATTAATTGGATCTGGAATTCCTAACACTAGTGGCATGTTATGGCTGAAACGCTGACTTCAGATAGAGTGTTACCGATAAAGAATGACAGTATTGAAACAGTAAGTTACCGATTAAAACCATTCACTATTCTACATGAACAAGTCCAGTCAAATTCAAAAAGGAACACATTTTGATTTAATCCCTTTTTAGCCATTAGATTGATCTAGGTGCTACAAAATATGTTTATATATAGGTAGCACCTACATAGATCATTCGTACTATGTGTACATATACACACAATATATATAAACTGCATCATTCGGCACTCGAAGCTACTCTTCATGCTACCTCGACAAGGCCTAAGGCATAATCAAGGACGAGCCGCGCCCAGCCGCGCCCAGCCGCCCTCTCTTCTCCTCTCTCCCATCAGGCAGGAGGTACAAATGTTTGAAAACGCACACCTCCAGATTTAAGAACAATTTCTTCCCAGCTGTTATTATAGAAGTTATATAGAATGTATATAGAAGAAACACGTTACTTCTTAAATAGGCATCTGGCCCATCCTATCACCAACTAGAGGGCAGTCCTGACCCACCATCTGCCACATTGGAGACCCTCAGACTATATTTAATCAATATTTACTGTACTTTATCTTCCACTGCATGTTATTCCCTTTATCCTGTATCTGCACACAGTGGACCTCTTGACTGCAATCATGTATAGTCTTTCCGCTGACTTGATAGCATGCGACAAAAAAGCTTTTTATTGTACCTTGGCACATGTGATAATAAACTAATCTATCGGTGCTAACGATCTGTTTGTTTCACTGTCAATTCCAGTATAATATCCACAGTAAAAGCTCTATTTACCAGCACCTGAATTCTTGAGGAAATGTCCACATGGCAAATGACTTCCGGAAATTGGAGGAACAGCACCTCATATTCCGCTTGGGGAGTCTGCATCCTGGGGGCATGAACATTGAATTCTCCCAATTTTGTTAGTCTTTGCTGTCTCCTCCCCTTCCTCAGCCCTCCTGCTGTCTCCTCCCATCCCCCAGCCTTCGGACTCCTCCTCCTTTTTCCTTTCTTCTCCCCGCCCCCCCCACCCCCCCACACCCCCACCCCCGATCAGTCTGAAGAAGGGTTTCGGCCCGAAACGTTGCCTATTTCCTTCGCTCCATAGATGCTGCTGCACCCGCTGAGTTTCTCCAGCTTTTTTTTAATGTACCTCCAATTTATTCTACATTGTTTGTGTCTCCTTCCCATTCCTTGCTTGGAGTTAGGAGTACCCCGAGCAAGATACCCCTAAAGAAGCACTCCCTTTCTCATGGGTGTCTGATGTCATGACCCAATGATGGAGGGTAGCCCACCACACTCTTTAGGTGCAATCCTCGGAGAATTTCCTGAACAATCATTACCTGAATCGATTGGATCGATTGTAATACAATGCCTGAAAAAATCTTTAAATACATTCCAGATGTCCCTTTTACAGCTCCAACGACATTAGAGGTGAAACAAAAGAAAAATAATGAGAAACAACTGCAGATGCTGGAATCTTGAGCAAAGCACAAAGTGCTCGAGTAAATCAACGGGCCAAGCAAAGTACTGCAACTTCGAGAATTCGGAATTGCTGCTTCAAGTTATAAAGATGTTTGGAATTCTCATCTGACCAGGTATCATACATGCAGAAAGCAAATAATATTTCAGACTAATAATCTCTCAAAAAACAATTCATGAAATTGCACAAATCCCTTGAAATGTCATTTGGAATTAACTTCCATACCATGTTTAGTCCCAGATAGCTGGGTGCTGGTAGGGGACAGTTTTAATTAAAATAACAGCTTTCTAAGTCCCTCCCGAATGAATTCTCACCAAATATTTAACAGGTTTCCAGGTGGCTGTTTTTAGTGTTAACCTCAGCCCCCTATATGTGGCGACTCTTTGCATACCTTGGGTATGCAAAACAAAGAATCTCCCTGTGACATGTCACGTGATAATAAAGTATCATTTATTCAAGACGCTGCACTGAATGGAAATTAAATCTGGTGTTTTGACTTAAGGTGTCTTCTTGCGGACCGGAGATCACCCTATCTCAGTCATTACTTCCCCATTGCTATCAGCTTGTTGAACAATCATCTCTTTCATGTCCTCTTCCCCAAGGGGCTGGGACCCACTCTTATTCTTAACTCTACTTTATTGAGTTATTCCATTATTGGGATTTTTTTCTGCACCACCTAAATCTGCTCCATAATTGGCGGCACAGTAGCGCAGTGGAAAGGCTGTTGTCTCATAGCACCAAAGACCCGCGTTCAATCCAGACAACGGGTGCTGTCTGCTCAGGGTTTGCACCTTCTCCCTGTCACCGCGTGGGTTTCCTCTGGATGATCCGGTTTCCTCTCACCTTCCAAAGACGCGCAGGTATGTAGATTAATTGGCTTCTGTAAATTGCTCCTAGCATATAGGATGGGATAGCATAGAACTAGTGTGTGGGTGATCGTTGGTTGCCGTGGACTCAGTGGGCCGAATGGCCTGTTTTCATGCTATATCTCTAAAAAAATATTTTTGCATAATTTTGCTGTTTTGTCGTCATTTTATTTATTATTGTACTTATCATTCCTGTATGTATACCGGTTACCCCGTGAGCTTCAGGTGAATCAGGAATTTATTTGAACCCTGTTGTATATGACAATAAATTAATATGAATCTGAACTATTCTGAATCTAGTTTATCTTCTCCCTCTATTATTATTTTTTGTAACTCTTTTCTAAAATTCGTTCATAGGCTTACCACTCTACTTGGCAACATTAAATGTCTCAGCATTACAAGTCCCTTCTTTTATTGTAAAAATATCCTTAACCTAGCCACAGATGGACAGTTCTCCTTGTGAAGTCTATATTTCTCAGTGAAACCTAATCATTAAAAATGTTGAAATATTTCTGAAATATTTCTGTGAATGTTTATCATTTTTTAATGAATTCCCAATCAACCATAACCTTTGTGTCACTCATACCTCCATCACCCTCATTGCGCGCACTCAAGACTCTCGGCTTTCATCTGACACAATTCTCCCTTGAGCCAGGAGGAGCCATCTTGGGGAGCGGCTGCTAACCAGCAGCCGTCCGTTTACTTCGGTAAGTCCTGTGTTTAGTAAGTCCTGTGTTTCGTCCGTTGGAGAAATGGACTTTTTAATGTGGGGGGTAGGGGGCAATTTTACTTCTAGATCCCTACCTGGTCGGTGAGGCAGCTTTTTCTCCGGGCTGCCCGTCGACCCGTCCTCGTGGCCTACCTGCGGGCTTGGAGCGCCGTTTCCTGGCGGGGACTGCCCAGCACCTCGGCCTCGGTGGTGGCGCAGCGCTGGGGCACTGTCGCGGAGCGGAGCGGGCGATGCCTTGCCTGGGTCGCCGCGCTGGATCGACGCGCTGGAGCTCCGGTGAGCTGTGACCGCCGTGTTCGACACCTCCGGGCTGCGGGTCTGCGGAGCGGAGTGGGCGGCGCCGATTTCAACATCGGGAGTCTGGGAGCTCCAAACCGGCGCGGCCTTGTCGGCTTCGGAAGCCGCGGTCTCCAGCTAGGAAGCGGCCGTTCCAGGTGGCCCAGCCGCTGAGAGGACTCTCCCGACGCCGGGTCAAGACCACCCGGTGAGAACGGCCAGGAACATCGGGCCTTCGTAGAGGCAATTGCGGTGGCCTCAATAGGCCTGACTTTGGGTGAACTTGGGATTGGGGACTGGACATTGTGCCTTCCTCCACAGTGGTGTCCATTGTGGGGGGATGATTTTTTTTGTCTGTAAGTAATCCTGTTAGTCTTTGTCCAAGATGGCTGTCGGAAGGGAGAGTGGACGCTGGCGCGCTTTAGCTGCCGCTGCTCACTTTTCACATTGTGATTTTGATTTTTTGTTTTTGGACTGAATTCTGTTTTTAATTTGTGTTTCTGTGATGTCTTTATTATTTATTTTATTCTGATTATATGTTTTTTATTCCTGTTAATCTCTGTAAGGTGTCCTTGAGATTTCTGAAAGGCGCCCAAAAATAAAATTTATTATTATTATTATTATACCAAATTCAATCACATTGTGATCAATTTTCCCTGGAGTACCCCTTACTATTACATCAGTAAATCAAACTGTTCCCAGTTGGCTGCATGATATATTGTTCCAGAGAATTGTCACAGATGCATTCCATGAGCTTGTCCTCAAAACTACTTTTGCCCAGTCTGCAAAAAGATGAAAATTCCCAGTAATTATTGTATTAACTTGCTATAAGCTTTATTTTTTTGGTGTACTCATTTTCAAACTTGTAAAATATATAAACCAATGTATTTTTAATCGTTTACTACCTTTAAACATAAACCTCCTGTTCATTGTGGGCAAGGTCATTCTGTGCTGTTTTTCTACTATTATTACCAGCTTTTTTCTATTCCTTCTATTATTACCACTTTTCCTGGAATTTCTAGATGTCAAGCACCCTGGAATATTTAATTCCCTTGGTTCCCGTGCAGCCTCATCTCTATAGAGGTCACTAAGTCATGCAGCATATCATTACCCAAATTGTGAATTTACTTTATAGCCTTGACCTTTTCCTTTCTTCAGAACATTGCCTACCCTATCTTCTAGCAAGAGACCGAGAAGATCCCCAATGGTTCCAGCTGTTCCTTATTTGTTGTGCTCTCTCATTTTCTCAGATCCAAAGTGGATGATCTCCATTTTCCTATGTTAAAATTCATCGTTACACTTCTCTTACTCTATTGACATCCCTTAAAAACTTCCATCTGCATTACTTACATTGCACATATTACTGCATTGTCAGTAAACTCGGATTACTATCCTACTATTATATATGTTATAAATATGGTGACTAGTTGCAACACTAGTACTTGTGAAAGATTAATCAAATCTGCCAATTTGAATACCACTGCCATATCTCACTGCCATAACTGAATGACTTCTGCTGTTATGCCAATTTCCTATCGAAACCAATATCATCAAAGACCCACATCACCCTGACCACGCTCTCATTTCACTCCTACCATCAGGAAGAAGATGCAGGAATCTGATAACAGGGTCCCCATAACCTCTCCTTTCTTGCTTCATTTTTAATGGTCTCTGAAAACTATGCATCCAGTCAAACCTGAGGTTTTGGGCACCTGTAAATGCTCCTTTTCAACTTTGCTGTGGGGAGTAATGAAGAAAAGAGTCATGCAGATCTAGTTCAGGGATCAAGAGGATAGTGGCTGGGGGTTGGTTTGGGCCTTAATTTAGAGATACAGCTTGGAAACAGGGTCTTCGGCCCACCAAGTCCGCACCGACAAGTGATCCCTACACATTAACACAATCCCACACATACTTGGGACAATTTGACATTTATACCAAGCTAATTGACCTACAACCTGTAGGTCTTTGGAGTGCGGGAGGAAACGAAAGATTTCGGAGAAAACACACACAGGTCACAGGGTGAACATACAAACTCCGTACACACAAGCACCCGTAGTCTGGATCAAACCTGGGTCCCTGTAAGGCAGCAACTCTACCGCTGCGCCATCGTGCCAGCCCACTAATTGAGGGCTGGGTCAGGGCCACCATCAGGAATCAGATAGGATCCTTGCCTGAGGATGAGAGTCAATGAGACATTGGTAGGGATCTGGGGTTTGGATCCGAGAGCTGGGGGCAGTTTGGAGATCATTCTTGGAGTTGGAGGTAATTGGGAAGGATTGGTGAATGGAGAATTGGCATCAGAGTCAAAGGACAACTAAGAGTAGAGTCACTGCTCTCGTGTAAGTGATCAGAGAGTCAGTGGGAGAGCAGCAAACGGGTCGCAAGGTTGGAGTGCAATTGTTGAGACAGACCAAGAGTTGGGGAAGTCAGAACCAGGAACTGGAGATGATTTGAAGTTTTGAAGTGGAGCTCAGATCAGAGTGGAGCTGGAGCTCAGATCAGAGTGGAGCTGGAGCTCAGATCAGAGAGCTGGAGGATGAAGGGGTTGGAGTCAGGGTCTTCTTCTTTTCGTGTCCATCTTGTTACAAATGTCGGCCTCGCTGTCATCATCCTGAAAAGGGGCGCCAGCTTCCGGCTACAATCAGTGGAAGCCGTCACTTGTCGCAATAGATGATGGTGGTAGCAGAATTAGCTCACGATACTTCCAGTTTCCAGCCCCGCGACGTGGACGCTCCTGCTATGGGGCTGGAGTTAGGGTAAGAAGGCATTTGAGGATTTGTGGGGATGAAACTTGCCTGAGCCTCAACATCAAACCCGAGGGTGGGCCATCACTGCAGAAACGTGGTGTTTGAGGGTGCCCCACCACAGGCATATTGCATGATGAATTGGTGATACAGGTTCCCATGCAAATTCCTAAAGGACGACTGCATGAGAAATTATTTTATTCCATGAACATTTGACATGAAAATCACATCATTGGCACAAGCGTGGATTTGCAACTGGATGCATCTAGTCAAATTAAGGCACAAATTGACCTAGAAATCCCTGCAGTCACAATCATTTCTGTGAATAGCTGTTCTTCCTACATGTAATGCTGAGAACAAAATCTATGAGTACAAATTCCTAATACACATCCTGAACTGGGCTGTTGATCATTTTACTGATAACATGCGATTTAGTATTAAAAATACGTTTGTGTCAAGTGCTTTTAAATATGTTATTGCACAGTTATTATTTTTACTGATGTAATAATGCTCAACTGGGGTTGCACAGTGGCGTAGAGATCGAACTGCTGCCTCACAGCACCAGAGATCCAGGCTTAATCCTGATTACGGGTGCTATCTGTACGGAGTTTGTATGCTCTCCCTTTCACCGCATGTGATTTCTCTTGATGCTCCGGTTTCCTCCCACATCCTAAAGACATGCACGTTTGTAGGTTAATTGTAACTTGACAAAAGTGAGATGACATAGAACTAGTGTGAGTGGATGATCCATAGTCGATGTGGACTCAGTGGACCCACGACCCCTTAAATCTTTCTTATTCATGTGCCAATCCAAATGTCTTCCAAATGCTGTTATCGCATCTGAAGACGTTGGGGAGAAGGATGCACCCTTAGATGGATTTGGAGATGTCGGGGGATCTAAGTGCTGGAAGTGTGCGAGATACTCAACTGCCTCATAATTGTTTTTGACCCTCACCTGTTGGGCTCCACAATCATTCAGGGTGAAGATGTTTATATCTCCATCTCCATCTCCATCCTTTAATTGTTTCAGTATCCAGCACCATTCATCATGGATTCCGACGGTGATTGAACTTCAGAGTTTTGAGCTGATTTTTTGCTCTGAGATATTTTTTTCCTGTTTTAACCATTTCTGGTTTAGTTTAGTTTAGATACAGCACAGAAACAGGCCCTTCGGCCCAACAAGTCCACGCCGACCATCAATCCCCGCACACTAACACTATCCTACACACACTAGGGACAATTTACAATTTTACCAAGCTGATTAGCCTACAAACCTATACGTCTTTGGATCAGTTTGTATGTGGTTCTTTTTAGTTTCACAGTAGGGGGGACCAAGAATCAAAAGGCATAGGTTTAAGGTGAGAGGGGAAAGAAGAGGCACAGAGGGGAAAGAAGTGGCCAGAAGTGGTCATTGATGCAGGTACTGTAATAACATTTACTTCTCTGTGGAATGTCACCATGTCGTGGTGGAGAAGCTTGTGTGGTCCTGAGATCCTGAGAACGATACCGTCTGGAGCTATGCTCCTGGTAGGGTCACCCATGGCGGTAAGGGCGAGGGGGAGGTCTCTGACAAAAAGCAATCCAACCAAGACCTCAACGGTGGAACAGGTGGAGGACGATGGCTGACCTTAGTGGAGCGTCACAATGACTGGGAAGGCGGATGAAGGCTGCACCAGAAAAGGGTCCCCAGTCGTCTTGGATTCCATGCCACTGGATTAATACCCAGATCTGTCAAGGACCGTGTGGTGGCTGTCTGTGCACCAGTCTCCCCACATTAAATAAAGTCACGCACAGGCGTCCTCCATGAGAGGCCAGTCATACTCATTTCGAGCGACCGCCGATGATAATAACATTTAAAGGACATTTGGATTGGTACATGGACAGGAAATATTTAGAGTGATATGAGCCAAATGTGGGCAGGTGGGTTTAGTGTTTATGGGGCATCTCAGTTGGAAAGGGCAAGTTGGGCCAAAGGGTCTGTTTCAATGCTGTATGACTTTAATGAATTGATTGTCATGGAGAATGTTTTCTGCTCTCTTTATGGAGGCTGCATGACATTTAGTTGGCTAGTGCTTGTTCTCATGCTTTTCCCTAACAGAGATTTGCTCTTTGGGAGCAAGCACAGCACTGAGTTTGATATGATGTACTTTTTATCTTTAGCTCATCAAAGGGCACCTGGTTACCAAAGCATCACAGCTTAATTACATTGTTTCTATTTGAAGTCAGCCTATTTGTTTTAAAGTAGTTCCCCTCCGGAAAAAAAATTGAATGAATCTTATTGATGGGAGAAAAGGTTGTTTATTGGGCTCAATGAAGCACTGTCTCAGATGGATTTACATTATTTGCCATACCCATAACTCCAGTTTCCCTCTCATCTGCCTGAAGATGGGTCTCGACCCAAAACGTCACCTATTCCTTTTTTCCAGAGATGCTGCCTGACCCACTGAGCTACTCCAGCATTTTGTGTCTATCAGTGTAAACCAGCATCTGCATTTCCTTCCTATACTTACAAAATTCTTAAGGGGTTGGACAGGCTAGATGCAGGAAGATTGTTCCCGATGTTGGGGAAGTCCAGGACAAGGGGTCACAGTTTAAGGATAAGGGGGAAATCCTTTAGGACCGAGATGAGAAAACCATTTTTCACACAGAGAGTGGTGAATCTCTGGAACTCTCTGCCACAGAAGGTAGTTGAGGCCAGTTCATTGGCTATATTTAAGAGGGAGTTGGATGTGGCCCTTGTGGCTAAAGGGATCAGGGGGTATGGAGAGAAGGCAGGTACAGGATACTGAGTTGGATGATCAGCCATGATCATATTGAATGGCGGTGCAGGCTCAAAGGGCCGAATGGCCTACTCCTGCACCTATTTTTTATGTTTCTATACTTACATGCAACTTGTTATCACAAAGCATTTTTTTCTTTCCTTCCACTGGTATATAAAGCAGAACCTCATGGAATTGGCCAGGACCTTATATGCAGTTGCTTAGGGATAGTTCAATTAATCTTTTGTTCAAGTGTTTTCCTCTGGAAATGTCACAGTCCCAAGAGTCCAACAAGTTGTGCACGACCAAATGGCCTTGCACACTCAAGGCTGCTCCTTCAGTGTACTACTGCCACTACAAAGCATGCACTCACCTCAAGATACCTCAGGATAGATCTTTCTCCTATCCACAATGCATGAATCAGGAGCTTGATGTAATATATTCTAAATGCCTTGATGGATTTGATTCAATAATACTAAGGAAATTCAATATCATACAACATGCAATACAGAAATGCTGAAAGTACTCAGCCAGTCAGGCAGTATCTGTGGTGAGAGAAGCCAGTTCTGATGCATGGTCTTCAACCTGAAACATTAAGTGTTTTGTGTAGGAAAGAACTGCCGATGCTGGTTTAAATCAAAGATAGACACAAAATACTGGAGTAACTCAGCGGCACAGGCAGCATCTCTGTTTTCTTTCTCTGATTTTTCTAGCCTTTTCTGTTTTTATTTCAGATTCCATTAGTCCAATTTGTTTATCACCCTACATAAAGCAATCCACTTGACCGGTATTTGTGGCACACCTTCCCACTGTCACTGGCTCACAATGTGTGTGTGTAGATAGTGGACAATGTGGTGCGCACTAACAACACAAAACAACCATATATGTTATACCAACAGGAGCTTCCAAATGTCCAGCCTCTTCCACCAAGATGGTCATGGGGTGATGTTCAGTTCTACAGTGTGGAAACACCACCAGGTACGCACCAACCATCAATTACCTATACACTAGTTCCAAGCCATATACACTGGGGGCAATTTACCAAAGACAATTAACTTTCTTAACCTACAAACCTGCATAGGCAGGAAATAAGACAGTACATTTTTGAAAATGTGGCAGTGTAGTTGATTTTCACCTATTAAACATCCACAAGGTGCTTTAAAGATTATTTTACTTTTGAAAGAGAGCCTTACTTGCTTCAGAAAGACTACCGTTTGGGAAAATGGAAGACTGAAATCGTTTCCTGTACAAGCACAGAAGCATTTAATTGGGAGCATTGACAAAGGGATGCCAATGATGACAATAACTCTTCCCATTCATTTTCTGCCAAATTGTTCATGCTCTTAAACCCAAACGTATCTGGAATGAGCTGCTAGAGGAAGTAGACTGGAGGGGTTTAGAGGGACATGGGTAAAATGCAGGCAAATAAGACTAGCGCAGAATGCCAACTTGGCCAGCATGGACAAAGTGGGTGGAAGGGCCTGTTTCCATTCTATACAGATCAATTACTCTATATTGGGAATTTCACATACATTACAGAAGCTGTTACAGGGCATTTTCATCACTTGAAGCTGCAATAAAAATACCACGGTGCAAATCAGGCTAAGCATATGTCATAAGACAGAGGGAAAGATAGATCAGCCATGATTGAATGGAGGAGTATACCTGATGGGCCGAATGGCCTAATTCTGCTCCTATAACTTTACGAACTTATGAAAAAACTACAGCAGCAATGTTATCAGCAACATTGAGCTTTGACAGTAAACTTTGCATGTGGTTACCCACAACGTCCTCAATTATTCAAATAATTATTTCTCATTTACTCAATCTGACCAAGCTAACCATACTGGGATTTGTTCAGATGTTTGGTCTGGATTTCCTGTTTGGGGTTGTCACCGGATGATGAATAGAAAGATGTTTTCTTCTTTTCCACGGCTTGTCTTTGGCTAAACCTGAAGGTAAAAAGAAAATCAAAGATTCTAAAATGGGGTAGCAGAAGATAAACATAACTTCGAGATCTCTGTGACCTGGTTGCGGACAGTAACGATGAGCCAGGTTTGTTTGATTTATTCACACAAGGGCTGCCCTTTCTCTGACCCAGGAGGGAGCTGTGTGGGAAGCTAGTTAGTGCGATAGGCCTCTAGTGCTGTTCTGCAGAATGTCTGGAGCCAGAGTGTTTGCAAAGAGCCTCTGATAAATAGGCAAAAAAGGCCCTGCTCTCTCCAGCTGGACTTCAGTGATGCTCAGAGATCATTGTATCCTCATGTAACAACTCAAACAGGCAGGAACATCCTAAGCTCCACTAGATTCTGGTAAGCAGACTTTTAAGAATATCAGTTTAATTTTGTTTCAGTGTTTCAACAAACTTCAGTGACTCTTTAAAATACAGCTTATATTAGGAGGAATATGACAACAGAAAAATGAGCAGATGTGCTCAAATACTGAAATTGAAAGTATATTTTAGTTGGAGAAAATGTGCAAAACAATTAGCATTAGCAGAATTAATATTGGTTATATTTTATTCCATTCACTAGTCAAGTCAAGTCAAGTCAAGTTTATTTGTCACATACACATACGAGATGATTACATGAGATTACATGAGATAACAATAACCTCATCTGTAATATTCATTTTAGATGATACTACAAAGATTGTTTGACTAGTTTTATACTTTTTAAAGGTTGGTCATACACCCATTAGTTTGCAAACTTCTCAACATTATGACTTAACTGCGATCGAAAAAGGTTATACAAATGGCCGTGTAGTAAATTAGGATGTCATGAAATACTAAATGTTGTATAAATGCAAGTTCTTTCTTTAACTATCACTAACATTAACATGTGCAGTTAGAATATAGTCATAGCCAAGAAACAAAAATAGTGTTGGATATGTGATAATATAAAGCTATCGTCTTTGAAGGCCAGTTATTTGGCTTAAAATGAGTGATAATAGTAGATATCGTCTGGCATTAACCTAGAACAGAAAAATATTGTTATTAACTTATTATTCAACTATATAATACTCACTTACATGTAATTGTACATTTAATTTCTGTAGAAATTAAATCTTTTTTTTAGATTGTTTAAATTCTTGCAGCTTAAAATAGCGGCATGTGTTGATGCTTCAAGGGAAATTGAAGTTCTTAAGAACTAAGTACAAATCTTAAAGTAGTATTCAGCTGTGAAGCTTTTTTGAACTCCATGGTAATTTAGGAAATCACTGTTGTATATGGTAGACCAAATATGCGAAAGGAATAGTTGACGATATACCTGCCAGCCACGGAGAACATGTCACTGTTCATTTAGAAATAAAATGAGAATCAGGAATTTATTTGTTGCCCTAAATAGACAATATCTCATAGCTGATATCCTACGTATGTGAAATACGGTTATGTCTTCATTCGTATGTGCAAGAATACTTGTAAACCCAATGATTTTTGAAGTACCCCCAATAACAAAAAACTTTTTTTTAATGCACATGCTCATGTGGATAAGACAAAATGACAAAAAACTGAACATATAGACTCATAGTTAAACAGAAAGCAAAGGCACAGTAAACTATTCTGTTCAATTCATTAATGCAGTTGCTTTCGATTATTGCAAATGCTTTGAGTAAGAGCCAAAGTCTACGGTATCGGTTTCTATGAAGATTGAAATCGGTAGAACAGAAGATGAAACAAATGATGAAGTGGTGATAAGGCAATACCAAATACCTTATACCAATTAGACCAACGTAAAATGTAAAGACTGAGGAAGACAAGATTTTTCTGAACTTTTGGCCTTGGGAGACATTGTGTTTTGCCATGATTTGAAAACTATGAGTATGGTGTTCCTAATATATACAAGAATAATCAATCCAATTATGTGAAGAATATTTAAAATTTGGATTAAATTGATTCTATCGTCTGAAGAATTTTAATGGAATTTTGGCTGTGCAAGGTAAAGGCTTTCAACGCTAGTTATTTATCATATCTCACAGTTGCATCTGAGTTTAACCATTCAAATTATGATTTTCTTTAATGTATATTCCCTAATTAGGTAGAATTCCACAATTCTACATTAGAGAACTGCATATATACAAATTATTGTTATTATCACAAAGTGGGATTGTGGAAAATGTGATCCATTTTAAGACGACCATGGACATCTGTGGAGAGACTGGAGCTTAAATAAAACAAAGACATCGTAGATGTACAGCAAATAGTTCAGCATCTTCAAAAGAATGATGTTAACATTTTGGATGGAGAACTTTAACCGAAATTTTGCTTTTCAATTCTGCACAAATATATTTAGCATTTCCTAGTTACTTGCAAACTTACTTTTTCTTACAATATTTTGAGCATTATTTACTGTATTTAATAAAATTTAAGGTCAATTTCAATAATATCCCTGCACATCCCTGAAATGGGATGACCATGTGATAGACCCTCCCAAAATAGTTGTAAATTGTGAATCAAAGGGGTGAAATCGTTGTCTCTGTAGTCTTTAGTAACCAGCACTAAATGCACGCAAGAGTATTGGCCACTAGTTACATGCACCACTGTGCACTGTGCTTCATTGACTTTAATGGATCGGATTGAATGGTGATGAATACAACCAGTGACAACTTTAATGTTGGCAAAAAATGAAATCTTCCTCTAGAACGTTCACATCACAGATTCAGGTGATCGATTCTTTCGGGGCACAAATGTCACCCAACCCACTTTGCTGCAAGAACCTTGAATATCAGTTTGTATATGAAAACCCAAGGCTTTAAGGAATGTTCTCAGTCTCTTCTTTCATTGGGACATAATCCTTCTTGAATTGATTATCATTTACCATTTTTACTCTAAGATATTTTAATGTGCAGAGACTACATTTATCTCCAATTAATCTTTATCTCCATTTGTGTTCAGTAAATTCTGGTTTGTTCACTCCCTTCTCTACTAGTTTCCTGCTTTATGCAAATCACCAAAGTTCTTGGATTTTTCACCACAATTAAGTTAGAGTATTTCAATTTGTAACTCTCATTAATTCTCCCAGAGACCTGGAAAACAGGTTAGAACTAACCTAGACGAATAATCAGAAGAACTGAATAGGTTTCAAATGAGACATCTTATTGCAAAGTAGAAATTAAATGTCTTCATTGGAAAAGTGGATTCTGTCATTGCGGCAATGTATGAATAGACATTAACAATGTTGGATAAAAGCCTCAGTGCTAAGAACGGTACAGTACGAAGTTGAAAATAGGCATTTAAAAGGTTGATTTGCAGGTTGAGTGGGTAGTAAAGGAAGGCAAATGCAATGATAGCATTCATTTAGAGAGGTCTAGAATATAAAAACAAGGATGTAATGCTGAGGCTTGTCAGGCCACATTGGGAATATTGTGAGCAGTTTTGGACCTCATGTCTGAGGAAGAAAGTGCTGGCGTTGGAAAGGTTCCAGAGGAGGTTGATCTTGGATTATTATGGGTTAATGTATGAGGAGCGTCTGAAGGTTTTGGGCCCATAATCACTGGAGTTTAGAAAGATGAGAGGGGATCTCATTGAAATCTACTCAATAATGAAAAGCCTAGATAGAGTGGATGTGGAGAGTCTAGAACCAGAGGGCACAGCCTCGGAATAAAAGGACGTACCTTTAGAATGGAGATGAGGAGACATTTATTTAGCCAGAGAGTAGTGAATCTGTGAATTCATTGCCAAAGACAGCAGAGCAGGTATTTTTAGGTATTTTTAAAGTGGAGATTGATAGGTTTTTGGTTAGTAAGGGCTTCAAAGGATACGGGGGGAAGGCAGAAGAATGGGATTCAGAAGGAAAAATTAATCAGCATTGATTACATAGCAGAGCAGACTTGATGGGCCGAATGGCCAAACTTTGCTCCTTTGTCTTACAGCTCATGTTTTCACCAACCTTCTTTAAAACACTGGTTCTGATTCGTTGGCACTATATAGAACATAGAAAAATGCAGTACAGGAACAGACCCTTCGGCCCACAATATCTGTGCTGAACATGATGCTCAGATAAACTAATCTCGTCTGCCTGCATATGATCCATATGCTTCCATTCTCTGCATATCCATGTGCCTATCTAATATCCTCTTATTGACATATACATTGAAGTTAGTCAATTAACCCAACATTGCTAATGGAGAATATGAGCCAAGACAAAACTAAATCACATGCAGAAGAGCAAGAACTATCAAATAATAATCAGTCCAGATTTTTTGCAGGCAAAACATGTTTTACAGGAGAAATTATTGCTTATCTTGCTGAAATAATGGATTTGAAATTATGTAAATTAATTTTCAACAAGCATTTGACTAAGCACACGATTGACCTGTTTGTGAAATTTAAGCCCATGAAGAGAATGAGGCCAAAATTAGTTAATAATAGAAAGCAGAAAGATTCACAAATGTCTGTTTATCAAACTGGTGAGAAATCGTTCTTGATACCCGGACCATTGTTCCTCTTAATGTATATTATTGATTTGGGCTGGTATAATTTCCAATGATATATGTCTTAAAAGTCATCAGTACAGCAAATGTTGAGAAGGAAAAGGTAGTGACAGACTGATAGAATATTAATCGTAATAGTAATTCTAGATAACCTTCATCTAGTCATTGTACTACGATTTTAGTGTCATCCGCAGATTTACTAACCATGCGATCTACATTCACATTCAAATCGTTAATATAAATAACAGGCATCAGTGAACCCAAACACGATATCTGCAGCACACCACTCGTTATAAGCCACCAGTCTGAAAACCACCTTCTGTCTCCTACCTTCAAGCCAATTTTGTATCCAATTGGGGGTACACAAAAATGCTGGAGAAACTCAGCGGGTGCAGCAGCATCTATGGAGCGAAGGAGATAGGTAACGTTTTGGGCCGAAACCCTTCTTCAGACTGATTTGTATCCAATTGGTTTGCTCACACTGGATCTCATCCGATCTAACTTTCAGACCCGAGGGTCTCGACC
Source organism: Amblyraja radiata (assembly GCF_010909765.2). Taxonomy (NCBI): domain Eukaryota; kingdom Metazoa; phylum Chordata; class Chondrichthyes; order Rajiformes; family Rajidae; genus Amblyraja; species Amblyraja radiata. The sequence continues at coordinate 27,469,289 of NC_045979.1, read as the reverse complement.
CAAAAGGTCACCCATTCCTTCTCTCCAGAGATGCTGCCTGTCCCACCGAGTTATTCCAGCATTTTTTGTCTATCTTCTGTGTAAACCAGCATCAGCAATACCTTTCTACCATGTTGTACCTTGATCTTGCTCAAATCCATTTAGACCATGTCTACCACACCTCTTTCATCAGTCAACTTGGACACTCTTCAAAAATCTCAATTTAATTTGTGAGATACAATTTCCCACGCGCAAAGAAATGCTCATTATCCATAAACACTTCTTGCCTTTCCAAATGCATGCACATCCTGTCTGTCAGAATTCCTTCCAATAACCTACCCGTCAATTATTTTAAGCTTAATTTCCTTGGAGCCATTTTTAAATAGAGGCACAAACTAGCCATCCTCCAGTCTTCCCTGCCTCATTCATGGCTATTGATGATACAAATATCTCTTCCGTGCCCTCCACGTTCTTCCTCCACTTGCTTTCCACATTGTCCTAGGATGCACTTGATTAGGTCCCACGGATTTATCTACCTTTATGCATTTTTAAACTTCTAGCACCTCACCTTAGCTATTATTATACCCAAATACCCTAGAATCCATATTTTTCTGCACGATAAATATTCATTTAACATCTGACTGATTTGCTATGGCTCCATACACAGATGACCTCATTGATCTTCAAGGGGGGCTGCTCTCTCCCCAGTTACCCCTTTGCCCTCAACGTACTTGTAGAATGTCCCCTTTTTGCCTTGCTGATTTCCTTCAAGGGTGCACCTACATCCTAATATTCCTCATAGAGTTTACTTGATCCCAGGTGCTGTGGCTCCTTGATATCTCTTATCATCCAGTGCTCCCTGATATCCAGCCTTGCCCTTCACTCTAACAGGAACCTGCTGGGCCTGAACTCCCCCTATCTCATATTTAAAAGCCTCCCACCTACATTCTTCTTACTTGTAAACGACCTCCCCCAATGAGCATTTGAAAGTTCCTGTCAAGTACCATCAAAATTTAGGACATCAATGTCTGGACCAGTCCTATCCTGTTCCATAACTATTTAAAAACTAATAGAATTATCTATCACAAATCTCCCATCAACAATTCAGTCACCTGCCCTGTCTTATTAGAGCCATACAGCACGAAAACTGGCTCTTCAAACTAACACGTTCTTACCGACCAAGATGCCCCATCTAAGCCAGTCCCATTTGCCTGCATTTGGCATATCTCCCTCTAAACCTTTCCAATCCATGAACCTGTCCAGGTATCCTTGAAATGTTGTTTAAGCCTCAACTATTTTCTCTGGCAGTTTGTTCCATATAGGCACCACCCTGTGAGTGAAAAAGTTGCTCCTCAGGTTCCTACTAAAAAAATTACCTCTCACCTGTTGCCCTATTGTTCAAGTGGAGGTCGAATTTTGTCACTTCTCCAAATAGGCCATCTACATATTGATTGAGAACATTTTCTTGAACATACTGACCAAATTCAACCTCATACAAGCCCTTAGACCCAGTTAATATTTATAAAGTCAAAAATTCCCACTAATTATTAATCTACATATTTTCTCCTCTAGTTTCTGCTGACTATCGGGGTGCCCATGTTACAATCCCATCAATGAAAACAACAATTTTTATTTCTCAGTTCCATCCATATAGCCTCACTGGATAATCAGAGAAGGTCATCAGGAATTGGATAGAGGTGTTTAAAATCATACAAGTTATAATAGAGTACATAAAGAGAAGCTTCATCCTAGGTGGCAGCCAATAGTGGACAATGAGTGCTTTCCTTGTCAGTACAGTTCAGATCCCAAAACCAACTATAAAATAAATGCTCAAAGGAACTAGCACAAGAAGGGTTTCGGCCCGAAAAGTTGCCTATTTCCTTCGCTCCATAGATGCTGCTGCGCCCGCTGAGTTTCTCCAGCATTTTTGTGTACCTTCGATTTTCCAGCATTTGCAGTTCCTTCTTAAACAAGAGAAATATCAGTTGTGCTCAGTGAATAAGCTGTAGGATATGTATTCTGTCACATTAGGACTGCTTGTCTAAATGTGTAACAAAGTATTTAAACTCTACTATTGATATTTGGTGGCTGCTTTTCATGGCATATAGACCATTGATGGAATTATATCATATTTTAACAGCAAATATATAACCAAAAACAAACATCCATTATCCATCTGCCTAAAATTAAAATAAGGAATGAGAGAAAGGGAAAATTTAAATTTAATATATATTTTATGATAGCAGAACATCCCTTTAAAGATATTGTATATTTTTTATGAAGTGTAGGCTTTGCACCAATGCAGAAAAAATGGCATTTTGTTTTCAGAGTCCTAAAATAACAAAGTGATAATGTCCAATTAATTGGCTTTTTAATTGCATTAATTGGGTGCTAATTGTTGGGCAGAACGTCATCAGGAATGCTAAAATTCTCCTCTGAAATAGACCCACGGTACATTCTACATCCACTGGAGAAGCTATTCAAACCTCAATTTATAACCTGTAAGTATGCATCTATGACAGTACAGTGCTATCTCCCTGCCTCAACATCTTGAGTAGACTTCTTTGGTTTCTATGTGGGATTAATAGAAGGAAGAAAGTGAGCATAAGAATAAATACTTGTATAAATTGGGAGGAACTTGTGCCCAGAAATTCACCCATGATCAGTAGCTCTAAGCCCAATTAAATGAATTTGGAAGCAAAGTTATTATATAGCACATATAACATTCTCAGCTAGGAATATCTTCATAGGCAAATTGTCCACTTTAGATTGATTGAGGCAAAGAAGACTGCACACAAAATATGTTCTGGGCCTACGTTGGAGAAACAAGTCAATGCTAACTTTGCTACTGTTGGCCTCAGTGCTGAAAAGTGCTTCTCTATTTGGGGATTAGTTAGCACATTGAAATTAGTGCTAATCCTACCCTGATTGTAGGACCCAAACTTTCATCTCTTAAAAGGTAAATGATGAGGGGTGATGTTTGAGAGGTGGGGAGTGCTTTATGATTGGAAATGGTAGAGGTTTTTTGCAGTTTGTCTAACATTGCAGGTGATACCTGGCCTTTTCACCAAATGCGTAACTTGCCTCTAGTTGATTAAGATAATGCATTTCCATCACTCAATTACCAACAAACTTTATCATGTAGTATACTTTCCTAATGTAACTCCCTTCGAGTCCTCACACATTTATTATTACTCCAAGTCTTGCATCCTCTTTTCTCAGCTACCATCCAACCATGGCAGGCACAGAAAACTTCGAAGACTTTCAAACGATTTATCTGACTTTAATTAGTGGGCTCTGGATAAAGATTTAAAAAAAAAAATGTTCTGCATCAGATGTCTAATAACTAAAATTATACAGCTTTACAAGACCAATGGCTCATTCAAATTGTTACCTTCGTGAGTACTTATTACAATGCTCGTGTAATAGTCACGGCATATCAAAGGTATTAGCATTTTGAAATGCTATGAAATGTGGTTTAGATGAAATGGTGCGGTTATTTAATGTAAATGAAATATTCAAGAGAGAGTTAGATTTAGCTCTTAGGGCTGAGGGAATCACCGGATATGGGGGAAAAGCCGGAACAGGGTGCTGATTTTGGATGATCAACCATGATCATATTGAATGGTGGTGCAGGCTCGACGGTTCGAATATCCTACTCCTGCACCTATTTCCTATGTAATATTTGCTTATTCTGATCACTATTACCATTATAATGTTTTAGCTTGTTTTACTTTATGCGTTTTATGTTAAATCAGTACTTTTGGGTTTTTTGCATAGAGCTTTCATCACAATGAATAGTGCCTCACATTCATCAAAAGTACAAACAAACTGAAAAGATGGCGATTCTCTCCAACAGCTGCCTTCTGTCCTAAACAAGTTTATGCAGTCTTATGCATAACCCCAGTGGATGAGATGGGTCCCCAGAACAACATTACTCTTTAATTTGGCGCAGTTCCTACAATATTCTTGCACATAGAGGCAGTGAGAATGGATGGTGTGGGAAATGGAGAAGTGACACTCTCCCATCTTTGATGATGTATGTATGTGTTACTGCTCTAGGTGACAGATTGAGTGAATGCTTGGAGATCTTCAGAGGCATTGTGAACCTTGGTATTCAAGGAGAAACGCAACATTGAAGAGAGGTATCAGTTATTATTCTTAATTCTCTGGAAGTAGCAAGATTTTCTGACAGACCAGTTCTGAAACTGAAAATGCATTCAACTTGATGAAAGAGAGAATAAAATTATGGTTCCTTTTGTAGTGTGTACGTACATTCCAATAGGTCAGTACATAAAATAGTTCAACAGTTCCCCGAAAGGAAAGTTAAATTTGTTTTTTTCCAAACGGACTTTGACTGCTTCCGATTTTCTCGAATTGATAAGCAGTGTCTGATCTTTGCAGTGAGATAATGATGGGTCACTTTGGTTTAAAACAAACATTTACTGTGGCAGATAAGAGCTAAATCTCTGCAAGCTGCACCTTGACACACCACATTCTGTTTGCAAAACTAGAAATCCTGTGACTTTTAACCAACCCCTTTCTTCTAAAACATACTGAGATGGAAATAAAATACCTTGATAGTTCATTGATCCTTCCTTAAATATGTCCATTGTGCACTTTAAGCACCCCATAGATTTTTTTAAACATAAAACCTCCTGTTGCTCACCCCCCCCCCCCCCCCCCCCCCCACCCCACCTCCATCCCCTTTATTCGCAAACAGAATTGTTCAAAATCCACAAGGATGCAGATTCGGCAAAATAAAATGCTGAATAGGAGATAACTATATTCAAACAACAGAGGTTCCATTACTACTAATCCATATGTGTCCTGGTATTTACATTTATAGAAAACAAACTGCTGGAGGAATTCACCAGGTTAGGCAGCATCTGTGGAGGGAAATTGACAGATGACTTTGCAGATCGGGACCCTACAGATACAAGCAGAAGAAATTAAGGACAGCAGATGCTGGTTTAGACCAAAGGCAGACACAAAGTGCTGTCTCAGGCAGCATCTCTGGAGAAAACCCTACAGTTACAATTTCTGTTCATTTTAATAAGAGGGGACAATTGAGGGAACAACCCTAAAGTAATCCAATTGATACTCTCAACTCATGGGTGGTTTTATAGTGATGATCTGATCATTAAAATAAAAGTTAATTAGTTTAATTCAACTGAACAGGAAGTTAGCAAGGGTTCTGATCTGAAAAGTCACCTATTCTTTTTCTCTAGAGTTGCTGCCTGACCCACTGAGTTACTCTAGCACTTTGTGTCTATCTTAGGAATTTAGCAAAACGTATTTACTTTCCACTGAGGAAAGAAGAAACCATTTAATAACATCATTTACTTGTTTGTTGGTTCCTTTCTTGGGTCAGGCCAGGATGGCTCTTGGCACATATATATCCTATTGAGAAGCTTTGAACAAAATTCTCGAGGTGGAAAGGAGCCCAGTGATGGAACAATATACGAGCACTATGTAAGATTTGTTCTGCACATCGGTATTATTGATAAAGGTAGGATAAGGAATTAGGTCTTGCAGAGTGAATTTAGGGAATTAGGCAAAGGTTAAAAAGCAGGACCTCAAGGGTAGTAATCTCCAGATTATTCCTGGTGCCACGTGCTAGTGAGGGTAGAAATAGGAAAAGACGACAGATGAATGCATGGCTGAGGAGTTGGTGCAGGAGGCAGGGATTCAGATATTTAGGCCATTGGGATCTCTTCTGGGGCAGAGATGACGTACAAGAGGTTGCATCAGAATTGGAGGGAAAACAATATCCTGGTGGGCAGGTTTTGAAAGTGCCTCTCGGAAGGGTTTAAACTGAGATTGGCATGGGGAAGGGATACAATACAGTGATGATGCAGGTGGGAGGATGGATGCCGGTATAGATGTCACTAACAGCAGGTTCAGTTTACAGGATAGACATGAGCACGGTAGGGAGCGAGGAATGACGGTTGGATTCAAATATATTTATTTCAACACAAGAGGTCTGACAAGTAAGGTGGATTAACTCAGGGCGTGGATAGGAACGTGTGACTGGGATGTTAGAGCCATCACGGAAATCTGGTTAAGGGAGAATAAGGCCCCTCAGAAACCAAAGTGGTCACCAATGTATGGAGCCACAGAAGATGGGCAAGGTTCTCGATTAATATTTATCCTCTGTTTTACCGCGGTGGAAGATGTGGGAACTTGTTAATGGTGTCAGTGGTAATGTCTTAAGGACAGTTTGTATTGCATTCGCGGAGGTGCTGGATGTCATAAGATGTATGAACATAGATAAATCTTGTGGGCCTGGTCAGATATGTACAATAACACTGTGGGAAGCCAGAGAAGAAATGGCAGAAGTCCTGGTTGACGTTTCTTGATCAGGAATAGCTGCTCCCCCCTCCATTATCAGGCTTCAGAACGGAAATTCCATAAGGTAGGATACTGTTCGAATTACCTCGACCCCGTTCAGGCCAATGTCTAATTAATTGGTGCGTTACAATGTGCTGGAATGCTGAGAACTATATTCTGCATGGTGATTCTTTCCCTTTGCTCTATATATTGTACTTGAATTTGAACTGATTGTATCTATGTATGGTAACTTTGATCTGTTTGGATAGCATGCAAAACAAAGCTTTTCACTGCATCTCGGTCGGTACATGTGACAATAATTAACCTGAACCTAATCATCGTTACACATGGCTGAGGTGCTGTAAGACTAGAGGCTGGCTAATGTTTGACTTCTCCCTAAGAAGAGCTGCAAAGAAAAACCTGTGTTCTATAGACAAGTAGGAAAGTTACTGGTAAAGTGGGGAAGAGGGGCGGGATAATGGGAGAAATGGGCAACATTGGGGGTGACATGTAAGAGAGGTGGTTTAAAAAATGGGGCTTGATACTTAAAATTAGAGAATTCAATGTTGATACCATGAGGTTGGGAGCCATCGAAGCAGAATATGAGGTGCTGTTCCTCCAGTTTGTGCGTGGCCTCACTCTGGCAGCTTTCGCCTTCCACTACAATCAACCTGAAGAACGCTCCCAACCCGAAAGGCAACCTCTCCATATTCACCAGAGATGCTGCTTGACCGCTGAGTTACTCCAGCACTTCGTGCTTTTTTTTTGTAAAGCAGCACCTGCAGTTCCTTGTTTCTACAAAAAATTAAGAATTTACTATACATCCCAAATTCTAAATCACAAAAGTTTTTTTCTATAAAGTGACAGATGTTTATATCCAAGTCACATGTTTATTTGTCACATGCACTGGATAAGCCCGGAACAATGACGTTCTTACTTGCAGCAGCTTTACACACAAAGTTGCTCAACAACAATAAGTATAAAATAAATTATCAGTTACTCTCTGTCAACTAGTACATGGACTTCTTGTATGATTCTGAATTGCCTGAGTTGACCACAGATCTGGTCTTTAGTAGATAACGGATCTCCTTGGTTGATTCAAGGCTTCTGGTTAGGAAACACTCAGATGACCTTGGCAGGAACACACTCTTCCATATACCTCCTTATGAAATCGTTAACAACCATGGTGTATTTGTTCAGGTCCATTGCCAAGTCTTTGAACATTGTCCAGTCTACTGTGCCAAGCGATTGTGAAGTCACTCCTCTGAAGAAGGGTTTCGGCCCCAAACGTTGCCCATTTCCTTCGCTCCATAGATGCTGCTGCACCCGCTGAGTTTCTCCAGCATTTTTGTGTACCCTCTGCTTTAATGTTTATTTTTGCAGATATAAAGTTACACAACTGATGCATCAGAGATGGAAATCTATTTTTTAAATGGTACTTTGAATAGAAAAATATATATTTAATATATCCTATGAAGAAAATGTCACTTATATTTATGTGAAGAAAGATGTTTTTAACAGGAGATACAAAGAGACGCAGATGTTGGAGTCTTGCGTAGAACTTTGTACAAGATGTTGGTGAGGCCACATTTTGAGTAATGTGTTCTGGTCTGGTCCCCTTGCTTTGGGAAAGATAGCGTTAAGCTGGAAAGAGTGCAGAGTTTCAACTAGTCTGACTACTAGTATGATATGGTAAATGAGAGTTGTCATATAGTGGTTGGTAGACAAAAGTGCTGGAGAAACTCAGCGGGTGCGGCAGCGAAGGAAATAGGCAATGTTTCGGGCCAAAACACTTTTCCTTCGCTCCATAGATGCTGCCGCACCCGCTGAGTTTCTCCAACACTTTTGTCTACCTTCGATTTTCCAGCATCTGCAGTTGCTACTTGAACATATAGTGGTTGGTCAAGGAAACTCAGCTGATTGCTTTTTAACCCTACAATGAAATTTGTGAAATGGCCTTGTTGGATTAGTATGCCAAGCTTTTAATGAATGCAATCTGCAATTGTTGTTTTTTTGACTAGGATTGTCCTTCGCGTAACTCCACTCTCTCAATATAGGATTAATTTTTAATGCACTTAGATGTGGTTAAAAAAATAATTAAATATCAATCCATTGCAACAGAAATAAGTCCACTTCCACAGGAGAGCGAGAATGGATAATAAATGTGGAAGTGGAAGTGTCAGAGTAATCCTTAGTATAAGTAAAGTAATTTATACATTTTTAAAACTAATTGAATGAGAAAAAGACTTGCATATATGAGGTATTTTTAAAGTTACTTTTAGGAAGCTCCAAAACACTCTACGGCCAATCAAGTACATTGGTGATGAAGGGACCATGATCTTATGTCACACTGCGAGCCCTTTACAAACTAAAATGTGATAATGACCAGTTATAAGGGGACTGGACGTCACAAAAATATCGTCATGGAACCTTTTGTGCCCACTTCAGAAAGCCGACAGGTCTTCGGTTTAACCTTATTTGACAAAGGTAATCCTTAAATATGATACTCTCCCTCAATATGATATTGGAACTTTAGAGAAGGTTTTATACCTTAATTTAGATTTTATACTCAGGCCACTGGTGTGGGGCTTGAATCGGCAAACTTTTAACACAGAAAAGAAGTATTACACTGAGCCATGACGTCTGAGTCTGCAGATATATGATAGATCTACATAGGCTGAATACACCATCATCGACATTCATGTTTTGAAGTAAGATAACATGCAATGTAAGGTAAATCTAGGATAGGCCCTGGGCCCAACAGCTGTGAGATTCCCTCCTTTAACATCTTCATTCTATTTTTATCCATGTTATGCCACATAAACTATCTCGTGTCCTCAGATTGAGTAAGGGAATGCAAACTGTGTCAACATAAACATTAACAAGAACAAAAAACAGAGTTGTTGGTGTGCTTCTTTGCCAATAAAAATAACACAAAATGCAGTTAATAATCGAGTAAGTAACTGATCCAGCAATCTCACAGTAAAGGAAAATAATAATGTGTCTGAAAGTCACTGTAAAAACTTTATTATGCACTGTATTGGAAATTGTTCCCCTTGAAACAATAATGGAATTTGATCCAAAGCATGATAAAAAATTAAAGAGTAAAACAACATGAGCAAACATGAAAGGTCAGACGTTCTGACGAATGCTAATTTAGCTAAAGGTGGTGTACACAGCAGTGAAAGGCAACAGTTCATCCAAAAATATAATTGCCTTCAATGTCTGCTGCTGAACAGTGCACTTTACACAATAGCTAGTGAATGCACAGTGAATGGCAGGACTCTAGGGAGTGTTGTGGAGTGAAGGGATTTAGGAGTGCAGGTACATAGTTTCTTAAAAGGGGTGTCACGGGTAGATAAGGTGGTCAAGGAGGCCGTCATCAGTCAGGGTATTGATATAGACATTGGCGAGGCCATATTTGGAGTATTGTGTTCAGTTTCGGTCACCCTGCTATAAAAACAATATTGTTAAGCTGGAACGAGTGCAGAGAAGATTTGTGAGGATGTTGCCAGGACTTGAGGGCCTGACCTATAGGAAGATGTTGGGCAAGCTAGGACTTTCTTTCTTGTAGCACTGGAGGATGAGCAGTGAACTTACAGTGGCGTATAAGATCATAAGGGGAATATATAGAGTAGATGCACAATCTTTTACCCAGAGTAGGGGAATCAAGAACCAGAGGACATACATTTAAGGTGAGAGTGGAAAGATTTAATAGGAAACTGAAGGGCAACTTTTTCACACAGAGTGTAGTAGGTTTATGGAAGGTGCTGCCAGAGGTGGTAGTTGAGGCAGGTACCGTCACAACATTTAAAAGACATTTGGACAGGTTCATGGACAAGAAAGGGTTAGAGGCATATGGGCCAATAGGACAATGGTAGATGGAGCAGCTTGGTCGGCATGGGCAAGTGGGCCAAAGAGCTGGAAAAAAGGTGGGGGCAGGACAGAGCCTGGCAAGTGATAGGTGGATACAGATGAACATGGTCAAAGTGCAGGAGATGAGCTGGAATCACAGAGGGAGAGCAATGAGAGTGGATCTTTCTGAACTCCAGTTAGAGGGAGGAGGAGAACTTCTTCAAGGTGGGCAAATCTTGGAACACCTAATGGGTCAGGCATCATCTACGTAAAGAAAATAATGTTGTTTTCTTGATTCCTACTGACAATGTATAAAACAATTGGTTTCTGTATATTATTCTCATAATTTATTCTCACTCTTTTTTTTTTAACTCTTCTGGAACTTTTGGAATCATGAATTACATGTTAAGGATTTTAGTACTTGGTGAAAATATTTTCTTTCATAAGGAGTAAATAATGCAATGAAAACAGAAAAGCTATAAGTTTTCAAACCAGAATGTGGAAAGAGATGCAATAATTAGAACGTAAAAATATTTCAAAATGCAGTGAAAAAGAGAGTGGGGAAGAAGGAATTTAAAAAAAGGTCCATGAACGGTTCGAACGCAAAAAAAGGTTAAATGACGAAGGGTCTGAAGAAGGGTTTTGGCCCGAAACGTTGCCTATCTCCTTCGCTCCATAGATGCTGCTGCACCCGCTGAGTTTCTCCAGCATTTTTGTGTACCTTAATGGAAATTTAAATTATAAAATGCTTGAAATGCTTCTTAACTGGAATTGTGGATCTCTACATTGTGTCCTGAATGCTGACATATGCAGATTTGGAATGAAAATTTCTCACAGTGAGACGAGGTTGGGTTGGTAGATTTATTTTCCTGAAGGACTTAAATGAGTCAGGATATCATTACTAATATTAGTTTTTTTTAAATTCCAGATCTATTTCAATTGCTTGAATTTAAATTCATAATTTGCCATGAATTTAAATTCAAATCCCTAAAACAATAATCCAAGTCACTGGATACTAGTGCTGTAACGACCATGTGACTGCGTGTGACTGCGTGGGTTTCCTCCAGGTTCTCCAGTTTCCTCCAACATGCCAAAGACATTGGGGTTTGTAGGTTAATTGGTTGCTATAAAATTGCCCATAGTGTGTATAGGGAGTGTATGAAAAAGTGGAATAACATAGGACTAGTGTGAATGGTCAGCGTGGACAGTGGATTGAAAGGTGAATTTCTATTGAATCTTTGCAACTAGTGATAAAGATGCTATTAGATGGTATTAGATTATTTTGATTCAACAACAATGTAAGAACAGAGGCATATAGAAACATAGAACATAGGTGCAGGAGTGGGCCATTCGGCCCTTCAAGCCTGCACCACCATTCAATATGATCAGGCTAATCATCCAACTCAGTATCCCATACCTGCCTTCTCTCCATACCCCCTTATTCCTTTAGCTAAATCTAAAATTTAATTTGGATATAAAAGAATATTGAAGAAATTATTGGGACTGCACACAAACAAATTGCCAGAATTTAAAACAAAAAGAGGTGGCTGTGGATGATGAATTGGTTTTGATCTTTCAGAATTTGATAAACTTTAGAATGATACATGTGGATTGGCTAGCTATAAACATAACCTGGCTATTCAAGAAAGGAAAGAAAGAGAAAAAAATACATTAAAAAAAATGTAGGGTAATTAAGTTTGGGAACAATAGGAAGGAAAATGCTTGAATCATTTACTAATGGGTGTGGTAACAGCAATTTACAAAATCATAAAATAATTAGGAAGTATCAATGTAGATCTATGAATAGAAAGTTGTATTTAATTAATATGTTTGATGTTGTAATTAGGACAGATATTAAAATGAAAGAAATAGTTTATAGCTGCATAATTAATAGGAATAAAAGGAACATTTTTAATATGCAACTAATGGAGTACCACAAAAACTACTGGTTAGACCTCAGCTACCCATAATCCGTGCCAATGATTTAGATGAGGTGAATGAGAATAATATATTTATGTTTACTAACCACATACATTTGGACAGGAAAGTAATCTATTGAATGGATGCAAAGGGATTTAATATAATAATGACTGATATTTTTTGGCAACAAGGATCGTGTGGGTAAGTGGACAATGTGCAGGAGCAGCCTTAATGTTATTGAATAGTGGAACAGTATTATAGGGCTGCTCTTTCTTTTTTTATTATTAGTTTAAGTAAGGCAAGCAAAAAAGTGCCACATGAAATATTATTCACATTGGAAGAAAAAGTTGAAAAGCCGATTTGGTTTTCTGACAGAGAGATTGGGAATGTTGCCATTCAGTTTTTAAAAATATATTTCTCTCTTCTACCTTGACACTATTTTTCTTAGCATCCTTGAACATACAATCACAAACTTGACAATGAATTACAGAATGCAAACAGTATGCTGGCAATTATTGAAAAAAGATTACGCTATAAGAGTAAAGATGCACAGATGCAAATATATTGGGACATAATGAAACCTTTCCTGGAGTTCTGTGTAGACACAAGGAACTGCAAATGCTAGTTTACAAAAAAGTGCTGAAGTAACTCAATTGGTCAGGCAACATCCCTGGAGAACATTGATACGTGCTGTTTCAGGTTGGGACCATTCTTCAGACTGCTCGTGGGAGGTGGGGGTGGGAAGAAAGCTACACGAGAGAAGGGACAGGACAAAGTGTGGCAGGTAATAGGCAAGGGGGATTTTGATAGGCAGATTGTTGACAACCATCTTGAGTACCTGGGGTACCATGCACAGTTTTGGTCTCCTTATTTAAAGAAGGATACATTTGCCTTTAAGAGGTTCACAAGACTAGCTCCTGTGATAGAGGGTTCATGGGTGAAGGATGAAGTTGTAATGGTTGGGGTTGTCCCACTTTGGGGAAAAAATAGTGAATTTACCCTCTAATTCCTTAGAGTTTATAAAAATGAGAAATTAATTAGAAACATAAAATGGATTGTTAAGGTAATTGTTGAGTGACTGTTTAACCTGGCTTGCAAGTCTGGAACGGAATGGCATATTTTCATTTCAGGACCGAGTTTAAGAGAAATCTATCCTATCAAAGAACATCAGAAAATCAGCTGTGATAATGTTAAATGGAGAATTAAAAAGTGGTCATTTAGCACTTTAATCTACTTCACCTACCTTGACACAATTTTTCTGCCCTATTCCCTTATCTCTCGATTCCACAATTTTCAAAAATCTATCGGTCCCAGATTTTGAGCGATGGAATTGTGAATCTTTGGGATTTCTACTGTGAGGACAGTGAATATTTAATTGTGGATTAAATTCACGGTAGAGAGTGATATATTTTTGGTTACAATGAATCATGAGCAGGAAGACGTGGTTAAGGCCTGTCCCACTTGGGCGTCATTTTCGGTCACAGCCTGAAAAGAGGTTGTCGCGGCGTGGACGGGCGTGACGCGGGGTGACGCATGTAGTGACGCGCGGCGTCTCCCTGACGCCCCTGGATTTTGGAATGTTCAAAATCTTCAGGCAACATCTGGGTGTCTTATCATGTCGTGCGCCCTGTCACACGCTGACGTACGCTGTCCTGCTGGTGACGCCCGGTGACGCGGGTATATAAAGCGCCGACTTTCAAAACGTTTTAGATTATTTGACTGAAGATAGCCAGGGGCAAAGTGCCCATAGGAATGAAAAGTACAAAAGTACATAAATGTACAAAGTATATTATTAAGAACATCTGAAATTATGTTCTTTCTAATGTGGTGAAAAAATAAAAATATTTTTGTCTTGTTGAAGTTCATTGGAGTTGATGTAAATTGTAATGTCATTGTCAGATCTTACTATTGTTGCTGAATAACATTTTTGCTTAAGTATTATGTTCTTTGAAATATTCCGTTAAATATATACAGTTACTTTTATTGAAGTTAAACCTTTCTTGTTAAACGAATTGTTATTTTTCAATATGACGTTATTTCTAAGCTGAATTGAAATAAACTATTCATTTCTTAAAAAGTTATTGGTCCTTAGATTTATTGTAGATAAGTTCATTTCCAATGCGATTATTATACTTCAGTGTAACCTTCTTGTGTTGTGAAGGCGGGTGACGCAAAGTGTCGTAGATTGTCGTACAACTTGACAGTTTTTAGGGCGACTATGGGCGTCAGTCCCTGATGCTCGCAGTCGCCGAAAAAAATCACAGTGGGACAGGCCCTTAAGGTAGATATGTCATGCCCATATTTGAATGACAGAGCAGGTGCTTATATGATCTAACCCTGCATTCATTTCTTATGTTCTAAGTATGAAGCAATTTCTAAATCATGTTGGATCCAGTTCATCCTGATATAAAGAAACGAAGGATTTCCAAGTAATTCATTAATATTTTCAGAATGATTAATCTTTCACATTAAAATCCAGATTTTTAGATGTTGCAAAAACATCTCAACTATAAACATTAGATTGATTTGCCATCTTTGAAAATTCAACATGTATAATTTGTAAACAAACTGCTCTAATTTCAAACCAGAAGGTCCCCAGGGATGCTTTCCTTAGAAATGTCAAATTGTTTGCTAATCCCCAGTTCTCTCAGTCCAACATCTTGAGAATTGGAGTGTGGGAAATGTCATTATTATTCTGATCAAACTTTGCATGGGATTGGAACTGTTTTCAGTTGTTTAATGTTTTTGGGAAGCTTTTCAAAGTAGGAGGTTTGCATTTACAGGAATTCTAGTCATTAAATGGGGATTCTATTCCAGAGAAAGGCTAAAAGGAGAACAAAAATGTAGATTGAATCCAGTCTCTGGTATGAATCACATGATCAGGGTGCTGGTGCTACAGTTTATCCCATACAAGAAAACAAAACCAAAGCATGTCCACTCTTCATTCTTCTCTATACATTCTAATTGAAAGGTAGAATCATTCATCTGCGGCAATCGTTAAGTATCTCGTTGTAGCTAGAGATTCATCAGCATGTCCACCCTATTACCAGTGGGAATCTCTAAGTGTCTATATTTGTCCCTACCATTTCTCAACAACATGTTGTAGCTCAACAACATTGTCTGAAAGCATGGCTTCAGTTTTCACCGTGATTGAAAGGTGAAGCCTCAAGCAACTTCAAATCTTTGTTCTCAGACCTCATTCCAATAATCCGTCGTTACGGTAAACCGCGGGTGAACCAGGATGGGGCAGGACTAGGAGAGGGGCACAGAGTTGATACATAATCTTGGTTGATGTCAATGTGAAGGAGGTCAGTAATGATAACTGGAGAAGGTGTCTATTGGGTGACCACAGATTGCTTTCAGTGATGATGGGGTGGTGGGATGAATAGATCAATGACTTTGGATGGAAGATATTAACTGGAAATGATGCTGATGGGAAGGTGGCAACATAGAACATTACAGCACAGGAATAGTTCCTTAGACCCACAATGTTTGTGCCGAACATGATACCTAGCTGAACTGATCTCATCTGCCTGTACATGATCCACATCCCTCTATTCCCTGCACGTCCATGTGTTTATCTAAAGGCCTCTTCAACACAACTATCATATCTGCCTCCACCACCACCCCTGGCAATGTGTTCCAGGCCCCCATCATTCTCTGTGTAAAATATTTGCCCCACACATCTCCATTAAACTTTCTCCCTCTCACCTTAGAGCTAAGTCCTCTAGTGTTGGACATTTCCCAAAACAAGAAAGAGCAGGAAGAAGAGGTAGGAAATGAGAACAAATACCTGAACAATCACACCCGCCAATAACATCATCCAAGTAGCAAGGTTAGTTCAGATCAAGAGCTAAAAAAATATTCTCTAGAAAATACTCGCATGTGATAATGCCCTTCCCAAACGTTATAGATTTCTCAATGTTTCATCATGTTCCTGATATCCAGAAATGCTTAATTTAAAAAAAACCCACAATGAATCAAATAAATAAATAAAGATTATTAAAAATAATTATCTTCTTAAAAATTAAAGAAAAATCAATAAAGGTTCTTCAAATAAATCTTTTAAAATGATTAAAAACATTAAATCAAACAAGGAATGAGCGAACCAAGGAGTTACAGAGATAATTAAATGTGATTACAATGGATTTAGAGTAAATGTGTCTTAGATGGTTATGTGTAGATTTAGTATGCCAAAGTGCCTGTTTCCATGCTGTATTGCTCTGTGGCAATGTTAGACAAATTCAGGCTTCAAAGATCCTGAGTGACTTTCGAAGAAATAAGTCAGAAATACACAAAGACAATCTTACGTGCAGGTTGCTTGCTGCGAGGTTACTTATCCAGGGACCATACAACATGTCAGTTTAGCCAAATCTTGCCTTGGTCTCTATTTGATGAAATTCAAATGTGGTTAATGGTTATAAAAGTTGGAGCAGAAAATATTTTAAAGGTAGTATCGGAATCAACATGAACATAAAGATTTCTGTGGAATGGAAAAGTGTGTTACGTTCCCACAGATTTTCATGAGTTAGGAATTATTCAAAGTAATAATTAAACATTTTCCAGCTTTCTTTTGACAATTCCTCACCAAATGTACCATCTCTTGTTCTGCAGGAATATTTGGGGTGCAGTTTTATTTAAAACTGGAGATTTTGGATCATTTTGCCTTTATTTTAAACCCAGAGCACTGAGACGTATTGTAGCATTTGCACTGTGTTTTGAGTAAGAATCACAAAGTGATTCAACTTGTGGTAGAGGCATCCGTCCATAATGGCACTGACAGAAGTGACCATCGTACAATCCCTGTGGAGATAACGTCCTATCTTCACATGCGTATTAGATTAGATTAGATTAAACTTTATTAATCCCCTTATTCAGGGGAAATTCTGATGTCCTTGCAGCACACTAATAAAAATACAACATAGCATTCAAAAAGAAGTTCAACACAAAAACATCCCCCCACAGTGATTCCCACTGTGGGGGAAGGCACAAAGTCCAGTCCCCATCCTCTTGTCCACCCAAAGTCGGGCCTATTGAGGCCTCCACAGTCGCCGCCATGGCGCCCGATGTTCTCGCCGGGTGATGGTGCTCCGGCGTCAGGAGAACCCCCAGCGGCTTGGGGTGCCAGGAACGGCCGCCTTCCCACCGGAGACCGCGGTTTCCAAGCCAACAGACCGCGCCGGACGGAGCTCCACACACTGGCGATCTCAACGAGAGATTCCAGGCTCCGGGATGTAACGTTCAGCGTCGCAGCTGGCCGCTCCACAGAACCGCGGCTCCACAATGTTCTTATCGGCGGTCCCAGCATACTGGAGTTCCAGCGCGGCGACCCAGGAAAGGCATCACCCGCTCCGCAATAGCGCTCCAGCGCTGCGCCGCCGCCAAAGCCGATGTTCTGCGCCGCCGCCAAAGCCGATGTTCTGGCCAGGTCCCCTCAGGGAAACGTCGCTTCAGGACCCGCTGGTAGGCCGCGAGGACAGGTCGAAGTCGCTGCTCGGAGGAAGGCAACCCCTCCGACCAGGTAGGGACTCGAAAAGCAGTTTCCCCCTTCCCCCCCACCACCCCCCACACATAAAAAGATTAGGCCCCCTGACTGCACACTCAACGTACTAAAAATAATAAAAAAGAAGGGGAAAAAAACGGACAGCTGCAGGACAGGCAGCCGTTCAGGACAGCGCCTCCTTCATCATTTTGTGTGGTATCACAATCACACCAAATGGGATTGTTTCAGGACAGGCCTGGCTGCTCAAAACTGGGCTTCAGCCAATTGCCTCACCCCATGAGATATTAAGAAAGTCCTGTGAGTAATTGGAATTGACTGATTATCTTTAAGCATTTTTCAAAATCCCTGGAGTTAGCGTTTTTTTTAATGGAAGATTTACAAGCATGTTGAATCTTTCATAACTTCTGGACTTACCAAATAATTCTACAGCCAGTTAATTATATTTAAACTGTATTTGCTTCCAATTTATGAAATATTACAGCCAATGCATTCTCAGAACCTAATAATCTGTTATATTAGGAAATGAATAATGATCAGGACACCAGTCAATTCTCCTCTTCAAAATGTCCCTTGGAATCTTTTCCCACCAACTTAGAGAATAGTCAAAGTCTAGAGTTAAATATCCCATCCAAAAGACTTGGACATTGCTGGTCCAAAATGCTTCACTGAAGAACCACCTTGATATTTCTACTTAAGTAATGGAGCAAGATTTGAACCCACAACCTTATTATTCATAGGCAAGAATGCCAGCAAATGAGCTACAACTATTCCTCAAAATAGTGATCTCACTTCTTTAAATAATGTTTCTCAGAGCATTTAAATTGTCCTTATTTAATTCTGATAATTAAAATAATTTCGAGCATCATCTTCAAATAAATATATTTTTTATAACAGAATTCTGGACTTGAAAAGGAAGAAAAGTACAACATTACTTTCTTGATGATGAAATAATGATGCAGTGTTTTGGTAATAAATGACTCTGTAATTAATATATTCTTAGAATTTTTCTGTACTGGGATTATATCTGGAGGATATTGCATCTGAACCAATCTTAACAAGAGCGTGTCAACATCAAGAGGCTTTCAAAATATAAATTTACGATCAGAATTTTATTTTAAATCTACTTTAAACTCTGAGAAATTTGCTTTTTATATTTCTGTCACTTTATTTCCCAATGTAGAAGGAGATTATTTGGAGGAATTGTTGTTGTTCGTTACTGTTACAGTCTTCAAATTTCAAGTATCTGGCAATATGCGCTATATAATTATCAAAAGAAAAACATTGAAATAGTATTTAATTAGTCTGATTCATTATTTCAGTTTGCCCAAGATCAAGAAAAAAAGCTAAGGCATTTAATCTCCAAAATGAATAAGGTGAAAAAAAAATTGTAAATGGCTTTCACAATGTAACATTTCAATTATCTTTATTTAATTCTGATATGAGAATTGTGAGAGTGCTTCATCTTCAAATAAATGTATTTTTATAACAGAATTGACTCTTGTTTTCTGTAAGTGAATTTACGAAAGCTGCTGTTAAGCCAATTCCTCAATCCAAATGATCAGTGAGGAGTTAAATGATTTACAAATGCTAACTTTGGTTTCGGTAAGTAGTATGCGCCTTCTATTTTCGATGGTATCAGATCAGATCCAAAATTAGGATAATTTTCCACAAAGACTGACTGTGATGCATTTAACCCGTGATATATTAAACCAGTTCACACTTTGCTACAGGCAATGGTTCCAATGGTATTATTGCTATTGAATAATTAAACTTGTTTCAATTGTCTTTTCATTTTTCAGTGTCTAAGCTGTTATTTTTAATGCAATCAACAAACAGTGCATGAATGAAACACTGGACAGGATCAGAGGCCAACATGGCTGGGCATGGCCACTTAGCTCTTTCAGATGGATACTGTCTTGCTGAACCACC
This sequence comes from Amblyraja radiata, assembly GCF_010909765.2. NCBI lineage: Eukaryota > Metazoa > Chordata > Chondrichthyes > Rajiformes > Rajidae > Amblyraja > Amblyraja radiata. The sequence continues at coordinate 27,449,770 of NC_045979.1, read as the reverse complement.
CCAACTCTACGGTATGTATAAACTCACAACAATTATGTTTTACTTTGGCAAAGACCAAATAGGAGTGTATATATCTGTTATACACCAGCTCTTTGACCATTTTAAGCAAAAATCTATGTGGAAATTTGTTCATGCACTAGGCATTCACTTAAAACCACAGAATAGGGGACAGGAAAGATAGTACCTTCTATTTTTTAGCAAGAACAACTGAAACAGGCATAAGCAGATGTAATAAGAAGCATGATGCATGAGGAAGCATTTAGGCCCCCTCCGCAAGACTGCTCTTTCCCCACACATTGTCATCCCAGACTGTTCTCAGTGAAATCTGTGATAAAGGTTTAGATTTCAACTTCCTGCAGGAAATAGTTGGCTCATTCAGTAGTTTACATTGCCTAATATCTGAAAAGGAGTGATTTTCAAAAATAATTACTAATTATTCATGAGCGATTTGTGCCATCTATAGACGATGCACATGTAAGGGGGAAATCGTGGAAGCAATGTGCAATGTACTACAATCATTTTAAAATGGTTTGCAGGGATGAAAGGTTAAGGAAAGAAACTTGCCCATTTGTGACTGTAGTTACAACTAATGTGACTAATCCTTAACTGGCCTATCAAGTCACCAGTTGAGTCACCTTCTTTTCAGGATGGCCCTGCAATAAACACTGACTTAGCCTGATGTACCCATAACCTGATAATGAATTCTAAAAGGAATTTGAATGTTTTTTAAACAGTGCAATAACATTTGAAATGTGTGTATCAAAATGTAATCCATTTAATTAAAACTTATTACCATCAATTTTATTTCAAAATTCCAAATCAATGCTATTGAAATCAAGCCAATTAATATTTTTATGCCTGGGAGAAAATGATGGGTGCAACAACTGAGCTAAATACATTTTCACATAAGACGATATCTGGAAGCAATCCAAGGAAAATTCTTTGCAGGAAAATTAAATACATTTTAACTGTTCCATTTTGGCAGCTTACTTATTATATGAAACTTTAGCAGGGGTAAAAGTTAAATAAACACATTTGTAATTATAACTTTGAGATATCATCAGCTCATTTGAAAATATAACTGACACAAGATTAAGCCAAGATAACAGTTAGGAGAATGCATCCAGCTGATTTCAGAACCATCAAGAAAATGCAATAAAGCATTAACCTTGTTTGTATATAAATTAGTGGATATTTACTGAGTTGTAACATCTGGAATTGGCAAAAACATTTCATTGGAACTTTATGACACATTCAGATTCAGTATCCAGTGTTGAAAGGGCAAGACATGCAAGAATTAAACTGTATGTAGTGATAAATTATTGGCACATGCTTTTATGTGTGAAAAGGGCAGTAATATCTGAAATTGCAAGAGGTCCTGAAAAATATTGCACAAGAACATGAACATAAATGCAGCCAATATTCAGGTTAAATGAAGTATAGACAATGGCAAGACAAGACGAATTCAACAACCCTCCCCACTAAATAAATGTTTTGATGCATATTATCCTACAGCAGACAAAATGTTCTATTTTGCTTCGGTTAGGTTGTGCTTAATCTTTTGTTAGTTTCAGTACTTTTCTGCTACACAATACACAACTGGGAAAAGTTATAAAAACCTATAAAAAATATTATTTTGGGGGGGGGGGGGGGGGGGGGCGGAAGATGTGTTTAATTATTTCACCAAGAAAGACACGGAAAGCGTGGAAATTTAAAGTGTTGAGTTTCTAAATCACAAATGGCCATACCACATGTGTCTCTAATCAACGTACATGTCCTACAAACGGTTTGCCAAGTACATTGTTTGCCAAGTTCATTGCATAAACATTGTTTGCCGAGTACATTGCATAAACATGCTTGGTCTACATAACTGCACGTGTAGAATACTGCAATATATTTGTATTTAACATTAACCAGAAAAAAAAGAACCTTAAACGACATCAAGTCGGATGCTTCATATTATATAATGTTCATGACAAAAATCTGATATAAACATTGCCAGGCATGTTTGTTGTCCTCAATGTATTTTTTCACTCATTATCGATGAGATCTTGAGAGGCTTGATTCTCGACAATGTCTCTCCAGAACTGACATCTGTTGGGAGGCATGAGGGGGCACAGTTTCATCAGGATGTCATTTTTCTTGCTGCTTGGGATTCCCTGTGCACCATTCTTTGGGTGAAAGCGCTGCCCATTCAACACCTTCTCAGCCACTTTCATCTTCAGGAATTCCCCACACGAGAACTGCTCATCCTCGGACGATGTCTTCCAGTAGATTTTGCTGGAGCCTCGGTGAAACTGAGCAACTCGGACTGTGCTGAGAGCCGGTTTGTTGGTGAATCCTGCGCTGCTCATTCCATTCTCCCACAGACTGAAGTCTGCTGGTCCCATCTGGATGGCAGCACCGCTCTTGTTGTCTGCAAAGTCATAGATGTTCTTTTTTGCTCGCATGCCTTTCTCAATCTGTGCCTGGAATGAATCAGCAGACATGAAGGTGTGTCCTTTCTCAAAGTAGTTAAGGGTCACAGCGCCCCCCCCCCCCCCCCCCCCATCCTCATTAACCATGAGCACCATGCCTGTGAATAGAACCCAGTTCTTATTCTGGGCCGAGCAGTTGTCCACCCAAAATGTGAAGTGCTCGAAGGCCCCGTTTTGAATGACCTTGTCGAACGCACTGACAACATCCTCAGCTTGCCGGCCGGTAACGCCCTCGTGCCAAACTACTAGTGACTTTCTGTTATTGCCTGCTGCTTTTCCTCCAAGGGGTGCAAATGTCTCATGGAACAAAACAAAAACACACATGTCTTCACACCCGGTAGCCTTGGCAACATGATCACTTTCCGCATGTCCACGAAGAAGACCGCCTCTTTGTCCCCGTGATCCTCTTCACAGTCCTCTCGATATGCCTTTCTGGTCCTTCTAGCATTTTCGTTATGCTCTTTCCATGCTGTACATTTTGATGTGTCTTCATTGCTGTGTTCAAGTTTGTCATAAATTAGACAGAGCTCACATTCCTCCTCCGCCAATTTGGCGAAACTAATGTTCAAGCTGTTGATGGTCTTTCTGTATGTGTTGTAACCTGCAACACCCGGGTGTGATTTCTGGAAGTCATGGTACATTTCTTTAATGCTCAGTTCTGGTGGGAGGTACTTCCTATGCGGAGCGTGTTCGTGTCTGTAGTGACTGATGCATGGATTGAAGGAGTTGATGTGGTCGGTGATGAGTGTTTGGTTTTCTGCAGAAAGTTTGTGTTTGGGATCATGGCGTCCTCTCTTGTCATCTCTCTGCGGTGATATCTCTCCTGGCATGGCTGAATTGAGCATGACTGTGACGACTTTGTCACTTGTGTAGCCGAGGGTACTCAAGAAAAACTTTTGCATACCATGTGCTGGTGGCCTGTCTCGTCACTGAACCTGTAGAGACGTGTGTGGTTCCTGTCATAGATTGGCTTAGTGGAACATGGTCAGTTGCTTCCCTCTGTCAAAGTTTTATGATAATATTTGTGCAGTTGCTTCCTTTTGACATGTTAATATCTCAGAAATAGAGGGTCATGTGACTTATTTTGTTCCCCATGGTGTAGAGCATATCTCAAATACCCTAAAACAAGCAATAACTCAATTTTGACAAAATTGTCAGTCGCTTCCTTTCGTCAAAGTAGGACAGAAGAGTGCAGTTCAAACTGCTGTAATGGTATTGGATCACAGTTACATTTTGACCAGGCTGGATAAAGATGGGAAGTGATCTTCTACTTTAGACTCTCTTCCTGCAAAATATTTCTTTAGTAACTAAGGAAGTGAAACAGCAACATGATTTTCAAAAATGAACCATTTTATCTCATTTAAAAAAGTTTGAATGTTTCAATAAATATTATTAATAAATGTATTGTTCTTATTTTCATGTCATTTTCCATTTGTTTTAACATGTTTCATACGTTTTTATTTTGAGTTTGTTCTCTGTACAATCAGCATATATTGATGATTATAAGTTATGATTTTGTGAAAAAAAATCACGAAATTCATTCACAAAGTACCATATTTTTGTGTACCACAAAGTGAATTTTACCTAACAAGTGGCACATCTTTGCAAATCTGATCCAGATCCTCTTATGCATTTGACATGCTAATGTTCCTGAGCTTATGTAGTAATGTCAAATGGCACTTAACAATATTTCTATGTCTTGGTGTAAGATCTTAGTACTTATTTGTGGTCTACAAATGATGCAGGTTACTTACAAAGAAGCTGAGTTTAAATGGAAAGCTCTGCACTTTTGGTAATCTACACCCTTTAGTAGGTGGTCCTGAAACACTACAGTTCTTCTGAAATCCAGCCGCATATTCAAAAAAGGACAAAAAGTACTGGTGTAACTCAGCGGGTTAGGCAGTATTTCTAGAGAATATGGATAGGTGATATTTCGGCTCGGGACTTTTCTTCAGACCTGAAATGTCACCTATTCATGTTCTCCAGAGATGCTGCCTAACCCACTGAATTACTCTAGCACTTAGTGTTCTTTTGTGTAAACAGAATCTGCAATTCGGCAATTCCTTGTTTCTACATTCTGCATATTCAAAATGTTTACAGATGTAGGCTAAAATGTCTTGCAATACAGTAATTTCTACTTTGTTTTAATTCAGAGGTGCTGACTGATCAGATTAGCTACCCACTTCAAGACCCAGAACTACAGATGCCTGCATACAGCCAGTATTCCAACATGCAGTTCTCTACAATGGCAGCACCTCAGCAGCAGACACATTATTCTGCTCATAATTATTACCCTCAGTATTCACCAGAAGGACATTATTCTCCAAGCTCATATGAGCTAAACAAACCACAGTACTTGGGCCCCAATGTTACAGATGGAGTGATGCCTGTCATGAAAAGACCAAGACTCAACAATTCATCTTTGCGAGTAAAGGGTGAGGAGGAGTTGTGTGTGGTGTGTGGGGACAAGGCTTCGGGGTATCATTATAATGCACTAACCTGTGAAGGATGTAAAGGTAAGAATTCAAGCCTTTTAAAATATATATTGTAATTCATTATCTTCCTAATTCTTCAATATTTTTTCAATAGAAATTTGTACTCACAGCTAAAATGGATCTGTCATATGTATAGCCTAAGTGATATAAATTAGTTTGCTTAAGGTACGACCCTTATGAGTGATTGATGACACTGAGCCTGTACTCGCTGAAGTTTAGAAAAATGTGGTGGGGGGTGGGGGGGGGGGGGGTCCTCATTGAAACGTACCAAATAGTTTAAGGCTTGGATAGAGTGGATCTGGAGAGAATGTTTCCACTAGTGGAAGAGTCTAGGACTAGAGATCATAGCTTCAGAATTAAAGGACCTTCCTTTAGGTAGGAGATGAGGAGGAATTTATTTAGTCAGAGGGTAGTGAATCTGTGGAATTTTTTGCCACAGAGGCTGTGGAGGCCATCCATAGATATTTTTATGACATAGATAGATATATTCTTGATTAGTACGGGTGTCAGGGGTTATGGGGAGAATGCAGGAGACTGGGGTGAGGAGGGAGAGATAGATCAGTCATGATGGAGTACACTTGATGGAATTATGTTCCTATCACTTATGACCTTATGACGACCCAGCAGGAGGTGTGTGTGGGTGATGGACAGATGGAGTGGGTGGGGAAGGGAAATAAATTAAGTGATAGGGGGCTGGGTTGAAAAGAAGGGTGCGTGCAAGAGCAGGAGAGATGGGAAGCAGGTTACCTGAAATTGGTGAATTCAATATTTATGCTGGTGGGTTGGCAGAACTATCCTAGGCAGAATATGCAGGCAGAATATGTCTCATACACATCCCGATAGTGTATGAGACCAATGAAAGGCAGGTAGGTGTGGAAATGGGACGAGGAATGACTTAAAATTGGAAGCTTCAGATTGTGATGATGGACAGAACGTGGGTGCTCAGCAAAGCGTGTGGGGATAGTAAATTGACATAGGCCTACAAAATAAAAGTAATGCTCTACAATTTAATTACATAGTTTAATTTACTTATTTACTTCCTACCACTGTAGCAACCATGAACAAAAAAACTCTCAATATTACAATTCTAGTTTAAAGGCAATGATCTTAACAACAGAAAAGCAATATCAATTTATTGCTATCTTGCTAAAACTGTTCAAAGTGCAGATACTTGTCTTCCTGATGCATTTCCATACATACACACTCATCGTTTGCGAATATCAAACACAATAACTGTTCTGGATGGTAGCTTTGATAATTTTTATCGCTGTCTTGGGATTACAATACGATTGCACATTTGTTCCTGTGCATTGGTATTTAGGTCCCAATAGTCTACCATGCATGTGTTTCAGAGACCTGTGTAAATGCTCATTTGTATATTTTGTGCATATATTTTATTGGATGGGTATCTGTTTCACACGTGAACATGTGATTTAGTTTACATAGTGTTTAAGAAGGAACTGCAGATGCTGGAAAATCGAAGGTACACAAAAATGCTGGAGAAACTCAGCGGGTGCAGCAGCATCTATGGAGTGAAGGAAATAGGCAACGTTTCGGGCTGAAACCCTTCCAGTTTACATACTTTTGTTAGCAATGACAAATGCCATTGCTGACACAATGAATTGACATTTACAGCCATACACTGCACATAAAATTAAAACAAAAATTGAACAAACCAGTTCAATATACAGACCAGCATTGAAAAATAATTGTTTAGGATGATTGATGCTGACTTAGTCAACTCTTAAGAGAATAAAAACTGAAAATGCCGGAAAAAACTGAGCAGATATTGAGAGAGTAACACTGTTAACATATCCGGCTGATGACCTAAAAGTTCATGTAATTGACCCGAGATATTAATTCCATTTCTTTCTCTGCAGCTATTGCTTGACAATTTCCAACATTGCAGTATTTTCTGTTTCCTGTTATCTTTCTGATATCTGCAGCATTTTGTTTTGGTCTTATTTAATTTTGCATTTTACATCTTGTATATTTTAATATATTTCTATTTAATCAATGTATTGATGATGTATTGCAACTATTGGCTTCAGGAGGTTAATGAATAATAAATACATCTTGGGGGAGCTGAAAATATTCTGTCTTGAAATGTCTCAGGAACAAATGAGGGTAATGCATGTAAACAAATCTACTTCCTACATACCTATATTGTTATATCAGGCTTTAGTGCCAATGAATTGGACTGGCACTACTTAACTAGAAGTGTGGCTGAAAGAATATTACTAGTATGGGAAATGGGAAACGGGATTCTATTGTATTTGTGCCTCCTCATTCCTCACTCTTTGCTCACATTGACACTGCACATGCTTTGAAGGATGTATGCTCATTTGGTGAAACACCAGGGGTATGAATATGCAAGGAAAAAGGATAACACAAGGGAGTGCCACCAAAGTGAGCTTTATCATAGGAAAGTCAGATAAGGACTTTGATGGTGTACATTAGAGAAAAAGACTGATGGGCATAAACGAGCATAAACAAGTGCATTGTAAGAACTACCTCAAGCAGAATGGCAATAAATTTGAAGGAATCCAGTTCCAACATGACAAAAGGCTTTGTGCACTCTAATTTCATCGCTTCCTATGTGCAGAATAAGCAGTCTTTTCAATCTGTTCATCCGGGAACGCGCGCCATACAATATCAAGAGTTTGCATTTTGAACAAGTAGCTTCCACATTGCCAGAGGCATTGGAATCCCAGCCAGTAGGATTGAAAGGAGCTTCCAGGATTTCTTATTTTCACCTCCACGGCACCAGTATATAGATATGAATGTTTGGCGATAGTTTCAGGAATATGGGTGGCAAGATGCCACACAGCCAACTATTTAATGCACATTAACTACATGTATTCTTGAAACAGGTAACTCATCAGAAATGCATGGCTCTATGTTAATTCCGAGCCTGGGAAGTTGATTCATATTGGTCATATAAAAGGTGTACCTGCAAATATTGTTGGTGCATCTTGGCAATGTAACTGTTCAGGATCTGCTGATTATTGATTATCCTGCAATATCTTCTCTCAGTATTTTTCTACAAAAGCGTTATTGTGAAGAGCCGTTCAGTATTACAATTGATCTTGGCTTCAGAAATTATATACATGGAGAGAATGAATGAAATAAATATTCTGCCTAAATCAAGAGAAAAGATGGCATTGTAGAAATGTTCCACTTTGTTCTCATTTTTCTTGAGATATGAAAGATGTAGAAGTAGCCATTTTTAAAAGTACAGATAAGTTTAAAAAATATGTGTAGATCTGTCTACTTTAAATGATCAGTGAGATTATTTTATTGTTATAAAATTTAGACCATCCTGTTTTCCAACCAGGATTCTTCCGCCGGAGTATCACGAAAAATGCTGTGTACAAATGTAAAACTGGTGGGAACTGTGAAATGGATATGTACATGCGGAGAAAATGTCAGGAATGCCGGCTGAAGAAGTGCAAGGCAGTGGGAATGCTAGCTGAATGTAAGTAATTAATAAACAGAAAAAAACTTTTATGTTTGAAAATGTATCTTTGCTGATACTTTGGCTTCTGATTTTTTGGAAAAACACATTAATTTAACACTTTTTAAGATCTCTGGGAAACCCAGAACACTTAACAACCAATAAAGTACTACTGTAATTTATGAAATATGTCAGCCAATTAATAGGCAACAAGCTCCAATAAACAGGAAATTGATAATAAACAGACTGTCTGTGTTTAGTAATGTTTATTGAGGATTGAGGGTTTAGGAGATGATGAGCAAATTGGTCAAATTCCTGTCACAATACTGATCGGCATTGAGCGTAAGAGTCAGGAAGTCACATTGAAGCTTTATAAAATATTGGTTGACCCCATTAGGAGTATTGAGCCAGTTCTGGTTGCACATTGCAGGAAGTACATGTAGGCCTTGGAGAGGGGCAGAAGAGTTTCACCAGATTGATTGTTAGATGAGAGGGTGTTAGCGAGCAAGAGAGACCGAACAAATTTAGATTGTTTTTTGGAATGTCAGAGGCTGAGAAACCTGATCAAAGTTCATAAAATTTGAGGTATAAATAGGATAGATAGTCAGAATACTTTTCCCTGTGTGAAAATGACAAATAAAAGTGGGCATAGGTTTAAGGCAAGAGGGGAAAGTTTAAGCGAGATGTGTGGGTTACATTTTTTAAACAGAGGAGCACGAGATGTGCTATCAGGCTAATCAAGGGCAGGGTAGAGGGTGCCAATCAACAGGAGAATTTAGAGGGAGTGCAAAATAACAACTAATAATATGCGATCTATAATTTGGCAAAATATCTCAAGCACTTCACAAGGATCATATCATACAAGATTTGACATTGAACAACTTAAGACTTCATGACACTTGTATTTTATTTCCCTTCTATTTTGGCCATCTCTTTAATGGCACTTCTCCCTTCCCAGACTTAAGTCATCTGTTTTAACTTTCCATGGTAACATTCCGCTTTTCCCATCCACTTGTTTTAGATCAGATGATTTTAAACAACTCGCATCAACGTTTTTAACTGTAAAACTAAGGAAATTCGAATTTGTTCCAAAATAATGCTGCAGAGATAGAAATGAGCAACCTTTTGATGTTGGAATTCTCTCTATGTGGGAAAAGATGCTTGAGTTTGGAGCAGTCTGAATCAAAGCATTAGATTCTATGGATTTTCTGTGGGAAGAGAGGAGAAGCAGACTACTTTAGAGAAGTCAGACACAAGCAGGTAAGTGTAGAGAGGGAAAAGAAAATAGTAACAAAAACTACTGGAGTAATTCAGTGGGTCAGGCAGCATCCCTTGAAGACATGGATAGGCGACATTTTGGGTCAAGACTTCTGTGATTTCAGGTTTAGATAGGGCATCCTTTGAGCTTAGGGCTTTGCAGATAAGGAAATGATGTTATGGAGCAATTTAAAATGCCAATCTGCAAGAATCACACATATCTTCAAGGTTATGGGTTTGGAGGAACATAGGATAGGTACGATGAAGAAATGAAGATTTTAAAGTAAAGACATTACTTAAACATAAATTAATATAAATCAAGTATAGAAGAGATGGACAAATGGAACATAGTACAGTACAGTTGTTTAAGAAAGAACTGCAGATGCTGGAAAAATCGAAGGTAGACAAAAAATGCTGGAGAAACTCAGCGGGCGAGGCAGCATCTATGGAGAGAAGGGATAGGAGATGTTTCAGGTCGAGACCCTTCTTCAGACATTGTACAGTACAGCATAGGAATGGGTCCTTTGGCCCACAATGTTTGTGCCCAACATGAAGCCAAGTTAAACTGCTTTTACACGATCCATATCCTTCTATTCCTTGCACTTCCATGTGCCTATCTAAATGCCTCTTACATGCCACTATTGTATCAGCCTCCACCGCCACCCCTAGCAATGTGTTCCAGGCCCCTACCATTCTTTGTGTAAAAGAACTTGCTCTGTACATCTTCATGAAACGTTCCCCCTCTCACCTTATAGCTATGCCCTCTAGTGTTGGACATTATGATCCTGGGAAAAAGATTCCTACTTATATACTTCTATTAAGTCTCCCCTCAACCTCTGACATTCCAGAGAAAACAATCCAAGATTGTTGCCTGGAACGCATTGCCAGGGTGGTGGTGGAGGCGGATAGGATAGTGACGTGTTTCACCCAGAGAGTGAGATGAGGAAAATCCTTTTCACCCAGAGAGTTGTGAATCAGTGGAATTCTCTGCCACAGAATGCAGTGGAGGCCAATTCACTGGATGTTTTCAAGAGAGAATTAGATTTTGCTCTTAGGGCTAAAGGATATGGGGAAAAAAGCAGGAACGAGATACTGATTTTGGATGATCAGCCATGATGATATTGAATGACAGGGCTGGCTCAAAGAGCTGAATGGCCTACTCCTGCACCTATTTTCTATGTTTCTATTATCCAACCTCTTCTTGTGCTGAAACCTTCTAGTCCAGGCAGTATTCTGGAAAACATAATCGACACCCTCTCCAAAGTCTACAAATCCTTCATGCAACACTCCAATTGTCAAATAGAGCTGCAATATGACTTCCTGACTCGTATACTCAATGCCCCTAGCATTGAAGACAAGCATACCAGCACGTCAATGCTATCAATGGTCTTGCCCGTAACTGTATACTCTCCCTTACATTCATGCTCCCAAAGTGCAATACCTCACTTGCTCTGATTAAACTCTATCTGCCATTTTTTCAACCATTTCTGCAGTTGATCTATATCCCTATGTATCTTCTGACAGCTTTCCTCACTGTCTGCAACTTCTCCTATTTTGATGTTCCGCAAACCTACTCATCAACTTATACACATTTAAATGGAGCATTGCGTATTAAAATAGTACAGGTATCTCTTTATTCAGGAATAACGGTATTGAGCATGACATGATATCTATTAAATTCTTCTAGGTTTGCTAACAGAAATTCAGTGCAAATCTAAACGTCTACGGAAAAACACCAAACAAGTCATGGATATTTATTGCAGCATAAAGACAGAGGAAGATGGTGTTGACAGCAAACAGGTTTCATCTACAACAAAGGCTGGAAAGGTAAGATTGTTTGAATTTGTAGGATAAATATCTCACTTTTGAAAGGGGGATGGCTGAAGGATACATGATACATTTATCAGATTTCTATTTTCATGCAGAAAAGTTGTACCTCATCTTTGAAGGAAATCACATATAAGAATGCTCTGTAAATCTGTGCATATCTTTTGTGGGATTGACTGTAATTATACAGCGCTGAGACCAACTCTGAGGCCTTCTGGAAGTGCCATTTAAATATGGTGCACAAGTATCACCTTTTTTTGAGGGCGGACGAGTGGTGCAGCTAATAGAGCTGCTGCCGCAATGCCGGAGACCCCGGTTCAATCCTGACCCTGAATGCTGTCTGTGTGGAGTTTGCAGGTTCTCCCTGTGATTGCATGGGTTTCCTCCGAAATCGCAAAGATGTGCGGGTTTATAGGCCTCTGTACAAATTGTCCCTAGTGTGTAAGGAGTGAATGACAAAGTGGGATAACGTACAACTAGTGTGAATGGATGATCAATGGTCAGTGTGGACTCAGTGGGTCGAAGGCCTGTTTCCATGCTGTTATTTCTAAACTAAGCTTTTACCTTGCTGTTCTATTTTGCCATGGTTGCTTGGCACACATTTTAGCTCAAAATTAAAACAATTATAAATGTTGAGAATTTCATGCCTGAGATATCTTTTTGAAGAGGTGAATTAGTGGAATATAAGCAGTACAGAGAAAGATCTACATTGATTATTGGAAAAATTAAGAGGATCTAATCTGGGCAAGTATCCTGTACCTAATAACTTGCATCTCAGGGTTTGGTGGGAAGACGGTAGCACTGATCTTCCAAAATTTCCACAGTTTTCAAACAGTTCCAGAGGTTGGAAGCAACAAACATAATACTGCTAACATAAGAAAGGAGGGACAGAAAATATAATCGACCGGTCATTTGAATCTGTCCTCAGCACAATATGAAGATCCATCATCCTGTGCATGGTAAAGAGACATCTAGAAAACATATGATTTGGCAAATAAAAACTATTTTATGATAGGGTCATCGTTTTGGGTAATTGAGGGTAAATTTCAGGGGGGAATTGTCTAGAATAATTTATATAATTTAAAATAAAATGTCCTCAGTTTATTAGAATTACTCTTTATGTCCATATTAAGAATAGTAATACTATAAATTATTAGCCCTGTTATCCATATACCTAGCTCTTTATTTACATGTGTATCATTCTCCTGTTCTCTCACTATCAGAAATAAGTGGTGAAAATAAAAATTTGAAAAGCTAATACATCTCTCCTCAGAGGGCCAATCCCTATGCTCTCCTTGGGATTTCTCAGTCACCCACGCCTCTAGATTAACTTTCCTGATATCATGATTTAAGAAAGAGCAAGAAAAGCCTCCTGAATGTAATGTGTGTCTTTATTTATCTGTTCAATTAATATATGTGTATAATATGATATTACACCATCATTCTGATATTACTTGTGTAATTATTCAGATCATTAGATGAAACAAAGGGAATGATAATTCCCTTTTATCTCTGCTATAACTCAATTTGTGACATAAATTTAGTACATAATTCTGCATGAATAACTGAATAAAACGATGATGATTTGCAACAGTTCTAAAATGTAATCCATTGCTTGTGAAAGTAAAGTTTATAATACAATTTATTTCCAGGTAACTACTACTTCCAATGAGCAACACTGCATTGAGGGCAGACCAGGGCATCGGAAATGTCCTCGTTCTTCAGGGAACGGGGATTCCCCTCCGCCACCATAGATGAGGCTCACACCAGGGTCTCATCCATACCCCGTAACACTGCTCTCTCTCCCCATCCCCGCACTCGCAACAAGGGCAGAGTCCCTCTGGTCCTCACCTTTCACCCCATTAGCCGCCAAATACAACACATAATCCTCCGCCATTTCCGCCACCTCCAACGTGACCCCACCACTCGCCACATCTTCCCATCTCCCCCCATGTCTGCCTTCCGCAAAGACCGCTCCCTCCGCAACTCCCTCGTCAATTCTTCCCTTCCCTCCCGCACCACCCCCTCCCCGGGCACTTTCCGTTGCAACCGCAAGAAATGCAACGCCTGTCCCTTCACCTCCCCCCTCGACTCTATTCAAGGACCCAAGCAGTCGTTCCAGGTGCGACAAAGGTTCACCTGTATCTCCTCCAACCTCATCTACTGCATCCACTGCTCTAGATGTCAGCTGATTTACATCGGGGAGACCAAGCGTAGGTTGGGCGATCGTTTCGCCGAACACCTCCGCTCAGTCCGCAAAAACCTACCTGAACTCCCGGTGGCTCAGCACTTCAACTCCCCCTCCCATTCCCAATCCGACCTCTCTGTCCTGGGTCTCCTCCATTGCCAGAGTGAGCAACAGCGGAAATTGGAGGAACAGCACCTCATATTCCGTCTGGGGACCTTGCGTCCTTATGGCATTAACATTGAATTCTCCCAATTCTGCTAGCCCTTGCTGTCTCCTCCCCTTCCTTAACCCTCTAGCTGTCTCCTCCCACCCTCCCATCCGCCCGCCCTCGGGCTCCTCCCCCTCCTCCCCTTTTCCTTCTTTCTCCCACCCCCCATCAGTCTGAAGAAGGGTTTCGGCTCGAAACGTCGCCTATTTCCTTCGCTCCATAGATGCTGCTGCACCCGCTGAGTTTCCCCAGCAATTTTGTGTACCTTCGATATTCCAGCATCTGCAGTTCCCTTTTGAACACTGCATTGAGATTAGGTTGTTAAACAAATTAATGATTGATGAGCTCGTTATCCGTAAAATAATGAAGACTCCGATGAAAAGTGCCATATTTAAAACTTCTCACATTAGAGGTGCAAATGATGGGATTTTCTGTGTTTTATACCAATTCCCTGCCAAATAGATGGGATTCTGCATACTCAAATTATTTTTGAAACTACATGAATATATCACAGATCTTGGGTCTATGTTTCTTGACAGTACATTTAACTTAAATGAACACTATTGAGAATGCACTGAGCATCTGAGTAGCATAAATACCTTTTTTATTTTTTATACAGATGCAGCAGAGAGTGGAGTTTACAGCTGAGCAACAACAGCTCCTCGATTACATTGTGGAAGCTCATCACAAGTACCGAATACCCCAAGAAGCAGCAAGAAAATATGTAAGTAATATGGGCAGATTTATATAATCGGTTTTGCATTTAAATGTTATAGTCACTACAATATTATTGGCTCGAGTGAATCAATGATAATTTGGTTTGTGATTTAACTTTCACAGTTTTGTAAAGACCATATAATTAAATTTTGACAATTGCATCATCAATCATCCATGTTGATGTGCTTAGAACAGTTTTATAACCATTTTTATAAACAAGAAAGTGCAGATGCTGGAATTATGTGCAAAACACAAAGTGCTGGAAGAAGTCAACAGGTCAGGCAGCATCTGGGAAGAGAATAAACAGGTGTCGATCCAGGACGGGATCCTTTTTCAGACCCAAGTTCATCTTGTTTCTATCTTGTTTGGAGATGTATACTAAACACTTAGCTGCATCTGATGTTAGTGGATGACAAATGTATGTCAATTATGGCTAAAAGTAAGTTAACCACTCGAAAGTGTTTCCTTTTGAAATGTGTATTACATCAGTATATCTCCAATTGGAATATCCAAATAGAATCAACCATTTCAAACATTTAACATACACTTCCGGTCACAAATAATAGCTGTACAGAGCAGCTGATCTCCTTGGGTGGCACACAATGAAGTCATTCCTAGTGTAATAGTCATTTAGAGCATAGTCTGGGATTTAAAAAAAATCATATTGGCCAAACAATTGTCATTACGTATTCAACTAAACCAAATTTTAAAGGGACTTTTTCCATTTCCAGCATCTGCAGACTCTTGTGTCTCCAAAATCAAAATTCAGATTCTGTAAATCTGCAATAAATATAGAATTACAGAAATACTCTTGTTTTATCTAGGATGTCCTGGTCCACAAATGCTATACGAGCCGCTGAGCATTTATTTCTGCCATTCTTTCTGTTTATTTAATGTAGATCCCTTTCATTATTGTGACACTGAATGGGAGAAGTATTTGACATACATTATCGTGCTTTCAGGGGTTTACCTGATTAACCACAATGTTTCTTCACAACTAAGTGTTGTTTCTAATATCACTGTCTCTGTGTCAGTTATTCGAACCTGCAAATCCTGTGGAGGATTTTCTCAGGCTCTCGGAGAATGCTACCCTGCAAGTGGAAGTATTGGTAGAGTTTACTAAAAGATTACCAGGTGAGTAGGTGTGAAGTTGCAAATAAAACTTTATATAGTTTAATGTGCAATTGCAAATCTAAGAATGTCTCATCTTTGTTCCATTGCACTATTTAAAACCAATTGAAACAGAATTACTTAGTTTGCTTATTTTGTAAAATGAATATTCATTTTGGGGAAATATGATATATGTAATATGACGGGAAAGAAAGTGGTTGTATCTCCCTCTACAGACACTGCCTGAGCTGCTGACTATTTCCAGCATTTTCTGTGTTTATATTCAGATTGTCAGCATTTTGTTTTGCATTTGTTGCAAAACTTTATTTTAACCATTTCCAAATCAAAACAATTATTGTATGAAGTATTGGAAATGTATTTATTCTTCAATGGAAACCATTTTGAGAATTACTTAAAAAAATTATCATGTTCTTACTATCAAATCAACTCAAATGTAAACGGCTCTATCAAAGGTTATCATTCATTTCTCATGGACGCTCCTTCATTTTGTCACCTGCTTGGTGAAGGTGTTGGTGAAAGCCTTTTAAGAGGACTCTTGCTTCATTTACACTTATGGTTAGATTGGACCTTCCAGGTGCTCCTCAAGAAATTCCTCAGTCACAAAGAAATTAAAACATTTGTATTAGATTTCAAGCTTTTTTACTCTCCACTCTCCACGTGAAGCAAATATACTCTGGGTGTATAGGACAACAAAATCTGCTGCTAATTTGTCATTCAGTTTAAATATATATTTTATAATGACTCAAAGATAGACACAAAAAGCTGGAGTAACTCAGCAGGTCGGGCAGCATCTCTGGACAAAAGGAATAGGTGACGTTTTGGGTCAAGACATTTAACATACACTTCCGGTCACAAATAATACCTATACAGAGCAGCTGATCTCCTTAGGTGGCACACAATGAAGTAATTCCTAGAGTAATAGTCATTTAGAGCATTGTCTGGGATTTGTTTTAATCATATTGGCCCAAACGGAACTTGTCATTACGTACTCAACTAAACCAAATTTTAAAGGGACTTTTTCCATTTCCAGCATCCCTTCTTCAGATTGAGAGTCAGGAGAAAGGACAACAAGAGATATAGATTGTGATATAGAACAAATGAATGAAAGATATGCAAAAATGTAACAATGATCAAGGAAACGGCCCATTGTTGGCTGTGGGCGGGGTGTTAACAAGTTATATGGACAACGAAACTAACCAGGGCGACAGTGAAACTAGTACGACAACTAGGGTGGGGGAGGGGATGCAAGGGTTGCTTGAATTTAAAGAAATCAAATTTCATACCACTGGGTTGTAAGTGCCCAAGCGAAATATGAGGTACTGTTTCTCCAATTTGCGTTTGGTTTCACTGACAATGGAGGGGGCCTAGGACAGAAAGGTCAATAAGGGAATGGGAAGGGGAGTTAAAGTGTTTGGCCACGGGAGATCATGTAGGCCCAGGCGGACTGAGCGAAGGTGTTCAGTGAAACAATCACCCAGTCTACGTTTGGTCTATGTATAAGAGTCCACACCTGGAACAACGAATACTGTAGATGAGGTTGGAGAAGGTGCAAGTGAACCTCTGCCTAATGACATGTAGCAACAGAATTGGAAAGTATCAAATATTGGATAAATATAAAGATTGTAAAAAGTTGATGATTTGTTTTTATGTATTCCAAATGGGCAAAAGGAGAGGTTAAATGTTATATCTGGAGATTCAGTAGTGTGTATATTGTTTAAGGATTCCAGACATTAGACAACGAAGACCAGATTGCATTGCTAAAAGGTTCCACTGTGGAAGTGATGTTCCTTCACTCGGCACAATTGTACAACCAGAGCTTCACACAGAGCAGTCACCAATATATTCAGGGTGAGTAATGAGAGATTCAAACAAAGAATGTAAGCTTCTTTCACTTTTGTCACTCCCAAGTCTTCGTACACCTGGTTGGTGCAAGAGATTTTAGGAAATGTGAGAAATACAACAGCTGATTTAACATACTGCATGTTGCCACATAAAGGAGTGTGGTTAAAATTAGAAATTGTGCTTGAGGGATGAGCATTGGGACAAAGGAAGGAGTTACCTGGCCACCCTTTGCTAATCCTTGCATGTTCCTCGGGAAAGATTGAACAATGGTTTAACATCTTATCGTGACTAGGTAATGCTTCCTAGGTAACTCACTTGAATGTTAGTCTAGATTTTGTGCTTTAGTTCCTGGAGTGGGACTTGAACTTAAACCTCCTAACTACAAGGTGAGATTGCTGCATGTTCCCAAACCAAAATGTAGTAGTTAACACACAAAGGGCTTTTCCAACCAACATGCTATTGCATAGGCATTTGGCCATCTACCACTTTTCAGTGATCTTCCATCCACGTTCCCACCATTTTTTCCTCTAGAATAGAACATGATTAAGCCAGTTTATCATCAAATCCAACCACTTCAGAAGATTATCTGGACATTTTTGTCACATATTGTTCTTGCTCAGGTCAGTCATTTCTTGTCCTGGATAAATACAGAAATATATCACTGGTATGAACACACATTTTGAGCACTGCCAAAAGAAGCAGGGTCATATTGTTCTAAACCACAACTTAAATGAATAGTCTGTGAACTGGTCCCATTCCAGGACTGGGAAATCTGACCCATGTGGTCACTTTGGTCACTTTGGTCACTTCACTTTTTTAGCTATTGGGCCTACTTCAGCATCAGACATCACGTGCAGGATTCCCTAAAAATGGCAGGTCAGATGGACAGTGTGATGAAGAAAGCTTTTGGCACACTTGGGACATCATGATGCAACTGTATAGGTCAATGATGAGACCACACTTAGAGCACTGTGTACAATTTAGGCCACCCAGATATATGAAGGATGTCACTAAGCCGGAAAGGAAGCAAAAGAGATTCACCAGGATGTTACCTGAGCTTGCGGGCTTGAGTTAGAAAGAGATGGTACGGGCTGGGACAATGGCTCCGACTTCTAATTTCTGGGGCTAGGTTGTTAGATGCTGCATACACAGCAGAAGTGTACTCAACTTATTTTTCAAAAATAAGTACTTTTTTCCCCCTTATATCAAAAATCACACTGAAGAATATCTGTGTTATACTTAATATAGAATGTATGTCCTGTATATTCCACCATTAGACTTTCTTTCATTGATTTAATGGTTGTAGTGCATATCATTTTCCAATTGGAAGGCAGCAATTCATCATCATTTCCTCACCCTCACAAGTAGAAGCTATATCAATTGTATTATCTGGAAAGGCAAGGGCAGCTGTTGCACGTGTGTGTTACAACTGAGGAGGAGGATTGTAAGTCACATAACATGCCTACTTAGAAATGTGTTTTCCCTTTGTATGTGCATTCTCAGTAAATATTAAAAACAATTCCTTCATCAAAGGACTATATTCAGGAAAATTCCCAATTTTCAATGGCAAGAAATGATCACAAATAATTCCAGGGTAGACAAAAATGCTGGAGAATCTCAGCGGGTGAGGCAGCATCTATGGAGCGAAGGAAATAGGCGACGTTTCGGCACGAGATCCTTCTTCAGACTGAAGAAGGGTCTCGACTCGAAACGTCGCCTATTTCCTTTGCTCCATAGATGCTGCCTCACCCGCTGAGTTACTCCAGCATTTTTGTCTACCTTCGATTTTCCAGCATCTGCAGTTCCTTCTTAAACAAATAATTCCAGGAACAGTTTTGGTGATGTGTACCAATTTTTTTGTAATTGTCTTAAAGATGGCTTGAAAAACATGTATTAATTCTTTAAATGTTAGCCATGGATTATTTACTGCCATGCCTTTTAATAATTTTTCTGATCTATAAAAACGTTCTTATAATTCATAAATCTTGCCTCCTTAATTCAATCTGAAGAAAACAAACTAGATAATTTTCAGTTTTTAACTACAGTATCAATTAACCCTTTAAAAAAAAATACTGTATCTATAGTTAGTTTGCTTATCCATCCTGCTGCCATCCACACAGGCTGGAAGAACCTCATACCTTTGGAAAGGTACAAGAACGGGGGCACCTCCAGACTCTCATACCTATTTCACTTATAGTCACACGATGCCCAATTCCAGTTATTAATCTAAAAAGTTTGATTGTCCTCTGGAACCAAGTACACATGTAACATTCCTTCTCTCTTATGCAGCATAATCTATAAACTACATCATAGTACACAAACTATAAGCTTCATCTCATCAACTCTGAGACAAAATTCCTCAAGCTACAGATTTACCACAGATATCGTCACCATGAATTCCAAAGCTTTCTAGCAGCTCCTACAAACTGCCGCTGCAGCATCTTTCACTTACTAGCCTCTGAATCCAGTATATTATCCTTATATTTCAGCCAGCTCCAATGATATCCTACTACAAGCCTCCCCACCCCTTTCTGCCTTCTGCAAGGACCACCCCCTCTGACTCTGTGGTCTGCTAATCCCTCTGCACACACTCTTCCCTGATTCAAGCTACGGTTGTTCTTCCATTTCCTCCCTCGTTACCATCCATGGACCCAAACAGCCCTTCCAGGTGATGCAAGGCTCATGTGGACCTCGTCCAACCTTATCTATTGCATTATGTGCTCCAGATGAGGCCTCTTCTACATAAGTGAAACCAAGCACAGAACAAGTGACTGATTTGCAGCAAAACCATATTGTACCGCTGATTGTACGTACTACTGTTATGGATTTTGTCACCTTATATATAGGACAGAGCTATAGCCAATAAAAAATCCTAATTGCAAATTGTTATTTTGTTTGTTTTCCAGATACTGAACACTATTCCACACTCCCTGGATGTTGTACTAACCAATGTTTTGAAGAGCATATTCCAGCCGTTATGATGGAGCAGTCTAATTTGGATGAGATCTCGATTGTAGTTCCAAATCGCACATTAGGTACTACCTGCTTGTATATTTTTACAGTAATACAAAAGTTGAGGCATGGGAGATTATTATACACTAAATCCAAATTTTATTTCCTTGTTGACCCTGGGGGTAATTTTAGTAGGGTGAGTTATATTTTAACTTATTTTTAATTACCATGGTTTATTAGAATTAGTCCATAAAAATAGAAATACTATGAATTCTTAGCCCTGTTATCCACATACCTACTTAACATGTGCATCATTATGCTGTTTTCCTTAACTGTCAGGCATAGAGGGTATGGTGAAAATAAAATTAAAAAAGTCAATACATTTTTCATCAGCGGGTCCATTTCTTGGGTTTTCTCAATCATCCATTCCACCATAATAACCTTCCTGGTATCATGATTTAAGGAAGAAAAAAATCCCAGTGAAGTTAATGAAAAAAAAGTTCATTAATTGCTGCTATAACTATATTTGTGACATAAATTTTGTGTATAATTTCATTAATTCTGTACGAATATCCGAATAAAACTATGATTGATTGCAGTACTTCTAAAGTGTGATCCATTTCCACTGCATTATTTTCTAAAGCATCTCTTCTAATACAATTCAGTCTGATTCAAGTGTGTTAAAAATATGGTTGTGGTTTTAAAATGCTACAAATTCTAAGTTGGACATCTTGATTAAATCTATTTCGGTTCACCTTTATCTATCGCCAACTTTTGCAGGTACCCCATCATACTTCAAGTTATCATAAATCATGTATGCATTTTGTTGAAGTTAATTTGGAAATATAATGTTGCACTTCTTTGTAACCAGGTATAGCTGAAGAATTTATAACACCAATGTTCGATTTCTACAGAAGCATGGGGGAACTGAATGTGACAGACACTGAATATGCTTTACTTTCTGCAACCACCATTCTTTTCTCAGGTAAAAAAAAACATAATCACTAATTAGGTTGGCCATGCATTATAATTCAACACTGGTTCTAATGCAGCTAAAGTAAAATGGTATGGTAGTTAATTGGGAAAATCTTCTTCTTGCGAATGAAACATAAATCAAAGGAATAGTTAGACCTCAAGCCGGGTGTTGAGCAGCCAGGTGGTTGTCTCTGCATCAATGTCTGCCAGGCCCTGAGCTCCAATTGGTGGGTGGTAGAGCGGGCACCCAGAGATGACATGGTTGGCTGTCTGTTGTTCTGCTCTGCATTCACAGGCTGGGCTCTGGTGGAGTCCCCATCTCCACATACTGGCATTGAAACGCCCAACTCCAGTACGAAGTACGAGACCTGGGTGTCATGGTACACCAGTCATTGAAAGTAGGCATGCAGGTGCAGCAGGCAGTGAAAAAAGTGAATGGTATGTTAGCATTCATAGCAAAAGGATTTGAGTATAGGAGCAGGGAGGTTCTACTGCAGTTGTACAGGGTATTGGTGAGACCACACCTGGAGTATTGTGTATAGTTTTGGTCTCCAAATCTGAGGAAAGACATTCTTGCCTTAGAGGGAGTACAGAGAAGGTTCACCAGACTGATTCCTGGGATGTCAGGACTTTCATATGAAGAAAGACTGGACAGACTCGGCTTGTACTCGCTAGAATTTAGAAGATTGAGGGGGGAATCTTATAGAAATTTACAAAATTCTTAGGGGGTTGACAGGCTAGATGCAGGAAGATGTCACAGTTTAAGGATAAAGGGGAAATCCTTTAGGACTGAGATGAGAAAAACATTTTTCACGCAGAGTGGTGAGTCTCGGGAACTCTCTGCCACAGAAGGTAGTTGAGGCCAGTTCATTGGCTATATTTAAGAGGGAGTTAGATGTAGCCCTTGTGGCAAAAGGGATCAGGGGGTATGGAGAGAAGGCAGGTACAGGATACTGAGTTGGATGATCAGCCATGATCATATTGAAAGGCGGTGCAGGCTCGTAGGGCCGAATGGCCTACTCCTGCATCTATTTTCTATGTTTCTATGTTGAGCTTCACCCATGCTCCTCTGGGGAGGTCAGACCCTGGATAGCTTTTATTTGGTGAAGAGATGTTGCTGTGTAATGGCGATGATGTTGCCTTCCACTACTGTGACCACTTGGTGGCTATCCAATGTACTTTTGTCTCAGTTGGCTGGATGGATGCTAGGAGTTGTTTTCCATGTGGAGCAAAGGGGTGATGGTACTTGAGTTGGGGTGGCCTCTGTTCTCTGCTGATTGCCTGATGGAGGAGGTGATCTGGGTCCATGGCACGACGAGATAGTGCCAGAGTTGCTGTTTGCAATAATGATCAGATTAACACATTGATATGATTGCTGAAAAGACCTTCAATTTATTAATTTTCCCAAATTATATTGGAATTTAAATGGAAAAAATATAGCACCAAATTGTAACATTCTGGCACATAGGAAAAGGCCACCAGGTGAAAGACTTGAAATTTTCTTCATTACATTTGTAAGTCTACCGTGGCATTAACATATCACCTGATTTCCTTTCTGGTTGGGCTAATTTGAGCGTCACAATAACATTGACTCAATTGACTACAATTCCAAGGGATATTACAAGCATTACATCCATGTATTCTAGATCTGGATGAAGGACAGAGATGAAACGAGGACAATAGATGTGGCAAAACAACTCTTAAATCGACTCCAGCTCATTCCTCGCAAATTTTCACCTTGCAACCACTAGTGAGACAATCATACTTTACCGAGTTTGTTAAGAAATTTGGAAATAAAATCTGATAACCCACACGAGCCAAATGCCTGTCTTTGCTTGTAATGCACAATATGCAGCCCTCAGACCACATCCATTCTGCTCGATGTTCATTTTTGGTCTTCACAGGAGCCTCTGACATGGCTGTGAGCAGCAGATAGTTGTATGTTTCCGTCTAAGCTTCGGGCACAGCTGCAACAGTTGAATAATTGTCCTATTTTTCTTCTGTACAAGCTGCCTAAGCATCCAAATATCCTTGTGCCTTATACAGTAGCCTGTCAGTGACTGATTGTCCACCATCCAGAAATTGATCAGTTGCTAGGCGAGGGCTTTTTACTTCTTGTTTTCATATATTCTAAAAGACTCGGGCTAATGCTGAAATAACAATTAGCAGCAGGGGAATAACAAATAATGTTAAAGTCCTGACTATTGCATGGTTGTGACAAAACTTGATCTAGTGGTTGGTCAGATATCTTTGGACTTTACATTTGACATATAGGTTCAAATGAAGCTGGGAGTAATACCTTCAGATGCAGTGGAGGGGAGGGAATAGATTTGTTTTTAGAACTGGCAAATGCAGAGGGAGATCTCAAGGTTCCCTTCCATATAAATTCTACCTCACGCAGCCAAATTGTATCTAACTCTTGCTTCTCTGAAATTAGTATCAAGTGTACAAAATACAATCTTCAAAATTCACTTGAACAATTTTATTAGCAAATTACAGGAAACCTGTGTTTAGATTATTTTACATTTCCATCCGGCCGTTATGTATGGAATTTCACTGTTCCCTTTCGGTACATATGACAACATTCGAAAGAAAATTCAGTCATTCTCAATAGTGGGGTTTTCCCGAACTAGTTTCCATAAAACAGATGGGTGTTTTTTTGGGACATTACAAAGCTTGCTCCCAGATTTAAAGTTTAACGCCTTGTCTAAAAGACAAATATTTACCGACTGTGCTTATACTGTTGCGGTAACATTATGCCAATGATCATTGTACACAACTTAAGGCTCTTTTTTTCCCCTGCAGATCGACCCTATTTAAAGAATAAAACACATGTAGAAAAATTACAGGAGCCTCTTTTGGAGATTTTACACAAGTACTCCAAGATCCATCATCCTGAGAGTCCACAGCGCTTTGCTCGGCTTTTGGGTCGACTTACTCAGCTTAGAACTCTTAACCACAATCATTCAGAGGTATTAATGTCCTGGAAGATGAAGGATCAGAAACTTACACCCTTGCTCTGTGAAATTTGGGATGTCCAATGAAGGATTATAGCAGAACACTGTTACATATTTTTGGACTGGTCAGTGCAAGTGTAAACCCAGCTTTTATTTTGTAGCACAAATTCATGACAAAATAAAAAATGCAAGATCTCCCTTTAATTTCCATCAGTCAACAGCTACTTTGCCAAATCAATCATCTTGGTGCTCATTACAGTCACTGAAGTTTTCTTTGCATAATCTAACTTTTTGTTTATTATACTGACCAACAGCTTGTCGCTTGGTCATTATATTTGTAAAGCATCTGTTCTTATTCAGTATAAGGATGACCCACTGGTGATCAAGACAGGTATTTTTCACCTTTTTAAATAAACTGTTCTGGAGATTGCGGAGACCTCTTAACAGAGCAATAGATAAATCAGCCTTTGGATAGTTGCAATTCCAAAAATTTTTACATTCGTATAATCTTTAAAAATGTTAACATGATTTTTATAGAAATTAGTACACATTGCTGGGGTATGGAATTACAAAATTGCTAAAATGCATTTCAGATTGTTTTATCATTTATTATATATTTTAACGATTTATGGAAGAAAATGTAACATATCTTAAAATGCTAGAATTTAAGAATATTCAATAAACTTTTATATTATATGGTGTTTTGAATTTTAATTTAAAACAATCGGCATCAATAGAATTTACGTTGGTTCATACAGCGCAATTAAAAAAAATACAAAAATTAATTCAATGAAAATGTAGTCTATATTCTGGACAAATTAAATGAAACAATTCTGTGCGGCACAGCTAGTAGAGCCACTGCTTCATAGCTACAGAGATCCAGGTTCGATCATGAACTCAGATGCTGTCTGTGTAGAGTTTGCACATTCTCCCTGTAGTTTAGGTTTCCTTTGGGTGTTCCTGTTTCCTCCCACATTCCAAAGATGTGTGGGTTTATAGGTTAATTGGCCCAGTGTACGGAGTGGCTGAGAAAAAATGGAATAACATATAACTAGTGTGAAAGGGTGATGGATGGTCGGCGAAGACTTGGTGGGCCAAAGGGCCTGTTTCCATGCTGTATCTGTAAACTAAACTAAGTCAAAAGTAACACATGGGAATTTGTAATGTCACTGCAAAGTAGGCATGGCAATATATTCATTGTGTGGTCTTCTAGCTTCACTTTTACGTTTCTTTAAATTGTTTTTCTATAGGTTGATTGTTACAATTGGACACGGTGTTGGTAAGGCCGTACCAGGAGTATTATGCACAGTTATGATCCCCTCACCTAAGAGAAGATCAAGTAGCAATGGAGATGGTCCCAAGATATTCACTGCAGTAATTCAGCCATGATCATATTGAATGGCGGTGCAGGCTCGAAGGGCCGAATGGCCGACTCCTGCACCTAATTTCTATGCTTCTATGAAATGAGAGGATTGTTCTATCGAGATAGATTTGTATTCTTTGGGGTTTAGGAGAATGAAAGGTGATCATATCAAAGCAAACAAGATTCCAAGGGGGCATAACATGGTACATATCAAGATGTAGTCTCTACTGAAAGAATTTTGAACAAGGAGACATAGTTACAAGTTAAGGAGCTGGACCAAAATCCATAGAAATGTCTTCATGCAGAGACTTTAGGAGACTTGTGCACATTGCAGGATATCAGCATTCTTAACATTGGAGGTTAACTTGGTAAAAGTGGAGACTGATCAATTTTGAAAGTTTGGGGGTTTGAGGACCATGGTGATCTGATGGAGAAGGAGCTGAAATTTTGGGTAGATCAGCCATATTGAACACCAGGGTAGACTTGTAGGTCCAAGTGTCTACTCCTGCACCTGTTTCTGGTGTTCTTGGATTCTTATTTTGTTTTATACTTATTCTAGAAGATCACAAGAATTGTGTATGGAGATGAACTTTATTTGTCTCACAATTTTCTTCCCAAACTATTTTAGTGAGCTTTCTGAAAGACAGCTCTGAGCCCTCAGGTTAGGATACCCAATGACCAAGGTATATCACAATATATGTCATGGCTGTTAAATGTTAAGAATGCTGATATCCTGCAATATGCACGTTTCTACATCTGAAAGTTATCTGTCCAGTAGGACAGGGGATGCTAATTTTCCCATAAAGCCAATAAAATTATTGGGATTCACAGTATAACAACAGGTCCTTAAAAGCAGCAGTGCTTCTGGCTGAAAACTCACTCTTCCCATCTTCCTGAGCCCCAGGATCTACAGGTGGTAGGACCTGGTTCTTGAGGCTTAGGGCCAACCTATTCAAATAGAAGCAAAGGTCTAGGCATCTCTCTCTAGTATTCATTCTGAATAGTTGTTTTAAAGAACTGTGACAAACACAGAAGGCTGCAAGATACTTTGAATTTCCATCCATGCCCCTATGGCCCTCTTCTGAGAGACAGCACGTGTGTGAATGTGAGGGATTCCTAGGTTAAACAGTATGAAGAGGTTAAACAGTATGAAGGGTTCCGAACCAAAACATCACCTATTCTTTTTCTCCACCTTCTTGAAAGCAAAGTTAGGTTTGCTGTATTTTTCTTTGAATGATCATAAGTGCTGCCTTTCTGGTTTAATAGTTACATTTCAGAAATAAGGGGATCTTGTGCTATATTTTGTTTTAATACCCTTTAGTTTATTGAAGATCATTTCATAAACCATTTAGTACAGGAGACTGACCCACTTTGACAGCCCTGTGCTCTGGATCCTTTGTAATGCACAAGCCCTAATACCATACTGCTGGAATACAATTTTAGCTTCTCTTGTTCGGTAATACTACTGATGACAATCGTGTGACTATGGGTTTGAGATGGGATGGGTTGTTTTATCATAGGAGCACACTACCCTAATGTGAAGCTGTGGTAATTTCCATCCAAATTTTGTAAAGTTTTCCCGATGTACTTTATTTGGAGCATATTATTTGGCGTGCAGTTATGTCCTAGAAATTAAATGTTTATCTGGACACTTCATTGCTTGACCATAATGTTAATTTAATTTGGCTCCACAGTGCAGCACAGGAACAGGCCCTTCGGCCCATAGTGTCTGTGTTGAACATGATGTAGCGATGTTACAATACAGCGGTGCTGCAGTTCTGCCACTGGCTGTATGCGCGACTTTGGCGTCTTTGGGGGGGGCAGGATTAAAATGCAGATTTGTACCGTTTATCGGAGAGGTATTTCCTCGGGCTGCGAGTCGATGAAGAAAAATCGATCGGACTTCCGTTCCCGTTTTTTTTTTTTTTTAAAGTCGCTGTACAATTTAATAGTTTGATTAAAATAAAAAATGTCTTCTAACGCCCTCAACGCCTACAATGTGACGGATCGCAAGAACGGGACAAAACTAAGGGTAAGTCGTCTATTTTACATATAATCTTGCTTCTTGGGGTGGCTCTAATCTAATTTTACATTGCGAAAATGTGATTTGGGCCCCATATGATTTGGCAGTGTCTTTCCTGCCGATATGGGCTTCAAATTCACCGCAAATGCAACGTTCCAATCCAGAAAAACCCACTCGCAAGATGATTTAAATCTTCATTTTTTTTGGACATTCATGTCATAAGAACATCTAAATCGTTTATATTTTGTGTAATTGTATAATCAATATTTTCATACTAAATATACACAACAGCTTTAGCCACAGTTATTGTGCAAAAGGTAATAATTTTGATTATATTAAAAGTAGATGTTTCTAGATTAATTTATGGGAATTAAACATTAAATTCCTTCCATCTGGCATATGTTCATGACAGTGAGATTTAAAAAGCATGTTATATTATGAATTCTTGTGTGAATGGGATTAGTTTGTTATTTGGATACTTAGGCTATTTAAAACAATTATCCTTTTCGTAAGAAATGGAATCTACAGGACATTCTTAATGGGAAAGGTAGTGGGCAGAAAGGCATGTCATGTGTGGTTTGAAGAGCAAAAATTTGTAGTTTACAATGCCAAAATTGAAAAGTTAAGGAAAAACAAGGTGTACAGAGTTGCTTATTGGTTACAATCTGAGGAGTATGATGATGCTATTGATTATGATATGGCAATGTACCAGGTAGCAACTGATCTTCTCCATAAAGACTTAGTCTATTGCTAGAAACTGTAATTTATTTACCTATCTGTTACGGACTTACAGCATATAATACAATAATATTAAAGTTCTGATCTTGACAATATCACATTTTAGAATTTTCAAGGCAGTCTGGGTGTTTATTACTATTTCCTTCACAACGGTTAATTTTGTAATTAGCTACAATTAGGTAACTAATTATAGGCTTTAATTTCATCATCCAAGTAAGATGTTTTATATTTGTTTCAGAATGCGTCGATCTAAAATAACTGAAAGTTCTCTTAATTTTTAAGAAAGTTATGGGCTTTTGACTGTCCTTGATCACAGCTTTTGTGTTAAGTCAATGGAAAAGCAATAGGGAACAAGATGCTAATTTCCAGATATGAAAATGGCCATAACATTTTTAATACTGAAGATATGAAAGTGAATTAGGTGTCAAATTAAACTTATTTTTATGCTTTATCTGATGGGATAAATCTTGATTTTTTAAATCTCAAAATTTTGTAACATTGCTACATGATAAACTAACTTTGTGTAGGTATGTTACAAAACTTACCTTCAGCGGCGCTGCAATTCTGCCACTGGCCGTGTGCGCGATTTTGGCGCGTTTGAGGGGGGGGGGGGGGGGGGGGGGAGTTAAAACTGGGTTTTTTCCCGACCTGGTCCTGAATTAGATTTGTTGGAGTGCAAGATGTTGCTAAAGAATCGTTCCTACGGCCGTTCTGTGTGTTTTTAAAAAAAATTCACCCGACAAGTTAATCGCTGGAATGATTTTAAAATCAAGCTTCTGAAGTCGTCAATGCCGACAACGGGGACGGATTTTATGGAGGACCAGGTAAAAGAAAGTAGTTTATTTTTATGTATAAAAGTGTTTCTTAAGATGTATTTAATTCACATTTTAAGATGCGAAACGGTGATTCCCCCCCCCCCGAAGAACTGGCAGTGTATTTGCTGCCGATATGGGGGACTAAATTCACCGCATCCTGAACGTTCCAAATGGTCCCGTTCCAGAAAATCCCACTCGCAAGCTGATTTAAATGGCCATTAATTTACAGGTATTAAACATTAAATTCCATCCATTTGGCCTATAAACCCATGACAATGAGATTTAAAAATCATGTTATATTCTGAATTCTTGTGTGAATGTTATTTGGACACTTAGGCTATTTAAAAATGTTAATCTATTCTTAAGAAATGGATAGATGTTTAGATCTAGTAATTGAATTTTGTAATTAGCTACAATTAGGTAACTAACTAATTATATGCTTTAATTTCAAGTCATCTAAGTAAGATTGTTTCATATTTGTTTCAGAATGCTTCAATCTATAATAACTGAAAATTTCTTTCAGTTCTCTTAAATTTTAAGAAAGTTATCGGCTTTTAAATGTCCTCGATCACAGCTTTTGTGTTACGTCAATGAAAAAGCAATAGGGAACAAGATGCCAATTTCCGAGTATGAAAATGGCCATAACCTTTTTAATACTGAAGATATGAAAGTGAATTAGGTGTCAAATTAAACTTATTTTTATGCTTTATCTGATGGGATAAATCTTGATTTTTTAAATCTCAAAATGTTGCAACATTGCTACATGATGTTATGATAAACTAACTTTGTGTAGGAACTGCAGACCCCGGTTTTCACCGAAGATCGGCACATGATCCATATCCTTACATATCCAAAGACGAAATTGTTACAGCGCTTGGAGCTGTCGTTGAAACGCGAGTTTTAGCACAGCCAATAAAAAAAAACACGTATAAAGTCAATGTCTTACTGATCGTGGGAAAGATGTAGAGGAGACCTGGCTATTATGGCTTCCCGCCGAGGCTCCACCTTGCCCACCTGGCGCCGAGCCGTTGGGCAGGACAGGGCACGCGCAGTGCGCCGGGGATGCGCGAGCTGGTGCTGCTCTACCTGCGAGGCTGGAGCTTCTGGCGCCAACTGCTGGTTGGAGCTCGCGCCGCGCCGCGCCCCTCCTGGTTGTCCGTTAACCAGCCCTTGGCGCGCGGAGCAGCCACCCTCTCCCCCCCTCCCCAGAGTCGGGACCGACTTGACCGCGGACGAATGCTTGATTCGTCTCCTGTCCCTCCCAGTTTTACACCTCAGCAATAGCAAGACGTGGTTCCCCGGGGACAGGTGGCAGTTTATTTCTGTCACCATTTCAGAGCCTGAAGTAAGTAGTGAACCACTGCTCGTTTTCGTGGTTTGCATACAGCTTGCAAGGATATTAGAGGGTGAAGACCCGGTGGAAGAACATTTTCATTAAAATTAGTTATGCATTCCTCACATCTCATAGCTAAGTTGAATGTTAATTCAATTGTTAACTTGGCAGTGTATGGGTTCTCTTAAAGTTTCAGCATTCTCTTTTGGGAGAAAGGGACTTGGAGCAATACAGCCCATTCAACCGGAAAATATTGTAGGGAAACAGCCCCTTTGGCCCAATTTATCCATGCAAACCAAAGTGCCTATCTGAGCTAATCCCATTTGAATGCCTTAGGCTCATAAATCTCTAAACCCTTCCGATTCATGCAACTGTCAAATGAATTTTAAACAATCAATGTATCTCCTTCTACCACTTCCCCTGGCAGATTGTTCAGCCTTCTTCACTCCAAGAAAAATAGTCCCCGTCTATCTAATCTCCCCAAGCCCTCCAATCCTGGCAATATCTTTTCTGTGAATCTTTTATCTGCCCCCTCTAGCTTAATCAATCTAGCTTGACGACCAGAACTGCATTCAATACTTCAGGTGGGGTCTCACTGACATCTTGTACAGCTGTAACACTTACAGATATTCAGGTATGGCAGCAACATTTCCTCCTCCATAACCATCAGCAGGTGAGCACCTCAAAGCTGCGTGTTCAGCCCCCTGCTCTACTCACACTATACTCACGACTAGCTGAACACAGTTCAAACTCGATCTTCAAGTTCGCCGACGACACCACCATTGTTGGACGAATTACAGATGATGAGTCGGAGTATAGGAGGGAAATTGATTGACTAATCAAATGGTGGAAGAACAACAGCCTTGCTCTCAAAGTCATTAAAACCAAGGAACTGATTGTGGACTTTGGAAGAGAAAGGACAAGGATCCACAAACCTGTCTTTATCGATGACACGTTGGTGGAGAGAGTTAAAAGCTTCAAATTGCTGGATGTGCATATCTCTGAAGATCTGTCCTGTACCCAGCACATTGATGCAATCATAAAGAAAGCCCATCCACACCTCTACTTCCTAAGAAGACTGAGGAGATTTGGGATGTCAATTAATACTTTCTTGAACTTCTACAGGTATACTGCAGAAGCATATTGACTGGTTGAACATTGCAAAAAAGTGGTGAACATTGCCCAGACCATCACTAGCAAAAGTGTCTTGACCCATTCCTTCTCTCCAGAGGGCTGCCAGTCCCGCTGAGTTATTCCAGCATTTTGTGTCTATCTTAACTGGTACTAACCTCCCCACCATCGAAGGGATCTACAAGAGTCACTGCCTGAAAAGGGTAGACAGCATCATCATAGACCCACACCACTCTGGCCATGCTTTAATTTCACTCCTGCCATCAGAAAGAAGGTATAGGAGCCTGAAAACTGGAATGTCCAGGTTCAGATTCAGCTCTTTCCCTACAACTATCAGGGTATTAAACATTACAACCTCCAAATAGACATCTATATAGATTTGGGGGACATTATTTTTGACTTTGCACTATTGTTTATTTATTTGTCTGTTTCTTAATATATATACTGAATGTTTTTGTTTATTATAGTTTATTATTGTTTAACAGAGTACTATGTTTACAAATCTGCTGTGCTGCTGCAAGTAGGAGTCTCATTGTTCTGTTTCAAGACATATGATAATAAAACAACCTTGACTCTAGAAAATGACATCCCATCTCTTGTACTCAATGCCCTGACCAATTCCTGAAAATCCCTGCTCAAATTAAGACCCGATATAAATGACCATTGAAGCAGCTGTTGTTCTTAGAAGTTCAATTCTCCAGAAAGCATTTTTTGCAAGTGTTGAGAACTGGGAGTTTTATCTTTTGGTGCATTTTGGAGCAGCAAGTAAAATGTTCCATCATGATCAGGATGGTCCTTTGAGTCGCATCTGAATATAGAAAGCAGTAGAACTGAGACGAGGAAACACTTTTTCCCACAGAGAGTGGTGAGTCTGTGGAATTCGCTGCCTCAGAGGGCAGTGGAGGCAGGTTCTCTGGATGCTTTCAAGAGAGAGCTAGATAGCGCTCTTAAAAATAGTGGAGTCAGGGGATATGGGGAGAAGGCAGGAACGGGGTACTGATCGCGGATCATCAGCCATGATCACTCCTTGCACCTATTGTCTATTGCCTAGATCATGCATTTGGATGGTCTAATTCTGCTCCTGTGAATTTATACTCTTTGTTTCAGCTAAATGATTGTCAGTTTCGGGAAATGGGAACTAATGTATATGTAAAAGGTTCAAACATTGTGCCCATGTCAGATATGTTAATATGGATCTTGACAAAAAGTGATTGGTTGAATTTCCCATTTAGGGCAAATTCACATGAAAAAAGGCACAAATGCAAATAAGTTAAATATTTTTAGATTGCTTAATACTGAGCAACCAGCACTATGCAATCCAATTTCTAGGCACACATTTGTTATTCTATAGGTAGAGGGTCAAATACTTAAGGATGACATCCACACAAATATAGGTGATAAATTACCAGGATTATTTAAGGAAAAAATTGATGTTAAATGTTGTATATTTATATTATTAAAAATGTTATTTTGAGTTAGTGAAAAATTGAAAGCTAATATGTTTAATATTATCCATCTTGATGTTACATATGTCTAAATGCTGGCAAATCCATGCAGAACTGCTAAAAAAAAGAAAGTAAGATCAAAACCATTGATTATGTTGGCAAGTAGTGCAAATCAATGTTTCTATTTCATTGTTACAGTTTTCTAAATTTAAAAAAAAATTGACATGTTCTACAGGCACTAACAAATAATGGAGCCCAAAGTGATAGGGGATGGCGTAAAAGAAAATCCTTTCAAATTGTTTATTCCTCCAAGAGTAAACTATGGTCCTGTATCCGCAGTGAGACCACAAGAAGTAGCAAATCAAAACTTTTTTATGCAGGTATGAGAATTGCAAGAATCAATATTATACAACCAACAGTGGTACATTTTACAATTTTTATTTACTAATCAAGAATGATGCTGTTCTTAACTTGATACGCTGTCTGTCTGCCACATGTGGCATGTGTCTAATGTATCAGAAACATTGTTCCAGGTTGACACTTCGCTACTGGGTAAGGACTGGGTGAATACTCCACTCTGATTTCAATTGAGACATTTGGTCTTTCAAATGGTTATAAAAGATTTCATTGCACTAGCTAAAGTTTTGATATTTTGGACAGTATAATGAAAACAAAATTGTTTGGTTGTTTAGATGTCAGTCAATATTAGCACTTTTGGATCTTCACCAGAAGATTTTAGGTTCAAAACCCAAAAGAGCACATCTAAAAGCAAATAAAAAACTACAAATACAGGAAATCTGAAATGAAAGAAGAAAATGCTGCAAATACGCACCAGGACAGGTAGCATAATCAGAGAGAGAAACAGAGTAAACATTTTAGATTGTTGATCTTTCATCAGACCTAGGAACACTAAGAAATCGAATAAAGTTGTAAATTATAGTGAGTGGGATGGTTGGCAAGAACAATGGGACTGTCTGTGTTAGTTGCTGGAAATCTAAAATGTGCAGCAGATCAGATAGCATGTGTGGAGATAGAAGAATAGAGTTAAAGTTACAGATTGATGACCTTACATCTGAATCAGATATGTTTAAGAAAGTCTGCAGATGCTGGAAAAATAAAAGGTAGACAAAAAATGCTGGAGAAAATCAGTGGGTGAGGCAGCATCTATGGAGAGAAGGAATTGGCGACGTTTCGGGTCGTGACTCTTCTTCAGACTCCCTTTGGCTACCTGTCTTATCAAAATCAGATAGTTTGATCCATGTGAAAATGACTGGTTATCTGAAATGTTTCAATTCAATAGTGAGTTCTGGAGTTGTAATGTGGTTCATCAGAAGATTAGACTATATTCCTTGAGCTTAAATTGATAGAGAGGTCAGAATGGGGTGGGAAAGAAAATTTAAATAACAGGCAACTGGAAGGTCAATGTCCTCCTTGTGGACTGTGGAGGCTTTCTTCAAAATGATTACCCAATCTATCTTTGGATTCTTCAACATAAAAGTGACCACTTTTAAACACTAAATACAGTACTCGAAATTAGAAGAAGTGCAAACGAATTGTTGGGTTCCTGGATGGTAGGAGGGGAAAGGATAAAGTCCAATTCCATCTTTAAGAGTGAACCGATGAACCGGGGAGTCAAGATTTCTGGATTACTAGAAGGAAAGATGGGGGGGGGGGGGGGGGATATACATGACTGGAGGTCCAATTCTTTTGAAGGCACCAGAAATTATAAGAGTGAATGTGAGATCTGCTGGGCTGGAAGATGAGAAACCTATCCTTGGCTCTGGATGGGCCAAGGGAATGAGAATAGATGTATTGGAAATTGGATCAACATAGTTGAGAACCTTTCAATTATTGTGGAAGAGATAGCACAGTTAAGGAATAAAGAAGGTACATAGACAATACATTTCCCTCCACATTTCCTGCCAGGCTTTGTCCTGTTCCTCCTCTCTTCCAGCTTTGTGCCCTCCCTCCCCCTCCCCCTCAATCAGTCTGAAGAAGAGTCCTGACTCAATACATCACCTATCCATGTTCTCCAGAGATGCTGCCAAACCCCTTGAGTTACTCCAGCATTTTGCATCTTCCCATCTACTTCTGGATAATTCCACCTGATTTTCAGTGGGATTGTTTGATCGTTTGTTTCATAATTGGCAAGAATTTTAAAATATAGTAAGCATTGCTTTAGAATATATTCAAATAATATATATTCAATAAATTAATTCAATATTAGAATAAATATTATTAAAATAACAACAGTGAAACAATTTTACTCCTTTAGAATTCTAATGGGTGCCATGAAGATGAAATTGATGTAAACTTCTTAATGACGAGCACACCAAAGTTATCTAAGACTGCAAACCAAGGTAAATTGTTAGTAACAACTGCATTTGATATTGAAATAATTTTTCGAGTTTAACTGCATTCTACATTGTACGTTTGCAATATAACAAATTCAGACTTTTTCAACACACTGATTCTTAGTGAAATTGTGCAAGGGCACTGCAGTCAGCTATTATTTGCCAGCAATAACAGAAGCAACTAATTTTAGAATTCCAACTCTAATAGATGCCGCTATTGGCCACTAACTGTACTCACAGTTGTGTGGATATGAATAGGTCTGTGAGAGTGAATTAGAAGGGCTACCAGATGAAATTGTTAGTTTATGTTAATCTAGAGATTCTAGAACATATGTTCCCCATATTTCTTCCATGTTTTTACATTTAATAATATCCAAACTTCTGAACATGTATTTCCATCCTTTTATTCTGTAGTATTTTTTTGACAGAAGCAAAATAATCATCAGAATTTGTGAGTGGAATGATCATAGAGATAGATATCAACAACTTGTTGTTTATCCTATATGTCACAAGTGACAACTTATTTTGCAGACGTTATATTGCGATAGTTTTATGTGAAGTTCTTTGACATTGAATGTGCTGAATCGCCGTCATATTGTGTAAACCCCCAATACAAAGCAGAGCCTTGCCATTACATTCCAGGATAGACGTAACGTAATTTGTGGCACAATATGTTTCCAGTTGGTGGACATGCAGCAGTTCATAGCAGCAAAATGTGGTAAAGTTATGAAACCGGTTAGCAAGAAACATTTGATAACATTAATAATTTGATCCATCTACTTGTCTTGAAAGGATCTTCCACAACTATCTCCTTTCAAACATATCATGCTTCAGTTCTTATGTGCCAAATTGGGCAACCTTTTAAAGGATTTTGCTGTACTACATCTACTTTTCTGGATGTCAACATTTGAGGACTACACTGCACGATAATGGCCATCTTTCCATCTACACCTGCATTGAAACAGGTTCTTAGGCTCACGAAGTTCATGGTGACCATCATACTAGTTCTATGTTATCCCACGTTTGTATCCATTTGTCACACACTCAGGACAATTTGCAACAGGTAGTTAACCTAAAACCCACATGTTTTTGGGATGTGGGAGGAAACTCGTGCAATCATAGGCAGAATGTGCAAAATCCACATAGATAGAACCCGAGGTCAGGATTGAACCCAGTCTCTGGCGCTGTGAGGCTGCAGCTCTACGTGCTGTACCACAGTGGCATCCTAATAGTTGAATAGTCTTGTGTGTTGTAAATTTCTGCAATTCAATTTTTCTTTACTTCAATATTTTCTAATTCAAGATTTTTTTGTGTTAAGAGTTTATAGATCCAATTTTGTTAAAACCACAGAGGATGCACATTGTGGAAAAAGAGGTTAGTGATTTGACTAAAACATTGATAGTTAAACTTGCAATAAATGAGAATTCCTAATTTTGTTATTCTCTATACTCTGTAAAATATTTCTAGTTTACTAATGGAAAATATTTGAGGCCACAGTTTCCACAAGTTATTTCTTGATTAGTATGGGTATTGGGGTATAGGGAGAAAGCAGGGGAATGGTGTTGAGAGGGAAAGATAGATCAGCCGTGATTGATGGCAGAGTAGACGTGATGGGCCAAATGACTTAATTCTGCTTCCATAACTTATGAAGGCATGGGAAGGTGAGTGGGCATTGGAGGAGTTGGAACATGGAACAGTACAGCACAGAAACGGCCCTTGGGCCCACAATGTTTGTCAAATAGTGGATGACGCAGCCTGCACTTCACCCTCCAGCACCTAGACCGCCAGGGGACATATACAAGGAATTTATTTGTTGATTTTAGCTCAGCATTCAACATCATTGTGCCAGAGCTACTACACTCCAAACTCTCCAAGTTGACTGTGCCTGAACCCCTCTGTCAGTGGATCACCAACTTCCTGACAGACAGGAAGCAGCATGTAAGGTTGGGAACGACATCTTGGACGCACAGTCCCTCAGCATAGGAGTACCGCAAGACTGCGTACTCTCTCCTCTCCTTTACTCTCTCTACACCAAAGACTACACCTCCACAGACTCCTCTCTCAAGCTTCTCAAGTTTGCAGACGACACAACCCTGATTGGACTGCTCCATGATGGGAGAGGAATCACAGGCAATGATGGTCCAATTCTATACTGCCATCGTAGAGTTAGTCCTCACCTTCTCCATCATGGTCTGGTTAGGCTCAGCCAACAAGCATAACATCCGGAGGCTGCAGGGAATCGTTCGATCAGCTCAGAAGGTTATTGGCTGCAACCTTCCCCCCCCCCCCCCCCCCATTGACGAACTGTACACTGCAAGGGCCAGGAAGTGGGCGGGTAAGATCATCTCTGACCCTTCTCACCCAGGCCACAAACTCTTTGAAGCACTTCCCTCTGGAAGGCGACTCCAGACTGTCAAAGCCGCCACAGCCAGACATAAAAACAGCTTTTTTCCAAGAGTAGTAGCTCCACGCAATAACCAAAAGTCTGTAGACTCTTTTTGTTCTGGTATTTTATTTCATTCACATGTTTAAACTATAATGTTTAATTATTAATGTTTAATATGTCATTCTTAATTGTTACTGTATGTCGTATTGTTACTTGTGAGCAGAGCACCAAGACAAATTCCTTGTATGTGTGCATACTTGGCCAATATCTTATTCATTCATGAACTGGTCTAATCTGCCTGCACATGATCCATATCCCTCTACTCCCTGCACTTCTATGTGCCTTTCTAGAAACTTTTAAACTTCACTACCATTTCTGCTTCCACCACCACCCCTGGCAATATGTTCCAGGCTTTCACCACCTTCTATGTAAGAACAATTTAACCGCACATCTATCTGTATACTTAGAAAACTCTGATCTTGAATGTGGATGTATTTGTGTGTGGGTTTGTGTGTTTTTCTCTGATTCACATCTCCTCGAAAATCCGACGCGCTAACGCGGTGACATTTTTACATATTCCGGTAGAGATTTACCTCATGATCTTGAAAATCAGCTCATCTGAAAATGTGATTAATTATTTCTTCAGTTATTTCTTCAAATTGTTCACAAATCTGAGATCTAACGAGCTGGATGACGTCACAATGGCTCTGCTCCTCGCGGCCAGCTGCGCAGAGTTTTCAAAGCGCAGCCCGCTGGGCACTGTTTTAGCATGTGCTGCGAGTTACGTTAACCCCCCCCCCCCCCCGGTTCTTCAAAAGACGCAGAAAGAACGAGCAAGTGGGCTCTGTTCTGCAGATCCCAAGGGCTTCCGAGAGCTTCAGAGCGCTTCCGAGGTCGACGCACGCTAGCGCCTCTGTGATGCTTGGTGGACTGTGTGGGTTGGGAGGACCCGTGCTCCTCCTGTGCAGCGCCACCTGCTGTATATACACAACATCTCCCTTTGTCCTGTGCAGTGCCACCTGCTGCACGGGAGGAGCAACAGGTCCTCCCACCCCACACAGTCCACCAAACATCACATTCCCCCTTTCCAGTTTGAACGTCTCCATTTGGCTGGACCTCGCCTCACTTTTTTTCAGCCTTTTTTGCGTTTCACAACTCTTGCTAAAGGCTCAGAATCAACAGAGTTTTCCTCCGTGTTCTCTTTTGAAGAGATATCAGTATTTGCATTATCTGTATGCTGTCTTTCTCCACTTGGTTGTAGTTTTTCTCAGCGGTCGTCAGCGTTTTGGATGCGAACGCGATAGGTTCTTCCTTGCCGTTCGGCGCCGTTTGTGAGATTACAGCTCCATGACCATATGGCGATGCATCGGTGGGCAGCGAGATCGGCTTCGATGGGTCATAGTGGACCAAACGCGTTTTCTGGGCGAGCATCTCCTTCAATCTGGTTAATGCACAGTCACACTCTTTGGACCAGTGCCATTCAACGTCCTGTTTTCGCAGGTTGTTCAATGGTGCACACAAAGTTGAAAGTGCCGGTATGAACTTGCCATAGTAGTTAACCTTCCCCGTGAAGCTTTCATGCTGCTTCACATTTTCGGGCGTCGGCAATTTCACAATGGCGTCCACTCTTTCTTCTGATGGCTTCAGACCACTTGCCGAGATCACATGTCCGAGATATGTGACCTGTTGTCGGAATAATGCTCACTTGTCCATGCACAACTTCATGCCGTAGTTCAGTGTCATGAGAACCTGTTTTAGGCTCTGCAGGTGTTCTTCCTCTGGGTAGTGGCATCCTGTTGGAGGCGGCAGCCTGAAGAAAACGCTTTCCCCAAGGGGTATATGTGAGCTGCAACAACACCCACGTCAACTGGTTGACTTAAGTGGAATTGTATAGTAAGAACTTAATGTTTTTTATTTGGAAAAGTGCCTTGGGAAATTTTATATCAACTTGAGAGTGCAGGCGAGGCTTTGCTTAAACAGAAATCGAGAAAATGTCCCCTCCAACAGTGCTCTTTCAGTGGTCTACTGTAATATCAGCTTTTGATTTTTGTGCTGATTAAATCAAACTCAACAAGAAACACTAATTTTTTTGGATTATGATCAATTCCTGTTGTTACTTATTGTTTCCTGTTATGCTTGTAGTTGATCAGATGTTTTCTGCTTTCTTTTGCATTTTAAGAGATTAATTGGGTTGAGAAATGATTCAACGGTGCTGCCAATGTCCTTCAAATAAAGATTATTTAAAAAAATAGAGCAACAATGATAAACAAATCTTGCTGCTACCGTTTGGCAGGCGATACAGAAGCCTGAAGTCACACACCACTAAATCAGCTACTTTTCTACAACCATCAGGTTCTTGAACTGACCGGTACAACCCTAATCCTACCTAGGCAAAGAAACTCTAAGAACCACCTTTGTACTTGGACTACCATGGACTTGTTTTCTAATTGTGATTTTGTACTAATGTTTTGCTTTTCCACAGTACTTTTTTATAAAAATGTGTAATTTAGTATAATCTATGTTTTTGTGTGTTGCCTGAATCCATGTGCCTGTGATAGTGCTTCAAACAAGATTTTAATTGTACCTGTACCTTACCGCACTTGTGCATATGACACTAAACTCAATTTGACTTGAAGAATAAATCAGATTATGTTATGCCTCTGTTAATCACCTTTCAGTAAATGTCATAAAATCTATTCATAAACTGATGCAAATATGTGTTAAACAACAGCATACACAGTGCAAGATTTATAAAAATTTTATAAGTACTAGATACAAGTGGCAAGGTGACACCGCGGTAGAATTGCTGCCTTACAGCGCCAGAGACCCATGTTCGATCCTGAATACGGGTGATGTTTGTACAGAGTTTGTACATTCTTCTCGTGACCGCGTGGGGTTTTCTTGGGTGCTCTGATTTCCTCCCACATTCCAAAGATGTAAAGGTTTGTAGGTTAATTTGGCTTTGGTAAACGTTGTAGATTGTCCCTCGTCTGTAGGATAGTGCTATGTGGATCTCTGGTCTGCATGTATGGGGATCTCTGGTCGGCGCGGACTCGGTGAGCTAAACGTCCTGTTTCCACGCTAATCTCTAAACTAAACTAACCAAAAAAATCTTGGTGTTCAGATTTATGGTTACATTTAAAATGAGCAACAATAAGATGTCCCTAAAATTTGTTTTTGATTTATCCTATCTTTTGTACAGAATGCTCAAACTTTAATTGACTGACTCTCACATGATTATAAGTATTACTAACATACTTATGATATTTGCAATAGAATACTGAACATATAAGTCAGTTGTACACCAAGCTGTTCCAGGAGGCTGAGAAAATCAAAAGGTGGAAATTATCCATGGACAATGAACTTTGGCAGAAGGATAAGAAGTTACAAGAAAATAAACAAACTATTGAAGTTCAGCGTAAAGCAATCCAAGAACAACAAGTAAGTGCAAAGCATTATAAATAAGCTCGTTCACAATTGTAATGTTTCCTCAAAAAATAAGTGCAACATCCTAAAGGTATTGTCAATGCTGAAAGGTTGAAATAAAAACAGAAAATGCTGGGGTTGGACCTTAACTGGAGGGTGACCAATATCCTGGTAGGCAGGTATGCCATTACTACTCAGAAAGTTTTAAACTAGATTGACAGGGAGATTGACAGGGAGACGGGATCCAATGCAGTAGTCAGGTATGTGGTAGGCTGGAAGTCAATACAGAATATCAGTAGACAGAAAGAAGAAAAAGACAATAAACAGAGAATAAGAGGGGGTGGGTTTCTTAAATGTGTATATTTTAATGCTAGGAGCATTGTAAGAAAGGTGGATGAACTTAGAGCCTGGATTCACACCTGGAAGTATGATGTTGTGGCGATCAGTGAAACATGGTTGCAGGAGGGCTGTGATTGGAAACTAAATATTCCAGGATTTCGGTGCTTCAGGTGTGATAGAATTGGAGGGGCAAGAGGTGGAGGTGTTGCATTGCTTGTCAGGGATGATATTACAGCAGTGCTTTGGCAGGATAGATTTGAGGGCTCGTCTAGGGAGGCTATTTGGGTGGAACTGAGAAATGGGAAAGGGGTAGCAACACTTATAGGGGTGTATTATAGACCGCCAAATGGGGAGCGAGAATTGGAAGAGCGAATATGTAAGGAGATCGCAGATATTACTAGTAAGCACAAGGTAGTGATTGTGGGAGATTTCAATTTTCCACACATAGACTGGGAAACACATTCTGTAAATGGGCTGGATGGTTTGGAGTTTGTAAAACGTATGCAGGATAGTTTTTTGCAGCAATACATAGAGGTACCTACTAGAGAAGGGGCGGTGCTGGACCTCCTGTTAGGAAATGAGACAGGTCAGGTGGCAGAGGTATGCATTGGGGAACAGTTCGGGTCCAGTGATCACAATACCATTAGTTTCAATATAATTATGGAGAGGGTCAGAACTGGACCTAGGGTTGAGATTTTTGATTGGAGAAAGGCTAACTTTGAGGAGATGCAAAAGGATTTAAAAGGAGTGAATTGGGACATTTTGTTTTATGGGAAAGATGTGGAAGAGAAATGGAGGACTTAAAGGTGACATTTTAAGAGTACAGAATCTTTATGTCCCTGTTCGGTTGAAAGGAAATAGTAAAAATTGGAAAGAGCCATGGTTTTCAAGGGAAATTGGACACTTGGTTTGGAAAAAGAGAGAGATCTACAATAATTATAGGCAGCATGGAGTAAATGAGGTGCTTGAGGAGTATAAAGAATGTAAAAAGAATCTTAAGAAAGAAATTAGAAAAGCTAAAAGAAGATATGAGGTTGCTTTGGCAAGTAAGGTGAAAGTAAATCCAAAGGGTTTCTACAGCTATATTAATAGCAAAAGGATAACGAGGGATAAAATTGGTCCATTAGAGAGTCAGAGTGGACAGCTATCTGCAGAGCCAAAAGAGATGGGGGAGATATTGAACAATTTATTTTCTTCGGTATTCACCAAGGAGAAGGATATTGAATTATGTGAGGAAAGGGAAACAAGTAGAGTAGCTATGGAAACTATGAGATTCAAAGAAGAGGAAGTGCTGACACTTTTGAAAAATATAAAAGTGGATAAGTCTCCAGGTCCAGACAGGATATTCCCTAGGACATTGAGGGAAGTTAGTGTAGAAATAGCAGGGGCTATGACAGAAATATTTCAAATGTCATTAGAAACGGGAATAGTGCCGGAGGATTGGCGTACTGCGCATGTTGTTCCATTGTTTAAAAAGGGTTCTAAGAGTAAACCTAGCAATTATAGACCTGTTAGTTTAACGTCAGTGGTGGGCAAATTAATGGAAAGGATAGTTAGGGATAATATATATAAGCATCTGGATAAACAGGGTCTGATTAGGAACCGTCAACATGAATTTGTGCCTGGAAGGTCATGTTTGACTAATCTTCTTGAATTTTTTGAAGAGGTTACTCGGGA
Organism: Amblyraja radiata; assembly: GCF_010909765.2. Lineage (NCBI taxonomy): Eukaryota > Metazoa > Chordata > Chondrichthyes > Rajiformes > Rajidae > Amblyraja > Amblyraja radiata. Next base: position 27,406,257 of record NC_045979.1, on the reverse strand, counting down.
AATTGATGAGGGTAAAGCAGTGGATGTTGTATATATAGACTTCAGTAAGGCCTTTGACAAGGTTCCTCATGGAAGGTTGGTTAAGACGGTTCAATTGTTGGGTATTAATGGTGGAGTAGCAAGATGGATTCAACAGTGGCTGAATGGGAGATGCCAGAGAGTAATGGTGGATGGCTGTTTGTCAGGTTGGAGGCCAGTGACTAGTGGGGTGCCACAGGGATCTGTGTTGGGTCCACTGTTGTTTGTCATGTACATCAATGATCTGGATGATGGTGTGGTAAATTGGATTAGTAAGTATGCAGATGATACTAAGATAGGTGGTGTTGTGGATAATGAAGTAGATTTTCAAAGTCTACAGAGAGATTTATGCCAGTTGGAAGAGTGGGCTGAAAGATGGCAGATGGAATTTAATGCTGATAAGTGTGAGGTGCTACATCTTGGCAGGACAAATCAAAATAGGACGTACATGGTAAATGGTAGGGAATTGAGGAATGCAGTTGAACAGAGGGATCTAGGAATAACTGTGCACAGTTCCCTGAAGGTGGAATCTCATGTAGATAGGGTGGTAAAGAAAGTTTTTGGTGTGCTGGCCTTTATAAATCAGAGCATTGAGTATAGAAGTTGGGATGTAATGTTAAAATTGTACAAGACATTGGTGAGGCCAATTCTGGAGTATGGTGTACAATTTTGGTCGCCTAATTATAGGAAGGATGTCAACAAAATAGAGAGAGTACAGAGGAGATTTACTAGAATGTTACCTGGGTTTCAGCAACTAAGGTTGAACAAGTTAGGTCTTTATTCTTTGGAGCGCAGAAGGTTAAGGAGGGACTTGATAGAGGTCTTTAAAATGATGAGAGGGATAGACAGAGTTGACGTGGATAAGCTTTTCCCACTGAGAGTAGGGAAGATTCAAACAAGAGGACATGACTTGAGAATTAAGGGACAGAAGTTTAGGGGTAACATGAGGGGGAACTTCTTTACTCAGAGAGTGGTAGCTGTGTGGAATGAGCTTCCAGTGAAGGTGGTGGAGGCAGGTTCGATTTTATAATTTAAAAATAAATTGGATAGTTATATGGACGGGAAAGGAATGGAGGGTTATGGTCTGAGTGCAGGTAGATGGGACTAGGGGAGAATACGTGTTCGGCACGGACTAGAAGGGCCGAGATGGCCTGTTTCCGTGCTGTAATTGTTATATGGTTATATGGTAATATGCAGGAGCACTGTGTAGGAGGGTCTCGACCCGAAACATCACCCATTCCTTCTATTCAGAAATGCTGCCTGTCTCGCTGAGTTACTTCAGCATTCAGCGTCTATCATAGGCAGGAGCACAGCAGGGAGCAAGGAAAGTCACTTGAATTAAATTGCATTTACTTCAATGTAAGAGGCCTGACATGATGAACAAAGAGCACAGGCGGTGCGGGCTGATTGGTCCAAAGGGCCTGTTTTCATGCTGTATGACTCTATAACAACCTCACTGGAGATGAATTGTTAATATTATACTGCTAATGATATAATTTAACACAAAGGTTATAGCAATTACCTAGGATAGACACAAAATGCTGGTGTAACTCAGCAGTCAGGCAGCATCTCTGGAGAAAAGGAATAGGTGACATTTTGGGTCAAGACCTTTCTTCAGTCTGAGAGAGTCTTTTTTTAATCCATCTCAAATGTTGGAGACAAAAGTACACTCTGAATGAAGCCTCAACAAAGCATGTTAAATGTCAGTATAATTTCTTTACTTCTGTGCTCCTTGTATTTGAGGAATTTTACACTAACCTTCTTCAGGTGTAAAACATCTCAAATTATATCACTAGCTTGATAATAAAAACAATTCATCCCCAGTGAGGATGTTTAGCATAATTGAGTCCTACAGCATGAAAACAGGTCCTACGAACCAATCAGCCCTTGGCGCCCATCATGCCCTATCTACACTAGTCCTAGATGCATACGTTTCGCCCATATCCATATAAACCTATCCTATCCATGTACCTGTCTGAATGTTTCATAAACGTTATGATAGTGCCTACCTCAACTACCTTTTCCGGTAGCTCATTCCATACATCTACCACCCTTTGTGTAAAAAAGATTACCGCTCATTAAATCTTTTCCCCCTCACCTATGTCCTCTGGTTGTTGATCCCTGTATTCTGGGTAAAAGACTCATGATCTTGTACACCTCCATAAGATCACCTCTCCTCTCCCAATGCTCCAAGGAATAAACTCCTAGCCTCCGCAACCTATAGCTCAGGCCCTTGAATCCTGGCAACATCCTTGTAAATCTTTTCTGCACTCTTTTCAACTTAACAATATTTTTCCTATAACAGAGTGACCAAAACTGAGCACAATGTGGCCACACCAATGTCTTGTTCAAATGTAACATGACTTCCCAACCTCTGTACTCAATCCTCTGACTAATGAAACCCACTGTGCAAAAAGCCTTCTTGACTACCCTATCTACTTGTGATGCCACTTTCATAGAAAACATTGAAAATTGATGCAGGTGTAGGCCATTCGGCCCTTCGAGCCAGTACAACCATTCAATATGGTGATTATGGCTGATCATCCAAAATCAGTACCTGTTCCTGCTTTTTCCCCATATCACTTGAATCCTTTAGCCCTAAGAGCTAAATCTAACTCTCTTGAAAACATCCAGTGAATTGGCCTCCATTGCCTTTTTCTGTGGCAGAGAATTCCACTTTCAAGGAACTGTGTACCTACACTCCTTAGATCCCTCTGCTCTATAATTACATTTACAGAGCATTTACATTCACTGTGTAGGTCCTGCCTTGGTTTGATTTTCTGAAATGCAACATCACACGCGTCTCTGTATTAAATTCCATTATCCATTCCTCAGCCCACCTGCCCAATTGATCAAGATCCTGCTGCAATTTTTGGCAACTATCTTTGCTATCTACAATATCACCCACTTTAGTGTCATCTACAATACCACCCACTTTAGTGTCAAATAAGAACCGGCTGTTTTCAACTTCTTGGTCTGATAATTGGTAGTTCTTACTTACTCTCAGAACAATCTGACATTATTAACCAAGTCTCCCTGAAACTGCTATTTATTGGATCAACAATCAGAGATTTATGATCTCCTGTGACTTCAAATATCAAAGGTTTCAAAGGTCTTTTATTGTCACGTGTACCAATTAAGGTACAGTGATATTCGTATTACCATACAACCATACTAAAAAAAGCAACAAGACACACAACTGCATAAAAGTTAACATAAACATCCACCACAGCGGTGTCAAGGTTTGTTTCTTAAAAAGCAGATAGCAACAAAAACTGTTAAAGGTAAAACCATGGCATTCTTTAATTGATTCATCAGACGAGAGTGGCGATCTACAATGAGCACAAACGTTGCTCAGTGCTTCGTGGGCTCCCACTCTCAGAATAAAGGCGAGTTATCACAATTATACATTTTTCTTATCAGTAAAACACTCCTACCAAGTCTGAACATGGCATGACTGAAAGATTCTGTTACCTTTCACAATATAGGAAAGCTGGGCCCAAATCAAGCTCATCCAATAACAAGTTATTATTTATCTCTGGAGCGTCAGTTACTTTTTTCAATCTTGGCTTCTTTAAGGCCTTGAAAAGAAGCACATGTTATTACTGCAGGCTGCCATCTTAATGTCTTTATTGAAAAGACAACCTGTCCTCCATATTGTGTCCCATATAATTTACAATTCCTCACTGTGATGGAAGGCAATAAAGTCTAATCTTCGTCCCTCATTTTTCTCCCGCGGTCGAAGCAGTCGAACCATCTGTAGTCGGGGCGATCGAAGTTCCTGCAGCCGGCGGTCGAAGCCCCCACATCGGGTGATCGAAGCTCCTGCGTCAGGGGAATCGAAGCTCCCACGATGAGGCCTTCGAAGCTCCTGCAGCTTGGAGCTATCAAAGTCGGTCTCTAACCAGAGACCACGAGCTCCACGATGTTAAAGTCCGCAAGCTCCCGCAGTTGGAGCTCGGAGGTCGATCCCTGGCAAATGCACCCCCGGTTGGAGTTCCCAGTCGATCTCCAGCAAAGGCCTCCAGCTCCTCGAAGACGGAGATACGATACAGAAAAAAATCGCATCTCCGTCAAGGTAAAAGATTAAAAAAGAGATTACGGAGCAACATGACCATGCTCATGTTGTTCAGTAATCTCCCTGACAAGCTGATGTGGGGTACTGTCTTGGAAAACTAGCTTGGTAAAGGTGCTTCTTTCACTTGCCAATCGAAATACCTCTGTCCCTATTTGGAATGTATTATGTCTATTAATATCGATGTATGCCCCTTTAATAGTGGGGCTCGTATTGCAGTGTGTACCTGGCTGCAGAAATAGGATCCATTGGGTGATATGCTGATTGTCATGAGAATCTGCACACTGAAATATAGAACTCTGTACTGAAACTGTCCTGAAACTGTCCATGTAATATTACACAAGGAAATCCAACTGATCGTGGACCTCACAAACTACATTTTTGCTTATTATGTAACTTTCACAAACACCATTATTTACTTAGACTTAGTTCCTCCCACACTGTTGAGTGCATTCGGCAGCAAGCTTTTGCCATTCTGTTCGGTCATGTGCGACGTCTCCCACCCTCGATAGGTTAGCGTCCCGGGCTTCCAAATCCTTCTGGAATGTTCGCTTCCATGTGAATTTTGGTCGGCCTCTTTTCCTTCTTCCGTCAGGTTGCCATGTCATTGCTATCTTAGGTGCACGTTTTGGTGACATTCTGCATACATGTCCTGCAAATTTCATCATGCGTATCTCTATGTCCTGGCAAACACCATGAGGTAACATAAATTTATTTTGTGGTTGTATGTGGATGTGCAATTTTAAATGTTAAATTTTGTATTTATTTTGTACCCACAAAGTTCCAAACACCTGACCTGTAAATGAGTTATTTTCAATATAATGTTATAACCTGATTATTATACATTGTATAGTTTGAAAATGAAAGCCTCAGTATGAAACTAGAAGAAGAGATCAGTAAAAATGAAGAAGCAACAAAAACGTAAGTAATATACAAAATAACTTTTCTTCAGGCTGAACTATTAACTCTTAGTAAAGTAAGATTCCTTATTATTGGTGTTAGCACACTGGAGATCTATGTTATTTTGTTATACTGTTTTCATCAGTGTCAGAGTCTTGAACAAGGATACATGGAAAATAGGTGCAGGAGTAGGTCATTCGGCCCTTCGAGCCAGCACCACCATTCAATATGATCATGGCTGATCATCCAAACTCAGTACCCCGTTCCTGCATTTCCCCCATATCCCTTGATTCCGTTAGCTTTAAGAGCTAAATCTAACTCTCTTGAAAACATCCACCGCCTTCTGTGGCAGAGAATTCCGCAGATGCACAACTCTCTGGGTGAAAATGTTTTTCCTCATTTCAGTCCTAAATGGCATACCCCTTATTCTTAAACTGTGACCCCTGGTTCTGGACTCCCTGAACATGGAGAACATTTTTCCTACATATAGCCAGTCCAATCCCTTATGAATTTTATATGTTTCTATAAGATCTCCTCCCATCCTTCGAAATTCCAGTGAATACAAGCCCAGTCGACCCATTCTTTCATCATTTGTCAGTTCCGCCATCCCGGGAATTAATCTGGTGAACCTACGCCTCACTCCCTCAATACCAAGAATGAAACATAGTTTCAAGATAAGGGGAAAACTGCAGAAGCTTGTGAAAATAGAAAATGCTGGAAATGCTGAGCAGATCAGGTGAGAAGATAAACGTTTAAGGTCAAAGATCCTTTCTAGCATTTTCTGTTTTAGGTTTCAAGGTAAAGGGTTGGTCATTTCAAACAGGTGCAGAAAAAATAAATAGTAGAAAACAGCAACTTGGTCATATGCATTAGAACTGGTTTACTGATAGATGGCAGAGGATTGTGGTGTTGGGACAATATTCAGGCTGGAGATCTGTGAGTTCAACAGGAATCAGTGCTGGGACCTCTATTGTTTGTAACATATAGAGATTTGTGACATCACCTACTCCCTTGAATGTCGCTCTGATCCCTATAACTGGCTGACAGGCCAGGAGAGGCCAATTCCCAGCAATTCCCACTAATGGTTGCCTTGCTAACAGTCTGTCTCGTCCATTCCTTCTTTGTTGTTTCATAGTATGTGGTAAATGTATGGTTTAGTGTTCTTTAGCTTGTTTTATGTGGGGGGTGGGGGTGTTGGGGAAAACGTTTTAAATCTCTTACCTCGACAGAGATGCGATTTTCTTTCCATATCGTATCTCCGTCCGCACTGCATCGTGGAGCTGGCAGCATCTGCTGGTGATCAACTTCAGGAGCTCCAACCGCAAGAGTCTGCAGGCCTTAACATCGCGGAGCTCGAGGTCTCCGGTTAGAGACCAACTTCGGGAGTTCCAAACCGCAGGAGCTTCGATCACCCCGACGCGGGAGCTTCGATCACCCCGACGCGTGGGCTTCGATCACCCCGACGCGGGGGCTTCGATCGCCAGCTGCGGGAGCTTCGATCGCCCCGACTGTGGATGGTACAACTGCCGAGACCACGGGAGAATAAAGAGGGAAGAAGATTACACTTTATTGCCTTCCATCGCAGTGAGGAAAGTGGAGAATCCGCTGTAGTGGATGTTTATATTAACTTTTATGTAGTTGTGTGCTTGTTGCTTGTTTTAGTATGGCTGTTTGGTAAATCGAATATCACTGTACCTTAATTGGTACACATGACAACAAAAGACCTTTGACCTTTGAACCTTTGAACAGCTGTGTTTAATTAGCTAATATTGATTGGCCACTTGAATCTTGTCAGCCTACTCTCCATAAAACCTAGACATTTTAGCCAGTCTAGGTGAAGGAAGAAGGAAGTGAGACAAAGTGGGATGCCTCCATCCAAGTTGTTTCCCCCCTGTCGCAGGTTTGAAGAAGACAGCCACAAAGACAGATCAGAGACCACCAGCGACACTGTGTGGTCAAGACTTCAGGGAAAGAAGCCATAGACAACCAGTGCCTCCAGCTGAGACTATGACTGAGTGGCCTGAGATGCCAGATACAACGAGGGATTGTGCTTACATACACACAGAGGTAAAGACTGGTTGCCAGGATAATCCAGAGACTGGCAGCATCGCCTCTTCAAGCCCAAAGCTGAGCTGCCAGGAAGAAGCCTGTACCATCATTGCAGGAAGAAGCCCACGATCGCCATGCCTTCAAAGACTAAGCCGCTGGGACCTTCGAAGACTAAGCCCGAGATTCGCACATGCGCTCTGACGGCTGGGGACGGCGCACCTATGTTGTTCTGGAATTTCTCACCACTTTAAATAAAATAAATTGTGTGAGTTCACCCTACAGTGAGTGTCGGTGTGGTCACTGCCAAAACATGGTGTCAGTCCCTGATGCCACAATATATGTAAATGACTTTGACTTAAATGTAGATATGTTGGTTGGTAAGTTTGCAGATGACAATAAGATTGATGAGGTTGTGGACTGTGAGCAAGGCTGTAAAAGTATACAGCGGGATATAGATCAGCTCTAGAAATGGCCGTTGAAATGGCAGATGGAGTGTAATCCAAGCAAGTATGAGGTGTAAAATGTAAGTGGAAAATATGCAAATAATAACACGACCCTTAGCAGCATTGATGTACAGAGGGATCTTGGGATCTGAACCCAAAACTACCTGAAAGTGGCAACATGAGTAGATACCGTGGGAAAGAAGGCTTCCCTTCATTGGTTGGGACATTGAGGATTAGAGTCAGGAAGTCATGATGCAGTTTTATAGGATGTTGGTTAGTCCGTATTTGGAGTATTGTGTGCAGTTCTGGTTGTCCCATTGCAGGAAGGATGTGGAAGCTTTGGAAAGGGTGCAGAGGAGGTTTACTGGAATGTTACCTGGATTAGGGGGTATTGGTCACTGGAAGGGGTTGGACGGACTTGGATTTTTTTGAGGTTGAGGAGGGATCTGACAGAATTATGAGAGCCATAGATAGGATGAACAATTAGAAAAAAAATTCCAGGATGGAAATATCAAATATTAGAGGGCATAGCTTTAAGGTGAAAGGTGCAATGTTTAAAGGAGATTTTCAGGTCAAGTTTTTTTTTAATATGGATGGTGGGGAATTGCTTGAATGTGTTGCCAGGGGTGGTGGTGAAGGCAGATACGATAGTAGCATTTAAGAGACTGTTGGGCTAGGCACATGGATATGCAGGGAATGGAGAGATATGGAATATGTACATACAGTTAACAGTTAGTCTTGGCATCATGTTAAGCATGGACGATATAATTTGAAAGCTTGTTCCCTTACTGTACTCTTCTTTGTATTTTGCATTTTGTAGATAGCACACACTGTAGCCACAGTGTGCCAGGATGGAGGGAATGAATGTTAAAGTGATTGATTGATTGATTAGCCCATTTCTGAAGTTGTTGAACTTCTTGCATGCCATTGGAGGTGGAGAGTGTTCCATTATGTCAGGGGTAATGGGGAGAAGGTAGAAGAGTGGGTTTGGAGGAGAGAGTTAGATCAGCCATGATTGAATGGTGGAGTAGACATGATGGGCTGAATAGCTTCATTCCGCTCCGATCACTTATTTTATGCCTTAATGGGCATTGTAGATAATGGAAAGATCATGTGGCGAGCCACTTACCATAGGATACCCAAACTCTGACCTGATCCATAACTTGGAAATAATGAAAATTAGTTTGCTAAGAAATTTAAGTTTCTTGTTTATTTTCAATACAAGGATTAAAGTTAATCTTAACTCAATGAATTGTAACAACTACAATATATTTCAAGTTTTCACAATATAATCTCAATACGGTTATTTTTCAGCAAATTTATTGACTCAGACAGCACAGATTTTATAAATGACAAAGATACTTCAGCATAAACTTTTATGAACCTAAAATGTGATTGTGTTTATCACTAGACATAATGCCACAAGAGATCTGTGTTCTCTTGTAAATGATTCCTCTTCACGGTTGGCTGAAAAAATAAAAGCATGTAAGTATTTATTGTTGTAACTATTATTCATGTGAAGATTGTTAATTGATGTGAACTATTTGGAAAAAACTGTTAGAAATTCAAATGAATCTATTACAATTTTTGTAGCAATGCAGGTGAAGAAAATAATAAATATAATACTTTAAAACCATAGAAATTGATTTGCTATTATATATATATATATATATATATATATATATATATATATATATATATTTGGAACGACCAGTTGAGAATATATTTCCAGAGCTATTCGGGGAGCATAGTATTGGACAAATCACAGACTGGTCAGATCTGATGTCAGCCTCCACATTGCTCCAATGCACTGTATGAAAGCCAAAGCTTTCTTGAGCCACGTTCAACACTGAAGCTTAAGCGCCCAGATGTGGGTGAGAACTGCCAGTGCCACCTTGACGGCATGCTTGCTGCTCATAGAACACTGACTGAAAAAGCAACTGAGAAATGAAACCAATTTAAACAGATGTTACCTGAGTTGGGGAAGATGGCCCATAGACCTAAGCAATGGGTTCATCAGGGCTGGTTTGATGAGAACAATAATGAGCTAAGCAAACTTTGGACGAAAAGAACGATGTCTGTGTTGTGTCACAGAGTGATGTTAACTCTGAATTAATGAGAGATCGCTTCAAACACCTGCAGAGCAAAGTTCAGAAAGAACTCCGCAACTTACAGGACAATTATAGGGGTCACAAGGCAGATGAGGTCCAGAACAATGTTGACTTGAGCAATTCAAATGAGAATTGCAGATTGTTAAAAGCTGTATATTAGACTCCCAAAGTTCAGCATCACCACTCCTTTCCTGAGATGGCACCACATTGCTCAAAGACAAAGGAAACACCATTGATTGTTGGATAGAGCATTTCTCCAACCTCTTCAACAGGCCTTCTGCTGTTGATCCTGCAGCCTTGCTTATGATACTAAAGAAGCGGACTCACGATGATCTTAACCTACTGCCAACTCTGGATGAAGCCATGAAAGCAATTAGCCAATCCAACTTTGGTAAGGCATTGGGAATGGATGGTATTCCTGCTGAATTCTTCAAAATATGAGATCCAAGCAGAGCTAGGAAACCAAATACAGACTTGGTTTAATAGTTGGAAAGACAAGTGTTGTTGTTTTTGAACTGGAGGCCTGTGATGTGTGGTATGCCACAGTTATCGATGATGTTTGTCATCTATATCAAAGTTACCCGGACGTGGCACTGACAGACAAGAAGCCGCAGCAAAGAAGTTGAAGCCAAAAAAACGAATGGAAACGAGGCCGAAACGCCAATAAACCGAAAGAGTCCGAACCCGAAACGCCTACTAACCTACTATTCGTGAACATGGTTAATTAACTGGTGGCATTATTTCCCTGTCCTAACGGCCTTTGTTTTAGCCAGTGATTACATCCATTCCATCCCTCCCTCGCAAAGATGTGGGATTTCAATTTGAGCACACTTGTTTGAATAGGTGCAAGCGGCATGTACAGCGTCTCTTCTGGGCGCACAATACACGAAGCTGATGAAATGAGACAACTGTCACACCAAAGATAGACACAAAATGCTGGAGTAACTCAGCTGAACAGGCAGCATCTCTGGAGAGAAGGAATGAGTGGCGTTTCGGGTTGAGACCTTTCAGACGCACTCTGAAGAATGGTCTCGGCACGAAATGTCACCCATTCCTTCTCTCCAGATATGCTGCCTGTTTTGTGCGTGGGAGCTTAGGTGCGTTCCGCAAGCACCGAGACGGTAATAAATAAAACATCTGTCCCCGCAGCCGGGGTGGGTGTCAAAGTCCGGGGGTCGGAGGGGGGGGGGGGAATCACCCTGGTGTAGAGGCTGGGGTCCGATGGCGGTGCATCGTGGTCAGTGACTGTGGGATGCTCCCGCGGGTGGAGACGAAGGTTCAAAGGTTCAAAGGTTGATTTATTGTCACATACACCTAGATGTAGTGAAATTCCTTTTGCCAATGCAGCACATAAAAAAGAATAAAAACATAACAATAATAAATAGCTTTAACATAAAAACATCCCCCCACAATGGTTCCCATTATGGGGGAAGGCACAAAGTCCAGTCCCATCCCCAATGTCCACCCATAGTCGGGCCTATTGAGGCCTCCACAGTTGCCTCTACGGAGGCCCGATGTTCCAGGCCGTCCTCGCCGGGTGATGATGTTCCGGCGTCGGGAGAGCCTCTCAGCGGCCTGGGAACCTGAAGGAGAGAGAGATGGGTGAGAGAGAGAAGGGGGAGGGAGGGAGAGAGAAGGGGGGGAGAGAGGAGGGGAAGAGAGAGGAGGGGAAGAGAGTGGAGAGAGAGAAGAGGAGAGAGAGAAGAGGGGAGAGAGAGAAGGGGGAGACGGGAGTGTGGGGTTCATTTTCCCACATAAGCCATAGGTGACTGGGCAATCTGAACCCAAGCACCAAGTTGAAAGCGGTCGAAGGTGTGCATTCCTCGGGACAGCCCCCACTCTCCCACGGCCACCCTCCGCGGGCTGCGGATCAGGTGGAGCGGAAGTTTGGGACAATGTTCATCCCTTCACAGTGATGTGATGGACGCGGGGGTCTGGACCAATCGCTGACAAGTCCCGCCCCCGGCAACGTCATGTCCGTTATTGGACTTTTCTGTTGAGTTTTCTGACAGTCGGTCCTTTGGCTTGTAGGCGACGCCGCCTTTCGGGTAGGTGGCGTTTCGACAGAGCGGCCATTCGGTAAGTTTGCTATTAGGTGACGCAGCTTTTTGGTTCATTGGCTTTTAGGCATCCCGCCCTTTCTGTTAGTTTGCATTTAGGCATCCTATCCTTTCGGTTAGTAGGCGATTCGTGTTCGGACTCTTTCGGTTTATTGGCATTTCGGCCTCGTTTACATTCGGTCCTTTGGCTTCGACTTCTTTGTTTCGGCCTCTCGTCCGTCGGCGCCACGTCCGCACATGATATCCAAAATGTGGATGAAAATGTACAAGACATGATTAGTAAATTTGCAGGTGACACAAAAATAGGTGGCATCACAGAAGTATCAAAAATTACAGTGGGATCTTGAGCAGTTGGGCAAGTGAAATGAGGAATGCAAATAGAGATTAATTCAGATAAATGTGAGTCAAGAGTGTTTATTGTCATGTGTCCCAGATAGCAGAATTTAATTCTTACTTTCAGCAGCACAACAGAATAAGTAAAGATCATACAATACAATCAATACAATACAATCAGTTTTATTCGCCACATTGCACATAAAGTGCAAGTGAAATGAATTTGTCAGCAGCGGTACAATAATAAAGAACACACAATACACAATAAAAATTTTACACAAACATCCACCACAGCATTCATCACTGTGGTGGAAGGCACAAAATGTGGCCAGTCCTCCTCCATTTCCCCCCGTGGTCGGGACCAGAGTCCAGAGTCAGTCCAGGATCGGCTCTTCCCCACCGGACACCACAGCTTTAGGTTGGTGTAGGCCGCAGGCCGGCGGTCGATGATTTAAAGTCCCCGCCGCAGCCAGAAGCACCGCAGACCGCAGGGCCGGCCGTCGAAGCTCCCCTCCTGGGGTGATGGTAAGTCCACGCCGGGTCCGCGGTAGAAGTAGGCCGCGGGCCGGCGGTGGAAGCTCCTTTTTCTCCCGGGTCCCCAACGTGAGTAGACGCCACGTCAGCTGGAGCTTCAGGCTGCCGGCTGCCACGGGCCAGCGAAACGGAGCGCTCCCCTCCAGCAAGCCCCAGCGAGGGCTCACCCGCCCCACGCCGAGAGTCCGCGCTGCGCCCGCCGCTGAAGCCTCGGGCGCGTCTCCAGGAAAGGCCGCGCCGATCCTTGTTGTTAGGCCACGGGGGAGGCGACCTGGAAAAAGTCGCCTCTCCATGGAGGAGGCGACTGAAGCGGTTCCCCCCTTACCCGCCCAGACCACCCCCTACACAAGACACACAGAGAAACATTAAAAATATACATTAAAACATACTAAAAAAATAAAAACAATTACATTCTAAACAATATAATAAGTGAGAGAAGAAAAGTTCAGTGTATGTATATACATACATACATATATTTATATCCACACGCATGCACGCACACATAAAAAACAGACAATAATAGTGCAAAAAGACAAAAAAAAAACAATGCTCCCAAGTTTATGTAGTTCAGAGCTTATAGGAAGTTGTATTGTTTTATAGCCTAATGGCTGTAGGGAAGAAGCTGTTTCTGAACCTGCACGTTACGGTTTTCAGGCTCCTGTATATTCTTCCTAATGGCATAGGTGAAATGGGTGTGTGGCCAGGATGGTGTGGGTCCTTACTGTTGTCTGACTTTTTGAGGCCAGCGATTCTTGTAGATGCCCTCGATGGTGGGGAGGTTAGTACCAATGATGGACTGGGCAGTGTTCACCATTCTTTTTTTTTTTTTTTTTGCAATCTTCTGTGTTCCTGGGTGTTTAAGTTGCCAAACCAGGCCATGATGCAACCGGTCAATATGCTTTCTACTGTGTACGTGTAGAAGTTCAAGAGAATATTCATTGACTTCGTAAATCTCCTCCGTCTTCTTAGGAAGTAGAGGTGTTGATGGACTTACTTTATGATTGCATCAATGTGCTGGGTCCAGGACTGTCTTCAGAGTTATGTGGACCCAGGAATTTGAAGCTTTTGACTCTCTCCACCACTGTCCCATCGATGAAGACAGGCCTGTGGACCAGGTATATCATCAGGTCCAGACCCTTTCCGAGGGCCAAATGATGTGAATATTATTTCCGCCTGGTTACAATAATACAAAATTGGGATGTACTTCATTCAATAGGTGGTTTTGATGGTCTTGGACTATCAGTGGATGTTACATGGTCAACTGGATGGTCAGTGGATGTTACAGTGACATCTTGTCAATTTGCAAACAAAATCTCTTTAATGGCATAATGTAGAAACAAAGAACTGCAGATGCTGGTTAATGCATAAAAGAACACAAAGTGCTGCAGTAATTCAGCTTCTTTGGAGAACATGGATGGGTGACATTTCTTGTTGAGAAGAAGTCTGAAGAAGGGTATCCACCTGAAACAGCACCTATCCATGTTCTCTAGAGATGCTGCCTGACCTTCTGAGTTACTCCAGCACTTTGTGTCCTCTTTAATGGCTTCTTGCTGTAAACATGCAGTTTGCATACTTGGAGACAATGGTGCCTTATTACTGTGGGGAGGTCACATATTAATGCATTTTTTTCAAGAATTATGCTTGTTTGAACTTAATAATATTTATTCTGCATTGTTTGTACACAATGCATGTCCATGAATTGGGCGTTCATAATGCAGGGAGGTCTATATTCTGAGTGTAACAAAATAATTTCAGTATTCCCAACGCACCAAAGGAAGCGACAAGGTTATTGTTGTTAGTGATTCATTACTGAATTACTGAAAAAATAATGTACAACAAATCTTTGAAAATTGTAATAATTTGTTATTTTCACTTTGGAAATAATTGTTGTGAAAGTATTTTGATGTTTCTAAAATTTCCTCAGTGTGGAAATTTCCATCATGTGGAAAATTATCACTATCTTAGAACTTTTTTATTTCAAGCCTTGTACTTTATCATTTTTATTCCATGTTAAAATCATAGTTATATTCTTGCTTGTACCTATATTAGATGAAACAGAAAGAGATGAAACACGGCGACTTTATGGTGAAAATGCTGAAAATATTGAGGTAGGTATTACTTCAAAATGAGTTGAATAGCAATGGAACGTGGGATATTCTGGTGCTTTATAACAAGTGCTTTTAAACAAGATATCAAATATTCTTCCTCATCTTTGCAGAGTTGGAGAACCACTCAAACTTGGTTTTCTCTTTATTTCTTGCATCTCCTCTATTTAATCTGGCTCCATGTCCTCCAGAGATGCTGCCTGCCCGCTGAGTTACTCAATATTTTGTGTTATTTCTCTGTCGTTTTACTGGGTTTACACCACACAATGGAATTTTTCTTTTCATTCTCCAACAATGGATTTTTAAAAAAGAGATACAACTTGGAAACAGGCCTTTCGGCCCACCAAGTCACGGCGACCCACGATCACCTCATGCACTAGCACCATCCTACACACTCGGGACAATTTACAATTACGCTGAAGTCAATTAAACTACAAACCTGTATGTCTTTGGAGTGTGGGAGGAAACTGGAACACCCGGAGAAAACCCTTGCGCTCTCAGGGAGAACATACAAACTCCATACAGACAACATCTGTAATCAGGATCGAACCCGGGTCTCAGGAACTCTAAGGCAGCAACTATGTGCTACTATGCCGCCCTATTATTCTGTTCCCTTATTTTGGTGTCACTGTTCTCTTTCCTCTGCATCTCAACGGAGCCTTCCACGCTCAATAAGTTATGAATGAGATTTGTTTTTACGTGCACATGTAATCTGATATGGTTGTATATAGTTTAGTAAAACAGGAGTAGGAATGTTTTGCCAAACTAATGGAATCATGACTGAAAGTTTATTAATGACTCTACTTGTTTTCTCTTAGACAATTCTTAGTTTGAGAATGATTTGCTTCCACTCAGGATTTATGAGTTCTGAGGTAGCTAATGAAGCTCTGTGTAGGAAATGTAGTTTATTTCTCTGAAAGAGCAAGGAAAGGCTGACAAAACAGGCAGATGGCGAAATTGTGAGGTGGTCCACTCTTTCTGTTGCTTCAAAAGAGCTTCTGTATATGCTCAATACATGGCCATGAGATATTCAATATCATCCTAATGATCTTTCGCTTCTCTGAGAAATCCTGGCCCAGAGGTGTCAAGGAGTCAGTGGGAATTTTGTGTTTTTTCAAGGAAGCTTTTAACACATGCTTAAATCTTTTCATAAGATCATTTGATAGGATCAGAATTGGGCCATTCGGCCCTTCTAGTCTACTCCACCATTCAATCATGGCTGATCTATCTCTCCTAACCACATTGAATAGTGCTTGAATAACAGTCTTGCTGACAACATCAGCAAGACCAAGGAGCTGATTGTTGACTTCAGGAAGGAAAAGCTGAGGATCCATGAATCTGCCTTCATTTACTTAACGGCAGAGGAGAGAGTCAATAGTTTCAAGTTCCTTGGCTTGAATATCTCTGAGAACTGTCCTGTCTCTGAGACCCCTTCCACCCCTGCAACGGACTGTTCCAGCTGCTACGGTCAGGCAAACGCCTCCGTTGCCATGCTGTGAGAACGGAGAGGTTGAGAAGGAGTTTCTTCCCAGAGGCCATTCGGACTGTAAACTCCTATCTCACCAGGGACTAACTTTACTGATCCTTTTTCCTTCCGCCCACAATATTTAATATGTAAAAGAATATGTGATTCTGTTTGTAGTTTGTTTGGTTGTTTGTTTGTTTGTTTGTCTTTTTGCACAAAGTCCGCGAGCATTGCCACTTTTCATTTCACTGCACATCTCGTATGTGTATGTGACGAATAAACTTGACTTGACTTGACTTGTATATCCTCCAGACCCGACGTCGGACTTCCATCACCCCGGCGAGCGGGCCTGAACATCGGGCTACCCGTAGCGGCGACAGCGGGGGGCTCGGGAGCCCCTCGACCATGGGAGGACAACAGAGGAGGATGACTGCATTTTGGAGCCTTCCCTCACAGTGGAAGGCTCCACAGACATCCCCACACGTTGATCCCGCTGTGTGGGGATGTCTGTGTTAAAGTATCGTGTTCTGTGCTCTATTATTCGTATGGTGGTATGGCGACCACACATTTCACTGTACCAATTGGTACAGGTGACAAATAAATGTATCTTGTTTCTTGTATATGGATGTACGCTCCCTTCTCTCTCCTCTCTTTGTGCCATTCCACAGGTCATATGTTTGCAAGAATGTGGTTTTGTGCAGCGTGTTTCTATAAAGGAACCTTGTTTATTAGCTATTCAGCTTGTAGGTTGACTCAAAACTCAACAGTTAGTTAAAATTGTTCTGAGAGATATATGTTTTTCTAGTGTTTCCTGTGTTTTGATTGATAGAGGGTCATTAACTTAAGCTGACAGGATCAGTTGGTCTCTCATTTTTCATTTCACTGAATTTAAGTCAACAATAGACAGAGTAAAATCAAAAGAGAACAAATTGATCATGTCAGATTTCTGTTAAAACACAAGCATCTCCTTGATTATCTCCTAGTTGTTGCAAATGGAACTTGTAATTGGTTAGTAAAATTCTATTCTACATAATTGACATTAAATATAAGATTTGCTACTGTCATTTTGAACCTGAATTATATGACAATTGCGTCTGAGTTTGATACACTATTTACATATACCAAAGCAAAAGCTTTGGATAAAGCTATAACAAATAGTTTTGCTTATATTTTGATAGTATAGAGTTCATTTATATTATTTACAGTTTCCTATTTGTAATTCTACTGTAGCGAATAATAATGGCTTTTGAAGAAATTCGCATTCAGGCTGAAAATACAAGATTAGAAATTATATTTAAGCGTAAGTATCTATCATTATTAAATGCTAATATTATTAATAAATATATATTTTTCATGCATAACTATTATTATCCAAATAATGCACACAGGTCAGGTAAGACAATTGACCTGTCAGATCAAATATTGTACTTTGTTTATTATTATCAATTTTATTTGTTTCCATAATCTTGTATGAGTTTGCCTCACTCTCTCCTCAGACCCACTGAAATTCTATGCTCTTAGGTTGTCTAATCCTAAACTGTGGAAGTTGGCTCCTTCAACATCTTCTCCTTTCTTTTCCATACTCTTAACTTGTTCCTTAAAACATCATTTTGAGATAAAAAGAAAAGCGGAAAGTGAGGTTTGGAATATGGGAAGTTAATATTTTATTGACAGCGAGCAATTGTAGCCAAAGATGAATTTCTATCATCAGGTCTGTCCGAAATGTGAAACGACATATTTTGAAGGAGATATGAAGAAGGGTAATATGAATTAAATTAGATAATTTGAAAGTTAAGGGGTTGTATGGGAGGGGTTCAGTAATAGAGTGACCTTAGAGCAATACAAGATTGATAATGCAAAATTGGGTTGTTAATATTTGGTGTTTGGATACCATCAGTTCCCTTAAACTTCCAAACTGGGACATGTAAAACACATTTATAGGATGAATTATGCTGGATCCCATCTTGATGAGGGCATTGCTGCATAATCTCTGATCACCAACCACAACAAGCAATATAAGCAGACCATAATGTCAATAAACAATTTGGAATGCAATGGGGTTTTTTGGGGGAGGTCTGGAAGCAAGAAAAAACTAGGACAAATTGGGGCTGGCAACAATTGACCTCGGGCAGGCAGGTTCCTTAATAGGCTGATTGTTGGCTAGGGACAATGTGGGATATGTTGTTGTGAACTATGGAGTTGGTTAACTGACTTTTAATGGGGGAAGAGGAGTGAATCTAGGTGGGGGGGATTGAATGTGAGGTGCTGTTCCTCCAATTTGCATGTGGCCTCACTCTGGAAATGAAGGAGGCCCAAAACAGAGAGATTAGTACGGGAATGGGAAGTGGAGGTGAAATGCTTCGCAATCGGGAGATCCAGTAGGCCTTGGCCGACTCTCTAACGGCACTATACACTTATCAGATCTCTCTCTTATCAAAAATATTATCTTTGCTACACTCATTCCTCTTGCTACTTTCTCCGGAACTTCAAATTACTTTTATTTTAATCTCTCGAATTCTGACGAACGGTCTCTGACCTGAAAATATTAACTCTGTTTTTCTTTCCATAGATTCTGCGTGATTTGATCAAATAGCACGGAAACAGGAGTTTTTTTGTCAACTTGCCCATGCCAACCAAGATGCCCTACCTACTCTAGTTTCACTTGCCCACATTTATCCCACATCCCTCTAAATCTTTTCTATCCATGTACCTGTCCAAATGTTTTTAGAATATTCGTACCTGTCTCAACCATCTTCCCTGGCAGCTTGTTCTGTACACACCACACTCTGTGAAAAGGTTGACAGCTCAGGTTCTTTTTCAATCTTTCACCTCTCATCTTAAACCTTTGTTTTCTGGTTCTTGATACTCCTACTCTGGGTAAAAGACAGTGCATTCACCCCACATTCATGATTTTATACACCACAAAGATCACCCCTCAGTCTCCTGCACTCCAATGAATAAAGTATGAGCCTGCCCAATTTCTCCCGATAGCCCAGGCCTTCAATTCCTATCAACATCCTTGTAAACCTTCTCTGCACTCTTTCCAGCTTAATGACATCCTTCGTATTGCAGGGTGCACAAAACTGAATACTACTAAAGCAGCCTCACCATTGCATTATTTTGCCATTATTACCACGTGTCACAACTTCACTTTAATGCGACCATCCATTTCAAGCTAGATGATATTGTCTGAGTGTTTAGGCTAATATTTCTTGTATTCCTTTTCTAAGAAATCAAGTGACATGATCCTGTTTTGTTGCAGTAAAGGAAGAAATTGAACAAAGAGAACAGCTTAAGAATAAATATCAACAGCAACTGAATGATAAAGAGAATGAGGTATTTTACTATGCACAATAAACTTTAAAAGGAATTTGTTTCTATCCACAACTTAAGAAGAAAGCTTGATTTGGATTACATTGAGTACATTTTATGATTTGAAGTCTAATAAATCAGAATGATTTATCATGGAGTGAGAATTGGGAAAACTCAGGGAATGTGTCTTGAATCCACTCTGGTGATCACCCATTCAATTTAATTAATAACTGGTAACTAATAACTCTTCCGAAACGGTCACCTCAAAGTCCCTTAAATCATTAAATTCCACATGCTACGATATTCAGTCCACCAAAATGAGTACTCTTCCTGATCTTTAGACTATTGTTTATGATGAAAGTTTATATTAGTGTAGAATTGTTTCTTTTTTTGTTGTTTTGTTTAGTGCCTCCTTATATACCTTGTGTTAACCTTTTCTTGCAATTTTGTATTTTATATATATATATATATATTCCAATAGAGATTTACCTCATGATCTCGAACATTTGATCATTATTTCCCGAATTTTTAATTAAAATAGTTCACAAATCTGAGATTTTTTAAAGCGCTAACGAGTTGATGACATCACAATGGCTCTGCTCTTCGCGGCCAGCTGCGCAGAGTTTTCAAATTCGCAGCCTGCTGGGCACTGTTTTCCACGAGCTGCGAGTTACGTTAAACCCCCCCACCCCACAGACTCTCAGTGAGATTTGTCGCCTCCTGCTCAGAGTTGACTCGCACTTGGCCGAGGGCATCCCCCCACTCCCCCTCTCCCTCCCCCCTCCCTCTCCTCTCTCCCTCTCCCCCCTCCTCTCCCCTCCTCTCCCCCACTCTCCCCTCCTCTCCCCCATTCCCCCTCTCTCTCCCCCCACTCTCTCTCCCCCCACTCTCCCTCCCCCCTCTCCCCTTCTAATGGTGACATTTTTACATATTCTGATGGAGATTTATGCCATGATGCCAAAAATCGCCTCATCTGAAAATATGATGCATAATTTCCAGAGTTATTTATGAAAATGTTCACGTGTGTAGAAACGCGGAACAAATAACTGCTTTTTCCCTGTGCTTAGCCCTGCTCGCAACATTGTTGCCATCCAAGTACACTGAGTTCTGCTCGCCCTAGCAAGTGCAAATGCATTTTTTTTTAAAGTTTAAAAATGAGGGAGGCTGAATAAGGCAAAATGAGCAGGCCCTGCGCAGTTGTCGGCTATGGGTGAGTGCTGGAATAAAGGGGAACTGCTTGCGTTGGGGGACCAGGCCTCCCGTGTGACAGGGCCCAGTTGGTCTAGTAATAACTAAAGGAGTTAATGCCCACTGTAGTAAGTAATAGTAAATGACAGCTCATCATGTTATGTTGTGTTATCAGGTTGTATTATGAGAGCTGAAAGCCTTCAATGATACACAGTATCTTAGTATTATATCCTGATGAGCCATAGTGCAGTAAAATGCAATGACATCAAGTCGCAACTCATGTAAAAAAAAATGGGTTTTATAAAAGCAGCTCATGTTTCACTCACTTCCTTCAACACTTGTTTAACAAGTATTAGAGAAGAAGTTAAATATTAATTAGCTTTAATATTTGTCTAGCGACTTCATTTTGTGCTGTCATATTGTAGATTCTCTTTTCATTATTTTCTCCAGGCACTCTGTTAGTTCAGTTTTATTAAAGTCATGATTGGCTGGAAATACATTTGAGCCTTTGAGTGGAACCAATTCTTACCTGTTTCTATGGCCACTTAAACAGAGTTTGTCTTTTTGGGTGGTATTTTGGCAGTGCTCTGAGAAGCCTGTTGTAAGTAATCTAGGTCTCAGAAGCTTATGGGGGAATAGGGATCACTGATGCTATGTAGATCATGAGTCTTGTGTTAGGTGTGAGGTCAAGATCTTCTGACATTCTTTTCCTCAATTGACAAATGTCTTTCTTGGGAAAATAATGGTGAAATTCATCATTGATGGATTTCTTCACCAAGAGATAGTTCCAAAGATCTGTGGTTCATGTTTCCCATCATTAACCTTTATTGTTGGAGGGCAGCTTGGAAGAGGATTTTGGTCATGTGGGTGTTGAATGTAAGACCCATCCTCCTACATGCTTTGGTTAATGAGCTTGTGAGCATGTACAAACATGAGAATTATGTGCACATTCCAAGTTAGCTACTGAGCTTCAGCTGATCTTGGTACTGATATGTTGTTGTGCCATTGACTTTCTATGTGGCAGAGAGAAAGAAAACACCTGTGTAGTTACCACAGTTAGATTTACCATATCATTAATACCTAAATCATAACGTACACACATCAGGTTTCTACCAGGCTTAAGCTGGAGAAGTGTGCTCACTTTTGTGTAAAGATTCAGAGGTTTTCTTTTTGAAGAAAGTTCTCTTTTTGAGGAAGCACGTTTTCTCACAGAGAGAGGTGAGTCTGTGGAATTCTCTGCCTCAGAGGGTGGTGGAGGCAGGTTCCCTGGATGCTTTCCAGAGAGAGCTAGATAGGGCTCTTAAAAATAGCAGAGTCAGGGGATATGGGGAGAAGGCAGGAACAGGGTACTGATTGGGGATGATCAGCCATGATCACATTGAATGGTGGTGCTGGCTCGAATGGCCAAATGGCCTACTCCTGCGCCAATTGTCTATTGTCTATCTATTGACTATTAAAGTAATTAAATTGTGCATTTTTCTGCCAGAAACCATCAGATGTTCAATGCAGCAGCCTCAAAGTTGGGCATGTTCAGCACTGTTTGTCTCAGTTTGCTCATAGTTTTTAACAGTTTTGAATTTAGACTGAAACTGATATGGAAGCTATGTTCTGTCATGTAGCAAGCGTTCACTTGGGCTCATACAGAGGCTTGTATTATCAGTGCATTTATTCTCCATTTCTCAATTGCAGGTCTATCTCATCCATTGAAATATAAACAATGTCAGTGTCGAAACTAGTGGCAATAGATATAAACAAAGGTGATAGTCTTGGTTCGTTTCCATCTTGACGCATCTCTTCATTAGTAGAAAGGTCTCATTGTTGGTATTTGAAGTGGTAAAGGTACAAGGTTGAATTTTGCATAAAGAAGACTATAAATTGCAGGCTGAGATGGAAGTAATATGAGGAAAAGTGAATTGGGCAAGTATCCTAATACAATAAGTATCCTAATAACAGTTTATAACTGTTCATTCCAAGGTACAGCAATTCCAACAGCAGTATAAACAAAAAGATACTGAACTTCATGAAACATGGATTAATCTGCAGGAGTCCAAAACTAAAAATGATCGGCTAGAGGAAGCAAATAGTAAGCAACTTTACATATTTTGATCAATCTAAAATTAATTTCTGAATTAATTCTGTTTATGCAATGAATAAGCTAAAGAAATAAGAGACGCAATTGGAATTCTGTAAATCTATGAAATTCAGAGTTTAGAGGAATTACAGTGCATTCAGAATATTCAGACCCCTTCACTTTTTCCGCATTTAGTAACGTTACAGCCTTATTTTAAAATTGATTAGATTATTTTTTTTATCATCGATCTACACACAATACTTCATAATATAAAAGTGAAAACAGGCGTTTAGAAATTTTAGCAAATTACAAAGAAATAACTGAAATATCATATTTACATAAGTATTCAGACCCTTTCCTATGATACTCAAAATTGAGCTTCGGTGCATCCTGATTCCATTGATTATCCTTGAGATGTTTCTACAACTTGATTGGAGTCAACAAGTGATAAATTAAATTGATTGTACATGTTTTGGAAAAGCACACACCTGTCTCTATAAGGTCCCGCAGTTGACAGTGCATGTCAGAGCAAAACCAAGCCATGAAAATGAAGGAATTGTCCGTAGACTTCCGGGTCAGGATTGTGTTGCGACACAGATCTAGGGAAGGGTATAAAACAATTTCTGCAGCATTGCTGGTCCCGAAGAGCACAGTGGCCTCTGACATTCTTAAATAGAAGAACTTTAAAACCACCAGGACTCTTCATAGACCTGGCTGCCCGGCCAAACAGCAATTGGGGGAGAAGGGCCTTGGTCAGGGAGGTGACCAAGAACCCCAATGGTCAGAGCTCAGGAGTTCTTCTGTGGAGATGGGAGAAACTTCCAGAAGGACAATTATATCTGCAGCACTCCACCAAACAGGTCTTTATGGTAGAGTGGTCGGACGGAACCACTCCTCAGTAAAAGGCACATGACAGCCCACTTGGAGTTTGCCAAAAAGCACCTAAACAAGATTCTCTGGTCTAATGAAACCAAGGTTGAATTCTTTGGCCTGAACGCCAAGTGTCACTTCTGGAGGAAACCAGTCAGTGCTCATCACCTGGCCTATACCATACCTATGGTGAAGCATGGTGGTGGTGGCAGCATCATGCTGTGGGGATGTTTTTCAGTGGCAGGAACTGGGAGACTGGTCAGGATCGAAGGGAAAGATGAACGGAGCAAAGTACAGAGATAGATCCTTGATGAAAACCTGCTCTAGGGCGTTCTGGACCTCAGACTGGGGCAGAGGTTCACCTTCCAACGGGACAAACTCCCTAAGCACACAGCCAAGATAACGCAGGTGTGGCTTCATGACAAGTCTGTGAATGTCCTTGAGTGGCCCAGCCAGAGCCTGGACTTTAACTCGATCGAATATCTCTGGAGGGACCTGAAAATTGCTGTTCATCGACGCCCCCCATCCAATCCAACGTGACAGAGCTTGAGAGGATCTGCAGAGAAGAATGGGAGAAATTACCCAAATGCAGGTGTGCCATACTTGTAGCGTCATACCCGAGAAGACTTGAGGCTGTAATCGCTTCCAAAGGTGCCTCAACAAAGTACTGGGTAAAGGGTCTGAATACTTATGTAAATGTGATACTTCAGTTATTTTTTTTTAATTACTTTGCAAAAATGTCTAAACACTTGTTTTCGCTTTTTTATTATGGGGTCTTGTGCGTAGATAAAACATGAATTTAATCCATTTTAGAATAAGGCTGTAACGTAACAGAATGTGGAAAACGTGAAGGGGTCTGAATACTTTCTGAATGCACTGTATATAATTTTGCTATTCTAGTGATAATTGACATATCCTAACAAAAGAAACACAAACAAATGAAGCAGTGATCTCCTTTACATTGGAGAAACCAAATGCAGATTGGGTTATTGCTTTATGGGACGGCCATATTTGGAGTAGAGTGTACTTCTGGTTGGCCTGCTATACGAGGGGTGTCATTAAGCGAGAAAAGGTGCAGAGAAGATTTATGAGAGTGTTGCTGGAACTGAAAGATTTGAGTTATATGGAGAGGATGGATAAGCACAAGCACGAGGGACTTGTTTGGTTAGGCAACTTGGATGAATTGGGGGTGAAGGTCTTGTTTCCATGCTGTACTGCTCTTTGATTCTATGACTATGTTCAGTCCACAGATATCAGTGATATCTGGATGACTGCAGTTTAATTTCCATCTAACTCCCGAACTGACCTAATTGTTTGTGACCTCAAATGCCGCTAAAACCCATGCCCAAGGTATATCTGAGGAACAACACCCCAGGGCACATTACAGCCTCCTTAAATCAATATCCAATTCTCCAACTTTAAGTAACTCACTCTTTGTTTCAGTCTGTATGAGAAGAGGGTATTTCTGCCAAGCAACCATCTGTAATTTTGGCTCACTTTTTTCTCTCTATAAATGACAATATAATTAACTTGTCAGTTATACTGCACCTCATACTACAATAGTACAAGCCAAGATGCGTAGTGCACCCCTTATACAAAGTCCCTAGTAATTCAGTGCTGAGATACGGTTGTGGCTAGGATTGTACTAAGGTTGATGGGAAGAAGCTGCTTTGAACCTAGCGGTAATGGTTCTCAGGCTCCTGTACCTTCTTCCCGATGGTAGCCACATGATGAGTCTATGGCCAGGCTGCTATAGGTCTTTGCTGATATTAGCTACCCTCGAGGCAATGTTTCATGTAGATTTCTTTGATAGTGGGGAGCTGAATATCTGTAATGGAGCAAGCAATATCCACCACTTTCTGCAGCCTCTTATGTTATTGGCATTCGAGTTATCCAACCAGGCCATGCAAATCAGTCAATATCTGCTCTTAAGACAGTGGAATTGATTGTAGACTTTAGGAGAGCTCCCCCTCCCCTCATCCCACTCACCATCAACAACACCACAGTCACATCTGTGGCGTATTTTAAGTTCCTGGGAACCATCATCTCCGAGGACCTTAAGTGGGGGGCTACCATCGACTCCACAGTCAAAAAGGCACAACAGAGGATGTACTTCCTGCGGCAGCTGAGGAAGCACAATCTGCCACAGGCAGGTCCAATTCTACACGGCCTTCGTACAGTCTGTTCTCACCTTCTCCATCATGGTCTGGTTTGGCTCAGCCACCAAGCACGACACCTGGAGGCTGCAGCGAATCGTCCAATCAGCAGAGAAGGTTATTGGCTGCAACCTTCTCTCCATTAATGAACGCAAGGGCCAGGAAGCGAGCGGGCAAGATCATCTCTGACCCCTCTCACCCAGGCAACAAATTATTTGAATCACTTCCCTCTGGAGGTCAAAAGGTCAAAGGTCAAAAACTTTATTTGCCATTTGTGCTTACACACATAGGAACTCTTGTGCGGCTATTCAGAGAGTCAAGTTAAGTTAAAAATTAAAATTAAAAATTAAAAAAAAAAAATTTAAATTTAAAAAGACACACAGAAGACACATAGAGCATTGTAACTTGCACAAACACTATATCAGGACATCAGTTCATTTTGTTGTGTTTTGGCCAAGAGTCTCACTGTTGCAGGGAAGAAGCTCTTAAAAAAGCGTGTTCTATTTGTGGCGATACTGTCCGCTCGTCTGTGCCTGAGGTTGTATGTGCAGTTTTTGTGTTTGAGCAGGGAGTGAGCTGGATGTAGTGTGTCTCTAATGATTCTCCCTGCTCTTTTTTGACAGCGCTGTGTGTAGATTGTGTCCATGGAGGGGAGTTCAGTTCTGATGATCCTCTCTGCAGTCTTTATGACTCTTTGCAGAGCCTTCCGCTCTGTCTGTGTGGTGTTTCCATACCACACCGTGATGCCTGTGGCGAGGATGCTCTCTACCAGTCCTTTGTAGACCTGGGTGAGAGGGCGACAGTGCAGACCAGCTTTTCTGAGCAGCCTGATGAAGTACAGTCTCTGCTGGGCTTTTTTCACTGTGGCTGCAGTGTTCAAAGTCCAGTTCAGATCTGATGTTATTTGTAGTCCCAGGTATCTGTAACTGTCAGCCCTCTCCACCACAGTCCCCTTGATGATGAGGGGCTGCAGGGGGGGGTGGATTTTTTCTGAAGTCCATTATTATTTCTTTTGTCTTGTCTGTGTTGAGGCTTAGGTCGTTCACCTCACCATAGGCAAGAATGTCGTTCACCAGACTCCTGTAGCCCGACTCGTCCCCCCCCCTTGATGAGGCCCAGGATGGTGGTATCATCCGCATACTTAATAATGATGGTGTTTTCCTGGGTGGAGACACAGTCGTGTGTGTACAGGGTGAAAAGTTTGGGACGACTCCAGACTGTCAAAGCTGCCACAGCTAGACATAAAAACAGTTTTTATCCACGAGTAGTTGCTTTACACAACAGCCAAAAATCTGTAGCCTCCCTTTGATCTGGTATTTTATTGGTTCACATGCTTGATCAATGGTGTTTTATCATTAATGTTTTATTATTATTATTAATGTTTAGTGTTTTTTGAGTCATTCGTAACTGTGACTATGTCATGTTGTTACTTGTGGGCGGAGCACCAAGGCAAATTCCATGTATGTGAATACTTGGCCAATAAACTTACTTACTTAAACTTACTTACTTATATGATCTCTGCTGTACTCTTGCAGAAATTTGAGAATATTCAGCACCATGCCAAATCTCCTCAAACTTCTAAGATAGAAATTCATACTTGTAGAAAGATATTTATGAAATGTAATTTTATATTGTCATAGTTTTTATTCATTTTTCATTTATCAAATTACTTTAAAAGGACACCTCAGTGAAAACGTTCAAGAGTTGAATGTCAAGGAAAGAAACTTGACAACAGAATTAGACAAAACAAAGGACTTGTTAAGCAAAAGAGAGGTATGAATTATTACTATCAATATAGAAAGATTGCTTGCAAAGTTGTGTTATGTAACTGGGGAAATGGTTTTCAGCTAAATATCATCAAGGGACGTCTAAGATTGAACTGAATCTACACAGGGAAGAACCCAGATCTTCCTTTGTAAAGCGGAGTTCACTGACTACATCAAGTTGCTGTTTTGATAATGAAAGCCAGCTTTAAAATGTGCTTCTAGAGTTTGGGTCATCTAGGTATTATAGCCTTACTCAGGAACATATTTATGAGTTGATTTTGAAATTACAAATAGATACATTTGATAAAATTAAGAATGACTGGGAAAGAGAACTCTAAATTTCTCTTAGAGAAATGGGAGAGGATTCTTCAATTAGTTAATACTTCTTCAATGTGTGCAAGACACGCTTTGATACAATTCAAGGTGGTTTCCAGAGTTCATATGTCAAAAGATAAGTTAGCTTGTTTTATGGTCATATAAATCCTACCTGTGATAGATGTAACTCTGAAGTGGCCTCACTGACCCATATGTTTTGGTCCTGCCCACTTTTGGAAAAATATTGGAAATAAATCTTTGATACTATTTCTGTAGTTTTAGGTATTGATTTACAACCTCATCCTATTACTGCAATTTTTGGGCTACCAATGTTAGATTCTATTCATTTGTCCCGTTCCGCCCATCGGCTGATTGCTTTTACCACATTCATTGCCAGAAGATCTATTTTATTTAAATGGAAAGACTCTAACCCTCCGACCACACTCCATTGGTACTCTGAAACGATATCATGTTTAAATTTAGAAAAAATCAGGAGTGACATTGTTGAACCCTTGGTTAAATTTGACAGGACTTGGGGAAGATTTATTCAACATTTTCACACAACATAAATTGTCCCCTCTCCAACCGTTATAAAAATTATTTTACCTTTATACGGTGGAACGGACTTGACGACAAACAGGAACTTAAATTGTTGAAATTCTTTGCAGCCCAGATTCTGTTTTGCTTTTTTTTTCTAGTTTGTTTTTTCCTTTCTCTTTTTTTCTTTTTTTTCTTTTTATCTTTTTGGTTTTTTTTATATATGTTTTCTTTTAAACATTTAACTATATTTACATGGAGACCGGGAGGTCTATATTCAATGTGTATTTTGACATTGGACTCATATTTAGGTTATACCTATTATTAATGTAATCCTGATCCCTATGTATCAATATCATTGTTATGTTTATGTTTATTCTTTTTGTTGTTATTTTTGTTTTTGAAAAAAAAGCTAATAAAAAGATTTTAAAAGTAGAAAGGAATATACTTGAGAGAGTGGATTTTAACAGCATCCTTTTTTAATTGTTATTTTAAAGACATATTAATAGATTTTATTTAATTCACTTTCACATGGTGGGATTCATCTCACAGTGTGTAGTATCATAATCAACAGATAATGCAACCTAATTTTTAGTATTTTGTTAAGTTATTAGAATAGACTTTGTGTAAATATTTTCCTATCTGCATAGACAGTAGTCTAGCTGTTGCTGCTCGCAGCCTCCATATCAATACACCCATACTGCATTATGTCAGCAGATCACAAAAAAAGCAAATGCCATTGCACGCCACTTGTTTTACTTGATCCAGTTCATCAGAGGCCGTACCCAATGTGCAGATGAGATTTTTGTCCGAGTCCATGTTTCTCTCTTCCAGCTCATCAATTACCACCGTATTTTTCCCATACAAGAGGTACAACATCTGTACTCTTATCTCTTCCATTCCCACCATCCAGGGCTCAAACGCTATGAGGTGAAGTAGATATTTACTTGTACTTCTTCCAATTTTGTGCACTACACTTAGTACACGCAAGGTGTTCTTCCCTAGATTGATGAGATGGAGATTTTGCATCCTTTTGTTTTACAGAATTCCACTTTTCATTTGGCATGAATGGTCCTGAGTTTCCAGTAGCTTATCCCTTTAAATATCCATCCCTTTCCCACTCTTACCTTGTCATCTTTGGGCTCACACTGTTCCAACAAAGCTTAATGTAAGCTCAAAGAACAGCATCCCAACGTGTATTTAATGCTAACCAGTTTTGATGAAAGATCATCAACCTGTAATGTTAACCTGTAATTTTTAATTCTTCAAAAATAATACATGATTTCCTAAATATTCCTATCATTCTTTTTTTTTTTGTTTTTCCTAACATTGGACTGTTCTGTATCTCATAATTCCAACATTGCATCTTTTTCCTCCTCTACCTTAATTTAACTCCCTCAATTTACATAACCTGCCGACAGACCAGCTGCAATAAACAAGCCTTCATTGCACTCTCCCAGTAAGCATTACATCCGTCTACTTTATACATACTCTCAGAGTCTCTTTGGTTCTCACTACTCTTTCCCATCTCTACAATTTAAAATGTTGATTTCTGTCTTTGTTTTAGTTCTGATGCGACATCATCATTAGTGTTAATTGCGGATTTCCCTCTATTCCTCAAGCTTATATTAGACTTTAGTGGAGTCGTAAAGGCTAAAAATGCAGAGGTCAGAGTGGGACTGGGATGGAGAATTAAAGTGTTGGATGCTGCCTAACCTGCTGAGTATTTCCAGCATTTCCTTTTTTATTTCAGCTTTCTAGTTTCTACAGATACTTGGTTTTCAATAAAGGACCATACGTTTAAATCATTATGCACCATTCCTTGACTACATGTGTAGAATTTTAGACATTTGATCAAGAATAAATCTGTACCGCTATCCTATAATATAATGGCTGATTGTCAACTGTGCCTGCTTTCCTGCCTAAACCCATAAAACTTTATCCTAAAACATATCTCAAGACATAAAAGCCTTGTCCTGAATGCTATAAATAACCTGAGCATCTAGACCCCTTGAGGATAGAGAATCCAAAATACCCACAACCCAGAAAAAACCAGATTCTCCTAATTTTAATCCTCAATGGTTAACCTTTCATCAACACTGTCCAGGTACAAAAAAAAACAGCTTTCCGACCTATTTTGATAGTTACTCTTGGAATTGTTTATTTTTCACTAAAATCAATATGCATCCTTCAGTACTGCAATGAGTGTACCCAGATCCCCAATCTCTCATTTCCTTTGTGCTAGGAATCAATGTAAGGAAAAATACTGTACCAAGGCAAGTAATATAATTATCCTTAGTTACAGTGACTACAACTGCACATGGATTGTAATTAGCCAATATATTGGGGGGGGGGGGGGGGGGGGGGGGGGGGAATCCTTTGGTACCCTACTATTAATGACAGCCTGTTATTTCATCTATTGGGACAATGGATACAAAATATTTGTTCACTATTTCAGCCATTTCCCTTATTCTCCTTGATAATTTATCTTACCACTGTTTTTAAAGAGTTAGTATTTACTTTTGCTGCACGTTTGCTTGTTATATATTTATGTAACTCTTATTATATTTTATATTTTTGATGGTTCACTGGCATTTTTTAGCTTCCCTTTTTTTCTACATTTTTTGATCATGGTACTCTGTGCCAGGACCCTGTGCCATGAATTACCCAACTCATCCACGTGCCTAATATCCTATCACTTGACCTGAATACATGCCTTTGCAGTTAGTCCAAGACCAACTTCACAATCAGTCTGCGAATGGGTCTCGACCCAAAACGTCACCCATTCCTTCTCACCAGAGATGCTACCTGTTCCACTGAGTTACTCCATCATTTTGTGTCTATCTTCAGTGTAATCCAGCATCTGCAGTTCCTTCCTTCACAATCATCCTGTTGCCTTTAATCCTTAATTAGGAACCTGACTCCCCCACGCCTCCACCACAAGGAACAAATGTCTTGTGTTTGAAAGAAAATGGACACCAGTCACTTCACCATCATTAAACAAAATTATCATTGTTTTTTTGCATTACCTCAAACTTGTTTGTTCACTTACTACTGTATATCTAAATTGTTACTGAACATAAGGTGTGGTTATTGCCATCTGTGATCAAACTCTAGCTAATTCATCTTGTCTGATGAATCACAATATCTACAGATCAGAGTCCAGCTCAGTAATTCTTCACCAAATTTCTTCAAGGTGAAGACATTTGCTATAAAATAGATCAAGGTTCAAAATGTATTTGTCACATGCACCAATTAACCTACAGTGAAATGAATTGTAGCCATACAATTAAAAAGAACACACAATACACAATAGAATTAACATAAACATCCACCACAACATTCTTCACTGTGATGGAAGGCAATACAGTTCAGTCAGTCTTCCTACGCTGAAGATTTCATTGTTTTTTTAAGTTTAATGAACTATTGAATTATATTTAATTGTAATTTACAATGAAATTCACATTACTTACTTGACCGATTAAATCTCTTTGCCCTGAACAGATTTCTCAAAAGTCTCTTGAAGAAGAATTAGGAAATTTAAAGACGGTTATCATTCAGGTTACTAAAGAAAAGGAAAGCAAAATTGAAGAATTTGATAAAGTTGCATCAAGTAGTGCATTAGAAATTGATGAACTTAGAAAAATAGTAAAACATTTGGAAGAATCTTTCAGAACAGAACAGCAAAGGTAACAAAAAATATTCAAAACTACATCATATTTTTCTACTAAGTAGATGCCTAAGGTGCAAAATATACAAGAAATGTATGTTGCTGATTGAAAGTAGTAAATTATTTCATAAAAGTCATTATTTACTATTTGATAGATATCAAACTTGTCTACCAAATATACATTTGTCTACATCAAAAAATAATATCTGAAGTGTGAGGTTATGGATAGGCTTAATAATATATTTGCTATAAACTCAAGTGTCTCAGTATTTTTTCAACAGATCAAAGCAGGTCCAAGAAACTTTACAGATTTCTTCTTCAGAGTTGGAAAAAAGGACTACAATACTAGGTGATTATAAAATATCTGAAATATTTACTTGGGTGGATTGAAAATATTTATTGCCCCTTAAACATTTGGTCTGGTTATTCGGAACAGTTATTTCCTATATACACTGCAATTGTCTCGGTAACCAGCTGGAATTGTAGTCAATATAAATTCTCTATTTGATGGGAATTTCATTCAGATTCTAATTGTTGTAGATTAGCACCTATATTAACATGTTTAAATGACATGTTTAAAGTAACATCCAGTAATTTATCATCAGATGAATATGGTTAAAGTTAAGGTTGTACCTGCCAGCATCATATATGATAAGCACATGTAGAAGAAACATAGAAAAATTGATGCAGGTGTAGGCCATTCGGCCCATTGGAGTCAGCACCGTCATTCAATATGATAATCTAAAATCAGTACCCCGTTCCTGTTTTCTCCCTATATCCCTTGATTCCTTTAGCCCTAAGAGCTAAATCTAACTCCCTCTTGAAAACATCCAGTGAATTGGCCTCCACAGCCTTCTGTGGCAGAGAATTCCACAGATTCACAACTCTCTGGGTGAAAACATTTTCCTCAATCAGTCATAAATGGCCTACCCTTTATTCTAAAACTGTGACCCCTGGTTCTGGACTCCCCCAACATCTGAAATGTTTTTCCTGCATATAGCCTGTCCAATCCTTTCAGAATGTCATATGTTTCTATAAGATCTCCTCTCATCCTTCTAAATTCCAATGAATACAAGCCCAGTTGCCCCATTCTTTCATTATATATCAGTCCCACCATCCCGAGAATTAACCTGGTGAACATACACTGCCCTCAACAGCAATAATGTCCTTCCTGAAATTAGGAGACCAAAATTGCACACAATACTCCAGGTGCGGTCTCCCCAGGGCCCTGTACCACTGCAGTAGGACCTCCTTGCTCCTAAACTCAAATCCTCTCGCAATGCAGGCCAACATGTCATTAGCTAACTTCACTGCCTGCTGTACCTGCATGCTTACTTTTGGTGACTGATGTACAAGCGCACCTAGGTCTCGTTGCACCTCCCCTTTTCCTAATCTGACACCATTCAGATAATAATCTGCCTTCCTGTTCTTGCCACCAAAGTGGATAACCTCACATTATACTGCATCTGTCATGCATCTGCCCGCTGACCCAACCTATCCAGGTCTCCCTGCAACCTTATAGCATCCTCCTCGCAGCTTACACTACCACCCAGCTTTGTGTCATCCGCAAACTTGGAGATGTCACATTTAATTCCCTCGTCTAAATCGTTAATATATATTGTAAATAACTGGGATCCTAGCACCGAGTCTTGCGGCACCCCACTAGTCACTGCCTGCCGTTATGAAAAGGACCCGTTAATTTCTACTCTTTGCTTCCTGTCTGCCAACCAGCTCTCTATCCATGTCAATACCCTACCCTACCCCCAATACCGTGTTCTAATTTTGCACACTAATCTCTTGTGTGGGACCTTGTCAAAGGCTTTTTGAAAGTCCAGATACGCCTCATCCACTGGCTCTATCGATTCTACTTGTTACATCCTGGAAACATTCCAGAAGATTAGTCAAGCATGATTTCCCCTTCATTAATCCATGCTGACTTTGACCGATCCTGTCACTGCTTTCCAAATCCACTGCTATAACATCTTTAATAATTGACTCAAGCATCTTCCCAACTACCGATGTAAGGCTAACTGGTTTGTAATTCCCCATTTTCTCTTTCCCTCCTTTCTTAAAAAGTGGAGTTACATTGGCTACCCTCCAGTCCACAGGAACTAGTCCAGAGTCGAGAGATTATTGGAAAATGATCACCAATGCATCCATGATGCAGTAAGCTCTAGAACTGAAATGTACAGTATAAAGCACAAATCCAACAGAACTTGGAATTAGAATTTTGTGAATTTCCTGTCATATATTTGTTGAAACCTTCTGACTCGCTGAACACCTATGTGCAAAGAGATACATAGAGGTCTACAGGCTGTGTCTTGTAGAATTTAGTTATTACTAGACTAAGTGGGACCCGTTGGGTCCCATGTTCACACGGGAGGGCTGGTCCCCCAGCGCAATATTGCACCTCTCCACCAATTCCAATATTGGTGGCCAGTGGGAGGGGCGGGGGGCTTTCTGGAGTGCTAGTATGAGTGTTGTGGGCTGAAGGGACTGGTTTCCGGAGGGCTAGTATGAACATTAGGCTAAATGGATTCTTGGGGTGGCAGCTCAGTCACCCAAGCCTGATGTGCTGGCAGTTCACTCACAGTTGGTGGCCTGGCAGTTGACTCACAGCTATTCCTTGAAATTCCATTTCATGCAGGGTGCAAGACCACCAAATTCAAATGCAGTTTCCTACCATTTCAAGCAGGGTGCAAGGCCACCAAATTCAATTGCAGTTTCTTACTACTTCAAGCAGGGTGCAAGGCCACCAAATTCAAGTGCAGTTTCCTACCACTTCAAGCAGGGTGCAAATCCACCGAATTCAAGTGCAGTTTCATACCATTTCAAGCAGGGTGCAAGGCCAACAAATTCAAGTAGTTTCATACCATTTCTAGCAGGGTGCAAGGCCACCACATTCAAATGCAGTTTCATTCCATTTCATGCAGGGTGCAAGTCTACCAAATTCACATTAAGGGCACTCAAGGTCAGTAAAACCACACTCACAGTTTAGTAGACATGTGTTCAGTGTTATTCACAGCTCAGACTGAGAGACGTGACTCTCTCGCTCCCCCATCTTGCAGAGACTGACTGAGGCACTTCAGGAGAGAGAATCTCAACATTTTTTAACCACTAATAACTTTTATTTCTCATCGATGGGAAAAATCCTCTTGTCCTGCGCAGCGGAGGGGGACTCCGAGTAAGATGGCCAAAAATCACAGCCGTAAGTGGCAGCGTTTTTCTAAAATCAATATACAGAACAACAGGAAGTGGTCAAGATCAGACTTTTAGTAATATAGATAATTAGGTATTTTAAATTCCGAAGTTTTCTCCTTCAAGTTAACTTTCAATAGTATTCTTGATGCTTTAATTTCTGCCTTGCTTTGTTTCAGTTCACTACATCTGTGGTGCACTCATGGTGAATAATATTCTTGGATAAAATAGGTTGATTTCTTGGATAAAATAGGTTAATTTCTACACCCAAATGCAAAACTCACTAAGGGCATTTCATTCAGTTTTTTAATGACCATTTGATTTGAAAAGAGAAAATTAAAATGAGAGGATGATGCTTAAAGAAGCACCTAATCAAGTTGCACTTCAGAAGAAAAGTAGTCACAATGTTGTCTATATCCTATTATGGTTCATGCTGATGATATCCACACCAGGACGGTCAACGATTATAATAATAATAATAAATTTTATTTATTGGGCGCCTTTCAGACATCTCAAGGACACCTTACATAGGTTAACAGGAAATATAAACATAATCAGAATAAAATAAATAATAAAGACATCGCAGAAACACAAATTAAAAACAGAATTCAGTCCAAAAATCAAAATCAAAAACACAATGTGAAGAGAGAGCAGCGGCAGCTAAAGCGCGCCAGCGTCCACTCTCCCTTCACAGCAGCCATCTTGGACAAAGACTAACAGGATTACCTTACAGACAAAAAAATCATCCCCCCACAATGGACACCACTGTGGGGGAAGGCACAATGTCCAGTCCCTATCCCAAGTTCACCCCAAAGTCAGGCCTATTGAGGCCACCGCAATTGCCTCTATGGAGGCCCGATGTTCCTGGCCGTTCTCACCGGGTGGTGTTGCCCCGTCGTCGGGAGAGTCCTCTCAGCGGCTGGGCCACCTGGAACGGCCGCTATCTAGCTGGAGACCGCGGCTTCCGAAGCCGACAAGGCCGCGCCGGTTTGGAGCTCCCAGGCTCCCGATGTTGAAATCGGCGCCGCCCACATCATCAGTTATTAATGCAATTAACTTTGTGCCACCTCCTAATTTTGAAGCTGTTAATATCTGCATTGTCCGCTCCTGATCCCAAACATATTTTTGGACTTTTTGGGGGAACTGGATGCTTCTAGCAAGGTCAGCATTTATTGCCCATTCTTAAAAGTCCCTGTGAACGGATTGTTTCCTGACCACACCAGTCCCTCTATGGTAGATATGCCCACGGTGCTGTTAGAGATTTCCAGAATTTAGGATCAGTGACAATGAAAGACCAGCAGTATATTTCCAGGTCAGGATGGTTTGTAATTTAGAGCCTGTGGAATCAGGTGATTTGTACTTCAGGAAAAGGTGATTTTGTCATTCCCAATGCGGCATTTAGGAGGCTTGTATGCAAGTTAATTACTTTGATGAAGGTGCAAAACTGAAAAATCCTGTAAAAGTAAAAAAAATCTTGATTGTTAAATTAATTATTTTTAAATAATTAAAGCCTTTTAGATTTTGATAGGAAATTGCAATTAAAAATCTATTGAACTTTTGCAGGGGAATTGGAACAGCTTAAAATTGAACATGAATTGAAGATTAATCAACTCACAGAGATTTTGGTAATCTTTAAAATAAACTTACAACATTTTTCTATTTGCAAATATATAAAACAAGTAAAGCTATCAATTTTGCAAGGTGTTTGATTTCCAAGTCTAATCTATATCTTGTGTAATTTGGATGTGTTTTGATTATTTTTATAGGAAAACAACACAAAAAGTAAAGAAAAAATAGAGGAAGAACTAGCAAGTGAAAAGTTAGAAAGGATAAAATACTTTGAAGAATTGAAAATGGAAAAGAAAATGCAGAATGACTTACAAGTTAGTTTCTATTTCTATATCTATGTCTTTACACATAAGAATTTGAAATGCCAGAATATCTAATAGATTTTTTGTCATGGAATAAAAGACAAGAATAGATCAGACCTAAATATAAATAAATTAGATTAACAAAAACAATAAAAAGGTATTGTTAAGTGCTTGCGAATTGCTTGACGATGGCTGTGCAACTGATAGAGAGATCATTTCGCGAGGAGAATAAATTTGAAAAGTGAATTATTTACTGTTAACTCTGATAAAAAATTTTAAACAGCACGAGGTACAAGTGACCATAAGCACGTAAAGTGACTATAATTATTCATCTCCAAACTTTACTGCACTTGCTGTTTTAATGCTAGCTTTGGCAATTATGCTAATTACGATAAATATTCACCTCCTAGAAGAGTAAGAGCAATACAAATACCTGCAGGCATACAGCTATGAGACAAATCATGTGTTTTTACCATTAAAGAGCTCAACAAAATAATATTTTCATCTTTCAGTAAAATTGCTGTTCCTATTGAATAACAAATCATCTTGGATATTTGGATGTTAATCTTAAGCAATTGAAAATTGTCAATTGAATTTCCATAATTTTATAGCATATGGTTTCTAAATCCTGTTACTTTCTGGAAATACATGAACATAGAATTGGACTATGGACTGATTATCTGATATGTGCATGTATTCACAAGACTGGAAGTAATTGAAAATGCTGGAAGATGTGTACAAACATTGCAATAAATTTATTAATCGGTGATTCTTATGTCACAGGATGCACTCAAAATTGCAGTGTAATCTCGTTATTTTACAGCCTGTACTAATTGCATGGTTATTGCCTTAGCAGGTAATCATGGAGCCCATTTTTTATGAAGCTTGCACCAATGAAAAATAGCTGATGCTGGTTGAAGCTCAGACTTTGCTATTCAGAGGGAAGGTGATCTGTGCTTGCAATTGGTGGTGGAACCTATTCCACCAGTTTGGGAAGAATGCTGCATGCTATCACAGCCCATGGGTAGAGCAGGCACCATAATATTCAGATATGATTTGGAATGCTTTGATTGGTGCAATGAGAGATTGAGTAGACCTGGGACTTCTCCAGGCACACATATAATCAGCAGTGAGAGGTCATAATCAAAATTAATACTGGAATGAAGCCCAAGGACATGGAATTAGTGCAGCAAACCATTGAAGGACATTGCGATTCATAGCCTATGGTCCAGCCAGGTTGAGCAAGAGAGATGCCTTGACCTCATCTGGGTCGTTGCAATGGGCGATATTAATGTTGTGCTCATAGTTGATCAAGAAGAGCCTCCAGCGCTCGCCTATGTCTGTATCAAAGACTAGTTGGGCTGGCTTTCGGCACGGGTGAGCCATCGGGGCAAAAGATCAAATCAATAAAACACAAATAAAACCCAATAAACGGACAGTGGGTAGTTTCCAGCTTTCTGACACCATGTAAACAAGTGTACAGACACTGTCTGGTGTTTAAGTCAGCTTTAATCATCAGTCATAATGGCACAGTACAATACATGTTAGTTCCACTCTATCACTAGTGCGACTACGTAATATAGGACGCGAGTGTTAATATGAAGTGTTCAATAAGGTGGAGTTAGTGGTAGTACAATACTCTGATTGGTTCACATGCAATAACCAATCTACACCAAGCATACCAGTTTCCTCCCACATGTTGGTTGGAAAGTTAGCTGGCTTTTGTAAATTACCCCTAATGTACGTGGGTGTTAGAATCAAGGAGGAGTTGAGGAAATGTG
This sequence comes from Amblyraja radiata, assembly GCF_010909765.2. Classification (NCBI taxonomy): domain Eukaryota; kingdom Metazoa; phylum Chordata; class Chondrichthyes; order Rajiformes; family Rajidae; genus Amblyraja; species Amblyraja radiata. The sequence goes on along the minus strand of NC_045979.1, from coordinate 27,367,429 downwards.
AGTGAAAACTGATTATTGGGGGAAATGTGTGAAATAGGAGGGTGAATACGGAGGCTGGTGGGGTAGAAAGGGTGGACCAAAGGAATGTTGTTCTTGATAAATCCAGGAGGCGAGAAGGTGAAACCAAAGGTGGGAAATAGAGGAAATACAGTCAATGGCTCTTTCCATGATGGTAGTTAGGAAGTCGCCATTTGGGAAGGAGGAAGTCAGTTCAGAGGCACTGACGTGGAAAGTCTCATCAACAGTACAAATATAACAGAGAAGGAAGAACTGGGAGAATGGAATTAAGTCCTTACAGGACACAAGTGGTAGGAAGTATAGTCAGGATAATTATAGGAATCTTTAGGGTTGTAATAGATGTTTGCTATATGCATATCTCCTGAGAAAGTAATGGAGAGAATGTATAAAGGAAAGAAAGGTTCAGAGATAGACCATGTAAAGGTGAGAAAAGGGTGGAAATTGTAACAGTAAGTACTACAAGCAGAAAAGTAACTTATAAATTTGTTTTACTAAGCAGATTAAACATGAGCTTTTGTTTTCTAACACCTTTGAGAATCCTATTAGTGCCCCAAACTTTCAGCAGGATAGGCTTTTTCCCCGAAAAGGAACATATTTTAAGAATATTTATATTGTTTTTACAGGACAGAATGGATATACTGGTACACAAAACAGAAGATTTACAGAAATGTGTAGATGAATTGATGAAAGAAAATGCAAACCTTAAAGAAATAACAGAAAACAAAGAGGTGTGCATAAATAAGTACTTCTAAATATTGTGGCCAGGGTGAGAGGGGTCAGAGATGATCTTACCCACTCGCTTCCTGGCCCTTGCAGTATACAGTTTGTCAATTAGGGGGGAAGGTTGCCGCTAACAACCTTCTCAGCTGATCGAACTATGTGCTGCAGCCTCCGGATGCCATGCTTGGTGGCTGAGCCAAACCAGACCATGATGGAGAAGGTGAGGACAGATTCTATGATGGCAGTATAAAACTGGACCATCATTGCCTGTGGCAGATTGTGTTTTCTCAGCTGCCGTGGAAGTACATCCCCTGTGGGGTCTTTTCGACTGTGGAGTCGATGGTGGCCTCCCATTTTAAGTCGCTGGAGATTATGGTTCCAAGGAACTTAAATTACTCCACAAATGTGGTGTTGTTGATAGGGAGAGGGGAGGGTGAACACTCCTAAAGTCTACAATCAATTCCACTGTCTTAAGAGCATTGAGCTTCAGGTTGTTGCGATGGCACCAGGACGCCAACTGTGTCACTTTTGTCTGTAGGCAGATTCCTCCCCATCCCGGATCAGTCCAATCAGGGTTGTGTTGTCCGCAAACTTGAGAAGCTTGACAGAGGTGTCTGTGGAGGTGCAGTCGTTGATGTTGAGAGAGTAAAGGAGAGGGGAGAGTAGGTAGCCTTGCGGTGCTCCTATGCTGAGGGTCAGTGGGTCCGAGATATACTTTCCCAGCCTCACATGCTGCTTTCTGTGTCAGGAAGTTGATGATCCATTGACATAGTGGTTCAGGCACAGTCAACTGGGAGAGTTTGGAGTGTAGTAGTTCTGGCACAATGGTGTTGAATGCAGAGCTAAAATCCACAAACAAAATCCTTGCATAGGTCCCCTGGTGGTCTAGGTGCTGGAGTATGAAGTGCAGGCCTAGGTTGACCGTGTCATCTACTGATCTATTGGCCCGGTATGCAATCCTATGGTTCTAATCCTTCTTGCTACCTTCTGTCCACCATTCTTTCATAATTTCCTAACTGGTTTAAAATGACATTGCCGTATTAATTCCTATATTTCTAACTTGGTTATTCATTACTTTGTTCGGGTTAATTTCCATTTCCCTATCATACCAAATTATTTTTTTGTGCTTGCCTTTAATATGTTGAAAGCTTCTCCATTTCCTCTCTCTGCAGGTTTCACCATTCTATATAATGAGGGTGGATCTTAGTGACTCAGCCTTGCTCTCTGGAATTCCCTCCTAACATCCCCTGACTCATTATCATTTAAATATCTTCTCAACAACCACCTTGCATCCAATTGTTTGATCACTTTGAATGCTTGCACAGCGGCTTGTTGATTTCGCTGTATATTTTTTCTATTCATCGTATATTTAATAAATATTTATAAAATTGCTTATCTGGAAAATATATAATTCAACAAGTTCATCCTTAATATAGACCTGAAGGAAAGATCTTCTCAATGTGTTACTAGATCTGGACCATGTGGAAACAAAAATATTTTAGCAATGAATACAGTATTCACAATTACTAAAGTTTGTATAAAAATAAAAAATTATTCCATTTATTTTAATAGAATATACATTCTGAACTTCAAAGAGAGATAGCTAATGCACTTGCAAAAGAAAAGGATTGTTTTGAACAAATAAACATCTTGAAGACGGAACTTGAAGAGGAAAAGTAAGTATCACAAAAATTCTGGAAGTCACAAGAAACTTCAAATTTTGTAATCTGGAACAATAAGCAAACTGCTGCAGGAACTCAGCAGGGTCGGCAGCATCTGCGGAACAGGGGGATAGTTGACGAGTTGATGCAGGATCTCCACCTGAAATTTAGACTATCCCTCTGCCTCCACAGATGCTGCCTCATCCCAAAACTTTGGAAGTACTTAGCAGATCAGGCTGCTTGCATTTATTTCATGTTTTGGGCCAACAACGACAGTGTTAATAATTGTAAAGTATGTTGTAGGTAGCATATAAAGTAGGTAGAGAAGAAAGAACAAAATAAATATTGACATGTTCATTTAATATTTGCTGGGTATAGACAACATTTTAAATGAAAAATAGTGATGCAAAGCAAAACAAGTGTTAAGGGGACAAGCTAAGAAACAAAAAGGAAATACTGAAGTAAGAAATGCAGAAAGATAGTAGCGATAATCGTGAAATAACTAATTTTGAAGATTCCAATTTGGAGCTAGAGTGGGAGAATTAGGAGCAGTTGTTATTGGGCAAGTCTACATCTGACATGTGGGAGTCGTTTAAGGACCAATTGATCGAGGTTGAGAACCGGCTTGTTCCAGTAAAGATGAGGGAAATTAGGATGGCAAGGTAAGGGATTCTTGGATGACACAAAAATATTGTAAACTTGTGCAAAAAGAAAAATGGCTTATAAATGAAATCAGACACATTTTTTGAACAATATAAAGCAATTAGGAAAGAACAACAGCAAATTAGATGGGCCAAAAGGGTCTATTAAATGACACTGGCAAGTCGGATTAAAGAATCTCCCAAGGCTTTGTGTACCTACAGTACAAAAAGGGTAATGGAGAAGGTAAGACACTCGATAAAGGAGGGAATTTGTGCTTGGAATCAGAGGATATACATTGCATTCAGAAAGTATTAAGACCCCTTCACTTTTTCCACATTTTGTTATGTTACAGCCTTATTTTAAAATGGATTAAATTCTTTTCTTTTTTTAATATCATCAATCTACACACAATACCCCAGAATGAAGAAGCGAAAACAGGTATTTAGAAATTTTTGCAAAGTAATTAAAAATAAAGAACTGAAATATCACATTTGCATAAGTATTCAGACCCCTTGCTATGACACTCAAAATTGAGCTTAGGTTCATCCTGTTTCCTTTGATTATCCTTGAGATGTTTCTACAACTTGATTGGAGTCCACCAGTGGTAAATTAAATTGATTGGACGATTTGGAAAGGCACACACCTGTCTATCTAAGGTCCCACAGTTGACAGTGCATGTCAAGGCAAAACGCAAGCCATGAGGATGAAGGAATTGTCTGTAGACCTCGGAGACAGGATTGTGTCGCGTCACAGATCTGGGGAAGGGCATAAAACAATTTCTGCAGCATTGCAGGTCCCGAAGAGCATAGTGGCCTCCGTCATTCTTAAATGGAAGAACTTTGGATCCACCAGGACTCTTCATAGAGCTGGCCACCTGGCCAAACTGAGCAATCAGGGGAGAAGGGCCTTGGTCAGGGAGGTGACCAAGAACCTGATGGTCACTCTGACAGAGCTCCAGAGTTCCTCGATGGGAGAACCTTCCAGAAGGACAACTATATCTGCAGCACTCCACCAATCAGGCCTTTATGGTAGAGTGGCCAGAGGAAAGCCACTCCTCAGTAAAAGGCACATGGCAGCCTGCTTGGAGTTTGCCAAAAGGCACCTAAAGAATTCACTGGTCTGATGAAACCAAGATTAAACTCTTTGGCCTGAATGCCCAGCATCATGTCTGGAGAAAACCAGGCATCGCTCATTACCTGGTCAATACCAAACCTATGTGAAGCCTGGTGGTGGCAGCATCATGCTGTGGGGATGTTTACAGAGAGATCCTTGATGAAAACCTGCTCCAGAGCGTTCTGGACCTCAGACTGGGGCAGAGGTTCACCTTGCAACAGGACAACGACCCTAAGCACAAAGCCAAGACAACGCAGGAGTGGATTCATGACAAGTCTGTGAATGCCCTTGAGTGGCCCAGCCAGAGCCCGGACTTGAACCCAATCAAATATAGGTGTGCCAAGCTTGTAGTGTCATACCCAAGAAGACTTGAGGCTGTAGTCGCTGCCAATGGTGCCTCAACAAAATACTGAGTAAAGGGCCTGTCCCACTTAGGCGATTTTTTAGGCAACTAAAGGCGACTAGGCTGTCGTCACCGGGTTGTCGCCTGTATGGTCGTGAGTAGTCTCAGTCGCACAAAGAATCGTAGCGTTTTTCTGGTCGCCGCAGGATTTTGAAATGTGCAAAACTTTTTGGCGACAGTCGCCGACGGCTTGACGCCAATGAGCGTAGCTTGACTTCTCCTGATGTAGGTGCTGTCGTAGGTTGTTGCCAGGATGACGTAGGTTGTCGCCAGATGACGTAGGTTGTCGCCGGTGCTGACTTCAGTGAATTCCATTGGTGACTACCTACGTCAACCAGCGACAGGTACCGGCGACTGAATTGTCTTACCTTGTTGTAGTTTGTCGTAGGTAGACATCTGTGTCGCTGGTTGTCAGTAGCTTGCCGTAACTTGACGTTGACTAGGTGGTAGGTTGTTGTAGACATTGTCGTAGGGGGGTCCAGTTGCCGTTTTTTCGGCAACCTGCTACGACTGTGACAGTCACAGGAAGTCGCTGAAAAAAAATCGCCTAATTGGGACAGGCCCATAAAGTGTCTGAATACTTATGTAAATATGATATTTCAGTTATTTATTTTTTAATTACTTCTAAACACCTGTTTTCGCTTTTTTATTATGGGGTATTGTGTGTAGATTGATGACATAAAAAAAATAACAATTTAATACATTTTAGAATAAGGCTGTAACATAACAAAATGTGGAAAAAGTGAAGGTGTCTGAATACTTTCTGAATTCACTGTACAGGTGGGTGAGGTACTAAATGAGTACTTTGCAAGGAGAAGGACATGGAGGCAAGTGAAATCAGTGTGGAGAATACTAATATGCAAGGGCAGTTTGAGATTTACAAGGAGGTGGAGTTGGGCTCCTGAAGAACATTATGGTGGGGATAAATACCCTGGGCCTAATGGAATCTCTGAGGCAATTGAGAGTAGATTGCTGGAGCTTGACGAAGATTTTTATACTATTCCAAATGCATTTAAGGTTTTGCCTTGACTGCCCTTCATAATATAAACTCCAGATTTCCATGATGGCCAGAAAACCTGCAATAATTCAAGGTGGTTCACAGGCGTCTTCATTTGAGCAATATGTGATGGGCAACAAAATAGAGTCCAATTAATTTCCTTAAGAAACTAAGAATGTATCCCATCTGGTGAATGAATAATTTATAGAGTCATAGAGCACGGAAACAGGTTATAACCTTGTCCACACTGACCAAGATGCCAATTTAAGCTAGTCCAATTTTCCTTCATTATTCATGTACCTTTCCAAATAGAAATATGTCATATACTTTTAAATATGTTATCGTACCTGCCGCAACCACTTCCTCCAGAGAGAGGAAGTAGCTTATCTTGTTTTAATGCAGCTAGTCTTTCTATTACATTCTAGATATGTACTTGATAGTTGGCATGTACATAGTGGGCCTTAGGGCCTATTTTTGTGTTATACGACTATGTCTTTTCATGGGCTGCTTTGTCCTGGATAGCGTCAAGCCTCTTCAATCGTGTTTAACCTGTACTCATTGAGGCAAGTGAAGGGTGATTCATCGTGCTTCTGATTTATGCTTTGTCAATGATAGAAAAACCCATTCACCTACCTCAATCCTCTCTATTCCCCCATTTTTTTGGTGTTGATCATTTTATTTTTTGCTCGGTGATGACTTCTATTGAGAATTCCAAGTCATCTAGGTAAATTTGCAGTTCAGAAACATTTCTTTTTTTTTTGCAGAAAAAAGCACAATAAACTCTATTCGGATTACCACATTCTGTTAACAGTGAAAGAAACAATTTCACAAAACCTAAGTAATGGCAATGCAAAAATTAAAGACCTCCAAAAGAAACTTGATGTAAGTAACATTATTGGGCAAGTTATCTTTAACAGCTGAGAGCTTGAGAAATAATGAATAAAAATAATGAGCTTAATTTACACTGGTACCTCACTTAGCATCCAGATGTGTTCCCAGGAATGAAAATGCTAATGGAATCAATGGCAACAGAGGTCATCATAATGTTGGAGCGAGAGAGAGAGGGCGATGCATTACTAACAAGATTGACATGCCAACAATATGGCATGTACTGCTGCTCTCTTTATTGCTGCGAGCTGCTGTGCTAGGAACCTGGCTGCTGGGAAATTATTTGCCCCTGTGGTGGTGGAAGGCAGATCATTGGATGTATTTAAGTTGGAGATTTGAAAGAAAAGCTGAAATTTAGGGCTATTTGCAAGAATTCCTCAGGGCAGCATTTTAGATCCAACCATCTTTAACTACTTCATAAATAACCTTCCAGCATCGGGTTAGAAGAGGGGATGTTCACTGAGGATTAGAACATATAACAGTACAACAGAGGAATAACCTTTTCGACCCACAATATCTCAGCCTAGCACAATGCAAACTTAAACTGATCCCCTTTGTCTGCATGTGATCCATAACCTCCATTCCCTGCATATCCATTTACCTATCTAAAAGCCTCTTAATAGCAGTGAGGCATCTACCATAATCCGTGTTTAAAAAAAAAAAAAAACCTGCTCCACACATCGCCCTTAAACATTCCCCCTTTGACCTGAAAGCTATGTCCTCTCTGGTCTTTGTCATTTCCACCCTGGGGGAAAGGTTCTAACTGTCTATCTTGTCTGCGTCTCTCATCATTTTATATACAGTACATTCAGAAAGTATTCAGACCCCTTCACTTTTTCCACATTTTGTTACGTTACAGCGTTATTCTAAAATGGATTAAATTATTTTGTTTATCATCAATCTACACACAATACCCCATACCAAAAAAAGGTGTTTAGAATCTTTGCAAAGTAATTAAAAAGAAATAGCCGAAATATCACATAAGTATTCAGACCCTTTACTCAGTACTTTGAGGCACCTTTGGCAACAATTACAGCCTCAAGTCTTCTTGTGTGTGACACTACAAGCTTGGCACATCTGTATTAGGTCATTTCTCCCATTCTTCATTGCAGATCCTCTCAAGCTGTCAGGTTGGATGGGGAGCGTCGATACACAGCTATTTTCAGGTCCATCCAAAGATGTTCAATCTGGTTCCAGTCTGGGCTCTGGCTGGGCCAATCAAGGACATTCACAGACGTGTCATGAAACTACTCCTGCATTGTATTGGCTGTGTGCTTAGGGTTGTTGTCCTGTTGGAAGGTGAACCTCCGTCCCCGTCTGAGGTCCAGACGCTCTGGAACAGGTTTTCATCAAGGATCTCTCTGTACTTTGCTCCGTTCATCTTTCCCTCGATCCTGACTAGTCTCCCGTTCTTGCTGCTGAAAAACATCCCGACAGCATGATGCTGCCACCACCATGCTTCACATAGGTATGGTATTGGCCAGGTGATGAGCGGTGCCTGGTTTCTTCCAGACGTGACAATGGCATTCAGACTAAAGAGTTCAATCTTGGTTTCATCAGACCAGAGGGTCCTTTAGGGGCCTTTTCGCAAACTCCAAGCGGGCTGTCATGTGCCTTTTACTGAGGAATGGCTTCCGTCTGGCCACTCTACCATAAAGGCCTGATTGGTGGCATGCTGCAGATATAGTTGTCCTTCTGGAAGGTTCTCCCATCTCCACAGAGGAACTCTGGAGATCTGTCAGAGTGACCATCGGGTTCTTGGGCACCTTTTGCTCTGACATGCACTGTTAACTGTGGGACCTTATATGGACAGGTGTGTGCCTTTCCAAATCATGTCCAATCAATTTAATTTACCACTGGTGGACTCCAATCAAATTGTAGAAACATCTCAAGGATAATCAATGGAAACAGGATGAACCTAAGCTCAATTTTGAGTGTCATAGTAAAGGGTCTGAATACTTATGCAAATGTAATATTTCAGTTATTTATTTTTAATTACTTTGCAAAAATTTCTAAACACCTGTTTTTGCTTTTTTATTGTGGGGTTATTGTGGGTAGATTGATGATTAAAAAAAAAGAATTTAAACTGTTTTAGAATAAGGCTGTAACATAACAAAATGTGGAAAAAGTGAAGGGGTCTGAATACTTTCTGAATGCATTGTACTTCAATCAGGTCTCCCCTCAACCACCAATACACCAGAGAAAACAATCCAAGTTTGTCCAACCTCGCCTTATAGCCCTCTATTCTAGGCAGCATTCTGGTAAATCTTTTCTGCGCCCTCTCCAATGCCTCTACGTCCTTCCTGTAATGAGATGACCAGAATTACACAGAATACTCCATAACCAAAGTTCAATAAAGCTACAACATGACTTTCTGACTCTTATATTCAAAGCACTAACTGGTGAAGGTAAGGATATTATATCCCTTTTTACCACTCTATCTACTTCTGTTGTAATTTTCAGGGAGCTGTGAACTTGACCCCAGGATCTCTCTGTATTTTAATGCTGTTAAGGGACCTACCATTGACTATATACTTTCCCCATACTTTTAACTCCAAAAACACCTCACACTTGCCCAATATTCAATTCCATTTGCAATTCCTTAGCAAAAGAAGCAACGTGTAGAAGATCTAGACAACATTCAGACATGAACTGATAACTAGTAAGTAATATTCATACCATAGCAGCTTCAGACAATGTAGGACTTGCTATACTAATCAGGAGAATATCACGGTGGCACTCAGTGGACATATTGGAAGATTCGTACACTGAGGCGATATAGGTAGAACTGAAAAATAAAGGTGCAATCACTCTAATAGGATTGTATTATTGGTCTCCCAAAAGCTAGTGGGACATTTAGGAACAGATAAGTAAGCGGATTATGGAAAGATGCAAAAGCAAAAGATTGTCATAGTGGGTGACTTCAACCTCCACAATATTGAATAGGACTTACTCAGTACAAGAGGGTTAGATGGAGCAGAATTTACTAAGAGTATATAAGAGGGGTTCTCGAAACCGTATGTGGAAACTCCAACTATACTATACTATACTAGGTCCCTTATGTTTATGTTAATGCTTGCCATTTTACATTGGTTAATATATGCATGATTACTGAATGCTGCATTCATGTTACTTTGTATTTTGCACATTTTCTGCATATTATTTTTTGGCACTAGAACTTTGAATATAAAGAAGAATCAACAAAGAAAGAGATAGAAGAACTTCAGGAACAAAATCATCAACAAAAGTGAGATCCAGTTGGAATAATTAAAAGTTTAACTTTTTAAAATTTATATTTAATTAAATATTGTTAAGTGCTCAAGGGTTTATATCACATCCTTGAAATTCAAAAAGGTACACCTGCTTTTCTGGTGAAAAACATTAATCCAAGCTTGCAAAATAAGAGGCTGGTAAGATTTCTATTGTAAGAGATTCTGAAGTAGAAATTTTACATTTGTAACCTTTATTATATATAGGGAAGAAATGAAAGCACTAGAGAACACATTGAAACAACAGGATCAATTAACTGTGAGAAAACTTGGAGAAAAGGAAGAAAATGTAAGCATCATTCATTTTAACCTCTTGTTATTTCTTTAAAGCTTCTGCTGCCTTTTAGCATTTATTTTCAAGGTTCACACATGAACATTTGGATGAGGTAAAAATCAGTGCAGTATTTATGGAATTGTTATTCATAAATGCAACACCATAATTATTAGCGTATAGATATTGAGTTCATATGCAGCATTAGTAAATGATCATTGCAAGACATTTGACCAACCATTTTAATCATAGGTCAGGTGCTGTGAGATTCATTCAGATGTTGAAAAGTGCAGTCAAGCCTTGAGAAGACAAGTACTTTCGCTGAATGGGCCCAGGATGGGCTGATTCGAAGTTCATTTGAGTTCTGATGGATATTAGACATTGGTTCAGAATTTGGGGGATGAATGGCAAAATTATGATTGGGATCTGTAAATTGTAAGAGGACTAAGATTGGAGCTTGGTCAGAGGGGCCCAAGTAGAGCCAATAATCACCAGAAATACAAGAGCTGTAAGGTATGAGGGAGAATGTGAAAAGGAGATTTAGGAGGCTAGTTTCTTACTCAGAGAATTATAAATGTGCCCAGAACATGCTGCCAAATGAAGTGGTAGAATCAGGTGCATATAAACTTTTAAGAGTCAATTGGACAGACATTTGAACAGACAGGGAATAGAGGGGTATAGACCATGTGCAGGGAGTTGGGTTTAGATTGGATTGGCTGCATGATCTTGTGCTGTATAGTTCTGTGTTCTGTTCTATTTTCTATATATGTTCTATGAAGAAGTTCAGTGAACCATAAATATTAAAACTGCAGTTATAAATGTAACGATAGATCTGAAAGACATGAATGTGGCCATTCTAGAGGGGCCAAGAAAAAAACAATACTCAGTAAATCAAAGGAAAATGCTGGAAACATCTGTGGAATGAGAAACAGTTAACAATTTAGGTTGAATACATTTCTGTTTGATGAGGTTTCAAGGTTCTTCACTTTTATCTCTCATTTAAAGGCAAGTCTAATCCTGTCAGATCTATGGGATAGATTAAAAACACATCTAAATGTTTTCATATTCATTTTGATGGAGCCACACCTAAAGAAGGTACAGCCCCTTCAACACCAATATCGTCATTAACAGTTGATTCTCGCAGATGGGGATGGGTGTACATAAGTGGATAAAAATAATCCATGTAGTCTACAGCTAAGAGCAACCTCCATGGAGGAGTAACAAGCAATAGCCTCTGCCTGGGAGAGCAGTATATCAAATTTACAATGACTTCAGCAATCAAATAGGAGAGCCCATAGCTTTATAGCAGAGTCTGCTAGCCTCTTCTGCTGGGCAAAGTCACAATATACACATAATTATAAGACCATCAGAATGCAAGCCACGTGTATTTATTAAGAGAAAATTAAAGGAATTGATCAATCCTTAGATGTCACTAATCACAGAAGGGGTATTTTGTTTATTTAATATACCCTGGGTGCTGCCTTGTTTGTATACCATCTCTTCATTCTTCTACACTGTCAAATGTCAGAATATCAGTTGTTGGTATGTATAAGATAGCAAAGTATGTGGCTTTAATTGCTGGATCCATTAGAAAGTTACAAGGCATCCAGTCAAAAATGTTCTTGAACAACAATCGACAGAAGCCATATTCTAATTGTGTTGATAATTTGCATTCGTAACGAGGAGTTTGAGTTTGTTAAAAAGATTTAACATTGTTCAAAATATATGAGATTGATAACTTAGACTGGTGAAATAAAAAGACTTGTAAGAAAAAATCTTCAATTTGATTAACAATGATGGCATGAATATATTGCAAATATTTTTCCACAGTCCAAAACTTTTCAAAATGAAGTTAAAAAAAAGGAAAAAATGCTAAAGACAATGGAGAATAAGGTAAAAGAAAAAAAAAGTTTTAAAAATCTTAAATGGTTTGTAGTTAAGAAAAAAACATTAAATAATCAAGTAGACAGAAACATTTCATAGTTGTGAAAGTTTTAACCTTGCTAACTCCTAAAATCAAGGCAAATGACCTCTAACAAAATCTTGGAAACTCATACAAAATCATTTCACTGGCAACAGAACATGCTGAAACTCACAATCACAATTTGGCCTTTCCCATGATTTTTCCATCGAGTACCAATGAAGCTAATTTAATTATTTCTAAAATACGGTAGGTGGCGCTGATACACTGAATTTCCCGATTTTTTTCTCGTAATGAGACAGAGACTAACGATATTTAAGATAGATGACAGGAGCTTGACTAGAAAGGCTGAACGAAGGAGAAAAGAGAAATTCCAAGCTTAAGGCTTTGGCAGCTGAATATGTGGTGGTTCAGTTGGAAAAGCAAATAAATTCACAGACATAAGGAACTACAGATGCTGGAATCTCAAGTAAAACATAAAGTGCTGGAGTAACTTGATGACAGCTTCTGTTGTCTGAAGAGTTGGAAGAAGGGTCCTGACCCGAATCATTGCTGATCCATTTCTTCCACAGATGCTGACTGACCTGCAGTGTCATTCCAGCACTTCATGTTTTATATAAATTCAGAGTTTGGCAAAACCTGAGAAATGTATGAGCATAAAAATCTCAGGGTAGTGGGAGAAACAGAATTAGAGAAAAGCAAACATTTAAAAATAAGCTGAGAATTTAAATTGGACCATCACTTAACCAAAATTCAATGTAAGTCAGCCATGATGAGGGCGATTGGTGAATGTAATACTGAAAATTAGAACATAGGCAGAAAATAACCAGAATTTCGTGGCTTGGTTCGGCAGCTTGAGTGCCCAGGCGGGGAAAAGACTACAAAAAGTAGTAAACACTGCCCAGTCCATCATCGGCTCTGACCTCCCTACAATCGAGGGGATCTATCACAGTCACTGCCTCAAAAAGGCTGGCAAGGACCCACATCATCCTGGCCACACATTCATCTCCCCGCTACCTTCAGGTAGAAGGTACAGGAGCCTGAAGACTGCAACGTCCAGATTCAGAAACAGCTTCTTCCCCACAGCCATCAGGCTATTGAACTCAACTCAAACAAAACTCTGAACACTAATAGCCCATTATCTGTTTATTTGCACTTTATCGGTTTTATTTATTGATGTGTATATATATTTATACAATGGTATATGGACACACTGATCTGTTCTGTATTTATGCCTTCAATATTCTGTTGTGCTGAAGCAAAAGCAAGAATTTCATTGTCATATTTGGGACACATGACAATAAACTCTCTTGACTCTTGAGTCAACTCTCTTGACTTGGTCAGGTGGTCAGGAGTGCATTGGAATAGTCAAGTATAAGGATACTAAAGCACGGATAAAAGTTATAGCTGCAGATAAGTTGAGGCAGAATTAAGTCGGATTTGGCTTTAAGTCAAGGACTAATGAAGGGTCTCGACCAGAAATGTGACCCATTCCTTCTCTCCAAGGATGCTGCCTGTCTTGCTGAGTTACTCCAGCATTTTGTGTCTATCTAACTTTTGAAAGTCTACTGATTAATTAGAGAATTCCTAGGAAATCTATTTTCTCAGTCCCATTCAAGAACAGTTACCGCTTCAAGCATTTTAGGGTGAATGATCTTCAATGCTACAATTTCTACTATTATGGAATAGAGTTCTACGGGTCTCTTAGCTATACATAATGGGTAGTTCAAACAAGCATGGCATCCTAGACAAGTTCATAATTTTTAAATACTACCAACACAAACAATAAACACAATATAGACCTTCTGAGTATAAAATTAATCTGAACCATGGTGCAAAAGGACAATAACAACCTTAATGCCCTTTTTACATCCTTATCTTTTCCTTTCAATTTAAGAACATTTTTAATCTCCAAAGGAGTCAAGTCTAAGTGTGATCTTAAGGTAAAGCAGAAACAGAGGGCAGGAAATAAATGTTCCAGAGTAATCTCTTTAACAGTATGTATTCTGTCATTTTTATGTTTCAATGGTCCTTCACTCCATTCCCCAACACTACCAGTAGTGGCATAGACAATAGACAATAAGTGCAGGAGTAGGCCATTCGGCCCATCGAGCCACTCAATGTGATCGTGGCTGATCATCCCCAATCAGTACTCCGTTCCTGCCTTCTCCTCATATCCCCTGACTCCGCTATTTTTAAGAGCTCTATCTACCCTTTTTCCAACTTGACGCCATTTAGATAGTAATCTACCTTCCTGTTTTTGCTACCAAAGTGGATAACCTCACATTTATCCGCATTAAACTTCATCTGCCATGCATCTGCCCACTCCCCCAACCTGTCCAAGTCACCCTGCACTCTCATAGCATCCTCCTCACAGTTCACACTGCCACCCAGCTCTTTGTCATCTGCAAATTTGCTCATGTTACTTTGAATCCCTTCATCCAAATCATTGATGTATATTGTAAATAGCTGCAGTCCCAGCACAGAGCATTGCGGTACCCCACTAGCATAAAACTCCTTTAAGTCAATTGACTTGGGGGTTGCTTCCATTGTAAATGTGTCATTCATTCTATGTCACCTACTCTATCCACTTGAATACAATTTTTTTTTTTAAAGAGAAAAAGGAGAATTAAGAAACGAAGATAAGAGTTAAGAGGTGGAAGAAAGTGAAGAAGTCCTGAGAAGGATTAAATAACATAAGGGATGTTAGAGATAATTAAGAGGGAGACTGTGCGGGATTGAGATACCAAAAGTAACAAGCAAATATTTTCTCACTCTTTATTAAGGTTCACCGGCATAGTTCTTATGAGGTAGCAGTGTTTTATATTTATAAACTTTAAATTAGTCTAAAAATCAATTTGTTACATCTTACTTTTAATTTGTTCCATGTATAATGGTTTAATTGATGGCTCTTATTCATGCAGTTGAACTCTTTGAAAAAGCAATTGGAAAGTAAGAACATCTCTGCTGAAGAATTAAATCAAGAGGTATAGAAATCCAAATATATAAAATATACTAGAAATATACGTCTACGATGTTTTTTGCAAAGCTCAGAAAACTACTGTCCAGTTGAAAATGATTAAACCTAGTGTAGAGCAATTGTTCCTCAATATCTGCACTTTGTCCCATGTGGAAACATCTACCAGCACCAAATCCAAGGCATAGCTATGGGCACTCGCATAGGCTCCAGCTATGCCTGCCTCTTTGTAGGGTACATTGAACAATCACTTTTCCAGGAGTACACTGGCACTATCCCCAAACTCTACCTCCACTACATTGACAAATGCATTGGCGCTAACTCCTGCACCCATGAAGAACTCACTGACTTCATTAACATTACTACCAATTTCCATCCTGCACTCAAATTGGACCACTTGGACCATCTCCGATATCTCCCTACCGTTTCTTGATCTCACCGTCTCCATCACAGGAGACAAACTATCAACTGACACCTATTATAAACCCACTTACTCCTACAGCTATACTACACCAGACTACACTTCTTCCCACCCTGCTTCCTGTAAAAACTCTATCCCCTACCAATTCCTCCGTCTACACCGCATCTGCCCCCAAGATGAGGTATTCCATATCAGGGCATCGGAAGACCATTCCCTCCGCAACTTCCTGGTCAACTCGTCCATTCCCATCCAAACCACCCCCTCCCCAGGTACTTTCCCCAGCAACCGCAGGAGATGCAACACATGTCCCTATACCTACCCCCTCGATTTCGTCCAAGGACCCCAATAATCTTTTCAGGTGAGGCAGAGGTTTACTTGCACCTCCTCCAATCTCATCTACAGTGTCTGCTGTTCCAGGTGTGGAAAGGGGTGTATATATCGGCGAGACCAAGTACAGGCTCGGCGATCGTTTCGCTGAACACCTCCGCTCAGTCTGCTTGATCTTCCAGTTGCTGAACACTTTAACTCCCACTCCCATTCCCACACTGACCTTTCTGTCCT
Organism: Amblyraja radiata; assembly: GCF_010909765.2. Classification (NCBI taxonomy): domain Eukaryota; kingdom Metazoa; phylum Chordata; class Chondrichthyes; order Rajiformes; family Rajidae; genus Amblyraja; species Amblyraja radiata. Next base: position 27,351,567 of record NC_045979.1, on the reverse strand, counting down.
GGGTCTCCTCCATTGTTAGAGTGAGGCCCAGCGCAAATTGGAGGAACAGCACCTCATATTTCACTTGGGTAGCTTCCACCCCTGCGGTATGAACATTGACTTCTCCAACTTCAAGTAACTCTTGCTTCCCCCTCCCCCCCCTCTCTCCCCTCCCCCCCCCTCTCTCCCCTCCCCCCCACCTCTCTCCCCTCCCCCCCTCTCTCTCCCCTCCCCCTCTCTCTCCCCTCCCCCTCTCTCTCCCATTCCCCCCTCTCTCTCCCATTCCCCCTCTCTCTCCCATTCCCCCCCCTCTCTCCCATCCCCCCCCCCCTCTCTCCCATTCCCCCCCCTCTCTCCCCTTCCCCCCCTCTCCCCTTCCCCCCCCTCTCCTCCCCCCCCTCTCTCCCCTCTCTCTCCCCTCTCTCCTCTCTCTCCTCTCTCTTCCCCCCTTTCTCTCCTCTCCCCCTCTCTCTCCCCCCTCTCTTTCCCCCTCTCTCTCTCTCCCCCCCCTCTCTCTTCCGTCCTCTCTCCCCCTCTCTCTCCCCTCCTCTCTCCCCATCTCTCTCTACCCCCTCTCTCTCCCCTCCCCCCCTCTCTCTCCCCTCCCCCCCTCTCTCTCCCCTCCCCCCCTCTCTCTCCCCTCCCCCCCTCTCTCTTCCCTCCCCCCATCTCTCCCCCCCCCTCCCCTCTTTCTCCGCTCCCCCCCTCTCTCTCCCCTCCCCCCTCTCTCCCCTCCCCCCCCTTCTCTTTCCCCTTCCCCCTCTCTCTCCCCTCACCCCACTCTCTCCCCTCCCCCCTCTCCGTCCCAGCTAGCATGCTAGCTCTAACCAGAGAGTTGATGTAGTATAATCAGGGGCTGAAACCCTGGTGCTGTGTGGCCATTCATCATGATGCAGTTTTACTCATAAGTAAGCCAGGCAGATGAGCAGTTCTCACCCAGCAAGAAAGAAAGAACACAACATAAAAATTTCAACATAAACATCCACCACAGTGGAACCAGCACTTCCCACTGTGCAGCACTTCCTCCAGTTCACCCATGGTCGGGGCCCTGAACCCTCCGCAGTCGCCGCTAGGTACAGCCCAATGTACAGTACCTCTCACCGGGTTGATTGAGACTCCGACGTCGGGACGGATCGGAACACTCAGCGGCTTGGAATTCCCGAATTGTCCACTTCCTACCAGAGACCGCGGCTTCATGATGCCAAGACCAGAGACCCCACGGTCGGAGCAATTCTTCAGGCAGCTCCATGATGTTAAAGTCCGCGCCGCGTCCACGGCTAGAAGCTCCACAGACCGAGCTCCGGGGTGTTAAAGTCAGCAGGCCTCTGCGGTCGGAGCTCCAACACTAGCGATCCTCAACAAAGGATCGCAACTCCGCGAGGTTAAAGTCCACACTGCGCCTGCTGCTGAAGCTCTGGGCCGGTCTCCGGTCGGAAAGGCCACACCAATCCAGTTGTTAGGCAGCGACAGGGGCGAAAATGCAACACGGAGAAAAGTCACATCTCCGTCGAGGTAAGTGACTGGAAACGGTTTCCCCTATTCCCCCCCCAGCATCCCCCCACATAAAACATACTGAGAGACATTAAAACATACATTTAGACATACTGAAAATAACAAAAACCCGAAAGGAGCACACGAGCTGCTGGTGAGGCTGCCACGCGGGCGCCATCTTGGAATATCAGTTATCAGCAAAATGAAAATAAGCTGGAACAAGCCAGTATGATGTCCTGCTAAGAAAGTCTGAAGAAGGGTCTTGACCGAAACATCACCTATTCCTTCGCTCCATAGATGCTGCCTCACGCGCTGAGTTTCTCCAGCATTTTTGTCTTCCTGCTAAGAAATATGGCTAAAACTATGTTTGCAGTATGACTGAACTATATCTTTAAAAAAAATTAAGTTACTTTCACACGAGTTATCATTTCATGCTGAAATTCTGTCCAGGTCTTAAAGCAGACAGCTGCACAAATTTGCAAATGGAATTAAAAGTAATGTAATTGTCAGCAAACCTCTCCACTTCCATCCTTACGAAGGGACATCATTTAAGGGCGGCACGGTGACATAGCAGTAGAGTTGCTGCCATACGGTGCTTACAGCACCAGTTTCACTCCTGACGACAGGTGCTATCTGGACGGAGTTTGTACATTCTCCCTGTGACTGCATGGGTTTTCTCCAAGAACTTCAGTTTCCTCCCACACTCCAAAGATGTACAGGTTTGTAGGTTAATTGGCTTGGTATAAATGTAAAATTGTCCCTCGTATGTGTAGGATAGTGTTGATTTGCGGGGATCGTTAGTTGGTGTGGGCTCGGAGGGCCGAAGGGCCGGTTTCCGCACTATCTCTAAACTAAACTTATGTAAACAAAATTAGTACAGCAGCAAAGGTGGTTTGGCCTTTAATCCTGACCTGGAATTATTTCTCAATTGCTTTATTATCACCGCTTCTAAGTCCTTTTCAATATAGCAGCTGATCATCCAGGGAAATGAGGCATCCTTACCTTTGCAGCGGGCTATTTCATGTAAACGAGCAAGAAAACTGTTGGCTGACTGCTCTAATATTTCTTTATATAACTCAGTGTCACCTTCTTCACATGGAAAGCATTAAGGGCCTGTCCCACGAGCATGCGACTGCATGCGGCAAGCGCAACCAAACCGGAAGCGGGGGCCGCACGGAGGTCGAGTGATCCCTTACGAGTTGACGTGAAGTTCGAACGAAGTCCGCGGGAAGTTTGCGCTAGGCGTACGCCGTCAAGACGCTGTGTACGGCGTCGAGACGGTGCGTACGGCATTAAGCGGCTGCGGGCCGGCAGGCTGTTGCTGCGCGGAATTTTTGAACTGTGTCAGTTTTTCGGAGCCCTGTGCGATGTCAGGACTAGCTCCGCACAACTCCATACGGCTCCGGCGATCGAAGTGGGACCGGCCCCGCGAGGCCGTACGGCGCAAGCGACCACGTTAGGTCGCGCTTGCTGCATGCAGTCGCATGCTCGTGGGGCAGGCCCTTTAGAATGCTGAAAGTATGTATAATATGCACACAAGTCACATTGGTGTTAATCAAGTGACCTGAGGTGAAGGTCTAAATTTGGTTAGCATGTACCTTCAAGCTTCAAAGCTTTCTAAACATCATATCAGGCTTTAAAACAGTCACACTAAAAATATTTTTTTACTTCTCCCTGGAAAATAGGTGTAGGGCTAACTGATATAGTTCATGGGCAAATGGAAATTGCTCTCTGCAAACCTTTACTTTGCTACAAGAGTACATCTATCAAGAACTTTTGGTTCACCATATTAGATGTTTTATTTTGCTGCTTATTCATATATATGATTTTATTCATTCATCTCAATAGAATAAGAGCTTGAAAAAAAAGTTTATTGAAGAAACTCGGCAGTCCAACATTTATAAAACCGAGGTATGTATAAATCAAAAGTCTACAACAAATATCTGTAACTATGCTTTGGTCCTATAAAATGTTTTATTGGTCCCCTTAATGTATGATAAGGCACCTCTCATAGTTATTTAGAGTAAACATAGCATAACATTTTCACCACTCGGTGTTCCCACCACCCAACACCCATCCTCCTCAATCTTCAGGTATTTATTCAATTTTGTTTAAAATGTGGCATTTAAATCTGCTCCCACTGACCTGGAAGATCGAAGATTCCAGATCATGATGATTTGATGTACAGAAAATTCTCCTTGTCACGCCATTGGTTCTTTTTATTATCATCTGAAAACTGGCCGCTGGTTTGTTTTGTCAATGGAAACTAATCCTCTCCATCAAAACTTCCTTAATATTGCATACCTCTAAGAAATCTTCCAGGAAAAAAATGGAATGAACGTGAACAAGATTGCCAAGCTAAGATTCCTCCTCGCAGTTCACATTGTTCCTCTAGTCCCAGGCAAATGTATTGCCACTGGTTATCCTGGGGAAATGATTGAACAATTGGAGATGGTCATTGGCAGGCACTTGCATGGTATGATGGTAATTTGCCCCTTTTCATCCCAAGAATGATTGTTGTCAAAACTTCCTGCATGTGGGTAAGGAATGCCTCCTTGTTGGAACATGAATCGAGGAAATAGGGAGCTCAGCTGAATTTAAGATAATTAGGTAACCCATAACAATACATTTGTGGTCTTCATCGTCTTCCTTCATCTGCTGTTCAAAAGAATAAAAGGGAGTATTCATAGTTATTTAGGGTAAACATTGCAGGCTAAGAGCTGCCTGGCAGAAGTCTGAGCATTGTCCATTAACATTATGGTGCTGTTTACTAAGGGGGCTTCCTTAGAATTACCATCCAAAGATTATCAGACAATTTCTATGCAATTTATAGAAACCATGCAGGAAGTAATGGATTAAAACATTTTTTTCAGGATATGAGTATTACTAACAATGTTGGCATTTATTAGCCATATATGGAGCCGTCAGCACCATAATTATAACCAAACTCATCTCAACTCCTGGACCTAGAGGTCAGCTACCCTTTGTAAATGGAACTTCACCTTCCTGACCTACAGACCACAATCAGTGAGGATAAGCGACAAAACATACTCCATGATAATACTTAATGCCGGCGCCCCGCAAGGTTGAATTTGCAGCTCCTTACTATACTCCCTACACTCTTGCGACTGTGCAACCAAATTCTGCTCGAACTCCATTTACATGTTTGCAGATGACACCACCATTTTAGGCCAGATCTCAAACAATGATGAGATGGAGTGCAGAAAAGAAATAGAGAGCTTAGTAACATGGTGTCAAGAAAACAACATGTCCCTCAATGTCAGCAAGTGGGGAGAGCTAGTCATTAACTTCAAGAATACGGTTTACATGCCCAGGTCAGCATCAATGGTGTCAAAGAGGAGATAGTCAAGAACTTCAAGTTCGCAGGCGTAAATATCATCAATGGTATGTTCTGCACCAACCACATACAGCCAAGGAAGCACACCGACTAAGGAAGTCTGACATTTCTCCAATGACTTTTACCATCTTCAACAAATGCACTGCAGAAAGCATCCTATCAACATCACAGGTAGACAAAAGTGCTGGAGAAACTCAGCGGGTACGGCAGCATCTATGGAGCGAAGGAAATAGGCAATGTTTCGGGCCAAAACCAACATCACAACTTGGTTTGGTACAGCCATGCCCACGACCACAAGAAATTGCAGAAAGTTGTCAATTGAAATTTGTTGTGGATTAGTTGTCAAACCACAAACCAGCTTCCTCCCTATCTAATCCATATACACTTCACATTGCCCCAGGAAAGCAGCCAACATAATCATGGACAATTTACAACCTGGTCATTCCCTCTTCTCCCCTCTTCCATTAGGAAGAAGATACAAAAGCTTGAAATCATGTACCACCATGGGAAATACAGTAGAATAGCCTGGGCAAGGAACTACAGCGTGTACCATCTACAAATGTGCACTCTTGATCTACAGTGCATTTTGTAGATGATACGCACTACAGCTCATGTGTACTGGTATTGGAGGAAATGAATGTTTATGGTGGTAATGGGGTACCAACAGACTGAGCTGCTTTGTCCTGGATAAGGGCCAGTTGGGGCTACACTTATCCAGGCAAAGAGCGAGTATTCCCTCATACTCTTATGATTTGTGCTTGTAGATGATGGAATGTCTTTAGAAAGTGGGAAGTAAATTACTTGCTGTAAATCATTTGCATCCAGTTAGCCGGGATTGGATTAACTCACCTGCATCTCCTCAACTTCAATCCTTAACACTGAGGTAATATCAGCCAGCCGGAAAAAGAAAGTTTTTGAAGTGAGGTGCCTCCCTACCAGCTGTACTTCCCTTTGCAGACTTGAGACAAGACTGAGCCAATGGGACAAGCCCGAGACATGGACCTGGACCATCTTATCACCATAGCCCTTTACCGTAAACAAACCTTTTTACATGAGTTCACCCTACTACGAGTGTGTTGGTGTAGCCATTGTCGCTATGGCGTCATTCCCCCATGCCACGTAACATTTATCGTGTATTCCTTTGTCTTAATAACTCTCAACAATTTCATTACCTCACACTTAACTAAAATGAGTTCCAGTTGTCATTTTGTGCTTATCTATCTGGTCCATTGATTACTTGCTGCAGCTCACTGTCAACCACTCTGGTAATTATGATATTAATGGGAAACTCCTTACTTATGATCCCTATCTTTAAGTCCAGATAAAGCACGAGACCTGATATTGAGCCAAGTGAAATCTCACTCTACGTAACCTCCAGTCATGAAAAGTCACCACTGACTAATGCCATTTTCCTTGCAAAACAAGGTGTCAATCAAACCTGCCAGTTCCCCATGTCATTTATGAATTGCTTGATCATCTCAGTTCAAATCATCTCAAATTAGCTGTTTGATGCATTCAAAAAAATACATAGCAACCAAGTGTCCTTTTCACAGCATGTTTCAATCAGCTGACATGAATCCCTGATTAATGCAAGCTTGATTGTCATTGGCTGTGCAACTATCTAAGATAAAGAATGAAAAAGCTGTGTTATGTAAAGCCTAATGTGGTGTAATGGTTTTTCATGCAAGTTCCATGCTTGGACAGGGAGTCTTTGTATGTTTAAAGAAAATAGGAAACAGGATGTAGATTATCCTGCCTTCAATAATCATTCCCACTTATTGTACACAGCATTGTTCTGCACAATCCAAAGCAGGCATTTCACCTAACCCCAATTATGTTTAACCTACCGTTTGTGTACAATAGAAGGACAGGAAATTCACATGGAAGACTGGTTCAAAAAGGTTAGTGCTCATGGGATCCAGGGCAAATTAGCAAACCAGATCCAACATTTACATAGCAATAGGAGGCAGAGTGTTATGGTAGGTGGTTGTTTTTGTGATGGGATGCCTATGATTGATGTGTCTCATGAGGATCAATACTGGGAAATTTGTTATATAGAATTGGTATGAATGCCTTGGATATGGATATGGAAGGCATAAGCAGTAAGTCTGCTGATGATACAAAGATTGATCTGGTGGAAGATAGTCTTGGGTTTCTGGGGAAATTGGTTGAAAAATGGCAGATGGAGTTCATTCCTGACATGTGAGGCAATGCATTTTGGGAGTACTGAGGCTAGGACGTACAACATTAACAGTAAGACTTAGTGAGTATTGAGGAGCAGAGGGTTCTTGGAATACAAGTTCACAGATCCTTGAAGGTGGCTACACAGATAAATAAAGCGGCTGACAAGATCGAAGCCGGCGAGCGGCAGGTGAGAGATGTTCAGACGGAGAGTACTGCCAGAGGTGAGCGGGCCGGCTGAAGGTGCTGAGGTGGCGTCCAGTTCCGCTGTCCGATCCCGAGGCCGCTTGCAGCCACTCTAGCTGCTTCCCTCCCCGGCCACAATGCGTTGGCTCCGCACCCAAAGCGCTGGGCAGCGGTGAGTGAGTGAGTTACTGGCATTATCCCCGACCCCCTCCTTCTCAATGCTCCAGGCCTCCCCTCAACTTTACCCCTGGCCAGACTCCCCACATGCTGTGAAAGGAACTCTCCCCCCAATTGGTCCCTTGAACAAGTATTGTCATTCAATAAGATCACAACTGATTCAACTTGCCCGATGTACTCCCGTTTTTCCCACCATCTCTCCACCTGCCGTCACCCTCCACCCCCCACCCATTCAGTAATTCAGAATGCAGGAGATTTGGAATCCTTGGGCAAATTGCTTTCTTTTTTTTTTTTTTTGAATGTGTGAAATTCTATGTCCCACCAGCCTTCTTTCAAAATTTAGCAACTCAAAATGGGGGTGCGTTTTCATTGCCGGGAAATACGGTACTTTATTAAGAGATTTTTCTTTTGAAGACTATATAAAAGTCGACTGACAGCTTACGTAGAGAACAATCTGCGCATGCGCGGTTTAAGATTTTTTAAAAGCCGACTGACTGCCTACCCTGAGTAATTACTCACGGCACGTGCCTAGTGTGTGGGTATATAGAAGTGTTGGTAGAATGTGTAAAACTTCAAATAATTATTTAACAAGAACATAGTTTGATATATTTATTTATTATTTTTAAGAGAAATGAATTGAATTTGTTGCATTTGGAATTGACAAGTCTCAGTAAGCAAAATGAAGAAACCATTCAGGGTCTTCAAAAGGAAATTGAAGAACTGAAGCTTGAAAACAAAAAGTTAACGGAAGAGGTATTCATATTACTTTAACAATTACTGTACATGCCACAGAGGTTTGAAATGCCAGATGATCTACTTTTGTTTCTATTTTCTTAGATGTACGTAGTAACAGGTCTTAGAATTGTATAGTAGGGCAGGAATCACTGCAAGCTGGTAGATCGTGATTTTTGTGCCAGGCCAAGGATCTTCAATTGGCCAAAGGCTATCAAGTGATGGTGAATTTCTTTGTATGCCTGCCTTTGTCTAAGGTATGGGAAGTTATCTATGTTTTTCAACATCTAGTGAAAGTTAATATTAGAGGGCAATATGATGAAGCCAGAGCAGGTTGGAGAGGACTTCTCATATGTTTAAATGGCTTTGGAGCATCACAGTGGCTCGGCAGTACAGTTGTTGCCTCACAGGGCCAGAAACCCGGGTTCGATCCTGACTACGGGTGCTGTCTGTGTGGGGTTTGTTCATTCTCCCTGTGAACACATAGAGACATTGCAATAGGTTTTCCACAAGATGTTAGATATTGTGTCTCATATAAAGTTACTGCACAATGTAAGAATTTGCAGGTTTGGGGGTAATATACCACCATGGTTAAAGAATTGGCTAAGTACCAAAACAACAGAGTTGGGAAAAATTTGTCCTTTTTGCACCGGCAAGCAGTAACCAGCAGGGTACCACAGGAATCAGTGCTTGGATCACAACTATTTACAATATACATTAATTACTTAAATGAACAGACCAAATGCATTCCAGCAAAATTTGCTGACAATACAAAAATAAGTAGGTTATCAATTTGTAAGGACAGTGTAGAGCCGGCAAAGAACCATCAGTATGTTACGAAGGTGGGCAAAAAATTGCCAAAGTGTGAGGTTATCCATTTTGGAAGGATGAATGAAAAAGCAAATTGTTTTGCAAGAGTTTATAGTATATGAAACAATTGGTTGACTTGTTGTTACAGCAATTAGGAAAGTTGATGGAAAGTTGGCAAGGATATTGACAACGATATGGAGCTTAAAATAAGGATTTTTAAAATATTACTGTACAGTGGGCTGGTGAGACCATGACATGAGTTATATGTGTGGCTTGGTCTTCATGTTAATGGTATCATATATGTGCATTAGAGAGAGTACAGAGAAGTTTATTTTCTACCACTTCTCTCTGTTCTCCTGATCTTGCATGTTTCCACTGTCTTTCGTTCAATCTCATATTCCCATCTCTTCCCAGCATCCTCATTCTTGTTTTTGTTCACCCATCTATTTCTCTTACCATTTCCTTCCTACTTTTGCATTCCCACCTTAGGCCAAATATTTTATTACCAAGTAATCTTTAGCTTTTTTTGGCCCAGAGACCACCCTCTCCCCATTCCCCACTTCCCCAGTGAACTTCGACATGTGAGAACCAATGAAGAAAGGGCATTCGAATGGAATTGGGAACCTATAGTTAATTTTTTTAGAGCAGAAGCCCAGTGTGGTGGAAGATCTCACATCTCCCAAGTATCTAACTACCCTCCTGTTCAACTGTGTCATGGCATTCGATGGGACCTATATTGATCTCATCAGCCATTTCAGAACCCAGGTAACTGCAATATAAGCAAGTCATCATCAATCTGAAGGAACAGGCCAATTAAAGAGATTTGCTGTTGTTACTTTTTGGCCCTATCCAATGCAAAACCATGATTAACAAAAGCAAAATATAAATAACGCTGTAATTTGTACGCTGCTCATAAGATACTGAGCACATCATACAGTTAATTTTTTTGTCGTCATATAGTTATGTTTCAGGCATTTCAAACTAGCAATGCCCTAGAAGCAACAATTAAATGAATAGACATTTTTACATTTTTGTTGACATTTGTTTAGAAAGAAATGTTGGTACAACCCTGAAACTGGTGCACCTCATTTCTTTTCAAATGCGTCACTTTATCTCAATTAGGTAAAATAAAATCATCTATGCATGCACTGTTCTGTAAGTACTATCTCAAAGGTGGGTTCAAGTCCTACCACAAATTTACAACCTTTTGACTATAGACACCCATATTACCAAAACATTTGTAAGTATTTCTGAAGCATTAATTTTCTGTTTATATTTTAGGTAAAATCATTGAAATTCACAGCAGAAACAACTCTTCAGGCACAGAGAGAAACTGAGATTATGTGCCAGAACAAGATTACTGAAATGGTTACGCTTATGGAAAAACACAAGGCAAGAAGCATTTTCAATGTTCATTTTATGTTTTGCTTACTTTTTCTGTAATAGATTGTGCGGGGATAAGTAAATTAGCATTCAGATTTAATATCAATTCCTTCCACAAACCATACAAAACAGAAAGCCTGACAAGAATAATGAGGAGGAAATATGAAAGAAAGAAGAAAAACATTAATTATTGATTGGTCAATAAACAAGTGCCGTAAAAGAAAGATACCCATTTAACTGTCCTTCAAAGGTTGAGAAGTATTTGCAGGCCTGATACTTCTGCCCCAAAATATTCTTTACTTTTCCATAACTGTCCAAATAAATTGTTGCCATATTTCAACATGTGTTCAGTAAAACTGACAAGAAAGAATCTGGTACCTTAATATGCATAGTCGTACTTTAAATTGGGATTTCCTATTGAAACTTGCATGGGGCAGAGATTTTGTCACTCCTTAGAAAGATACCAATTAATAATGTTGGGATTGGTGAAGAGGATGAAATGCAGTATCAATTTGTTTTCCTGTGTTACATTGTCAAGAGGCAAGCATCTCAGCCAGAAGAAATGTTTTTGTGTATGACGGACAGTCCTCATCCAGGAAAGGGATATTCCTTTATAATTTAGGCGCTTTATCATTGACATTGCATTCCTTATTGGAGTTTATTGAAGGCTCTTAGTCAGCTCTAAAGCTCAATCCTGACAGACTGGCTAAGAAGAAGGACCAAAAGGCATCATCCCAATATAGCTACAAAAATGTTAGTATGTAGCTATAGTATCTTGTAAGGTCCACTTTCAGTTATGTAATCAGGCTAATACATAGAATGTTATTTAGAATAAGACTGTGATCAACAAATGATTTTATCCCTAAATCAATGTACCTGGTTTGAACAAGGTTGGCCAGGAGCCAGAATCTATGAGGCCCGAAGGACTGTGTTTAATAGAAACAAAATTTTGTATGCAAATATCTTCCCTCTGCTTCCTCCACCATTCTTAACATAGGAAAACATTTAGATTATCTATTAAATTGATGGTAAAGGAAAAATAATGGAATGCAGAATATTGAGGAGAATCATGGAGTAGTTGTTTGACATTTGGGAGTGCACAGTTTTATAGGAAAATGAGGGGGAATGGGACTGATGGGATTGCTCTTCCGAGTTAGCATGAACCCACTGGGTCTAATGGATTCCTTCTGTGTCATATTAATTAGTAAATGACATCATGATAAATGTTCTGCCATGGAAAATAATCTACTGGTTAGGAACAGCATATTGTAAGAGTCACTTGTAATACCAATTCAGTTAATTGATTTTTTTTAAAGCACCTTGAAAAAAAAGCTCATTTAACATCTCTCTTTTTAAACAATTCTTACAGCATCAGTATGATAAAATGGTTGATGAAAAAGATGCAGAATTGAAATGCTGGAAAGAAAAACAACGAAATATCAACCTATGTAAAAAACCTTTGGTAAGTGTCTGAAAAAAATCTATTCAGTGATTGTTAATGCATCATCAGCTCACTAGGGGTCAGACTCTTTTCTGGAAAGTTGCATAGGTGGTAACTGAACACGAGGGAAAACCAACAGAAATAGTAGAAACACTGGATGCAAAATGTGCCTTTCTGTGTTGCTGCAGTTTTTTGGGGTTTCCTCCAGGAATTGGTGAGTTCCTTTACCTAAGCCAGTCACAGGCGAGACATGATTATTGATCCCAGTCATTCCAAAAGTTCACAAAGTGTTTGAGGGAAGCAGAAGATGCCTGGAAGATGACTGTTACATCTTAACTCACTCAGATCACCGAAGTGCATATGTGATCCATCTGATTCCAACAATGACATTTCTTCCATTGATGATCAAAATTCCATTCATCCTTCCTCATTGACTCCAGACTTGATCATGGATACCCAGCACAGATAAACCCTGTCTTTCTTATTCAAGATTCCCAATGTGGACATTTCTGGTTTAATGGAGGTGGTTTTGGGTGCAACTTTGTACAGTGTATTCATTATGACACAACATTTAAAAAATACAAATTGGATATTTTTCTGCAGGTTTTGAAATAATTGGATAATTTTTAGGGCAGAGATTGTCATATCTTTTACATTGTTGGGGTGCAATTTGGAGTATGTTAAGTGCTTAATTATATGATTATTATAATGTCAGAAATGCATCAGCCAATTTGCTACAGCAAAGTAATGTGATGAACTGGTGCTCAAATTCTTCTCTGTTATACTACTCAACTGCTTTTCAATTAGTTGTTTTATTGTGCATCTAAGAACACAGCTTGGATTTCTGCATCGTCCATTAATGCTCCAGAAATGTTAGTCTACCTTTGTGCTTACATTTTTAAATGTACCTGAAATTGCTCATTGATCTTATTAATACTTTTTCCAGGAGGAAGAGCTAACATCTCTCAAAAGTGAACTTTCAGGTGTAAAACAACAATTTAAAGAAGTGACTGGTGAAAAGGTTTGTCTGCATTGAGACTATTCTTCACTCCAACAGAATAATTAACTTGTGCTGGCTCCAAACATATACATACACGCTTTCTTGGAGCATTAGGGGTTGTAATCGTCATTCACTTTGCTGATTGTTTTCTCTTTTTTTTTGTAATAGACAAAAACGTAACCTCCTGTTTTTGTTATTGAAGATTTATGGTTAAATAAATTTTACACCTCTACTGCTTAACTGTTTCCCAGTTCTTTCCCTTATCATAATATGGCCCTCCTTCGATAATTACTTCCTTTTCGTCTAACTTGTTGCATGCTAACTGTTGCAATATTTATCCATCTTTCAGACTTGTATTACAAAGCATCACCAGGTCTTTCCAGACATCAATTGTCTTGTTTTGAGAAAATAATAGCCTATTCATTGTGGGCTGTAGTTGACCAATGGATCTTATGTTAATATAGGACTACAGAAGAGCATGTGATCCATACATAAATTAATATCATGAGGGTTACTAGTGAGAGAGCAGTACCGTCAACATAGAAACATAGAAAATAGATGCAGGAGTAGGCCATTCAGCCCCTCCAGCCAGCACCGCCATTCAATATGATCTGAACATCCAAAATCAGTACCCCGTTCCTGCCTTCTCCCCATATCCCTTGATTCCATTAGCCCAAAGAGCTATATCTAACTCTCTCTTGAAAACATCCAGTGAATTGACCTCCACTGCCTTCTGTGCCAGAGAATTCCGCAGATTCACAACTCTTGGCGTGAAAGGGTATTTCCTCATCTCAGTCCTAAATGCCCTACCCCTTATTCTTAAACTGTGACCCTTGGTTCTGGACTTCCCCCAACATCGGGAACATTTTTTCTGCTTCTAGTCTGTCCAATCCCTTAAGAATTTTATGTTTCTATAAGATCCCTTCTCATCCTTCTAAATTCCAGTGAATATAAACTCAGTCGATCCATTCTTTCATCATATGTCAGTCCCGTCATCCCGAGAATTAACCTGGTGAACCTACACTGCACTCCCTCAATAGCAAGAATGTCCTTCCTCAAATTAGGAGACCAAAACTGCACACAATACTCCAGGTGTGGTCTCATTGGAGACTTGTACAACTGCAGTAGGTCCTCCTTGCTCCTATACTCAATCCTCTCGCTATGAGAGCCAACATGCCATTTGGTTTCTTCACTGACTGATGTACAAGGACACACAGGTCTCATTGCATATCCCCTTTTCCTAATCTGACACCATTCAGATAAAAACCTGCCTTGTTCTTGCCACCTTTATCCACATTTTTACATTGCTTCTTTTCCTTAAATCTCATGGACTTCAAATGTGCTAACATCTGTGTGGCAATATCCATATAATGTATGCATATGAGCTGTGCTCATTCTCGCACATGCTCAGTAAATCAGTCAGTGACCTTTGACTTGGAAATAAATAATTCCTGTTTTTGATTCCAACATGAGTGTGTGTGCAGCCATCTTTCTCTGTATATTAGGTACTTGTTTACTTATTTTATAAGCAGACAGATATCAAAACAATCTGTTGTACAGTATTTTGCCAAATGCCCTTTAGAGATAATCTGCACTATCCTTGTTATGAAGGATCAATCTTCTCCATCACTTTGTCAGATAACTTTAGTAACTTAGTCAAAATGATTTGTTTTTAATAAATTCATACTACCCTTAATTTATAAATCCATGATTATCCATTTGTTATTTAAATTTGTCACAGATTATAGACTGAAATTTCTCTCCCATTGCCATTAAACATGATTAGCTTGTATTTGCAAGATTTATCCCTTTATGATTTGTTTAATCACTTCGGAACACTTGCACTACACCATTTCTCTCCCATTGCTTTCATATCCAAGGAAGATTACAATTTTGTGGAGAAATAAGTGCAATTTGCACCCTTATTTCACTCAATGCAAAGTGTATTATTTTCCAACCAGGTGACTTTCTACTTGGAAGAACATATGTAATTATGTTCTTTGCTTATTTTTGCCCAATGTAATATATCTGCTGCCTTCATTATTGTTCTCTTGACTACATCATCTAATTTAGGGTTGCCCTCTACTTTCAGTCATTTTTTAAAATCCCCAATCGTCCCATCCTTCCTTATACTCGTTTACTATCTCAATATTTATTCATTTTTTTAAATTGAATTCAGTACCATTTTATGTTATGTCACCATTCTTTTAAACTTTTAAAATCTTTCCCCTGCACGGAGAACCCGACCTTTTCTCTGTCGTGTCACCGTTGCCGTTGGGGCCGAGCACCGTGGAGCGGCCTCCAACCGGAACGACCTGGGGCTCCAGTCGCGGAGCTGCGGACCTACTTACCATCGTGGAGCTGCCCAAGTTCAGAGTGGGAGGAGCGGTGGTGGCGCGCTGCTGCGGCCCGACCCTGGAGATTCGGTGTCTGGTGGACAGTGACACCGGGAGACCGCATTTCGGAACTTCCGCAACGGCGACTTCTCCCGCCCGAGTTGCGGGGTTGAATAGTACCTGGAGCGGGGCCTTACATCGCCCGGCGCAGCTTTGAATGGCCGCAGGACTGTTAGCGCACGCCGGGGGCTCCAACACCAAGACCCGGAGCGCAGCCTTGCATCACCCGGGACACTTACCATCGCCCGCCGGGGCTTTGACTCTGACACCGGGAGGAGAATGAGGAGTGCAGGGGAGAGATAAGACTTTGCCTCCATCACAGTGAGGAGGAGATTCACTGTGATGGATGTTTGTGTAAATTGTGTTGTGTCTTGGTTCTTTTTCTTGTGTGTATGACTGCAGAAACCAAATTTCGTTTGAACCTCAATGAGGTTCAAATGACACAAATAAATTGTATTGTATTGTATATTCAACGCATGATGTTGGAATTCCTGTCAGCTTTCGGTTCTTATTTCATTGTATCTTCTTGAGCTTTACTTGTGAAGTAGATTCCAGCTTTTGGTCCCCTTCTTTTTCTATCCTAAGAATGTGTCTACCTGATTCATCACCACATCAGACGTATTCTGTTCTTCTTTACTAGTGAATGAGTTTGAAATATTGATGTTTAAGCAATAACTTGATTGTTGCATCAAAAATGGTTATATGAATAATTTTAATATTTGCATTTGATCAGAACATAGTCTTTCACTCTAAATGCATCACAATATAACCACAACTGCACATGTTAGTTCTGACAGAGACCTATTTAACATAATTTTTCTGTTTAAAATTATCTTCCCGATTCAAGAATCAATGTAAAGTATTTATATTCAGCATTTTTACATAGTATGTTTATGTCTGGTTCCATCATATTTATACTTTCTAGGAAACTTTTGAAAATCAAGTTAAGGCATTGAAGGGCACAGTCAAATCTTTAAAAGATGAAATAAAAAAGGTAACCTGATTTAAAAACCAAGATCTTTTTTATTGTAGAAGCAATCATTTTAAGCTTGCATAGTGTTATAAAAAAGAATTCTGACACCTTAGTATAAGAGCTAAGAAAATATTTCAAATAATTAAAATTGTGACATAGTTAAGAAAGCTTTCTGATTATCACATAGATCAAGAAACAGTTTACCAAGAACAATGTAGAAATGTTAGGATAGGACTTCATTTCATTTCACTTGCACTTTATGTGCAATGTGACAAATAAAACTGATTGATTGATTGATTGATCCATTGCCCAAAATCACTAGCCATCAGCCAAATGTTCAATAGTGTTTGTTCCAGTATGGCCCCTAATCTGGTCTGATGCTATAGCCTGACCCAATGCAACATTAGGGCTGTCTTAGCACAAGCAGAAATACCTGAAATAACTATTTGGCCCCCCTGGTTATTAAAAATGGCACCGAGATTAGAGCGATGATAGACCCAAAATGTTGGAGTAACTCCGTGGAATAGGCAGCATCTCTGCACAGAAGGAATGGGTGACATTTTGGGTCGAGACCCTTCTTCAGACTGAGAGTCAGGGGAGAGGGAAACGAGCAATATGGAAGGGTAAGGTGTAAAAACAAGCGTTTAAAGGAGAGGAAGATCTAGATAAACTGGTATCAGGTGGAAAGATTTGTAATCAAATAGAGGAATAAGACAAAGCAAATGTTGGAATGGAGCAAAAATCGAGCTCTAGAGAAAGTAATTGGGTGGGGCTGCATCCATGGAGGGAAATGGGCAGTTGACTTTTCAGGTCAGGGATCTTCATCTGGACAATATAAATGAAAGATCTTGACTCAAAACGTTGATGGTCCATTTCCCTCCACAGAAGCTGCCCGACCTGCTGTGTTCCAGCAACTCGTTTTTTGCCTGATCAATGAATTCAGATTTAAGATGAATTGCAAAACCTGTGACATGAAGGGATGAAATGATACAAGATGCCATGATCTAGAGTCTACTGTTTGAGTGAGAAACACGTTGAAGATAAATGTTAAAAGTAAATAAATATTTCATAAAAAATGTTAAAGGGAAATATGAGTCGGTTATGAGGAAATTCTAGATAGGACTTTCAAAGAACAGGTTCAGGCATGATGAGCCGATTGGTCTTTATATTATTTTGTCATTCCTTGATATCAGTCCAATTTGTGATCTACTTTATTGCCTCTATAATATGGAGGAAAATCAGTCAACTTTTTGCAAATGTTTTCCATTTTAGAAAGTTGAATCAAATTCCATTTTGATGAACAAAAATAACAGTGCATCAAATTGTGAAGTATCTAAGACTCCTGTCAGAAAAAACAACCTATCTACTGCCTCAAAATCAGCAGAACTGCCTAAACAGTCAGGAAGTTCAATTATTCAACATTTTCATACTTGGACACCAGCAGAAAAAGCTAAAGTTTTCCCAAATCATCAGGTATGCGTTGTTATAAATAGCCAATCTATTATTTATTATTAACCTAAAATGACTACTTTAAATGTCTAAATAAAATGTCATTGCAAGTATTTTGAAATATTGCAACTGTTTAGTCTTAGTATGTATTTTACTATTCAGATTAATCCAGATTGAAATAGTACCCTACTGTTCATTAATGTGGTTTATAGTGGATTAATAGAGAGCCTGGATTATAGAGCCTTGACTGATTAATTAAAAATAGGAGTTTGTATCTCAGTATAGCAGTTGGAGAATTCAAATTAGGTTCACTCGTGTCCTTCAGAGAAGTAGATATCATTCCTACCCAATTTGGCCCATATGTAACTCCAAGCGTATGTAGTGACTTTAAAATCCATGTAATTCCAGGCAGCTACTGAATGTGCCAGTAAGCCAATCAGGGGCCACAAGCAAAGCACAATATTTGTTTAATTCTTTATTTTACTTGTCTCCAAATGTTGTACCTTTATTAAAGAAGGGCTGCAAGGAAAAGCCTGGGAACTATAGAATTGTGAGCCTAACATCTGTGCTAGGCAATTTACTGGAGAGGCAGCATGGATTTGTATATGCAAGTCGTGTCTGACAATCTAATTGAGTTTTTCGAAGAAGTAACCAAAAAGGTTGACGAGCCAAAGCCGTAGATGTCTATACAGACTTTAACAATATTTGAAACTAAAGGGAGTATATTAGACCACTCTGTTTTATTCCTCCTGCTCTCCGACTCTCCGACTTTTTTGCATATCTTTCATTCATTTGTTCCATATCTGTCTACATCATTGTCTATACCTCTCATTTCCTTTTCCCCTGACTTTAGTCCAAAGAATGATCTTGACCCAGAACATCATCCATTCCTTCTCTCCAGAGATACTGCCTGTCCCGCTGAGGTACTCCAGCAGTGTCTCTCTTTGGTTTAAACCAGCATCTGCAGTTTCTTCCTACACAGTACTGTTTTATGTTCTAATCTGCTCTACCCACAAAATAATGCATTGCTTTCTCTCAGCATGACATAGTTTCTCACTTCAGAGAGATCAATTGAGTATCATCGAATATTTTCACAAAGATTAATGTATTAGAATTATTCTTTCCAACATTTTTGGCCTAACATCTAATTTGGAACGAATATCCAAAATTGGAATCTACCAGGATTATCAGAGATTATTGAAGCCAGTTCAGGAGGCTGACAGGTGACAGCAGGTAAAATGCCAAACATTTTATTGAAGCTTTTTTATGAGTTAATTTCCCAAATATGCGCAGCTTTAAGAGGGCTCACGTGCTTTCCAAACAAACTGAGAAGCAAGGAATGTGCTTTTCATTGATTTTTTAAATTGTTAATTTTAAGGAATTAAAAGTTTTACACCAACCATTCATACTTCTTGATGACGTTTCTTATGCAACATAAACATAGAAAATCACACAATTAATATTAGAATATTGGATGTTAAAGCATTGAAACTAAACTGTCTAGATCTTTTAATTAAAATAAATGGACATCTTTCCATTTTAACCAGGCTACTTCAATATCGGTGTTACACTTATACTTTTGTACATTATGGCCTAACTTTTACATATGCTCTTATAAAAGCGTCTGGCATAGTAAATTGTTTAAGAAGGAACTGCAGATGCTGGAAAAATCGAAGGTAGATAAAAATGCTGGAGAAACTCAGCGGGTGAGGCAGCATCTATGGAGCGAAGGAATAGGTGACATTTCGGATCGAGACCTTTCTTCAGACTGATGTGGGAGTGGTGGGGGGGGGGGGGGGGTGGGAAGAAGAAAGGAAGAGGCGGAGACAGTGGGCTGTGGGAGAGCTGGGAAGGGGAGGGGAAAGAGGGAGACAGCAAGGACTACTTGAAATTGGAGAAGTTGATGTTCATACCACTGGGGTGTAAACTACCCAAGCGAAATATGAGGTGCTGATCCTCTAATTTGCAGTGGGACTCACTTTGGCCATGGAGGAGGCCCAGGACAGAAAGGTCGGATTCGGAATGGGAGGGGTAGTTGAAGTGCTGAGCCACCGGGAGATCAGGTTGGTTATTGCGAACTGAGCGAAGGTGTTGGGCGAAGCGATCGCCAAGCCTACGCACGGTCTTACCGATGTAGAGTAGCTATTTCCATTGATATTTGATTTGCATATTTAAATACATCTTTTTTAAAGAATCAGCATCCAACATTTGTTGTGAACAATCTTTAAATATTCTCAAGAAGGAAGGCTGTTGCTTTAAATAAATAATTGTGCACAGTACATTTTGAATACATTATGGCAAAATGTAACGTGTTGTGTTTTGAATCTTTTCAGACGTACACAATAAAAACTCCCCTCGGTGCTCACAATCAATTTCTAAAGGGCATAATGAAACCGCCAGCTGATGAAGCTCTGCAGAAAAAGAGAAAAGTGGTTTTAGACTTGGATACACATTCAGACAGCTCTGAACAGAGTGATCTTTTGGTAAAATTATTTTATTACACAAATAATTACATTGAACAATTTGTGTACAGTAACTTTTTCTAACTAAAAAATAACTATGAAGTTCAATGCCATGTTCAATTTACATTGTATTATCAGAACAGTTAATAGCTCAAACTCGAAGCGTCCTTTCAACAGTAGTTATATGACTTACTATTGCATTTAGTAGATTAAAATGTATGCAGAATGAATGCTTTGTACTATAAAATATACAAGCAATAATAGCTGTTGAATTAAAGTAGTGGAATGTGTCTGCTGCAGGAACAAGCAAAAGATAAAGCTATATAACACTTGTAAAATCCATACCATTACTTAATGTGTTCATTGGATTGAAAATGTTGATTGAATGAAATGACCTCGAGAAATACCAAAGCTTGGCAATCTTATGACTGGTAGGAATACTATCTCTAGTCTCTAACCACAGACTCCATAAGACTGTGATAATTAACTTTTTAGCTTCAAATTGCTGGCCTACTAATGAGTTATAAAGCAACACTTTTGAAACTGAAATCATGGTAGTGACAAATGGTTTGTATAATTTATCTGCAATCAGTTACTGCCTATGATAAACATGAACAATAGCTAATGGGCACTGTATCCTCAGAATATAGAGCAGGACTATAGAGCATCAGATTTATTGAATACTTTGTTCACAATTCATCATTGGTCATCAGGTTACAGCTCTCAACTCCTCTAAATGCTTTCCTCGCATACTGGCTGAAATTTGACAATGTGGGGCAAGATAAACTCTAAAGAAGTGAAGCCCTTTTTCAGAAGTGTTAGGAGAACAACATTTAGAGAAACCTTATCATGTCACAGAGCTGTACAGCCACTATGTCCTTACTGTCCATTGTACTTGCCTACATTGATCCCATTTATCTGCATTAGGTCTGTAGCCTGATATGCCTTGGGGGTTCAAATGCTTCTACAGATGCTTTTTAAATATTGTGAGAATACTGTATATGCCTCCACCACCTCCTTGGGCAACACCTTGCTGATTCTAATTCCTTTCTTTGGAAAAAAAATCCTCTTCAAATCGCCTCTAAACTCCCGTGTCTCATCTTGCACCTCTTGTTTTAGGCACATGTAAAAAGATTCATACAATCTACCCCATTAACCACCTCATAATTTTGTATACCTCTTATCAGGTCATCCCTCAGAACTCCAGGGAAAACTTAGCCTATCCAGTCTCCTTATAACTGCAATACTCAATGCAGACAACATCCTGGTGAATCTCGTTTGTACCCTCTCCAGTGCAATTGCATCCTTCCTGTAGTGTGACGATCAGAACTGTACACGATATTGGAGATGTTGCCTTGTATTTTACAAAGTTATAACATGGCATACCTGCGCTTATATTCTATGCCACAACTGATGAAGGCAAGCATCCCATACATGTTTCTCATCACGTTTAAGAAGGAACTGCAGATGCTGGAAAATCGAAGGTAGACAAAAATGCAGGAGAAACTCAGCAGGTGAGGTAGCATCTATGGAGCGAAGGAAATAGGCAATGTTTCTGATGGTTCCTCCCCTTCATTTCTTCTTCCTCCCCCTCATCAGTCTGAAGAAGGGTTTTGGCCCGAAACATTGCCTATTTCCTTTGCTCCATAGTTGCTGCCTCACCCGCTGAGTGTCTCCCGCATTTTTGTTTACCTTCATGTTTCTCATCACGTTGTCTACAAGTCATAAGAGTGCTGGTCATGAAGCACTTTTAAAATACGGCCTCTATTATAATGTAGGAAATCATGGCAGTCAATTCACACATGAAACAAAATGCAGAGGAGAAATGCCTGATGATAAATGGTTCATCTATGTCTCCCCTCAGTCAAAAATAGAAATGTAGGGAGGACTACTTTTTTAAACTGCAATGGAGAACGATGAGTGTTCAGATTATGATTTTGCCATAACTAAAAGGTGTTAATTTTGCCTTCACACAAAGAATATGTGCTGATATACATTCATGAGAACAATTTCTTCAAGGACCTGATGAGGATGCACCATCACAAGACATGCACATCCTTGTATCAATGCAAATGCCTGTGCTTTGTTCACTTCATTTATATAGTTATACAGGCAGCTAAGAGTGATTAGAAGATTGAGGGGGGATCTTATAGAAACGTACAAAATTCTTAAGGGGTTGGACAGGCTAGATGCAGGAAGATTGTTCCCGATGTTGGGGAAGTCCAGAACAAGGGGTCACAGTTTAAGGATAAGGGGGAAATCTTTTAGGACCGAGATGAGGAAAACTTTTTTCACACAGAGAGTGGTGAATCTCTGGAATTCTCTCCCGCAGAAGGTAGTTGAGGCCAGTTCATTGGCTATAATGAACTTTTTTGAGGGAGTTAGATGTGGCCCTTGTGGCTAAAGGGATCAGGGGGTATGGAGAGAAGGCAGGTACAGGATACTGAGTTGGATGATCAGCCATGATCATATTGAATGGCGGTGCAGGCCCGAAGGGCCGAATGGCCTACTCCTGCACCTATTTTCTATGTTTCTATGTTTCTATGATCTTTTTGAGGTGCATAAAATCATGAGGGGATTAGATTGGGAGAATGTACAGAGGTTTTTTCCGTGGGTATGGAATCAAGGAAATTGGAAGCAAGACTTTTTCCCTGGGTATGGAGTGCATATGATTAAGGTAAGAAGGGGAAGATTTAATAGGCACAAGAGTGCAACTTATTCATACAGTGAATTGTGGGTATATTGAATGAGTAACCAGATGAAATAATTACAGCCAGTACAGCCAATAAAAACAATCAAAAGACATTTGGACAGGTTCATGGATAGGAAATGGGACTATCTTAGATGGGACAGCATTGATGTGTTGGATCTTTTTCTGTTCCATGTGACTGTAATTGGGATTTCACTTGGTGAGCCACACTTTCCAAATATGCATGAACAAACATCAATGGCATAGACATCTGTAGAGAATCCATATCTGTGATGCGCTTCTTTCTGAGCTCTTGACAGTAGGACAGAGACACTGAGCCCTGGATGCTATCATTCAGAAGTATGCATCAATGCTGTCAAGTATCATCGAATATCTGAAATAGTCAGAATATGTGTATTTAACTCCATCGGTGATGGACTTTTATTGCATAGAATTGAAGATCCATATGGATAACATACACTTCATTAGCCATATCGATCACCTTTTCACAACCTCTAAATCAAGTTTGCAAGACGTGACTTACTGCAGACAAAGCCATACTGTTCGTCCCTAATTAGTTTACGAAGATTTTCATCTCGGTCTCTGCAATCTCTTTTCTTGCCTCTCTCAATACCTGGGATGGATCCTATAAGGCCCTGGATATTTAACCACCTTAATGCTCTTCAAGAGCTCCGAAGCCACCTCCTTCTAGATCTCAAACTGTCATAGCTTATTAGTATTCCCCACACTGACCTCACTGTCCTCCATGCACTTCCCCTTGATGAATACAGATGCAAAGTATTCATTTAGTATCCTCTGACTCCAAGCATAAATTATTTCCTTTATCCATGAGTGGTCTTACCTTCTCCTTAGTTACCCTCTTGTTTTTAATGTATGTATTAAAAGGCATGGGATTTTGTTTAATCTGACTAGCCAGTGACATTTCATGGTTTCTTTTGGCGCATCCGATTTCATCTTTCACAACCTTACATATGCTTCCTTTTCCTTTTTGACCAAATTTACAACCTCCAAGGTTCCCTTATCCAATAACAGCTGATTCCAATTTCCTCTCCTTAGCTCCTGACTAATAATGCTGTAAAGCTGCCTGACCAATTTAGTACCTTCCGACAAGGTCCGGACATATCCTTATTCAAAATTGTCTTAAAATGTATGGAATTGTGATCACTAGCCCCAAAATACTCACCTGAAATACCAGTCACCTGGCCTGGTTTGTTTCCCAGCA
This sequence comes from Amblyraja radiata, assembly GCF_010909765.2. Taxonomy (NCBI): domain Eukaryota; kingdom Metazoa; phylum Chordata; class Chondrichthyes; order Rajiformes; family Rajidae; genus Amblyraja; species Amblyraja radiata. The sequence goes on along the minus strand of NC_045979.1, from coordinate 27,327,617 downwards.
CAAGGTCTAATATGGTCCCTCCTCGAGTTGGACTATCCACACTTGGTTTCAGGAAACTTTCTTGGATACACCTAATAAATTCTGCCCTGTATAAGCCTTTTGCACTAATGCAATCCCAGTCAATATTGGGATAGTTAAAGTCGGCCACTACAAGAATCTTGTTATTTTTGCCTCGTACTGTAATCTGTCTACAATGTGTTCTTCTAACTCCCATTGGCTATTGGGAGGCCTGTGGAATAATCTCATTAGAGGGATTGCACCTTTCTTATTTTTGAGCTCTACCAATATTGCCTCAGTAGATAAACCTTCCAGTACGTCCAACCTTTCCTTGTAGTTACAGTAAAACCATCTAATCTAGGCTTTACACTCTACCTGTGCTGCCACTTTTAGAGAGCAATGGACCTGATCTTGAAGATCCCTTTGCACATCAGTGCTGTTAAGTGTCTTGCCATCAATCATACACCTTCCCATTACATTCGAACTCCCAAAATGTGACACCCACAGATTGAAGTCTATCTGCCATTTCTCTTTCCATTTCCGTCAATGATCCAAATCCACTGTATATATCTGAAATAGTAGATAAATGCAAGGTATTTTCTCTTTTTTTATATTTTCTCATGGATTTAAACTTTAGTTGCACCAAACAAATAACTTGATTCATTCCACTATGTTAAAGGAAATATGTGAAGTTATTATTGCATTTGTGTAATCTAGAATATGTGACCCACATTTTCTTTCTTTGGAAAATAATATAATAGAGCATGATTCCGGAATCTGACATGTTCAGAGAATTGTATAAAGGAAACTCAGAAGCTGCTAGTCTCTTTGGAAAACCATTCAAACAGGTATGTCATAATTAAAGTTATAAATACAAATACTTGAGAAATAGACATGTCACACATAATTGTTTTTTGAGAAAAGACACACCATACAAAATTATATCTTGGAAATGTTCTCCAGCAATGTGGAGGGTGGAACAGCTTGGATGCTGAGAAGTCATTACAGAGGGGCTAGAAGTTGTTTGCATTTGTGACATGAAGAAGACCTCATTACTTGATAAGGATCAATGGGGGAAAAATGGTGCGTGTGGCAGATAAACTACAAATAGCTATGTGATGTAAAATACTACTAACTACCATGCACTAACATGATCTTTACAATCTAACAACCTTGCACAGTTTTAACTGTTAAAAATAACCATAACTTCAAACTGCATGTATTTTCTTTAACTTTAACTCTGACTGCCGATATCACCTGAATGAGTGTGTTCCCAGCTGCACAGAAATTCTTGACTCTTGGCTCCATTAGTTTGCTACTTTGTATTTTTTTATAAACCTTGTACTAATCGAAATATGTTGATCAGATTTTCCTTAATTACATTTTGCAGTTGTGCAGTCCAGCAAAGCCCAAAACTTATGGCAATGCTCTGAAAATGGATGCTGTTAAGAAGATGCGAAAAGCAGGGTGGGAAGCTGTCACAAAGGAAAGCAGGAAAAAAAGGATGAAAATAGCAGAGAAAATATTTTAAATTTATATAGATTATTGTTTTTTTTCTTAAGATTTCCTTGGACTTCCAGAAAAAATATATTGTTTCTCTGTAACTTCAAATATAATTTTAATGGTAAGTTATTTCAAATATGTTGATGTATTTATATAGGAGAACACTAATTTAAAAGGTATTTATTCAAATTTGAATAAAGATATACTGCTATAAGAAGTTATTGGACCTCCACATTACATCTTAACATGGCTCAGGCCATTTAATAAATGTTTATTGTTTAACTTCATTTAAAAAAAAGAATGAGCAAGTTCTCAAACTTGTTTAGAAATCCATATTATTGCAATGGATTTTTCTCTTATTTGTAGTCAAAATCTCCAACTGACCTTTGGGTCTCCTGCTGCAGATGATGAGGAATGATAGGACACATCCTAATTCCTTTCTTGTTTATTAGATTTCCTAGAGGACGTTATCCATTTTAAAATTATTTTTACATTGGGCAAGAGAAATGTCTTTGTTGCTAGGAATGACATTAGGCCCAAATAGCAATGCAGTTTTTTACTAAATGATAAAATGCATTTTTTTTTGGTAAAATTTAAACTTCATGGAAGTGAGGATGTTGTCATCTGCATTGTTAAGCTGTGGCAGACCTCAATGCGGCAGTCAATTTTCATCCTTTTTATCAATCAGACTTCACTTTAACAGCTGAAGAATCCAGTAAAATTTTGCAAATCAGGGATATAGTTTGGAAAAGGGATAGTTTGCAGGTAGAAGGTCAGTCCTGCTAAAGGTGTGTCACAAAACAAAGCGGTAAGTCAAAGGGATTTATATAATTGATGGTTGACTAATTACTAGCTTGTGATCAAACAGATTGATTACATGCCGCACTTTTCTTCATTAATGGAAGATTTCTGCCACAGAACACAACATTTCAATTCAATTCAATTCAAATGTAAGTTTAACTTACTGAGATGATATTCTATTTGAAAAACCTTTGCAGCAAACAGTAAAAACTAAACACATTAAACTGACGATGCATTTGTTCTTGTTCTTAAAATATTTGAGTGTTTGTTCTGTACTAAGATATTATTCATGTTAATAAATGATAAATATTTAAACCATGTTTCTGTTATTTTAATTGCAAAATATACAAATGGCCATTACGTTTCCCTTGTCCTATCAAACAAATCCAACAGAGACCCTCTCCACCCACTCAACAATAAAAACATTATACAAAGTAACAGAGAAGGTAAGGAGGGGGATGCTGTCGATAATTGAGTTTATACTTCATATGATATAAATTATTCACAAACTAGACTCAAATGGTTTTGTTAAGGCAATGGTAACATGGTCATGTTGGTGGGAGAAGGTTAGAAAACAGCACCTCGTGAATGGATGATTTCTTGAGAAATATGACTGGGACTCCTTTGATGTATATTTTGTTACATTTAAATGCCTTCAAATTAGGTTAAAAGAATACAGTTCTGACATTTATGGATCATTAAAAAATTGACATTCAGGTTCCTATACTCAGTTCCTTATACTCATCCTGATTCTTGATTCCCCTATTCTGGGTAAAAGACTGCATTCCCTTTTCTATTCTCCTCATGACTATATTCACCTCTATAAGATCAGTCCTCAGCCTCCCATGGTCCAAGGAATAAAGTCCTAGCTTGCTCAATCTCTCCCTAAAGTTCAGGCCCTCTAGTCCTACAACACCCTTAATATTCTTATCTACACTCTTTGCAGCTTAACTACATCTCCTCTCCCCTACCCCCCTAGCAGGGCAACTAAAATTGAGCACAATACTCCAAATGCAGCCTCACCAACATCTTGTGTAGCTGTAACGTAACATCCCAAGTTCTGTACTCAGTACCCTGACTGATGAAGGTCATTGTCCCAAAAGCCTTCTTGACCCCATACGTTGCCCTGGTTTGACTTTCCAAAATACAAAACCTCACACTTACCTGCATTAAACTATTTGCCATTTCTCACCCCACTTGATCAAGACCCAGCTGTAATTTTTGATGAGCATCTTCACTACCGATGAAACCACCCACTTTAGTGTCATTGGCAAACTTACTAATCATGCCTTATATTCTCATCTAAATCTAATACTCTTTCCATTATGGGAACAGACTTGATTAACAAAAAAATGTTCATCATATGCCAAACTAGAAGCAGTTTGGAACGTAAACAGATGCTCTACAGATGAAATCTGCAACCAACATCTTTTAATTTAAACAGTGACATGCCCTTCATTAAATGTAACAATACAAGTATAGTCAACACCCAGAAATGCTTGCAAAAGTTTATTGCAGAGCAATGTTAGGTGATATTTTAGTACATTGCGATAAACATATCAATTGCTCAAGATAAATCACAGAAAATTATTAATATGAAAAGGTGAGATTAGGTGAAAATTTTACCTTTAGCAAACATTTAAGAGAAACCTACTAACATGTCTGGGCATAAAGTTAGTTATAAAAATAAAACTATAACTCTAAAATTGATTGTAATAGGATTTCAGATCAGACATATTTAAACATTGTGTTGAAATATATAATTACAAATTATGGCATTATTTTAATAGCAATATAATAAACACATTACCTTGCACCAGTGGTATCTGTCATGATTAATATTGTTAATGTCAATGTAAAGTCTACACTTGAGCACTTAGATTCATAATGTGGATCTGCTTAGAGTTTCAGAATAAATTAATCCTTGTTTTCAGGTAAATTACTCTTCAAAAGATAAATTAATCACCATTATGGCAATAGACCATGTGCGAATGGCGTATATTCCCAAGGTAAGCCCCTCTGCCATGCCCCAAAGCCATTAGAGATAAGCTTTAGCTAGTGCAGGGAACATGTTGCCAAATATGTTTCAAGCTCCCAAGTGGCTATTTCTCATTCTGACTGTTTTCTGACCAGTGCACGTCTAAAAGAACCTCAGTGATTAGACTTGTTTTCAGGTAAATCAACATTTCCAGTAAAGATTATTGAAGGTGCAAATAGGTTTGAAATACTGTATAGTGATTCAAATTCCCTACTGTCATTCAAGCTAAAAATGTTTTGATGCTTTGAAATGAATAATTATTAAACTCATTAAGAAATTTGCAGTGAAAGTTGAGACTTTGCCACGTTACCCTTTAAAATCCAGGGAAGTCAAGGATTGCAAGATCATTCACAAGGCAACAAAATTGCAAGGATTATAACTTAATGTTTTTACATACATATCGAAAACTAATATTTCTGAATGCAAGACTTTAAATTATTTACAAAACAGGCACGTCCATGGCACTCTAGTGTGAACTTTTTGCAATATCATACAATAGCATACAGAACACTTCAGCAAAAAAAAAGAGCGAAATTTCCTCCAAAAAAATTATTTAACTATGTTAATAGCACAGCTTGAGGAAGAAAGTTCTTTAGTCTTTTCAGAAACAATTTCTGGAGAGTTTCCACTTTTCCAACTGAATGCGTGTTTCTCAGTCACATTTGTTTCTATTTTGTTGCTTAAAATAATTTTCACTGTTGTTATTTCATTGTCATGTGACACAGGTGTAAATATTCAGGTTGAGATAGCTGGATGAAGAGTTTGGAAGTTCTCATTAAGGACACAAAATATAAAAAGACACCTTTGGTTCATTTATTTCATTGGTGAAATTGGTAAAGTATAGAATAAACAAACAGTAGAGTTAGCACACAAGTTTATTATGAGATTATGTTTCCGGTTGATATGTGGCAAATGAAGATCCTTGATTTGTGACCTCTCTTTCCTCTGGTAAAAATTCCAGTTTGAATTGGCTATACTTGGAGGTAAATGCAGGATATTCAACGTGAAGCTCATCATCTTCTTCAACCGTCATGTTGGGATTATAAACACGTGATTCATCATAAAGACCTCCTGATATCACCAAAGTGTCATTTGGAAAACCTACACAAGAGAAAATGAACATTGGCACATCAGGAGCTGTGTTATATGCAAGAAATACCAGCTTTCTGAAATCAACATTAATAGTAACTTCCTCAAAAGGGGTCATGAGAGATCTGTGACCCTTTGTTGCCAACTCTGGTAACACAAATTTCTCATGTGTTCTCCAACCTTAGAGCCCAAAGTTCTTTAACCACTTGATTATTATTATTTACAAAATGAAACTGTTCAAAACAGGTCTTTAAAATAAAACGTCATTTTTTTTCTGTAGTGTAGTTTATTGCCTTACTCAGAGAATAATCTTTAATTTCGAGATTTGGCGACTGGGTAGCCCTGGCAGCTGGTGCTTCAGGAATCTGCAAATGTGTAATCTGGATTCTTAAATGTACAAAAGGACTTCAATTTTTCCAAGACTAAGCTGAACTGTACTTGCTCTGAGCCATCATTGCCAAGTTCTAGGAGATCAAGGGTGGACCAGGCATGGGATACTTTGTAACTTTGTCAGCACTCTTTATGTGGTGATTATTGCATACCTTGGGCATGCAAGCAAAGAATTTCACTGTGACTTGTCACATGTGACAATAAAGTATTCAATTCAATTAATTCCTTTTGCTTGTTTGCAGCAAAGTCCTGCAGATTACTCGCCAGTTCCTGCTGGAGAATTCTGGACAATGGGTAACCAAACATGTCAAATAAAGATGTCATGTTTTGGTGAGCTGACAGTAACTGCAGCTTTATTAAAAGTGTTGCATAGTTTTGGGGTAAAGGGTTGAATTTTGGGGTAAAGGGCTAACAAAGGATTTTGAGCCTGGAATGTAACCTGTTTTGCTTTCCGCAGATGGTGCTCAAGCTGCTGAGTGTTTCCACCATTTTCTGCATTTAATTCATGGCTTGGACTGCTCTGTACATATCTACTTCTAATTTACATAATTAGACAAATCAGTTAATGTACACACCTGGCTCTTCGTGTGAGTCGGCATAGAGAGGATGGTGCAAATATTGTGCCCTCCTTTGTTTGCACTTGTTGACATTATACACAAGAATAGTTAGAATGACCAGGCCAAGAACAGTGCTCAAACAGATGGTCAGAATTACTTCTTCCTTTTTCAGAGGCAAAACTGAACCTGGAAAAAAAAAATTACCATTTTATTATTTTTCTCTTTGTGCAAATCAATCAATTTCTTTCCATTACCATTGCATAACATGTATTAAATCACGCATTGCTTTGGCAAATTATCCACACATCACCCTTTATCAGATTCCATAATCTGCAGCCCTTTGTTGGCTTCTCTCATCATCTTTCAGCCTGTTAGTGGTTCCACGTGGCTCCACCTGCACGTCAAACCCTCCTCACCTGGATCCACCCATCATCTGCCAGATCCCACCTCATGCGTTCCCCTCACCTCTTCATACTGGCCATCTCCCCCCCTTTCCACTCTCAGTCCTGATGCAGGGTCTTAACCTGAAACATCAACTATCCCTCTGCCCCTACAGATGCTGCCTGGCCTGCCAAGATCCTCTGGCAGGTACACAAAATTGCTGGGGAAACTCAGCGGGTGCAGCAGCATCTATCGCTCCATAGATGCTGCTGCACCCGCTGAGTTTCCCCAGCAATTTTGTGTACCTTCGATATTCCAGCATCTGCAGTTGCCTTTTGAACACAAGATCCTCTGGCAGCTTGGTTGTGCTTCAGATTCCAGCATCTGCAACATCTTGTTTGGCTTACTCACATGGAGTTCTCTCTCACTCACAGTACTTTGAGTTCTGCTGCATCAGCCCTTCAATCCTGACCATCCTCTTTACAGCACATCCCGCAAAATGTGGTCAGATTGAAGAATTGTATGAGTGGATGGTGACGTTTATGGGTACAGGAATCTTAGGAACTCTTGTGAGTTCCTTATATCAAGTGGGCCCCTGATGAAGTGGGCCCCTTATATCAAGTGGGCCCCTGATGAAGTGGGCCCCCTTGGTCTCCTGGCAACCAATATTTTTAGACCCAGTCCGCTACTGAGTGTGCTGATCTGATTACCATACTATAGTATACCATACTATAGGAAGGATGTGGTTAAGTTAGTGAGGGTGCAGAAATGAATCTAGGATTTTGCCTAGGATTTGAATTACAAGTAGAGCCTGGATTGACTCTGACTATTTTCCTTGGAATGGAAGAGGTTGCGGAGGCAACATGGTAAATGTTTATATAATGAGGGGCATAGATCGAGTGATGGTCACAGCTAGAAGGCAAAGGTTTAAGGTGAGAGGAGAAAAATGTAATTAGGGGACCTGAGAGGTACTTTGTCCCCACACAGAGGGCGGTGCGTATTGCAATAAACTGCCAGAGTAAATTGTAGACCCAGGTATAATTACGTTTAAAATTTGGGCAGGTTAATGAATAGAAAAGGCTTTGAGGGATATGGGTCAAATGCAGGCAATTGGGGCTTGCTCAGGATGACACCTTGGTTGGCATGGACAAGTTGAGCAGGAGAAACCATTTCCATACTATATAACCCTATGAGAATGACAGGCATGACTGATATTCAATATGTAGGTCAAAGAAGCACCCACACTATTAAATAGTGATTAAGCCTATAAGTTAACAGATAATAAAATTAACACTTTAAAAGGTAATTATCCATTTCCCATTACTGCAACAAATCTGAAACTCTTTCCACCTTCAATACTACAGACAGACACTTGCTGCAAATCCTGTCTGCCACAGAAGGCAGCCAAATAATTCTCTGTGGGCCAAAGATCCACCATGATAACACATCTCTCTCATGAAAGTAAATCATGTCTTTTTTTTAGAGATACAGCGTGGAAACGGACCGTTTCGGCCGAGCGGGTCAGCGATTCCCGCACATTAACACTATCCTATACCCATTAGGAACAATTTTTACATTTACCGAGCCAATTAACCTACATACCTATACGTCTTTGCAGTGTGGGAGGAAACCGAAGATCTCGGAAAAAAAACCCACGCAGGTCACGGGGAGAACGTACAAACTCCGTACGGACAGCGCCCGTAGTCAGGATCGAACCCAGGTCTCCGGGGCTGCATTCGCTGTAAGGCAGCAACTCTACCGCTGCGCCACCTATTGTTACCTGATCCTTCTCTAGGCTATGACTCAGCAGCAAATTCACTGATGAATGAATATTTTGCTATTGAAATCAGCAATGGAATTGGAAAACATCATATTTCAGAGTTCACGATTGAAGGCCAAAAAATTCCAGTACCCCAATGTCGATGTGAAGGGTCATCAACTCTTTTATTTACCTCCCTGCCTCAACATTAAGTTGTGACTGAGGACCAGAGCTCTGCTGATGGGAGGCTGGGTGAAACTTGTCATCCTGGGAGGTCAAAGAGCGAATGACCTGATTGCAGGTCCCAGGGGATCAGAGACTTAGCAGTCTTTATTCTTAGAAAGTTATGACAATTAGCACGATTCCAATTGGGAAAGAATGGGTGGGAGTGAGTTTAGTTTACAGCATGGAATCATGTCCTTTGGCTCACCGAGACTACGCTGACCATTGATCACCCATTCAGACTAGTGCTATGTTAACCCACTTTCTTATCCACTCCCTATACACTGGTAGCTGTTTAGAGGCTAATTAATCTGCAAGCCCGCTCATCTTTAGGACATTGGAGGAAACTGGAGCCCCACTGGGAACCCATGCAGTCTCAGGGAAAACGTGCAAACGTTACACAGACTGCTCCTGAGGTCAGGATCAAACCCAGGTCTCTGGCACTGTGGTAACAACTCTACCAGCTATGCCACTGTGTTACTGAGATTTGTGACACCAAAATAACTTGTTTTGAAGGGAGGAGTGCGATGTGGAGAGAGATCAGAGATATTGACCCCCAGGTTTTGGTGTGAGTGAGCGTGTGAGTGAGTGTGTGAGTGTGTGTGTGTGTGAGTGTGTGCGCATTAACAACATTATTGAATGTCTACGAGATTGATTGAGGGGGAAATCGAAGGTCGGCAGAGGTGCACACTGATGACAGCTGAAAATTGGGGTGATGAGGGAGAGTATTCATAATGTAGGGGAGAATTTGTCCAGAATTTTATTACCTTTGCAAATGCTGCAGGGGTCCAATCCTGGCAGCCAGAGAGCCAGTGACCAGCTACTGTTCCACTGTTTTTAAAATATGATTGTCCCCACTGCAACGCATTTCCTGCAGAGCTCCAAATTTACACTGCATGGGGAGTGGATAATATTTCTTCTTGTGTTCCTGGCGTGAAAATGTAATTTGGACAAGGCAAGAAAATGACAGGAAGTGCTGAGTCAATGTTTCCAGATACGGTTGTTATCAGGATTTAGTCAAGGCAAAACAACTTTCAATTTATAGAGCCGAAAAGGGAATAGAAATTACAGGGAAATATGCATTTAGCTTCATATTACAACCTACCTCAAGACTAGAGTTCTGCGGGATTGTAACAAAGCAAATGAGTGAAAAAAATGAGATGTTGGAGCAAAAACATGAAGTTGAGAGGGAAAGACTGGGGCAGGGAAAATAATGAGAAAGAGGGTAAGAGAGAGGGAAAGAAAGAAAGTTCTAAGAGAGAGAGGGAAAGAAAGAAAGTCAGTAAAGATCTGCCTTCTTCCCATTACTGTATCTGGATCAGTCACCCCATTTCAGCTGCTTAGAGCAAGACCCAGGCATTACTTTGATTCACTGCACAATCAGCAGAAACTCACTTAGATCAGGATCACATCCTTCATAGCACCTTGAAATTGATGTTGGAACAGTCTCCAAAACTAAAATGAGTCAAAAGCAAGACCTACATAACCAGGCTTCCTGTCCCCCAATCATCTCTACTCACAGTGTCACTGCCAAAAAAAGTTATTCGGAAGATGTCACCCGAGTAATAAATGTAACCAAGGTATTTGATAATGGGCTGCTCAGTCATCAGTGGTGGGGTGACAAATTGTCAAACACAAAGCACAACTATTTTTTGTGAAATGGTATTTCTGAAGATCAGTCTGAAGAGGGGTCACGACCCGAAATGTCCTCCATTCCTTCCCTCCAGAGATGCTGCCTGTCCCGCTGAGTTACTCCAGCCTTTTGTGTCTACTTTCAGAAAAACATATCCCCACTGTCTGTCGGGATAAAGGAGACGAAGGCCTAATGGACACCCAATCTGTTGAATTTAGGTTATGTGACTTATTTGGTTATTAACCTTAGCAGTAAAATCAATTACTGCCTGATATGGCACCAACTTCAAATATGTTTGATAAAGTAAACCAGAAGAAGAGAGATCACAGATGATATAAAATGCTTGAATTACCTTTTTCCATGGATTAGATTAGGGATGCCCTTACACAGTTTATCTTAAATGGATTCATGCTTTTAACAAAAATGATCAAAAGTTCTGAAATGTGACAAATTGGTCTTTTGAATACATTGATTTTATTTTGCTTCTATCAGAGGTGAGACCTTACCCGAGGCTGAGGTGGTTGTGACTGAATACAATGAATCTGTGGTCAGCTGTGTGACATCAGTGGTGTTCGACTTCCTGCTTGTTACCATGGATTCAGTCTGTGTGGGCCTTGGTACAGGCGTTGATGTTGTGACGTTGCTGTCTGGAGCTGTTGAACTAAGCGTTGGAGTTGCTGATAACTCAGGTGTGCTGTGGCTTGAAACATTGGACAGCATTGTTGTTTGAACTGAACCCATTGGTGTCACAGAAACCCGAGAACCATTAGGCCCAGAGGTTGACATGGCAACTGTACTCCCAGAGGCCACAGTGGTCGTGATGTTACTTGCGTTTTGCTTGGATGTCGGGACCAACGTCACTTCTGACTGGTTGGATCCTTTTCCAAGGGAAGTATTATTGATAGTAGCTTCAGATGAATTGCTGACTTTGCCACCGGAATTAGCAGTGGCAGAGACCATTGATGCATTTACATTAGTGCCCAATAGGACATTGAATAGAATGAACAGAATGTAAAATGCAACTGGCCTGCTTCTGAGCTGCATGTTCTTTTCACTGCTTTTTGTGCACATTGGATGGCAATCTGCAACGTTCTTTGTTTATTCCTGTAAAATACAAAGAATTAATAATCTTACACATGACTGCAAAATGAAACTCATGCATTTATTCCCCACAAATATACAAATATCAAAAAGACAAATCGAGGAGAGAATTGAGGCAATAAGGGAAGACGCTCTAATGCTGGAAGATGGCTGATGTTGCTGTGCCTACTTTGTGACTGTTTTTACTAAAATGCAGGTTGCTGGATCCTGGCATTATTAGTTAGGTGAAAGATTGCAAAGAGGAGGGAGTTGACATGTTGGTTAAAAGTAAAAGAAACTCATGGCGCCGATATGAAGCAGTCTGGGTTCAGAATGAACAGGATGAAAATTGTAGAACCCCTTGTCTCCATCTACCCATCTATTAGTAATGTGGAAGTGTGAGCTGAAATTGAAGGATTGCTAAATGTAACTAATGTTTGAAAAAGATACCAATTGCAGTTCACCCAAAATCCAACAATAATAACAGGTAATACAGAGTCTGAAGAAGGGTCTCGACCCAATGTATTATTCCTTCTCTCCAGAGATGCTGCCTGTCCCATTGAGTTACTGCAGCATTTTGTGACTATCTGATAACAAAAGGTAAACTTTCAGAAATTGAAATCAAGGGAAGAATAGTTTGCAAAAATACAATGGGTAAATTAAATTCAGTACAGATTTATTGAAGGCAAATCAATTTTGGTGAACTTAACCATGTTCTTTGATGAAGCAACAGAATGATTGGAGTACTGTAAAATAGTTGAAAGTGTGTAAATGGACAATCAAAGTACCATATGATCAAGGAAGTTCTCCTCAACACTTTTCAGAATTTTGTCCATGTTTTGTTCCTTTAATCGAACATTATCCCAATCATCAATGTGGTAATTAGTATACCTCCATTATCACCATTCCACAGTTCTTGCAATTTCTTTATCGATGCACTTCATTTCTCTTTACTTGAAGGCCGATAGAATAACTCCAATAGTGTCTGCTTTCTTTTGGGTAACAACCACACTGATCAAGTGGACTTTGTCCTCGTTTCTTTCATTATTGTCTCTACATCATATTCACACAAATCTACTTGGGCTAAAAACTCTCCAATCTTATTCACTGCATTTTGTCCATTCCTAATTTGGTTTAAACATTTACCAACTATTCCAGTGCATCACCTAGCTAGGACATTGGTCTCAGTCCTGTTGAGATGCAAACTGCCCATCTTCTGTCTCAAAACCACCCCCAATTCCAAGATTCAGAAGCTCTCCATGCAATGCCATATCTTTAGCCATACATTATTTTGCCATATCTTCTGCTTCATGCTATCGGTAACACTTGGCAGTAATCCAAAGATTGCTACCTTAATAGGTTTACTTTTTGAACATCCCTCCTGGCTCCCAAAAGTCTGAATAAGACATCAGTACTCACTTTCCTATTTCATTGGTTCAGACATGAATCATGTCCAATGGCTCACTCTAAACTCCTCTACAAAATGTTCTGCACTCTCTTTTACCCTAGCAGCAGGGAGACTGCACCACATGGATTTCATTATAGCAATGCCTGTCCATCTCCCTATTTCTGGAATCACCTCTGACCACTGTACTTCTGCCCATTCTCTGTGGCGTCCACCTCCCCACGACCCATGCAGACCTTCATCTCAGAGTCCCAGATTGCAGTCCTCTAGGGCATCTCCACACTGTCGCTCAGGATTTTCCATCTCTTCCTGTCCTTCTAGATGATCAACTACTTACTATCCACAAATTCCTCTGGTTACGGGTTGGTCACCTCAGTGAGCAGTGGACTCAGGAAACCCTCAGCATTGCTAATGCTTTGGATTGATTAAAGCTGCTCCAGGTTTGGAGAACCTGACGTTGAGCTCGACGTTCCAGTCACACCCTGCAGGGAACGTCTGGAAATTCCAGAGTGTTGGCATCATAGACAAAGTGGTCCAGCTGCTAACCATGTTCTGAGAAATCTTCTCTTTTCAGATATGCTTATCATTGATTGTTTACCCTAATTGAACTTTACCTTTTTTACAACCTTCCCTTCCCACTTTCACAATGTTATTATTCATCTTTTAGCTTTATAGCCTACTTAATAACCTTGAAGTTAATGAACATAAATTATTTACTTTTTCTTCTAAGTTGTAGCTTAATGTGGTAGTTTTAGCGGTTCATTTAATTGCAAAATTGTTATTTTCTTGTTAATTCTACATACATGATTTTTGTTACCAAACAGTATCCATTTCCATACTTCACTGAAATATTTTGTTTACCAAATTCTCAACATCCAACCTGTGTGAAAGATCATTAAAAAAAAAAATTGGTAATGTAATAGTCAAACGGCTCCCAAACTTATTTTGCTCAATGCCACGTCAAAGAGATTTCTGGTTTGATTTCCAGTCCTGCTGCCCCAGTTCTGTGCTCAATATATAAATTATTGATATGCAGGAGGTGGTTAAACTTTAAGACAAAGCACTATATTTGCAAAGGCCTTGCAGAAAACTGAAGGAAACAGTCATTAGGTCAGCGAGGAGTTTGAACGGGGTTATCCGAGTCTAAGCCTCAATCAGTTCCAATGCAAATCGGCTGGCGGTGGTGTTATCTTGATAAGCTTTGAGCCAATTTCACTCACTGTTCCATTTCCACAAATAAGCAATTTCCTTTCTTGTTCATTTTGTTGATAAGTTTAGCATATCTCCAGCATTTTGTGAAACTAATTCTCACTGCTGGGTTGACAGAAATTATGTTTTTCAACTGTTGTTTGGAAGAGGAGGAAACTGCCTAAACTAATCAACAACCTTAATATGAAAATATCTTTCAAAACCGCACCAACAACAACATCAATCAAACCCTCACACGTTCGGACATTTTGGCTTTTGCAACAAAATGCAATCTGAGCCAAGAAAAGCCTGTATTTCATTTGCCCCTTGTTTAGGAAAGTATATGTTGAGTCTGTTGATATGAAATATTCACTGAATTTTACGTGTAGTCATGCACTACCCTGGGCTCCAGACTGCTGTACTCTGGAGAGCAATATTATTTTCTTCCATCTTTCTCATGGGAGATGGATAAATCTCCAGACCACACCTTTAGCAACAAAAGTAACTCAATTCTTGTTTTTCACAAAATGGTAAATTAAGCGAGTTTATCAAACGTGTCAGCCAAACACCAGCATTTCTACTTCCCTCGGAAGATTGAGGAAGTTTAGCATATCTCCAACTACTCTTACCAGCTTCCACAGATGCACCATAGAAAACATCCTATCAATAGACAATAGGTGCAGGAGTAGGCCATTCGGCCCTTCGAGCCAGCACCTCCATTCAATGTGATCATGGCTGATCATCCCCAATCAGTAACCCATTCCTGCCTTCTCCCCATATCCCTTGACTCCGCTATCTTTAAGAGCCCTATCTAGCTCGCTCTTGAAAGTATCCAGAGAACCACCCTCTGAAGCAGAGCATTCCACAGACTCACAACTGTGTGAAAAAGTGTTCTTCATCTATGTTCTAAATGGCTTACCCCTTATTCTTATTCTAACCCCTTATTCTTAAACTGTGGCCCCTGGTTCTGGACTCCCCAGACATCAGGAACATGTTTCCTGCCTCTAGCGTGTCCAAACCCTTAATAATCTTATATGTTTCAATAAGGTGCCCTCTCATCCTTCTATACAAGGCAGCTGCTCCATTCTCTCAGCATATGACAGTCCCACCATCCTGGGAATTAACCTTGTAAACCTATGCTGCAGTCCCTCAATAGCAAGAAATCAAATTAGGGGACCAAAACTGCAAACAATACTCCAGGTGTAGTCTCACTAGGGCCCTGTACAACTGTAGGACCTCTTTTCTTTGCTCCTATACTCAATTCCTTTTGTTATGAAGACCAGCATGCCATTCGCTTTCTTCACTGCCTGCTGTACCTGCATGCTTACTTTCATTGACTGATAGACTATCGGGATACATCACAGCTTGGTTTGGCAACAGTTCTGCCCAAAACCACAAGAAATTGTGGATGTAGTCCAGTCCATCGCACAAACCAGCCTCCCCTCATCGATTCCATTTACACCTCATGCTGCCTTGGGAAGCGGCTGAGAGAGCAGAGGTTATTAGTTTGGTAACTTTTATGGGGTTAGTTAGATGATGTACCAAGTCTTTTGGCCTCGATTCTGTAGTGAGTCCTGGCCTGTGGTGACCACTCACTTCCTAAACATTCAGCAAGTTCAGCACAGCGGGGAGAGCTGCTGACTCACACCGCCAGAGACCCAGGTTTGATCCTGATCTCGGGAGCCGTCTGTGTGGAGTTTGCAGGTTCTCCCTGTGACCGCGTGGGTATCCTCTAGGTACTCCATTTTCCTTCCCACATCCCAAAGGCGTGTGTGTCTGTAGGTTAATTGGCTTCTGTAAATTGTCCCCAGTCTGTAGTGGGAACACTAGGGTGGACTGGAGATCAATGGTCGGCGTAGACCCGGTGGACTCAAGGGCCTGTTTCATTGTTGTATCTCCAAAAATAATAATTATGATGACTTATTATTATCCTTATGTCGACAGTACGGTACTAATCAATTGTTTCATCCGTTGGGTGTCTGCCTAAACTTCGGAAGAACTCACCTTGTCTTATTATTGTTGAAGGAGAGGGAAAAAAATCTCCCCTAAAATAAAATAATGTTCAACATGGGCTGGGCAGCCACTTCCAATAGTAAAGCGAAGTACCCTGGCTGGCAGACTCCGCTCCCACTAGCTGTCACTTGGGTTCTGCAGCCGATTACTATCCGGTGACCAAGCTGCTCGCTCAGCCTCAGCCAGTCATGTAGTCGGGGCGAGATGCTCGCCACTTGCATGGGCTTGCCAACTTCTCTCTGCCCGGGTGGATGGGAGTCGCGGAGACAGCGCAAGGTGCCGCGGACAGACGTTGAGCCGCTTTATGTCTCAGCCACCGGAGTTGAATACAGACACAAGGCTGGATTGTTCAGCAAAACACAGAGTGCTGGAGGAACAGCGGGTCGAGCAGCGTCTGTGGAGGGAGTGGATAGATAGGGGCAGACGTTTCGTATCTTGAGACTGAGTTGAATGCAGTTCGGGTTCCGTTCAGAAAATAATCTGCTAGCCTTCTCCTTCGGGGCAGTGAGCAGTGGCGAGACAGTCATTGTCCGACTCCAAGTAAGACAGTACTTTCCAGTTGTCTATTGGATTTTATTTGCTTTAAACATTGTTTGACATCCTCCATTTTACTTCCCAAACACGTTTCATTCATTGCAGCCACCCAGGCGCTGCCTCTAACTGAAACACTAACTGCTCGAGTAACTCAGCGGGTCAGACAGCGGCCGTTCAAAGCACTTTTACCTTCACTCGGGATAGAAATCTCGGAGTTGCCCCGTCCGCCGCCGCGGTCAGTTTCACCTCCAGCAGCAGGACTTGATCAGCGGGATAAGTTGCTGGAAGTGTTGGGACAAGCTGGGTTGGGGCAAGCTGCAAACCAGAGGGAGGAGTCTCTCCTCGCTGCCCAGAGGGTTCAAACTTGGGGTCAGACCACATTGCTGTTAAACAGACACGTTAACTACAGCGTGTGTAGGGGAGGAACTGCAGATGCTAGTTTAAACCGAAGACAGACACACAAAAAATAAGCTGGCGTAAGGAAGGGTCAGGCAGCATCTCTGAAAAAAAATGGAATAGGTGACGTTTCTGTCGTGACCCTTCTACAGTGGATGGAATCAGCAGGAGTGAAGCCTTACTTCTGACGCCCTGACTTTGTAACTGTGAAAAGAGTGCAATTCATTGCTGTGACAACTACCTACGTTTTCTGAGATCGCGGACCCACGCACAGGTCTGAACTTTGACGACAGAGGCACAGAACGTGAGTGGAGGAAAGTTTTCCTTAAAGATAGACACAGGGGAGGAGCAGGAGGAGATTGGAACTGGGAGTTGATCAGGCTAGTGGACTACACTGGGCAAGTTGGGCTGAAGGGCCTCTTCCTGTGCTGTGTAACTGTTCTATGATTCAGCTGGGAAGTTATCCTTTGAACTTTGCGGTTCAATCTCGGAGCTGCCGCGGTCAAACCTGCCTTTCAGTGATTTAATACCTTTCTAAATGTCACTTGCATGGTCGTGCTCAACCTCTGCACTAAACTGAACCCTTTTAAAACCAAACAAATCTGACCGAACAATTGGGCAAACCATGATGGATGGAATGTTTGCGAGTTGGTGGGTCACTTGGATTCAGCGAGTTCCAGAGAGCAGGCACAATGATTGGGGGCCGGACGCTCATTTATGACCTGACTGTTTGCTGGAAAAATTTTCAGCAGCAAAATTCCCAAGTTTCTTTGTCAATCAGATCTTGCCCTCGGAGTACACAGAAGGAGGATGTTTGGCCTTTAGTAGCTCCCCGGGGAGCAATCCCGTTAGACCATTCCCAGTCTCCTTATTGCTCTCTACTGGTCCTTCCCCCACTTACAGGACTTCCTTCCTGAGCTCCGTTCACAGCGCGAACAGCTCGCAGGTTGGAGATGGGGCTGCCTTGTGGCATGTTTAGATAAAGACACAGGCCAACAAGTATAATGTGTAGTTAAACCTAGGTGTTTAACTCAACCCCTCAGATATTGCCACAAACAGAGTTCCCACCTGGCAGAATATCGCTACATCCCCACAGCAGCCGAATACTCCACCACACCGGTCTCCCAAACACTCGCTCCTGTCTGTACGGTCTTTACACAAGTCTGGCGTTGAACACTTGGAGAAGACCTCCAACCCCCGCAACTGTTCTGACCCTCATGGATATCCACCAACTCCTCTTTGATTCTTTCTGCCGGTAATTCACCCCGAGGTGATAGACTGTGGTAGCCAATTAACCCACGAGCACATCTGTGAGATGTTTGATTAGTACGGGTGTCAGGGGTTATGGTGAATGGCAGACTGGACTCGATGGGCCGAATGGCCTAATTCTGCTTCTGCGACTTATGAATTTATGAAACCTGAGCACCTGGAGTAATAAAATATCAAAGATGCACAAACAGAATCCAGAGTCAGGATCAAACTTGGGCCTCTGCACCTATGATGCAACAGCACCAATAATGAACGCCCTTTATAAAAGTCAAAAGTGAAATCCCAGAAAAAAAAAAGGCCTTTATTGTAGCCAGCAGATTTAAAAGTGAATAATTTTAAATCTGGAATCTGTAAATAATACGGGTTTTAAATAATTTTAAATCTGTAAATAATACAGGAAAATCTGTAAATCTGTTAAAAAAAATACAGTATTATCTGTAAATAATACCGGGAAAACCAACGCAGGTCACAAACTCTGTACAGACAGCACCCGTAGGCAGGATTGAACCCGGGACTCTGACGCTGTAAGGCAGCAACTCCACCATTGTGCCATCATGCCACCCATCAGGACACGTCTTCAGACTGTAAGACAGGGGGCGAGGGGGCATGGAGGGGGTGGTATTAAAGTAACAAAATTATAGAATTGTACATTCATATCGCCGGATTGTAAGCCCTCTCCCCCCCCGGCCATATAACCAGTTTGTACAGTTCACAATAATGTACCACGCTTGAGATCATACTTTCCCTAGCTAACAACTGGCCTACCATTAAACCACCCTGCCCGAGGCAATTTGTTGTCAGCCCCGATTTGTCCCGGTCTTTTCTTCCCTCCAGTTGTTCCACCACCCCTCCCCTCCAACTTTCAGTCTGAAGTAGGGTCCCGACCCGAAATGTCACGCATTAGTTTTCTCCAGAGCCGCTGCCCGAGTTACTCCAGAACTTTGCGTCCAACTTTGTTACAAACCAGCATCGGCAGTCCTTTTTTTCCTGAATATTGTAGGACTCGCTTTTGCACGCATGATATTGAATTGCGTGTTAATTATTAATGTGATATTGTTCCCCATAGAAGTGACCAAATATTTAACGGATGTCGTGTTCTCTTGTAAGCAGTATTCCATTGTTTAACTTTATGTGGATCCTCAGAATTAATAATTAACACCTTAACTACTTTGTTGGCCTAAATCCCAGTTGCCAAACAACTGTTGCCATGGAACTGAAGTTGGAATGATTCCCCGATTTGTTTTTTAATATATACGTTCCAAATGGAGTGCATGTGAAAGGCGTCACTCCTGTCCTTTATGTTATCACATGTTTTGTACGTTTTATTTTCAATGACTCGTGTCTTACAATGTGCACTGTATTTAAAACCATAACAGTTCACCCAGACAGAACTTTTAACCAATACCATGCAGAGATAATCGTGAAAGCTACCTTGAAAATCTCAAAACACAGGGAAATTTGGAAGATAGACACAAAATGCTGGAGTAACTCAGCAGGACAGGCAGCATCTCTGGAGAGAAGGAATGGGTGACGTTGCAGGTCGAGACTGGAGCTTCTCTCCAGAGATGCTGCCTGTCCCACTGAGTTACTCCAGCTTTTTGTGGCTATCTTCGGTTTAAACCATCATCAGCAGTTTCTTCTTATACCCTTCTTCAGATATTTGGGTTGCAGTAAAATTTGGGTTCATAATTCCAATGAGTAATTATTTTGCATGATTTGGGAGCCAGTTGCACTTAGAACCAGCAGGCTAGAAGCTGATCAGCAAGAGGACAGTACAAAATTGTTTTTTCACATCAGCAAGATGTGGCCAGGATTAGTGGATTGCATTAATCTTTGTCACTAGAGGTTAGTAAAACCCGAATTTGTGAGAGCAATGGAATAAGATGTGCTGTATATGTGGGAGGTGTGGGATGTAAGTGGGAGAGGTTGAGGGTGACAGATTCATAGTTCTAAGGTGGAGCCAGTCTGCATTCTTACCTCCCAACCCACAGAGTTTTTACTGATCCTTCAGTTAAAAAAAAAGTTTAACTATACAGCCACATTCAGCTACCTATGGAACGAACTGCCAGAGGAGGTAGTTGACGTAGGTACATTGATACGTGAAAGGTTTAGAGTGACATAGACTAAACACGGACAGGTGGGACAAATGTAGATGGGGCATCTTGGTCAGCATGGACAAGTTGGGGGAAGGACCCGTTTCCATGATGTATGACTCCAGAACTTTGCATCAACATTGCTCGAAGTCACAGTGAGAGATCATAAAGTTGGTAGGGGATGAGCCAAGCCTCTGTATCCAGAAGATACAAAAAAAAATACTGGAGTAACTCAGCAGGGTCAGACATCATCTCTGGAGAATAGGAATAGGTGACGTATTAGGTTGAGACCCTTCTTTAGACCGAGAGTTACTCCAGCATTTTGTGTCTTCTTCAGTGTAAACCAATATCTGTAGATCTTCTCTGTACAATTCGAGGGCGGCACGGTGGCGCAGCGGTTATTTTCCTACATTAGGACTTGCATTATTTACATACATTTTTTTAGAATCAAATCTAAACCAGCAGCAAAGCAAACACACTGCCCTCTTTCATGAGTTTATTAGCTAAAGTGATAACTCTGATTCAGTTATTATTTTGCAAGTGTAAAGTACAATTTTCTTTTAAGCAACCAAGTATGTGACATCTTGTACAGAGACAGAATTTTCAAACAGTTGGCAGAAGTTTTAGCAGTGAAAGCATGAACAGGTCCTCACTTCAAAACAAATCCGTATTGTAGCCTGCAGAGTACAATGACCTTTCCACAATTTGGAATGTTAATCCACTGCCTTGCCCAAATGAATAGAAAATCAATGGGCTTAAAATATTTTGAGGGTACTACCGCCCATTGGAATCCCAGCAGCTCACAGTTGTTGATCTGTGGTTACTTGCTCTGGGTGTGTGCAAGTGAACAAGTCCAACCTGCTCTCAAGAACACTGCTTGCCATGTACACGTACTCAAAACCAAGATGTCAACACAAGGCTGCTGTGTGACCATCAGTCAAACTGGGCATAAGTGGACTGTCTAAAGATTACACTGAGTAATGAGCTTAAATTCTTCTTACAAAAACGTTTTAATGAATGCATATTTAACTGCACTCATTACATGGTTGTAAATTGATCTAAAGTTCACTGGTTGAAGTACAATGTGCTTACAAAACAGTGAGATACAATGGAGAAACTGGCTCTTTGACCCACTGGGTCCATGCCATTCATCAAACACCCATTCACACCAACCTTACATGATTTTTAAAAACATTTCTCTCACATTCTCATTAACTTGCTCTCATATTCACTGGAGGCCCTGCAACACCCTGTGCTCGACTAGACCAGGTGCCGCTACAAGAGGCCAAGCATGGTGTACCAGGCATGACCTACATCAGCTTGAAGCAGTGGAGGACACCAACAGCCACTCTTGGCCAGGCCAACCCTGCAACACTGCCAGGACAGTGGACCTTCAAGGTCAGGTCAAGAACCCTGTACTTACAACAAAAGTGACTTGAAAATTGTGCCAACAACTGGCGACTCTGTATACTACTACTATACACTTGTACTGTATGTTGAATGCTTATCTAAGATGTATCCAAGTGCTTATGTATAGTGATACTTGTACTGAACTGTACACAAATGAATTTCACTGTACCCCAGTACATGTGACCATTGTACCTACACATTAAGCACCATTTCGAACAGCTAATTAACCCAGCAAACCACACGATTGTTGGATGCGAGGGGAAACTGGAGCACCTGGAGGGAATCCACATTGTCACAGGGAAAATATGCAAACTCCACAAGGACAGCACCGGAGGTCAGGGTCGAACTCAGTCTCTGGTGCTCTGAGGCAGCGGCTTTATCAGCTGCGCCACTCACACAATCCAAAGAGAAAGGTTCAACTAAAGTTGTATGGGAACGGTTACATTTCCAGACTTCAAACCACTAGAACAGCTTTCACACACAATTATTTCTCACTAGGTATTAACTTTCCATTTAATGATAGGTCTATCTGTAGTCTAAAGTCAAGTTCCTGTGATCTGTTTCCCTGTAAATTATTAACTGAGTAGTGATACTGAATACTGAAAGGAACTGCGACAAGCGTTCAGTGTGAGACTGACCCAGTATTATTCCAGCAACATGGATGGGAAACCTTAGAAACTACAAACATTTCCACTCTATGAACTTGCCTTCAAAGCTTTCAATAAGCCTGATTAACACACCCTTTGAAACATTTGCCAATCCCCTCCCCCAGCTCCTTCCAAATCTCGCAACTGTATTGACTGAGCCAGAAAAAGATTCAAATGGTTGAACTTCCCAAGCCACTAAACTTCTAATTTTGAAAGCCACTTATTCTTATCTAGTACTGAAAGAGTCAGGCCTTTGTGGCCACTCCAGTGAAGGACAAACTGGCAGTCGCTGCTTATTATAATCACCTCGGTCAAAATACTGCCCATGAATTGGAAGAGAAAACAGATTCCACTTGGGACTTACCTTAATGGCAACACGAGTAAAGTTTCGAACAATCCTCTGCGGTCCAGTTTTGGTGATTTTAGTGAGGTGTTAAAGTCTGTCAACGTTGATGTTCCTATCGATTAACCGGCACCCTCTCTCGCTCTACTGGAAAATAACGAGTGCTGCCTTGCTGTCATTTCCGGGGGTTTTCATTGTTCTCATTCCCCTGAGGCTGAATAAGAGAGAGAGAGAGAGAGAGAGAGAGAGAGAGAGAGAGAGAGAGAGAGAGAGTGCAGGAGGGAGCAGCCGGAACAGAACCTGTCCTACGTAATCAGGAAGGTGGGCCCTGGTATTTGTGTTTCACCATCACAAGCCTAGGGAGTGGCGTACCTGGAATGAAACTTTCAGCCGAAAGATCAGCCACCTTCACAATGGAAAGGCCAGCTTTCAGTTCATTTGGACCGAAAACAAGGTTACTCTCAGAGATAAAAATGCATTAAAAAATAAAGCAAATATTTACAACATTAATATTTAGCTGCAGGATGGCGATTTGATACTGAGAGGAGTATGATATAATCTCATGAAAGCACATGATTTTTTTTAGAATTTAATGGCACTGAAACTTGCCAAAATACTCACCTCAGTTATTTATTTACTTGCCTTGTCAGTGTGTTAAAATAATCCAAATCATATTCAGAACACAGAGTGCTGGCGGAACTCAGTGGATCAGGCAGCATCTGGGGAGGGAATGGACAAGTGACGTTTTGCATTGGGTCCTTCTTCAGAATGGACAGGCAATGTTTCAGGTCGGCTAGCTTCTTTAGACTGACGAAGGTTTCTGACCCAAAACGTTCTTTGATCATCCCCACCCTGGATGCTACATAATCTGCTAAATTCCTGCAGAACTCTTGTGCTTTTCTCAGGATTCTAGCATCCAGAGTCTCTTGTGTCTCCAAGCAATACTCACAGCTGTCTCAGTAACATTGCAATGCAAGTCCACAAGTGCGATTCAGAGTTTACAGTCACCATCACTTTAATACTCCATTCCACTCTGACCCTTCTGCCTTTAGCCCACAATATTTCCCCTGGTTCCAAGGAGCAGCACCTCGCCTTCTGTCTACACAGAATGCAGCCCCCAAGTCTCTATAAAAATGGAACAACTGCAACTCAGAGGGCCAAAGTCCCTGCTTTCTTGTTGTATCTCTGTGATTCTATTAATATGACATCAAAACCTCACTCTCTGGTGTTGTGCTAATGTAAATGGGATTATTGCTCCAAGCAATTCACACTAACCTATTAATATCTTGCATGTCTTGTGGCATCAGGGACAACATCACAGTTTGGTGGTGATCACACCACCACTAGGGCAAATTCACATGGTTTATTCTATTTACAGTGGTCCAGGACCACATGAGGCTACTGCCCCTCACCAGCAGAGCACATGTGCTATGATGCTGGCAATCTCAGGGTTGTCCCAGCAGATTAGTCTTGGTCTTCTAAGGAGGCATGGCGATCTCAGGCTTCCTTCTGCAGTTCACCCTTACCTCGAGAGAAGGTGCTGATGGTACAGGTTTCTTCCTGGCGACTCAGCTTTGAGCTTGACAAGGCAACACTGGCGGTCTCTGGATTATCCTGGCAGCCAGTGTACATGTGCGTGGTCCCTCGTTGTCAGTGGGCACAAAGAGGTTCTGGCATTTCAGTCTAGGACTTCTTTCCCAGCAGTCCAGTCCTGACCACTTAGTGGCACTGGTGGTCTCAGGTTTGTCCCAGTGACTCAGTCTTCCACAAACCCGCGACAGGGGAACACAACTAGCAGGGAGTCACCCCCCACCCTTCCCCTCTCCCAGTTTCCCTTTCTTGCTCAAATGCCTGGGTTTTATAGGGAGTTGGCTGGCATGGTTCACATGGACAACTGTTAGCAGCTAATTGGACCCAGCAGTCACCAATGACACTGGGAATTGGCCTCTCCAGGCCTGTCAGCCAGGTAAAGGGATCAGAGTGACCTCCGAGGGAGAGGGTGGTATCGCATGAAATATCTTGATAGTTCATAACAAACAAAGTGAAATAATGTTAACCAACGTGCACAAATAGTACAAAAGGTAAAGGGACCAGGGTAAGGCACCTGACTGCAGTGTTCTTTTTGCTATGTTATAAAAAAAGGTTGCAGGTTTGAGTCTTGTGTCAGCTAATTGACTTGCTGCCTCACAGCTCCAGAGACCCAGTTCCAGTTCTGCCCTCTGGTGCTGTCTGTGTGGAGTTTGACTAATTCCCCTGTGACTGTGAGGGCTTCTGGTTTCCACCCACATCGCAAACTCATGCGGGGCCAGTGAGTTAATTGGCTTCGGTTCCTACGAAGGATCTGTCGGTGATATAATGGCAAAGTGGGGCAAACAAAATGGGATAGGATAGGATTAGTGTAAACATGGTGTGGACTCAATGGGCTAAAGTGCTTCTGTGCACGCTGTATCATTTTTACATCAACGATACATGGGCAGCATAGTGGCGTAGCGGTAGAGTTGCTGCTTTACCTCGCCAGAGGCCTGGGCTCTATCCTGACCACTTTGTACATTCTTGCCGTGACCTGTGTGGGTTTTCTCCGAATTTTTCCACACTCCAAAGACATACAGGTTTGGAGGTTAATTGGCTTGGTAGAAATGTAAAATTGTCCCTAGTGTGTGTAGGATAGTGTTATGAGCCTGTCCCATTTGGGTGGCCTTTTAGGCGAGTGCAGGAGACTCTCCGCTGGCCACGTGGTCGCCACATGTTTGCTGATGGTCTCTGGTGAGTCTCCTTCATGGTTCATCATGTTCATCACTCATAGAGCCATAGAGCTGTACAGCAAGTAACTGGCCCTTTGGCCCACCTTGTCCATGCTAACCAAGTTGGCATATTGGGCTTGTCCCGTTTGCCTGCATTTGACCAAAGCCCTCTGAACCTTTCCTATTTGTCCAAAAAGTCTTTTAAAAAGTCATACAGTAATTATATCTCCTACGGTGGATTCTTCTGGAGGCTCATTCCAGATACAGACCACCCTCTGAGTAAAATAAATCGCCCCTGAGCTCCCTCTTAAATCTCTCCGCTCTCATCTTAGACCCATGGTCTCTAGTTTTAGAATCCTCTACCCTGGGCAAAAGACTGTGAGCATTCACTTTATCCATCTCCTTCATGATCTTGTGCACCTCAATAAGTTCACTCCTCAGCCTCCAATGACGTAGAATGGAGCAGCTTGGCTTGTATACTATGGAATTTAGAAGGATGAGAGGCTATCTTATTGAAACATATAAGATTATTAAGGGTTTGGACACGCTAGAGGCAGGAAACATGTGCTCGATGTTGGGAGTCCAGAACCACAGGCCACACTTTAAGAATAAGGGGTAAGCCATTTACAGAGATGAGGAAAAACTTTTTCACACAGAGGGTTGTGAATCTGTGGAATTCTCTGCCTCAAAAGGCAGTGGAGGCCAATTCTCTGGAAGCTTTCAAGAGAGAGTTAGATAGAGCTCGTAAAGATAGTGGAGTCAGGGGATATGTGGAGAAGGCAGGAACGGGTTACTGATTGTGGATGATCAGCCATGATCACAGTGAATGGACCACTCGAAGGGCCGAATGGCCTACTCCTGCACCTATTGTCTATTGTATAAAGAAAAAAGTCCCATCCTCGCCAATCTTAGTTTAGATTAGTTTAGAGATACAGCGCGGAAACAGGCCCTTCGGCCCACCGAGTCTATGCTGGCCGGCGATCCCTGCACATTAACACCATCATACATTAAGGATTTAAAAAAAATATACCAAGCAAATTATCCTACAAGTCTGTACGTCTTTGGAGTGTGGGAGAAATCTCTCTCTATAACTCAAGGGGGGGAGGGGGGGGGGGGGGGGGGGGGGGGGGGGGACATTCCGGTGAATCTCTCTGCATTCTTTTCAAGTTAATGACATGATTCCTCTAGCTGGGTTGCCAGAACTGCACACAGTACTCAACACATTCTTTCTAAAGATACAGGGCAACTTCAGAGTGCACGAGGCAGGTGGAATGTGCTTGGGGCTGCAGTTCAACTGTGAACTAACCACAGGCTGAACACCATTACATTTAGTTGATTTAATTCAGTTGATTTTTTATTTATTCCACTCATTAACTTTTTCACTCAATATGTCTACCTATCGCACTTGAGTTTGATTATTTTTAAGTATAGTATTACCTATTGTGATTGAATGCTTTTCACTGTGCCTCGATGCATGTGACAATATACATAAACCTGAACCTATGGAGTCAGAGAGTAAGTCAATTGTAAACAATCAGTTTGCCACTTGTTGTGTTGTCACCAGTTAAAAAGTCAGTGGTAAAATGTTACCAGTTAAAGTATCGCTGGTTAAACTCCCATTAGTTAAACTATCATCGGTTAAATAGTCATCAATGAAACTATCATTTCTTAAGTAGTAACTATTACCAGATAAACTGCATCAGTAAACAATTATCAGTTTTGACTGTCACTAGTTAAAATACGAGTGGGTAAACCATTGCCACTTAAACTCTCACCAGTAAAACTGTCACTGGTTAATCACTAGTTAAGTTTAAGTTAAGTTGGTTAGGCTGGGACTTTTTTCTTTGGTGCACAGGAGTCTGAGGGGGGACTTTATGGAGGTGTACAAGATCATGAGGGGCACAGATAGAGTGAAGGCTTATAGTCATTTTCCCACAGTAGAGGATTCTATAAATAAAGGGCATTGGCTTAAGGTGAGAGGGGAGAAATTTTAAGGGGACCTCAGGGGAAACCTTTTCCACAGAGGGCAGTCGGTATCTGCTTTGAGCTGGCAGAGGAAGCTACAAAAGTGGGTACAATTACAACTTTTAAAAGACATTTGGATAGATATATGGATATGAAGGGTTTAGAGATTTATTGGCCAAGTATTCACATACAAGGAATTTGCCTTGGTGCTCCGCCCACAAGTTATAACATGACATACAGTGAAAGTTACGAATGACTCAGTAATCACTAACCATTAATAATAATAAAACATTAATGATAAAACACCATTGATCAAGCATGTGAACCAACAAAATACCAGAAAGGGAGGCTGCAGATTTTTAGTTGTTGAGTAGAGCAACTACTCGTGGATAAAAACTGTTTTTATGTCTGGCTGTGGCAGCTTTGACAATCCGGAGTCGCCTTCCAGAGGGAAGTGATTCAAAGAGTTTGTGGCCTGGGTGAGAGGGGTCAGAGATGATCTTGCCCGCGCGCTTCCTGGCCCTTGCAGTTTACAGTTCATCAATGGAGGGAAGGTTGCAGCCAATAACCTTCTCACCTGATCGGACGATTCATTGCAGCCTCCAGGTGTCGTGCTTGGTGGCTGAGCCAAACCAGATCATGATGGAGAAGGTGAGAACAGACTCTCCGATGGCCGTGTAGAATTGGACCATCATTGCCTGTGGCAGATTGTGGTTCCTCAGCTGCCGCAGGAAGTACATCCTCTGTTGTGCCTTTTTGACTGTGGAGTCAATGGTAGCCCCCCGCACTTAAGGTCCTTGGATATGACTCCACAGATGTGACTGCTTTCTGCTATCAAGCTGGGCCAATCGAAACCAGCTTGATACTAGCTTTTATTATCGAGCTGGTTGACTGTAACTTTGAAATACCTCTATGAGGGGAATTATTTGTAACATTCAGTATAGTTTAGTTTCAAGATACAGTGCAAACACAGGCCCTACAACCCACCGAGTCTGCGCCGACCAGCGATCCCCGCACATTTATGGGCCTGTCCCACTTAGGCGACTTTTTAGGCGAATGTAGGGACTCTGCGCTCGCCACATGGATGCCACAGGTTCGCTGCTGGTCTCTGGTGAGTCTCCTTCATGGTCGTGCGGAATTCCCGCATTCTGGGAACCAGTTGCGGCCTCAGTATAGTCGCCCAAATTTTTCAACATGTTGAAAATTTTTCTGCGACCAAAAATTGGTCGCCATGAAGATAATCGATAATCCTGTAGTCGAAGGTGCAGTTGTAGTGGGGTCGCCATGTAGTTATGGGTAGTCGAGCTAGTCGTAGGTAGTTTTAGTTAATCGCCTTTGCTGACTGGTCAGTTTCTTTTGCTCATTGGGGAAAAAATACATGAGCAGGAGTTTTCAGAACCAAGGAAAACTGACCGGTAATGTTAAATGTCCGCCGAACTTCACAGCTGTGTATCTCTGGCTTATTAATAGTTGTATGGCTTCTTAAAAGTTGTCTCCACTCCTTCTCACCCTTCTTTTCCCTCCCTTCTCCCCGTCTTCCCCCTTCTTTTAAAGGATTTACCATACACTGTGCTAGCCGTCTTAATTACAGCGCCAACCTTCCTGTTCATCACGGCGTGTGTCTGTATCACCTTGGCTTTGCACCGTGTGAATTTGAGACAGCGCTTCCCCTGCTTGCCCTGGCCCCCGCCTTTGCGATGTGTTCCATTCTGACAGTCGCCGTTCCAGTTCCTGGTTTTTCAGGCGACTGCCGGCAACTTGACATTCGCCGGCAGTCCACTGAAAAATCGCCTAAGTGTGACAGGCCCATAAAATTCTCCTACACACACTAGGAACAATTTACAATTTTACTGAAGCCAATTGACTTACAAACCTCTACGTCTTTGGAGTGCGAGAGGAAACCGAAGATCTCGGAAACTGGAGCACCCGGGGAAATCCTACGCATGTTACTGGGCGAACGCACAAACTCTGTACAGACCACACCCGTAGTCAGGATCATCTTTGGTCAGGATTGAACCTGGGTCTCTGGAGCCGTAAGGCAGCAACTCAAATCTGAACCCAAGCACCAAGTTGTAAGCGGCCGAAGGTGCGCATCCCTCGGGAGAGCCCACATTCTCCCACGGCCACCCACCGCGGGCTGTGGGTCGGGTGGAGCGGAGGTGTGGGACAATGTTCATCCCTCCACAGTGATGTGGTGGAAGCGGGGGTTTGGATCAATCACTGACAAGTCCCACCACCCGGCAACGTCATGTCCATTATTTGACTTTTCTGTTGACCGGCATTCGGTTCATTGGCTTGTAGGCGACGCCGCCTTTCGGTTAGGTGGCATTTCGGCAGAGCGGCCTTTCGGTGAGTTTGCTTTTAGGCGACGCAGCCTTTCAGTTAATTTTCATTTAGGCGTCCCGCCCTTTCGGTTAGTTGGCGTTTCGGCTTCATTTCCATTCGGTTATTTGGCTTCCACTTCCTTGCTTCGGCTTCTCGTCCATCGGCCCCACGTCCGCACACACAATAAAAGCACCATTGAATTCCTCCAGTCACTGTCTCATGGTCCACATTGGGCAAGAGGAGTAGATTTCAGACGACCACAAGCGGCCTTGATTGTGACCAAGTCTGACAGAAAGGTTCCTTTGCTGTCTGCCAGAGGGTGAATCATTGCTAGGGTGGTCCTCATCTCAACATGGGTTCCATCCACCCCGAGGTTCACTAGACATGATCCATGCTGCATGGCAGCACCACATGTTCATGCGTATGGCGTATGCGGACATGCACTCTGGATCGAAGTGGAATATCCTCCTCCTCTGAGGATGACGATGAAGATTTTGGTTTAGTTTAGTTCATTGTCACGTGTACCAGGGTACAGTGAAGCTTCGGCTTGTACTCGTTAGAATTTAGAAGATTGAGGGGGGATCTTATAGAAACTTACAAAATTCTTAAGGGGTTGGACAGGCTAGATGCAGGAAGATTGTTCCCGATGTTGGGGAAGTCCAGAACAAGGGGTCACAGTTTAAGGATAAGGGGGAAATCTTTTAGGACCGAGATGAGAAAAACATTTTTCACACAGAGAGTGGTGAATCTCTGGAATTCTCTGCCACAGAAGGTAGTTGAGGCCAGTTTATTGGCTATATTTAAGAGGGAGTTAGATGTGGCCCTTGTGGCTAAAGGGATCAGGGGGTATGGAGAGAAGGTAGGTACAGGGTTACAGGTACAGTAAAGGTAGGAACCCATTGTACTTCCGGTGGCGCTGGTGCCAGCAGCCTCCACCTTCACCATCTTTTTGTTTTTTGTTTTTTTAGTTATGTTAAAGTGTGTTTTTAATGTTTTTTTAAATGTCTTTATGTGGGGGGAGAGGGCACGGTAAGGGGGATACCGTCCTTCGGTCGCTTCCTGGAGAGGACGCGACTATTATTCGAGTCGCGTCCTCACCCCCCCAGCGGCCTACCTACTGGATTGGCGCGGCCTTTCCTGCCGGGATCGACCAGAGCTCCAGCAGCGGCGGGACAGCGCTGAAACATCGCGGGGCTGGCGATGCCATACCGGGGATCGCCGTCTGGAGCCCAGAGTGCTGGACTTGCTGCACCGACATCATGGAGCTGCGGTTTGCGGAGCTCCCAACGTGGGTGGCGCTGATCAACAACGCGGGGTCCTGCGACTCCGCCCGGCTCGGCCTGCGGACTCGGGAGCTGCGGACTCCGGCTGCGGGAGGCGGCTGATCAGGAGGTCCGGGCCGCTGAGGAGGAGGATGTTCACCGTTGGGGATCGGCGTCGGCGTTCCACCAGCCCGGCGTGAGGGCCTGAACATCGGGCCGCCCGGTGCGGCGACTGAGGGTGCTCGGAAGGCCCAGACCACGGATGAACATCTGGGAAGATCGGAGGGGAGGCTGGCTGGACTGTGGTGCCTTCCTCACCTTGGTGCCACTGTGTTATGTTGTGTCGTGGACTTCTGTGTTTGTGCTTTTCTTTTTTTAATTCAATTTTATTTTTAATATGTTTTATTATTTATTATTTATTTATTTTTATGATACTGCCTGTAAGGAAAATTCATTTCGTTGTCTCTAATTGAGACAATGACAATAAATTTGAATACAATACAAGGATACTGAGTTGGATGATCAGCCATGATCATATTGAATGGCGGTGCAGGCTCCATGGGCCGAATGGCCTACTCCTGCACCTAATTTCTATGTTTCTATGTTTTGTGGCATACCATTCCTTCTCTCCAGAGATGCTGCCTGTCCTACTAAGTTTCTCCAGCATTTTATCTTCAGCGGAAAGACGATACATGATTACAATCGGGTCATCCACAGTGTACATGAACATGATAAAGGGAGCCCATAGCTGTCTTGACTACACTTCTTCCCACCCTTCTTCTTGTAATGACTCTATCCCCTACTCCCAATTCCTTCACCTGCATCCAGGACGAGGTTTTTCATACCAGGGCATTGAAGATGTCCTCATTCTTTAGGAAATGGGAGTTCCCCTCTTCCATTATCGATGAGGCTTTCACTATGGTCTCCTCGATATCATGCAGTTCCGCTCTCTCTCTCTCCCCCCTCTCATATCAAGAACATTTTTCACTGATGAGCGTTTTCTGTTCTTATTTCAGATTTCCAACATCTGCTGTTTTCTGATTTTTTAAGACGTTTAACTTAAGAAGTTACCCTTCCATATCTCTAGTCTCCCTCTCTCCTGACTCAGTTTGAAGAAGGGTCTCGACCCGAAATGTCACCCATTCCTTCTCTTCAGAGATGCTTCCTGTCCTGCTGAGTTACTCCTGCATTTTGTGTCTATTAGATAGATACAATTTATTGTCATTTGAGCCTCAGTGAGGCTCAAACGAAATTCTGTTTCCACAGCCATACAAACAAAGACAATTCCTAGACATACACACAATTTAATTCACACAAACATCCATCACAGTGGACCCACTGTGATGGAAGGCAAAGTCTTTTCTCTCCCCTGTTCTCCATGACTCTCCCGATGTCGAAGCCCCAGGCGAGCGATGATAAGTCACACGGCCATTTTAGGCCATGCCGGGCGATTTACGGCCCCGCTCCCGGTCTAGAAGTCTCGAAGTTGGAGCCCCCGGCGGGCGCTGGAATGTCCCACGGCCATGAAGCCGTGCCGGGTGATGTATGACCCCGCTCCAGGTCGTTCCAACCCCGCGACACGGGCTGGAGAAGTCGCGTTGCGGGAGCTCCGGGAAGCGGTCTCTCTCTCCCCCCGGACCCGCGAGCTCCCAATGTCCCAGTCCACCGGACCTGCGGCTGCGTTGCTGGAGCCTCGAGCCCCAGGAGTCGAGTCGCAGCAGCGAGTCACCACCGCTCCCCACGCTCCGAGGCCGGCCAGCCCCACGATGGTGAGTAGTCCGCAGCTCCGCAGCTCCGCAGTCTCCCGAGCCCCCGGGTCGCTCAGGCTGGAGGCCGCTCCACGGTGCTAGGCCCCAACGACAACGGAGACCCGACAGGGAAAAGGTCGGGTCTCCCAGACAGGGAAGAGATTTTAAACAGTTTCCCCCTGCCCCCCCACCCCCCCCACATATACACATTTAAAACCAGTATTAAAAAACACCAACACTACATTTAACTAGACAAAAAATAAAAAAAAGACAGACAGGCTGTAGGGGCCGCTGCAACGGGTGAGTCGCGCCGCCAACCAATTTAGCTAAGTTGATTGCTAGGCTCCTAACATAGAAACATAGAAAATAGGTGCAGGAGTAGGCCATTCGGCCCTTCGAGCCTGCACCGCCATTCAATATGATCTGATCATCCAACTCAGTATCCTGTATCTGCCCTCTCTCCATTCCCCCTGATACCTTTAGCCACAAGGGCCACATCTAACTCCCTCTTAAATATAGCCAATTAACAGGCCTCAACTACCTTCTGTGGCAGGGAGTTCCAGAGATTCACCACTCTCTGTGTGAAAAATGTTTTTCTCATCTCGGTCCTAAAGGATTTCCCCTTCTCTGTACTCACTCTATGGCAAGAATGTCTTTCCTCAGATTTGGAGGCCAAAACGGTACGCAATACTCCAGGTGTAGTCTCACCAAGACCCTGGAGGCTTCTTGATGGACATTTGCACAGTGACAGCCCAGGGTTTAAAATATTTCTTGACTAGGGCTCTGCCTCAAAGTTCTTCATCATGGAGGATTTTGTGGTTTAGAATTTGCAACCGGCAGATCTTTCAGCTGCAGCCTCTTCAGAACTGGATCGTTCTGTATTGATCCGCTGTTGCAGTGAGAAGCTGCCTGACACATTCACCCTGCCTCAGTTCACATGCTTCTGGCAGGCTCCACTCTAGCCGAGGGCAACCTTGACTGTCACATGGAGTTAGCACCTGACCAGCCCGGCTATTTCTGGTTATGTGTGTAACGGTGAGGTACGCACTACCCCGTGACTAAAGCAATTAAAGAGGAAGATAACGACTCAGAGATTTATTTGAACAGCACAAAAGATTTGAGCAGCATGTTATCAAATGTTCCAAAATTACGAGTGGCCACTGGGAAATTAGATTTAGTTTAGAGATAAATTAAGCTGAGAAACAGGCCCTTCGACCTACAAATTCCACGCTGGCCATCGATCACCCGTTCAGTAATAGACTCCGTGTCTTTGGACACAGAGAATGCCCAATATGGCCTATAACTCCCCCTGAAAATGAGTCCAGAAACTAAAGATACAGCATGGAAACAGGCCCAAACGCTCACCATCCATGTCGACCATCGATCAGCCGTTCACACTAGGCCTGTGTTATCTTGTTTTCTCATCCACTCACTGCACACCAGGAAGCAGTTTACCGAGGCCGATCAACCTACAAACTGCACGATCTCCCTGTGACCACGTGGGTTTTCTCCACGTGCTCTGGTTTCCTCCCACATTCCAAACACGTGCAGGTTTGTAGGTTAATTGTCTTCTGTAAATTGTCCCTAGGGTGTAGGTTAGAACTTGTGTGAACATTGGTTGGCACGGGCTGGGAGGGCCTGTTTCCACGCTGTATCTCTAAAAATATAGGGCCAGTCAGTTTAAACTAAGGTGCATAGAAATGTCTTCACACAGAGGTTAGTATGTATATGTAATTATCTGCCCCGGAGACTGCTGGAAGTATATAAAGAGGACGTTGATACATTTTTGAAAGATTTGGGGATTGGGAGGGGTCTGGCACTGAGGAGAAGGAAAGCAGTGTGGGTTGGGAGGTTAAAAACTGAGCCTGTGAATTGCCACCAGTGTGTGTGCGTGAGTGGTGGAATCTAGAGGGGATCGATGGGAATGTAGGGAAAATAAATAATGGGATTTATTTTAGTTTAGTTTATTGTTACGTGTCCCGAGGTACAGTGAAAAGCTTTTGCTGCATGCTAACCAGTCAGCGGCAAGACAATGTAGGGGAAGTGTGAACAGGTGCTTGGTCAGCACAGACAGTGGGCCGAAGGGCCTGTTTCTTTACCACATTCCTCTATGATCTGGAAAGAGGATATTGGGCCCATCAAGTCTATGCCAGCTCCCACACAGAACAATCCCATCAGTCCTGTTCAGGAGCACCTGGCAGAACTCTGCACAGACACCACCCCCTGGGGTGCGAATCAAACCCAGGTCCCTGGAACGGTGAACAGCAGCATCAACTACTGTGGCACTGTGGAGGACAAGGCTCATTCCATCAACGTTACATTGCGGACTTGGTACTGCCAGGGTGAATGGTGCCTTCTAGTCCTACATGACTGGCACAACATGCAGACCAGGATCAGCAGGTTGCAACAATACCACTCTGTTTCTCTGCACTTCATAGTATCCCACCATTATATAGTTTGTACCTCTTATTTTCCTTTTACCTCACACTTACATAGAACATAGAACAGGCCCTCAGTCTACAATGTCTGTGCTGAGTATGATGTTAAGATCAACTCTTATCTGTCTTCACATGATCCATATTCCTCCAAGTTCTTATCCAAAAGTCTCTTAAATGCCACTATCTTTTCTGCCTCCACCACAATCCCTGGCAACACTCACCAGGCACTTCCAGGCACTCGCCACCCTCTTGTGTAGAAAACTTGCACTGCACATCTCATTTAAACTCTGCCCCTCTCACCTTAAAGCAATGCCCTCTAGTGTTTGACATTCACATCCTGGGAAAATGGTTCTGACCGTCTATCCTGTCTACTTATCCAGAATGAATTTAATTGACTACTTTTGTACTACTCCGCATACCCAATATCATATTACCAGACCCAAGCACATCCTCGATTAACACATCCTCGATTAGCAAGTGTACAGAAATAGTCCCCCGAGCTGGCATGCAAGAGGCACCATGCAGTAGATCGAGCCCCTTGCCTGACCTGGAATCCTGCTCCACTCACCTGGCTGAAGTCAATGAGCTGGTGTGTCTCCCAGACTGGTTGCTGGTACTGAGGCCAATAATATGATTGTGCAAATACTAACAGTTAATGCTGGAGGGTTGTCCGCAGCCAGTTTCCCCACTTCTGTTAAATCAGTTGAAAAGGCAGCACAGTCAGAGCACAAATTACATCTCGTAAAGGCTGAGTTACTGTAATCGTTTGTGCCTGTTTAAAATGACATAACACTGGTAATTGACTCAAGCCATAAAACTGGGTATATAACCAGACTATCGGTCTGAAGATGGGTGTCAACTTGAAACGTCACCTATTCCTTTTCTCCAGAGATGATGTCAGACCCGCTGAGTGACTCCAGTATTTTGTGTCTCTCTTCGGTGTAAACCAGCATCTGCAGTTCCTTCCTACACAAGCAATCACCATTCTCAGTTTCCACTAACTTTATCCACTTGAAGGCTTTTAAAACAAAACTTTTTTTTAAAAGAATAAAAACAAGTTTTTAGAGGCCTATCAGTCGTTTTAGTTTACAATGAAATTCACCAGGGTATAAGTGTAATTAGTAGCCTGTTCTGCATGGATTTTATAAATCGCCTTCAGTAATCTGAAGTCAGATGATTTGCCTAGATTGATTAACGGTGCTTATTTATGTAATAAACCCAAGTTATCTAATTAACGAGACTGAAGCATTTCTACTCAAATTTAATGAATAATACATTTTAAAATGTATTATTAAATGACACTGTAAAGTGTTGCCTGATTGTACTCTTCCTGGAGGATTTTAAGTTGTGAGGATGTACAAATTAAATTGAGCAGAAACTTGTGCAAAAACTCACCTCTGGAAACTTGCTCAAGTTTGAACTCGTTTGTGCTGGTTTGTGCGTTGATGGTGTCAATGCTTATGTCCCTATGCTCCGTTATTTTGTGAAGAGCTTCAAATAATATAAGATATAATTACTAATTGTTACTTTAATAATAGTCTTAATTCAACACCTCGGTCGGTGCATGAACTAAAAACTTAAATGAGAAAGGTACCTCGGTCAAACCATAATAACCAGTAGAGGTTTATAATACATAAGATGACGCCCAAGTCAGGCGACCCTCTAAGTGCTGGTTCCAGAAGTGGATCTGTAATCATTCATTACAATCCATCCACTATTTTAAACCAATCGCTGTACACTGTGGTTTTCTCAATTGTAATGATGTACAGTATAGTCTTTCCACTGACTGGCTGGCAAGTAACAGATGACACTACATCTTGTGTAGAATAATCCTCTACTAGTTAATACGGTTGGGGTGGGAGATTGCAACCTTCACGTGGTCCACCCTGTTTCAACGAATGCAATCAACCTGGCGTGCACAAACAGAAGATCAAACAGAACAAGTTGTCTTACAACTTTAGGCTGTGCACACCATACGCAAGAAGACGTTAATACGGTTTGAACAGACGTACCCGTCTCATTTAAGTCTTTAGTCCATGCATAGAGATGCTGAATTAAGACTATTATCAAAGTAACAATTAGTAATTATAGATTACGTTATATTATTTGAAGCTCTTCACAAAATAACAGTGCATGGGCGCATCAGCATTGACACAATCAACACAAACCAGCACAAAAGTGTTCAAAATTGAGCGGGTCTCCAGAGCTTCTCACCACACCTCGGTACACGTGACAATAAACTAAACTAAACTAAATGAAGATCTGGCAGTTGTTTGGCAAATACTGGTAGAATAATTCATCTTTAGGTGCCAGCATTAAATGTGTAATTTTTTGTTGGCCATTGGTCTCACAATGCATTGAAGTGAATGAATGTAAAAGTGTGCAGTTGAGTGCAAGTTGACAACCAAGTTAATTCCACTCCAATATTTATGTTCAATAAAGTCTTTATCAACTTTTCACTCACAGGCAACAGTTAGTTAAAATTAAATGCCAAAAAAATCCTCAGAGCTGTTTATGGTGGGATTGTCTCATTGAAATGCAGTGGAAACATTCATAGTTCAGTAAGTGGGGTGTGTGTGAAGGGGGATAGTGAGACAGCTCAGCAGAACTTCATTAAGATAGTCGGTAAACCCAACTCATATATGTTCCAGCCAATACATGGAATGCATGGTATGAAAAGGAATAAAATTCCCCAACTTGGGAAATACTTCATGCAATATAATTGTGTTGAAAGGTGAAACATATATTGTCTATAAATATGTTGTGGATAGGATGGGATTCTGTTTCTCCGAACAGTTGACCTCTGGATGACTGAAGGCGGGATTTTCCTGGCCCTTATCTTCTTCCTTGTGTGTCTTCTCCGTGACGTCTTTAACCTGTGGGCCCGGAGAAAGAACACGCTGAAGAAGCAAGATCACAGACCATCACGGAGGCAAGACGGGTAGATGGGGTAATTAGAAGCCTTTTAGAAGCAACTTCATACACTAAATCTGCCCAAAACAGCGCCCAATCAAGGCGAATCTTGGTGTGTTAGTCACAGCAGTGGATTTGCAATCATGCATTACAATCGCTCCACTCTTTTAAATCTCTACTCCCACAGAAAGATTGTCTTACTTTAAATATGCTCTTCTTAATCTCCTCTCAGGTCTGTCCATTCTCTGACTCCCAGGACCAGAAGACCTACCGCAATGACTCATGGTGCCATGAGGACCCGACCTCATTGGAGACTTTCGGACTTTCTATGATCGGACTTTGCTGACTTTACCTTGCTTTTTATTATTTATGTTATTCTCTTTATCCTGTGTCTGTACACTGTGGATGGCCCGATTGTATCCATGTATTGTCTTTCCGCCAACTGGTTAGCATGCAACAAAGGCTTTCAAAGGAGTTGAGGTAGGTACTGTCACAACGTTTAAGAAACATTTTAGATAGGAACCTAGATAGGATAGGTTTAGAACGTGGCATTAAAATAAACTCAAACTTAAACTCATCTCAAACTGTTGATTATACACCAGCAGGAATTTTCTGAGGTTCTTCTCAGGGAACTACAATCACTTGTATAAAATCCCAGTTCACTTGCTATCTCTGGGAGTTCTGCCGATCATCCTCTGAAGTGACGACAACCCATTGAGAATAACGAGGAATGTTTTCAATGGCAGCTCACAATGTGGGGCGATCTGCAGTATCACAGATTGCCTGCAGGTGGCAGTGCCACACCATAATGCATGCACTGAAAGGACATGAAGGATGCAGGTAAAGGCCTTACTGCAGGAAGAACAAACTCCACCATGCAATAGGTTCATGGCTGTTCACTGTTCTTGGGTCTACTTTCATGCTCAATCTCCATATTATAGGATTTAGTGTATAAACATCGACTAAATCTTGAGCATACTGCGTCATATAGCGTGGAAACAGATCCTTCAGCCCAACTTGCCCACACCGACCAACATGTCCCATTTACACTATTCTCACCTGCCTATGCTTGGCCCATATCCCTCTAAACCTATCCTATCTAGGTTCCTATCTAAAATGTTTCTTAAACGTTGTGACAGTACCTACCTCAACTCCTTTGAAAGCTTGTTCCACAAACCTATCACCCTTTGTGTAAGAAAGTTGCCCCTCAGGTTCCTATTAAATCTTTCCCCCTTCACCTTAAACCTATGTCCTCTGGTTCTTGATTCACCTACTTTGGGTAAAAGATTGGGAAATGGGGTTGAGGTGGACGAGTGAATTGACAGTGGGCCTGAGGAGCAGCTTGGCCCGTTCTTGTCCCTATGATGTTATGATCTAAGTTCAGATGGGCGTTTGACCAAATGTTGATTGCATGAATGAAGAGCAATTGGCTGGTGCAGGCACCTATGTCCCATGTGAGCCTCCTCTTAATCGGTCACCATCATCATCGGCTTGTGGCAACATGAGTTAGTTTACACTATCCTGTTCACATAATCGGATTTTCATCACTTCAACCTGGATCTCCCAGTACCTCCTCCCCTCTTCGCTAGACTAAACAGCTCTACAGCAATGTAAAAATCAACTCCAGGCAGTAAGAGGCTCAGGGTCTTTGGTCACAAGAGAATATCTAGTATGGTTTATAACTCCACTGTTTATGTGTCTGGAGTGTAGAGATGCAGCATGGAAACAGGCCCTAAGGCTCACGGAGTGCACGCCAATCACCCGTTCACACTAGTTCTATGTTATCCCACTTTCACATCCACTCCTTACAGAGGCCAATTAACCTAACAAATCCGCACATTTATTTGCGATGTGGGAGGAAACCAAGCACCCTCAGGAAACTCACATGGTCACAAGGAGAACGTGCAAACTCCACACAGAGAGCAGCCGAGGTAGGGATTGAACCCAGGTCTCTGGTCCTGTGAGGCAGCAGCTTTACTAACTGCGCCACTATGCTGCCTATATGGAAAGCAGAGTTTAACCCCACATTCCCTGTTGAGTACCTCTGAGTGATCATCTTTGTTGCTAAAGTAGGAATAGCACACCAGACTCTTCCTCGTGATCAGGAGCCTCTCATCCACCTCCTGCTTGCTTTTTCCTGTAAGAAATAATTCCAAGATGCAGAGTGCTTCAATTCACTGAGAAAAACAACATCAGCTCCTAAAGCTTACATCCATGATGATCAGGGCATTACACAATTCCTCTCTGCGATAAACCACAGAAATGCAATAGTTAGAATACGGCTTTGGAAAGTTTTTTTAAAACAGGGCTTTTATTTAACCTATAAAGGGGCGTTATGTTCATGGGAACAATTTTTGCATCTTCTCCAAGACTTAGGAATTTCAAAGTTATTCGTATTAGGGAGGAAATGTGATACCAGCAATGTGACTTAAACTCATTCCTATCGGGACGGTGATGGGAAATTCGTGCTGAGCTTGAATCTCCAGCATATTTCATTAAAAATCTGGTGCAACGTGTAAAGTTCTCAGGGTGACTCCGAAACTTAAGCATGGTTTCATAAGTCTGGGACATGTAGGAAGGAACTGCAGATGCTGGTTTAAATCGAGGATAGACACAAAAAGCTGGAGTAACTCAGT
Source organism: Amblyraja radiata (assembly GCF_010909765.2). Lineage (NCBI taxonomy): Eukaryota > Metazoa > Chordata > Chondrichthyes > Rajiformes > Rajidae > Amblyraja > Amblyraja radiata. The sequence continues at coordinate 27,286,841 of NC_045979.1, read as the reverse complement.
GGGACAGGAGGCATCTCTGGAGAGAAGGAATGGGTGACATTTCGGGTCAAGACCATTTTTCAGTCTGACCCTTCTTCAGTCTGAACTTCACCCAAAAACGTCACCCATTCCTTCTCTCCAGAGATGCTGCCTGTCCCATTGAGTTACTCCAGCTTTTTGTGTCTATCTTCCATAAGCAAGGAGTTTGTTTCATGTTTAGAGTTCAAATGAGTGTCTGATACAAAATACAGAGGTCTATCATTCCCATTCCATGTCCTACATTCCAAAATCATTCCAGCTGGGATGGATGTTTAGTTCAAAGTCCAGAGCTCCAATTTAGGAATTTCACAGTAATTTAATCTCAGTTTAGTTTAGAGATACAGCGTGGAAACAGGTTCTATCGAGTCCATGCTGACCAGCGGTGCCCACACACTAACACCATCCTACACCCTAGGGCCAATTTGACAATCATACCAAGCCAATTAACCTACAAACCTGTAAGTCTTTGGAGTGTTGGAGGAAACCCACGCAGGTCACAAGGAGAACCTACAAACTGCGTATATACAGTACTCATAGTTAAAATCGAACCCGGGTCTCTGGCATTGTAAGTTCAAGTTCAAGTTCAAGTGAGTTTATTGTCATGTGTCCCTGATAGGACAATGACATTCTTGCTTTGCTTCAGCACACAGAACATAGTAGGCATTTACTACAAAACAGATCAGTGTGTCCATATACTATAATATAAATATATACACACATGAATAAATAAACTGATAAAGTGCAAATAACAGATAATGGGTTATTAATAACAGCAACTCGACCACTGCGCCACTGTGCTACCCCACAAATACAAATCTCTCTCTCTGGTTGGCACCATTTGGTTGTTGCATTTTTTGAACGCACTCAGAGGTTAAAATGATGTTATGCCCCTTTAAAATAAAGAGTTGCTTGTATAGAATGCACCAACCTGTTAGAAAGCTGACGATGAGCCCAATAATCAAAACAATCAAGGTTGCTAATGGGCTCAAGTAGAGATAGGAGAGTGAATACCACGTGTTGGCGATTCCTGGTCTGAAATCGAAGAATTGAGTTGCATTTAAGTATGGCAAAGATCTCAGATGGCAAAGACCTCAATGGCAAAAACTGTGTACGAAATGTGAACTAAAAATGGAATAAATAGAAATTTGCCCAAAATATTCTCCCAAGTACTGAGCCTTGGTTCCTATACAAGTCAAGCCACTGGGCCTTTGGAGATACAACCTAAAATGACAACTATTTATTTGCCTCCACTTCTTTGCTTGTGTTTTTTTTTGTTAATAGGTCTTTGCTACTCCCTGATACAACGCAGCAATTCTACCGCTGCGCCACTGTGCTCCCCTTAGCTGCATCACTGTGCTGTCCTTAGATAGTTTCATTGTAAATGAAGTTATCAAGCTGAGTTCTGTCCACAAGGAAGGAGGGAATAATAAATCAAAGAAAGCATAATTTAAAAAAAACCCCATGGAGAATAGAATACAATTTTAAAAGCAAATTCAAAATACATCCCTTGGAGCCATAGTCATACAGCATGGGAACAGGCCCTTCAGCCCAACTCATCCATGCTAACCCATCTGAAATCTGAAGACCTATTAACTCGCATGTGTTGAACAGTCTAAATCAGCTGTTACCTGAAGTCCGGCTCTGTAACTTGGCTCATTGTTGTCCAGGTGCTTACAGTGGCCGTCCCCGTGGGCTCAGTGACGTTGAACAGACACCCCTCGATGCTGACGGAAAGGGGCCGTGTTTTATCATCGGACGGAGGGTAGATCTGCCCTCCGATCCCAGCCCAGAGCGTCACCACAAAGCTGACAACGAGGCCAGATATCGCACCCTGCCACAGAATACAACAACAACTTCCATTTACATAGCTCCTTACACATCGCCCAGGAGCATTTGAGATGTTAGGGAAGAACGATATCAGATGAGGTAAGAGGTGGGTTTTAAGGGATATCTTCAAAACGAGGAAATGGAAGAAGAAGGAAGGAGTTCTGGAACTTGTAAATGCAATTATCAGGCTGACTTCTGTCCACCAGGAAGGTGGGAATACTGAATGAAAGAAAGTTGACTTTTAAAAAAAGGAGATGAGGAGTAAAATACAGTTTTAATCCCAATTTTAATAGAACAAGACCCCATCAACAATAAAAGTGTTAATAAAACACTTTTAAACACAATAAATAAAAAGAGTAATCTCTGCGAGATTCTTTGGATTCCTTACTTGGTGACGTGGGGTTCTTGGAATGTCTTTTATTGGGAAAGGTCCATTGAATAGTGGTTTAGTCTAGAGATACAGCACGGGAACAGGCCCTTCGGCCCACTGAGCCCGCGCCAAACAGCGATCCCTGCACATCATTACTATCCTATGCGCAGTCAGGACAATTTGCAAGCCAGTTAACTCTTTGGAGTGTGGGAGGAAACCAGAGATCCCTGAAAAAACCACGCAGGTCATGGGGAGAACGTACAAACTCCGTACAGATAGCACCCATAATCGGGATCGAACCTGTGTCTCTGGCGCTGTGAGGCAGCAACTCTACCGCTGCGCCACTGTGGGGTTCAACAGACCAACAGTTTTTGTTGAGGCACATTGTTGCTAAATTCTATTGTGTATTAGGTGCAGGTTGTGGAGGCCTGAAATGTTAGCTGGATGTTGGATTAGATTGCAGGTTATATCGACCTTGTAGATAAGGGCCAGAGGTTGTGAGGAAGCAGGTACTATGGGGATATCTCTTGGCCCTTTGGTTTAACATGATGTTTGTTGGGTATTGGGCACAGGAGGCAGATGTATCCTGGAGATGTCAATGGGAATTTAGTACTGTCTACCCTCGTTATTCCAGATCTCTTTATAACAGAATTTGGTTATAGTGACGGAGGGACTATACTGCGGGAGTCCATGGAAATAAACAAGCAATTGATTCAAACGATACTTGTACAATGATACTCTATTAAACAATGTATCAAACTGCCTTTAGTGCTTTTAGCTTGCAGTAACAAAATTACAGTTTTTGTTAAATTAACTAACTTGAAAACAACTTGTTACCCCCTTACTTGGTTATAGCGGACAATCGGCAATAATGGACACTATTCCCTCACCCCATGTTTCATTATAATGAGGGCTATCTGTATTCACCAGCATTACTTTCTGGTCATGGTTACCGATAAGGGTCATTGACACAATGATAGACACAAAATTCTGGAGTAACTCAGCGGGACAGGCAGCATATCTGGGGAGACGGCACAATGATGATGGGCTCCCCAAAATTGAGGACCATCTTGGCTTCTCCTCCTGGCCCTCAGTGTGCACATGTACCACCACTAGCTCTGTGCATCTTGGATATTCCTGCCTTCTTGGTGGAACTGTTTGCCACTCGGCACCCAAACAGAAGCAGGTGAACGTTGCTCTCTTTGAAGAGAGAGCTTCAGTAACCTCACTTAAACAGTGAGCTAACAACCAATATCTACAGCCAGGAAAGAGCTGGAGGTATAAGTAATTTGCAATCACTATCATATTGAACGTTGTGAGCAACAGATATGGGCCTCCTGTGTAGCTGTGGGGTGAGACAGATCTTCATGAGGTCCTGGGAGAACTGAAGCCATCACTCCCCCATCAAGATAAAAAGTGGGAAAATGTTCCTAGAAAACCCTCAGCCCTCTCCATCTTTGCCTCCTCCCAGTAAAGTTAGCAGGCACGACCAGCAAAGCAGGAAGTGAGTGATCTCAACTAACTGTAGCTCTCCTTCAAGTCAGGGGTAATGGGGAGAAGGCAGGAGAATGGGTTTGAGAGGGAAAGATAGATCAGCCATGATTGAATGGCGGAGGAGACTTGATGGGCCAAATGGCCAATTTCTGCTCCAATCACATATTATGAACATTACTATTATTATTATTATAATAATTATTATTAATATTTTTATTATTATTAGAAGCCTTTTGAGGCTCCAAAAGTACCACAACTGGCCGAATCATTTTGCCAGAATTTCACTAACCATTCTATAACCGGGTGAGTCAGGCAGACGATTTAAAAGCGAGTTGATATCGGAAACAAAAGATGCCTTAGAGCCCAGATTTCTCCCAGATACTTACAGTTGAATTGGCGCAAGGGAAGATCATGCCCAAGAGAAAGAATCCAAGCAGTGGACCTCCAATAATCCCAAATATTGTGAGAGCAGCCTGGAACACAGGAGAAGATGCAGAGCTGTTACATTTGTACTTGATGTGGGACAGAGGCACTTCAAATGCTCTCCGTGATACCAATGAACAAATTCTGGCAGCATCCGGTTTGGATTTTTCTCCCTATTTCGTAACATTGAAATCGGTCTGTCGACAAATAAGATGATGGAATATGGTAAATGACAAGAGCTGGGAAATATTTAGATGGGTAACCAAATTTCATTCACTTGTGTTAGTTTAGTTTATTTTCGACATATGGCGTGGAAACAGGCACTTCAGCCCACTTAGTCCATGCCGATCAATGATCACAGCAGTAGAGTTGCTGCCTTACAGCACCCCAGAGACCCAGGTTCGATCCTGACCTCGGGTGCTGTCTGTACAGAGTTTGTACGTTCTTCCTGTGACCACATGGTGATCCAGTTTCCTTCCACATTACAAAGAGATGCCGGTTTATAGGTTAATTGGCTTTAATAAATTGTTCCTAAGGTGTAGGATAGAACTAGTATATGGGGTGCTTGTTGGTTGGTGTGGAATTGGTGGGCCGAAGGGCTTATTTCCAGATGCTTATTAAAGAGAACCCCAAGGCATTTTATACGTACATTAAAAACAAGAGAGTAAGCAGGGAAGGTACACAAAATTGCTGGGGAAACTCAGCGGGTGCAGCAGCATCTATGTAGCGAAGGAAATAGGCGACGTTTCGGGCCGAAACCCTTTTTCAGACCGGGAGATGGTCGGATAAAGAAGGGAATGTCAAGTCAAGTGTCAAGAGTGATTTATTGTCGTAAGTTCCAAAATGAAACAATAGAATTCTTTCTTGTAACACCACAACAGATATGTAAACATAGAACTCCGTAAACACCATAAAAAACAACACAATAATTTCAGTATATATATTTTTGAATATTAAATGTATTAAATGAAAACTTTGCTTGGTATGCACCAAGGAGAGGAACATGGAGGATACTGAGATCAGTGTGGGGTAGACTAATATGCTGGGGCATTGTGACATTAACAAGGGTCTCTTCAACAACATTAAAGTGGATGAGTCACCAGGCTTGATGGGATCTATCCCAGGTTATTGAGAGAGATAAGAGTAGAGGCAGCTGGGACCTTGACAAAGAGTGTAGCAAGGAACTGCAGTTGCTGGTTTAAACCAAAGATAGACACAAAAAGCTGGAGTAACTCAGCAGTACAGGCAGCATCTCTGGAGAGAAGGAATGGGTGGCGTTTCGGGTCGAGATCCTTCTTCACCTGAAACATCATCCATTCCTTCTCTCCAGAGATGCTGCCTGTACCGTTGAGTTACTCCAGTTTTTTGTGTCTACCTTGACAAAGATCTTTGTATCTTCACTAGCCAAAGGCCACCTCCCTGAGGACTGGTGAGTGGACAATATTGTTCCTTTGTTTAAGAAAGGAAAAATAAATAATCCAGGAAATGACAGGGTGGTGACCCTCACTTCATTGTAGAGAAACTATTGGAGAAGATTCATAGGGATTGGATTGACTAGTTTTGGGGAGAAAAGTAACCAATTAGGGACAATTAGCATGACTTTATGCGGGCAGGCCATGCCTTACAAACTTGATTGAGTTTTTTGTGGAGGTGACAAAGGTGAGTGATGAGGGTAGGACCATGGATACCGTCTACATGTACTTTAGTAAGGATTAAGAGGGTGCTGAATCTAGAATTCATTGTCACAGAAAGGTGTGGAGGCCAAATCAATGGACATTTTTAAGGTGGATTTTGATAGGTTCTTGGTTAGTACGGATGTCAGGGGTTGTGGGAAGAAGGCAGGAGAATGGGGTTGAGAAGGAAAGATAGACCAACCATGATTGAACGGCAGAGTAGACCAGGTGTATTGATATTGCTTCCCTGACATGAAAGGTTGCACTGTTCACCAGGAGCAACGATACTCTTGATTACCAACGCCAAAATCAGCTTAAAGGTATAAAGTTCTTTGTCCTACCTGGAGCACAGCTCCCATCAAGGAGGATAATGCAGCCATTCCAATGCAGATGATTCCAAACATGAGACCTAAGAAAGTAAACAAACAATGGGCAGTCTTTTAGAAAGAAGGTGAGGAGGAACTTCTTTAGTCAGAGAGTAGTTAATCTGTGGAACACATTGCCACAGAGGGCTGTGGAGGCCAAGAGTGGATATTTTTAAGGCAGAGACAGACAAATTCTTGATTAGAACGGTTGTCAAGGTTTATGGGGAGGTCAGGAAAATGGGATTAGGAGGCAGAGATCAGTCATAATTGAATGGCGGAGTAGACTCGATGGGCCGAATGGCCTAATTCTATTCCTATAACTTGTGAACTTGTGAACGTTTAGAGTTGTATCACCCTGGTTAATCCAGCCTGTCATAGCTCAAGACCACTGATTTGAAATGTACTTAGAAAAATAAAAAAAGATGGCCTTCAATCCACTGTGGAGCTCCTCGAATCAAGTGTAGAGGAAAGGGCTTTTGAATTAGAAGGCTGGGATTTTTAACCCTAGCTTTGTCCAATCGTCTCATCTAATTTGTGAGACAAACTCCTGACACGAGTGTCGCAGCTGGTAGAGTTGCTGCTTCACAGCACCAGAGACCCAGGTTCGATCCTGACCTAGGGTGCTGTGTATACGGAGTTTGCACGTTCTCCCTGTGACCACACGGATTTCCTCCGAGTGCTCTGGTTTCATCCCACATCCCAGAGATGTGCAGGTTTGCAAGTGAATTGCCCCATAGTGTGTAGGGAGTGGATGCGAAAGTGTGATGACATAGAACTAATGTGAAAGGGAGATCTATGGCCGACATGGTGGGCTGAAGGGCCTGTTTCCATGCTGTATCTCTGAAATAAACTAAGCTGACCTAAGGTTGTTAACATAGGGGACGGGCCTTTGCTGTCTCCAGAGAAGACTGGGATAACACTCCGTGTAGCACATCAAGGAGTGAGTAGTAACATTGTAGGCATCTGTGCATTCTGAGGGATTGCACAGCACTTCTGCAATAGAAACTCATGGGGCACAGCTGACCATCTCAGGGAAGGTAAGTTGCCTTCAGGTAGTAAGGTGTCTCTAGCTGGGAGGGAGTAAGGTTTTGAATAATGAAAGGCCTGGATCAGGTGAATGTGGAGAGGATGTTTCCACTAGTGGGAGAGTCTAGACACTCTAGCCTCAGAATAAAAGGACGTACCTTTAGAAAGGAGATGAGAATGAATTTCTTTAGTCAGAGGGTGGCGAATCTGTGGAATATATTGCCACAGACAGCTGTAGAGGCCAAGTCAATGGATATTTTTAAGGTGGAGATTGACAGATTCTTGATTAGTAAGGGATGTGGGGAGAAGGCAGGAGAATGGGGTTGAGAGGGAAAGATAGATTAGCCATGATTGAATGGCGGAGTAGACTTGATGGACCGAATAGTCAAATTCTTCTCCCAGAACTTATGAGCTGGGTCCTATCTCTGAAACAAGGGTTTGAATGGGCCAGCTAACCTACCCCAGCATTTACTATCACCACTCTGCTCACAGCCCCCAAGAACAGCAGTTCTGTAGCAGATGACCAAGGATTTGATCCACTGCTCAAGCGCCTTCAGATGTGATGAGTTGTCTAAGAGGGTAATGGGTTTGCGGAATGTGTTGCCAGAGGAATTAGTAGAGGTGGCTATAATTACAATACTCAAAAAAAAAATTTGGATAAGCACGTGGATTGAAAATGTTTGGAAGATATGGGACTAGCTGAGGTAGGTAACTTTGTTGGCACAAGGAGAGATCCAGGTTCGATCCTGACTACGGGTGCTGCACGTTTGTTTGTACATTATCCTCATGACCTGCATGGGTTTTCTCCGGAATGCTCTGGTTTCCTCCCACACCGAAGACGTACAGGTTTGTAGGTAATTGGATTAGTAAAATTGTAAATTGTCCCTAGCTTGCGTAGGAAAGTGTTAGTGTGCAGGGGTCGCTGGTCGGCACGGACTCCGTGGGCTGAAGAGCCATGTTCTGCCCTCTAATCTATACTAAACTAAACTAGTTAAGAAGATTGATGAATGAAGTGCTGATATACACTTCACACACAGTGAGTGAAAACAATGCTATGTATATTAGGTTACTAACAACCATAATGTCTCACTTACTGAGGCCCTTAGTGATCCAAGCCAGTTTCTTCTCAGACAAGGTGAAGTTGGGTTTGAGGATGTCCTCCACTGTGACAGCAGCCAGTGCGTTGATGCTGGAGGAGACTGTACTGGAGCCATCAATGGGAAAGAATCAGTGCCAGGAGACAGGAGGACAACGTACCAGAGATAGATCAATGGGCAGGAGTCAGTGTGTTGATGCAAGAGAGACTAATAGAGTCAGAGAGTCATAAAATCATACAGTGTGGAAACAGGCCCTTCGGCCCAACTTGCCCATGGCGACCGACATCTACACCAAAGATGATCTACACTACTCCCACCTGTCTCGATATAGTCCATATCCCTCTAAACCTGTCCTATCCATGTACCTGTCTAAATGTTTCTTAAAAGTTGTGATAGTCCCTGCCTCAACTATCTCCTTCAGTGCTGTTTCCATGCACCCACTACCCTTTGTGTAAAACAGTTACTGCTCAGGTTCCTATTAAATCTTCACTCCCTCATCCCTTAAATATGTCCTCTGGTTCTTGATTCCCCAACTCTGGGCAAAAGACTCTGTGCATTTAACCGATCTATTCCTCTCACAATGTTGTACACCTCTACAAGATTCTGCCTCGTCCTCCTACACTCCAAGGAATAAAGTCCTATCCTGCTCAACCTCTCCCTAGATTCCTGGCAACATCCTTGTAAATCTTCTCAGTACCATTTCCAGCTTAACAACATCTTTCCTGTAAAATGGTGACCAAAACTGAACACAATACTCTAAATGTGTCTTACATAACTGCAACTTTGCCTCCAAAATTCTATGCACAATACGCTGACTGGCAGCACAATTGCGCAGCGGTGGAGTTGCTGCCTAATGCCCCTGTCCCACTTAGGAAACCTGAACGGAAACCTCTGGAGACTTTGCGCCCCACCCAAGGTTTCCGTGCGGTTCCCGGTAGTTGCAGGTGGTTGCCGGAGGTTGCAGGTAGTGGAAGCAGGTAGGGAGACTGACAAAAACCTCCGGGAACCGCACGGAAACCTTGGGTGGGGCGCAAAGTCTCCAGAGGTTTCCGTTCAGGTTTCCTAAGTGGGACAGGGGCATTACAACACTTGCAGCACCAGATTCGATCCCGACTACGTGTTCTGTCTGTACGGAGTTTATATGTTCTTCCCATGACCGCGCGGGTTTTCTCCAAGGTCTTCGGTTTCCTCCCACACTCCAAAGACGTACAGATACATAACTTAATTGGTTGGGTATATGTGTAAATTGCCCCATAATGTGTGTAGGATAGTGTTAATATGCGGGAATCACTGGTTGGCATGGACTCGGTGGGCCGAAGGGCCTGTTTCTGCGCTGTATCTCTAAACTAAACTAAACTAAACTAAACTGACTGATGAAGCCCATAGGCAGGAATCAAAGCCAAGAATGCTGTGAAATTATATTCTGCACTCCGCTATTTTTTTCTTTGCTGGGAATAAGACTCTGACAATGACTTTTGGGAGTTGAGGGATAAAATTGCTGGAAAGGAGAGATATTTGGGGCAGGTTTATATCCACTATTCTCTATATTCATGTGTTGTATTGTCAGAGTAGATTAGATAGCATGCAAACAAAAGCTTCTCTGGTATTTTTCCTCTTTGCTCTACCTGTTGTACTCATGTTTGGCTTGATTGTATTCATGTGTAGTATTATCTGAATTGGTTAGAAAGCACACAAACAAAAGCTTTACGCTGCATCTTGGTACACGTGACAATAATACAGAAAAACCTAACCCTGAATCGGGACATTGAAAATGAAGACAGTTCGACGGAGGCAAACATACCTCAAAGTCCCACTGTATACAGCTGCAACAAAGAGTCCCGGAACTCCAGGATAATCTCCCAGAAAATCCATCACCAGATATGGGAGCAACTATAACACAGGAATATATCACAATTAGAGGCAGTACAGTAAAGCACATCTTCAGGGCATTCTGCCTGTGCGTTGTGATGCAAGAAACTATGGGGAATATAGTCTATACCAGTTTGCACGTGGAATTCTACATGGCTGTGAAACCATTCCAACCCACATGTACATTCCAGATTGGGAAAAGTTGGAGGAGAACCAGGATAGCTTGGGAGGAATTGGGGTGGGGGACAGGTTTCTACTGACATTGTGTGGAGACTTCACAGAAACAAAACTAGGTTAAGCATTGCAGATGGGATCAGGGGAAGGGGGGAAAGGTTTGAGGATTGAGTTGAGGATTTAAGGGGCAATACGTTCCTCGCAGAGGCTGATGACGATGTGGAACAAACTATTAGAGAATGTGGTAGAGGCGAATATAATGACAATCTTTAAGATTCTCTCGGGACAGGAAAATTGATAAGAAAAGGTTGAGAGGAATACGTGTCAAATGCAAGCAAATGGGACTAGTTCAGGAAGACTCCTCGGATGAGTTGGGCCAAATAACCCATTTCTGCACCATGTAATCTCTGATTTGGGTCAAATGAAGGAGAAAGTGAGAAACACGTTCTACACAGTGGAGGATGCACTTAGGACCAGATCCTCAAATAGGCATTAGGACCTCAATTTTCATAAGCATCTCAAATGTTAGAAAGTAGTCTGTTTCCCAATATAGCATTTGCATTTATGTGGAGGATGATCAGGGGCAACAGATTGCAAAACAATTTTGGTTCTGCCTTTATTCCTCCTTGCATCCAATAATCGGTACACATACGTACAATTTCTCACAGAGCAGCGATAAGTAGTCTTAACCTAATTGCTGTGGACTTATCAAGCATGACACCTGGAGGCTGCAGCGAATTGTCCGATCAGCAGAGAAGGTTATTGGCTGCAACCTTCCCTCCATTGATGAACTGTACACTGCAAGGGCCAGGAAGCGAGCGGGCAAGATCATCTCTGACCCCTCTCACCCTGGCCACAAACTCTTTGAATCACTTCCCTCCTGGAAGGCAACTCAGGATTGTCAAAGCTGCCACAGCCAGACATAAAAACAGTTTTTATCCACGAGGAGTTGCTCTACTCAACAGCCAAAAACCTGTAGCCTCCCTTTGATCTGGTATTTTGTTGGTTCACATGCTTGATCAATGGTGTTTTATCATGAATGTTTTATTATTATTAATGTTTAGTGTTTTCTGAGTCATTCGTAACTGTCATTGTATGTCATGTTGTTACTTGTGGGCGGAGCACCAAGGCAAACTCCTTGTATGTGAATACTTGGCCAATAAACTTACTTACTTACCTGATCTACAGCTCTGACTTGCTTTGCTGTTATTGGGTCGCACTGGTAGTAGATGGAGTACATGGTCAACCCACTTAGCACTGCGCACACAGCTGTCAGCCAGAGGCCGACCATGTTGAGGTAGAGAGCTCTGGAAGAGTTCAAACAACCAGTCTGAGAAATGGTAGCTTCAATGTTTGGAAGGGGCACATCTCACAAATGCTGGGGATATATTGCTTGGTCAAACACGATATACAACAATAAGACATTGGGTGATTCTGGGAAGAACACTTCGAGTAATTCATATCCAGCCCTGGAGATGCCAACTTCAGAACTTGCACCTTTTTATTTCAAAATATACTTTATTCGAGAAATAAATATATACAATACATGATCCTTACAAAACTCCATCCGGCATTCTCGGAGGCTATACCTACATTCAATACTGCTTACACAAATTACACACATTTATCCCCCAGTCTTGCCACTTGTGTGACCCACTGGTGAGGAATCCCTTCCCTTATTTTTGAGGGTGTCACCACCACACCCTGCTCCCCATGTCCAGCAGCAGAAGGACCCTAGACTGTGCTCCTCTTGCACCACTAGTTCTCAGTGAGAATTAAGCCTTTCAGCCATCTCTCCACCATCCAGCTCTTACCATGCTAAGCTCAAAGCCCCAAGTGCCCTTTGGTCCATAGATCTCCTGTTCACACTAGTTCTATGTTATCCCACTTTTGCATCCACTTGGTTCTTGGTTCTTGGTTACTTGGTCCTCCAAAATATTCCAACTGGAATTTAAACTGGAGGTGGTGAAGGGAGGGATTAAGCCAGAAAGGGTTATTGGGAAGAAAGTGCTACTTTAAATTTAGTTGCATCTGGTTGGGTAACTATAGTAGGGTGGAGATTATTCCATGCTTTAATTGTGCGTGGGAAGAACGAATTGCTGTATACATCTGTCTTTGTAGCTGGGATCACAAATTGGATCGAATGCCCTCGTCTGCTCCTAATTGGTTTGGGGTTGGTGTAGGTCTTGTGATCTATGTCTAGCTGACCATTTAACATTTTGTAAAAACAGGTCAAACACACGACAGGCAATTTACACAGGCCAATTAACCTACCAACCTGCGCATCACAGAGAGAAAGTGCAAACTCCACATATACAGTACCTGAGGTCAGGATCAAACCTGGGTCTCTGGTGCTGTGAGGCAGCAGCTCTACTAGCTGTGTCATTGTGCCACCCCATTGTGCATTTGTTCAATACTTTTGTATCACACACTGCCCGAGAGCCTGTGACACATCTAACATCACATGCTGGATGTAGACACACAATACTGGAGTAACTCAGCAAGACAGGCAGCATCTCTGGAGAGAAGGAATGGGTGACGTTTCGAGTCGAGACTCTTCACCAGCTGTGTATTTATTGATTTAATATCATACGGTGTGATGATCTGCAGTGTGTCTGACATATCACCTGAGCTGAATGAATCCAGGCAGGTGTGGGCTGTTACTTACAGTTTAGCCTCACCCATGCTTCTGCAGGCAAGATACCGCTGGACCTGAGACTGATTGATGCCATAGATCGCCGTCCACATGAAACTCCCACCAACCACAATTGTCCAGAATGTATGACGTCTTAACGGATCTGGGTCAAAGCTATGAAGAGAAAAAGGCACGGCGGTGAGGAGCCATGATGTGGACTTGTTTTAAACCAATAAATGAATTGCCACAGGCGGCTGTGGAGGCCAAGTCAATGGATATTTTAAAGGCAAGATTGGTGGATTCTTGATTAGTAAGGATGCCAGGGGCTAAGAGGGCACGGCGGGTGAATGGGGTTGAGAGGGAAAGATGGATCAGCCATGATTGAATGGCGTAGTAGACTTGATACGCTGAATGACCTAATTCTGTGCCTATAACTTATGAAATTGTCCACAGAGGCATTGGGGTCATTGAGTTGTACTGCACAGAAACAGGCCCTTCAGCCCATTGAGTCTTTGCCGACTCTCAAGCGCCCATTTATACTAACCCTACATGATTCCCACTTGTTTATTTTCCCCACATTCCCTTTGACTTCCCCCCTAGATTGTATCCCTCACCTACACAACAGCAATTTACAATGGCTGATGAATCTACCAACCCATATGTCTTTGGGATAAGGATGGAAACTAGAACACCTAGAGGAAATTTCAAGAGGTATAGTGGAGTTCAAGTCCCAATCAGCATCAATGCTGCTGAAGTGAAAATGGCTGAGAGCTTCAAGATCCTTGGCATAAATATTACCACCGATCTGCTATGGGCCACCTACACTGAGGTAATGGTGAGGAAGCCACACCAACCCCTCTACTTCCTACAGACTAACAAAATCCAGCATGTCACCAATGACTCTTACAAACTTCTACAGATGCACCACAGAAAGCATCTGTCTGGTAGTATCCCAGGTCTCAATACTATTTCCAACTGTTTCACCAGCAGGGCTCAATCCTATCTTGAATGATCCCGTTCCCTGCCCCTTCACCATCGCCTCCAGTCCTACCTAAAGGTCTTGAACAACTTTAGAACTTCAGCTATTTCAAATCTTGAGCACCTCTTCAATCTAACTTCTGTGTCTCGATTCTAAATCTTTCCCAGCCTCATAAGTGAGGCCATGTCTGCATTTCAAGAGGTGACTTATGGGTGCAGCCAGAGATGGCTCAACCTCAATCTCACAGACATATTTGGAGTGGAGGTATGGGGCAAGACTTATCCTTAACTTTTTCACACACAGGTGGGTCTAGACCATAGAAATTGTCGGTAATTCTGACAATTTGCTCAGATTTCCGTAGGGAGTTTGTATGTTCTCCCCGTGACCTGTGTGGGTTTTCTCCAGGATCTCCAGTTTCCTCCCGCACTCCAAAGACGTACAGATTTGTAGGTTAATTGGTGTGGTATAATTGTAAATTGTCTCTAGTGTGTGTAGACTAGTGTTAATGTGCGGGGATCGCTGGTCGGCAGGGACTCGGTGGGCCGAAGGGCCTGTTTCCGCGCTGTATCTCTGAACTGAACTAAACTAAACTAACTTCATCTTCCAGTGATTATAAACCTTTACCCAAACATCTTTCTGACCATTTTATCCCCCAGCTCCCAAAAACAGTCAGAGTCTTACTCCCAGAAGTTGAGTCTGCCTCCTTCTTGAGAGATATTCCAGATCCGTTGAAATCCTCCTTGGACAACCGAACCTCGTATTATCACAGCCAAAAAGCCCGAGATCATTATGAGCATCTGGAACACATCCGTCCATACCACGGCCTTCAGACCACCCTGTAAACACAAGAGACGATTGAGACAATCGGCCAGGCATCTTTGTTGAATCTGCAACGTAAGCAAAGATACCTTTTGCTCAACATTGGTTCATCTGATAGATGTGCTTCTACATAAAATAAATTGTGTATCATTGTGAGCATATTCCTTTGATGTTCTAGCATTATTACTATCAAAGCTTTCCCATTCCTGCAACTTTCCATTCAAACCAGCGAAGACTGAGATAGTGTGATTTAGCAGCAAATTCCTTTGTGTGATTGCACAGGAACAGATTAAAACCTGTCACATTACACTGTTTCCATGCAGACTCTGTAAATGGCAGAGGTGGGTTATTTATTTTAATGTGTAGGAAGGAACTGCCGATCTGGTTTAAACCGAAGGTGGACACAAAAAGCTGGAGTAACTCAGCGGGACAGGCAGCATCTCTGGAGAGAAGGAATGGGTGGTGTTTCTGTAGAGAAACTTCTTCAGACTTCTGAAGAAGGGTCTTGACCAGAAACGTCACCCATTCCTTCTCTCCAGAGATGCTGCCTGTCCCACTGAGTTACTCCAGCTTTTTGTGTCTATCTTCTTTTATTTATTTTCATCCCGTTAGGTGTGACAATAGTCACTCAGCAATGTGGCATGGAGATTTCATGGATAACGTTCTCTAAAATGCACTTGTCACCTATCAATGTTCTCCAGAGATGCTATCGGACCTGTTGAGTTACTCCAGCATATCGTGCTTTTTGATCAAACCACCGAGCCCGTGCTGACCAGCGAACCCCGCACACTAACGCTATCCTACACACACCAGGGATAAGTTACAGTTGTACCAAGTCAATTAGCCTACAAATTTGTATGTCTTTGGAGTGGGAGGGGAAACCAGAGCTCCTGAAGGAACCATAGAAACATAGAAATTAGGTGCAGGAGTAGGCCATTCGGCCCTTCGAGCCTGCACCGCCATTCAATATTATCATGGCTGATCATCCAACTCAGTATCCTGTACCTGCCTTCTCTCCATACCCCCTGATCCCTTTAGCCACAAGGGCCACATCTAACTCCCTCTTAAATATAGCCAATGAACTGGCCTCAACTACCTTCTGTAGCAGAGACTTCCTCAGATTCACCACTCTCTGTGTGAAAAATGTTTTTCTCATTTCAGTCCTAAAAGATTTCCCCCTTATCCTTAAACTGTGACCCCTAGTTCTGGACTTCCCCAACATCGGGAACAATCTTCCTGCATCTAGCCTGTCCAACCTCTTAAGAATTTTGTAAGTTTCTAGCAGATCCCCCCTCAGTATTCTAAATTCTAGCGTGTACAAGCCGAGTATATCCAGTCTTTCTTCATATGAAAGTCCTGACATCCCAGGAATCAGTCTGGTGAACCTTCTCTGTACTCCCTCTATGGCAAGAATGTCATTTCTCAGATTAGGAGACCAAAACTGTACGCAATACTCCAGGTGTGGTCTCACCAAGACCCTGTACAACTGCAGTAGAACCTCCCTGCTCCTATACTCAAATCCTTTTGCTATGAAACCCACGCAAGTCGCTGGGAGGACGTACAAACTCCACACAGATAGCACCTGTAGTCAGGGTCTATGGGACTGTAACGCAGCAACACTACCACTGCGTCAAAGGCAATGCTAATGTTATGTATGTAATATGCAGCTAGAGCTAATGGATAGCCACTGACAGAAGTCAATGGTAAAGGTATGTGAAACACATTTAATGATTGAGGGATGAAGACAAAGCAAATGTGATAAGATTGGACATGGATTCCCAGAAATTGGATCATATAGTGCCACATTTTTGTATGCTGCATGACCCAGATTCAGTGAAAAAATTGTCAACAAAAATTGGGAGTCACCACACTGATTACAAAGTTTGGGATCTTCGTTCTGGAATCTGTTATTCAACTGATGCGTAATGTACAGACCTCAGATACATGGAGAGACCTTCAGTGACACAGCTAGATGACACCTAGGTGGCTGATCCACCTCAAACGCTGCTGGCTTGGTAATGAATACAGTGACGAAGCTAGCGTTCTATCTCTGGATAGAAGGAATGGGTGACGTTTCAGGTCAAGACCCTTCTTCCAAAACGCCACATATTTCTTCTATCCAAAGATGCTGCCTGTCCCGCTGAGTTACTAAAAGACATATCTAATAGGAGTAAACTTACCAGAGTACAATAGAAGGTGCAGACAAGCCCCGTAGCAACAAGAACTCCCCAGAGATTGAATCCAGTTACTAATAAAAAACAAAAGGTGTTGCAACTTAGTGCACAGAAAGATTCTACCTTTCTACAGTGGTCTGTTTACTGGGCAAAATTAAATCTCGTCATAAATTTAAAAATTACATGGCTGTAATCCCAGAGGGAAGCAACAAATTGGAGTCAATGAGAGAAGCAAAGCAGATACAGCTGGTGACAACGTGCAGAAGGATCAGGGAGGTTAAAGAGTGGATTGGAGAGATTTGCAGAGACGGATGAAAATCTAAAGACAAATAGAAAAGTGTAGAGACATCCAGACATGGGGGCAGAATGAAAGACAAAGGAACACGCAGATGTGTCAAAAGGGAGCGATATTGAACACGAGGGGAAGAGATCAATATAGAACTGGAGCTTAGTAACATGTTTTGATGAAAGGCCATTAACCTGAATAATGAACCGTTTTTCTCCCACCACTAATGCTGTTGTTATTTCTACCCTTGTTTCACATACTAATGGCCACTACATTTATTCCTTTTGCAAGAATTCAAATATAATTTTCTCATTGTTATTTAATGCAGAATGGGTAACATTTTGGGCGGAATTGCCTAAGGGTGCTTGCAGATCTCAGTTTTTCCATTGAACGGGCACCAATAACAGCGGAAGCAAAGACTGCCAAAATGACAATGAGAAAGGATTCGAGGACTTGAGCAGCACAGTGGCACAGCTGTAGAGTTTTCTCCCTTGCAGTGCCCAGAGACCCAGGTTCGATCCCGACTAGGGATGCTGTCTGTAAGGAGCTTGTATTGTTCTCCCTGTGACCTCATGGGTTTTCTCCAGGAACTCCGGTTTCCTCCCACACTCCAAAGACGTACGGGTTTGTAGGTTAGTTGGCTTCGGTAAGAATTGCAAATTGTCCTTAGTGTGTAGGACAGTGCTCGTGTACAGGGATCACTGGTCGGTGCAGATGGTGGGCCGAAGGGCCTGTTTCCATGCTGTATCTCTAAACTAAACTAAACTAAACTAGACTGACAAAGGACTGGAGGAACTCAGCGGGTGCAGACTGATCAGTCTGAAGAAGGGTCCCGACCTGAAACATGGTCTGACCGTTCCTTCCACAAATGCTGCCTGATCTGCTGAGTTCCTCCTGCACTGTTTTTTGCTCAAGATTTCAGCATCTGCAGTTGTTTGTATCTCCATTTGTGGACTGATGACATGGAACTCTGCAATGTCACACATATATTAATTATTCTAAAGAATTAGCAAGCTAACAGAATTAAACAGTGAACTGGAGAAAAAAATGAAACACACGTGTGAAAAATAAACTGGCCCTAGCAGAGGGAGTGTCAAGAAGAAATGTTGATTATCCACATTGGAGATGGGAAAATTATTTTACAGTAGAGTTAGAGAATAGTAAGATAACAATTTGCTTTTATACAATATATATAACATAGCAAAACCAGTTCACAGGAGCATTACCAAACCAAAAAATTATACTGAGCACAGAAGATAACATTTTAATTCTAAATACAGGAACAAAATTAAGGATATTATAGATTTACATCTAATAAACTAAATGACAGACCAGTCTGAAGAAGAGTTTCGACCCGAAACGTCGTCTATTCCTTTTCTCCGGAGATGGTGCCTGACCCACTGTGTTACTCCAGCATTTTGTTTCTATCTAAATGACAGATCAGTCTGAAGAAGGGTCACAAAAATGCTGGAGAAACTCTGTACCTTCCATTTTCCAGCATCTGCAGTTCCTTCTTAAACAGTCTGAAGAAGGGTCCTGACCCGAAACGTTGCCTGTCCAATCTCTCCCATATAGTGCCTGACCTGCTGAGTTACTCCAGCACTTTGTGTTTCACGAAATGACAGACCATCTGGCACGAGTGACAAGATGAAACACTGCACCTAATCAAAACACAAAGTGCTGGAGCAACTCAGCAGGTCAGGCAGCATCTGGGGATGGGATGGGATGGGTCAGCGACGTTTCAGGTCGGGACCCTTCTTCAGGTTCATCTATCCTAACCTTTGTGTTTTGGTCAAGATTCCAGCATCTTCAACTCCCTGTGTCTCAATCCACTGTTCTTACATTTGCCCCACATAAAAACAGAAGAATGTGAATTACTAATTCTAGACGGGAGGTTCTCACTGTGGTTAGGTTTTAGATGACGAGCTGTGATGAATTCACACGGTGTCTTGTAAGGCTGAGTGTTGCTAGTGCTTGGAAGGTGTTTCAGAGTTGGTTTACAGCACATGGTACTCACTCCGTGACTGGGGGTAAGTGAGGCGGCTTCTCCCAGCCAACCTCTCAGCGTCCCCTCTTAGCCCCGTTCCCTGCCTTGAGCCTGGTGGGTAGCCGCTCTGTTCAGCTATCCAGACCCCTGTGGCTGAAGGGGGGGGTTGGGGTGGTGGGGGGTAGGGGGCAGTAGTGTTGGGGGGAGGGGGCTGAGTGAGGTGCCGGGCTCTCCCTGCGTCTCTGGCTTGGTCAAGGAAACCAGCAAAATCTCACCCCAGTCTCTCCCTCTTCTCCCCTCTCTCATCAGGCAAGAGGTACAGAAATGTGATAACGGACACCTCCAGTTTCTTCCCAGCTGTCATCAGGCAACTGAACCATCCTATCACCAACTAGAGAGCGGTCCTGAGCTTCCATCTACCTCTTTAGAGACCTTTGGACTGTCTATAATTGGACTTTACTGGACTTTATCTTGCACTAAACATTATTCTCTTTATCCAATATCTGTACACTGTGGACCGCTCAATTGTAATCATGTATATAGTCTTTCCGCTGAACAGCACGCAACAAAAAGCTTTTCATTGTCCCTTGGTACATGTGAGAATAATAGTACACTAAGCTAAACTATAATCCTGTAACATTATGCTGCACTCTGGCATTTGTCTTGAACTAAACTACAGCACACTAAACACTCCCAGCGTAGGGGAGGCAGTGCCAAAAAAGGCAGAGGTATTTGGGGTAAACAATTAAATTGTGCCCTGTTTTTTTTTCTAATTGTTTATGAATTGTTTCCCCGCTTGCTCCCAGGTCAGTGAGGAAAAGTGAGCTGGAGAAACTCAGCGAGCCAGGCAGCATCTGTGGAGGGAAATGGACAGACAATTATTTATTGGGTTAGATGTTTCTTCAGAATGATTGAGTAGAGGGGAGAAAACTGGTGGAAAGAAGTCCGGTGAAGGGGTGGGGCAAGGACCAGCAAGCGATAGGTGGATAGACTAAACTGCTGGAGTAACTCAGCGGGTCAGGCAGCATCTCTGGGGAAAATAAATAAGTGACATTTTGTGTTGGAACAGCTTCCTCAGACTTATAAATAGAGGCCAGAACAAAATAGGGCCGGCAACAGATGACTCTGGAAGGGTGGAGTCCATAATGGCCCATTATTGGCTGGTATTGTCCAAAATAGTGCCCAACCCAGGCGACTATTTGCGTGCGAGCCACAGAAGCAGATCGACAGACTATTACAATCACTCCGCGCTCTTAAATCTCTATTCCCACAGCAACATTTCTTACTTTAACTAAGTTCTTCTTAAACTCCTCTCAGATCGGACTTTGCTGGCTTTACCTTGCACTAAATGCTGTTTCCTTATCATGTATCTATACACTGTAAATGGGTCGATTGTAATCAATGTATGGTCTTTCTGCTGACTGGTTAGCACGCAACAAAAGCTCTTCACTGTACCTCGGTACACGTGACAATAAACTAAACTGAACTGAAACTATTAACGACAGGGATACAAGGATGCGAACAATGGAACAAGTAGGATGATCAGGGTGGGGGAGAAAGAAATGCAGGAGTTACTTGAAATTAGAGAAATCAATATTCATACCACTGGGTTGTAAGCAGCCCAAGCAAAATATGAGTTGCTGCTCCTCCAATTTGCAATAGGTTTCTACAAGTGAGGGGCATGCCAGACCACCCAGAGGTGATAGGTGAAGTTAGTGACCCAAGGGGGGGTGGGAGATTGCAACCTTCACATGGTCCGCCCTGTTTCGACAAATGCAATCAACCTGGCGTGCACAATCAAATAAGATCAAATAGAACAAGTTGTCCTACAACTTTAGGCTGTGCACGCCATACTCAAGAAGAAGAAGTGGAGATGAAGTGGAGGCAAAAAAGTGCAAATGTGGAATCTGATAACGAAGGAAGAGTAGGAGTGAAATGCAGAGTTAGAGGGAGGGGGCAGTGTGTGCGAGGGACAGAGGGTGAAAGGGGAAGAAATGAAAATGAAAATAAGGAACTCGGAGCAGGGAGAGGTGGGATGTGCGTGGATGGAGGAGGGAAAAGTAACGGTGCTGGGTGCAGGTGAGTGGCAACCAGGTAGTGTAGCGCAGGTTGAATTTTGGAGCCTTCCCTCACAGTGGGAAACTTTGATCCCGCTGTGTGGGGATGTCTGTGTTAAAGACTAGCATGTTCTGTGCTCTTTATTTTTCGTATTGCTGTATGGCGACCACACATTTCACTGTACCAATTGATACATGTGACAAATAAATGTATCTTGTATCTTGTTCACCAGGCTAATTCCCGGGATGGCGGGACGGGCATATGATGAAAGAATGGGTCGACAGGGTTTGTATTCGCTGGAATTTAGAAGGATAAGGGAGAATCCTATAGAAACATATAAAATTCTTAAAGGATTGGTCAGGCTAGATGCAGGAAAAATGTTGCCGATGTTGAGGGAGTCCAGAACCGGGGGGTCACTGTTGAAGAATAAGGGGTAGGCCATTTAAGACTGAGATGAGGAAAACCTTTTTCAACCGGACAGCTGTGAATCTGTGGAATTCTCTGCTACAGAAGACAGTGGAGGCCAACTCACTGGATGTTTTCAAGAGAGAGTTAGATTTAGGTCTTAGGGCTAAAGGAATTAAGGGATATGGGGAAAAAGTAGGAACGGGGTACTGATTTTAGATGATCAGCCATGATCATATTGAATGACAGTGCTGGCTCGAAGGGCCGAATGGCCTACTGCACATATTTTTCTATGTTTCTACGTAGATGGGGAAGCAGGGGGTTCATGACATTGGAGCATGCTACGTTCATGCCATTGGGTCGTACGTACCCAAGTGGAATGTGAGGTGCTGTTCTTCCAGTTTGCATGCAGCCTCACTCTGGCAGTGGAGGACAGCTATAGATATATCTGGAATTTTTAGATTTTAACAATATATCTGTACTTACTCTGATTCAAGGCCAATGCAGGGGCATAAATGACAATGCCAGTGTAGAGCACCTACAAGAAGATACATGGCATCATTAATCAACATGTTCATCTATAGTTGTATTTGATATTAAATCAGTACCATTGACTTTAATGAGTTCACGAGGCCTCACTAGATTGTGACACAGACTTGAGTGAAGATGAGAGCTGAACAAAACATGAGGAATTGGCGACAACTCCTCTCGTTGTCTCATAAGTTTGTCAGCCATAGGAGCAGAATCAGACCATTCAGCCCATCAAGTCTACTACATCATTCATTCACGGCTGATCTATCTTTTCCTCTCAACCCCATTCTCTTGCCTTCTATGACACCCTTATTCATCAGGAATCTGTCAATCTCTGCCTTAAAAATACCCAATGACTTGACCTCCACAGCTGTCTGTGGCAATTAATTCCATAGATTCATCACCCTCTGACTAAAGAATCTCCTCCACATCTCCTTTCTTAATATTTGTCTTTTTATACTTAGTCTGCTCACTTGCTCTTTGGAAGGCAACACCTCTCAGCTTGCCGCTGTCTCTCATTATCTGATGTAAGTGTTCAGTGCTGTTGAGTGACCAGGGACTATGGCGTGTGAGGTCAACTCTGGAACCTTTACGGACTTTCCTTCCACCATCCCAGGCAGAGTAAGGATAAAATCATTGGCACCACCGAGCGGGCAGGAAAGTTGTGGCGATGAGCTTGCATGAGTTCTCAAAGATCCTCAAACCATCCAGAGCAAAACAGTCTACTTGACTGTCTCTCCATTAGCACCATAAGCCTTTATTCCGTTTGTTAGTGATGCACAGTATCTTCAATGTGTTCCAATCTACAAAATAGATTCCAGTTCTCAGCGTCATGTCCAACATGTCCGGCTAGTCGAGCGCAAAGAAAGTTGGCTGATATTTTGGGAAACCATCGCTTACAGGTCACCTTCTAAGTCACACACCTTCCTAAGTTACCAACTCTGTTTCCCCAGGAAAGACTGCAGTGGTTCGTTCAAGAAGACCTCTAACCATTACCTTCTTGAAAGATGGCCAATAAATGCTGGTCTTACAGTAAGTGCAATGTCCCAACCCCGAAATGTAAATAAAAAAGCTTTGGAATTCTCGTGACTTGGAACTATATGGACAAGGACATAATGGGAGCTCAAAAATGGTACTCACTGTTAGAATGATGTAGAGAAAGGTCCCAATGTACCGAGCTGCTTTGTTGTATCTTAATCCTAAATACTAGAGACAATAATAGCATTTAATAAACTGCATTGAATTGACACATAAAACAGGTATGTGAGCTGTAACCTGCACTCTATGAATGGAATGAATCCGGCATGCCAATGTCACACTGCTGGCTTGTTTGCACAGTAGACTCATTTGTGAGATGATGCTAATTATGATTAGTAGGTTACAGACCAAATGCTGGTAAATGGGATTAGTGTGGATGAATACTTGATGGCACAGACTTGGGTCAGAGGGAATATCAAATGTGAATGTAGCTGGCAAAAGTAAAAAGGAAGATGCAATGTGGTTACATAGGTACAATGTGGCATTCTACAATAGAACCGTTACCTCACTCTTACCCATCTCCAGAGCATACTTAATCTTTGGTGCTTCAGTCTGACAGAATCTGGCAAGGAGTACGCTGCTCCAATTCTAGCCTCTTGATTGTAATTGTCTCACCACTGGCACCTTTGTCTCTCTATCTCTAACTTGTGCTTTCATGTTATCTCATTGACAAAACTTTTGACAACCTGCTCTATTTTTCCTTTAGTTGATGCCAACTTTGGAATGACTAACCTACTGCAAACATACTTAACCATGTTTATATATTCATTGAAGGAATGTGGCCATTGGTTGTCATTCCTGGTTGGATATATAAAGCACCTATCTACAGTAATCTCACATGCATCACATTTATCTTCTCAAATCCCATTCATTCTTCCTTCCTCCTTATTTTCCTACCACCTTCCTACTCCAGGAGCAATTAACCTACCACCCAGGCAAATGGAAGGAACTGGAGTAGCTAGGCAAAAACTAACAAGTCACGGGGAGAATATGTAAGATTCACACAAGGTCAGGATCAAACCCGCGTCTCTGGAGATGTGAGGTTGTGACCTTATTAAACATCAGAATATGTACAAGGGATCGAATGACCCACTTCTTATTCTTATGTTCTGACAAATCTGGCAGAGTGGCTGCTTTTCCTCAAGGCCTGGAAAATGCCCAGCAAAGAAATTTAATCTGGGATGGATTTTACGGGCGATCTTTGTCACTAGTGAAATTGCACCCATGGGGGAAACGGGAATGGGCACTTCACTGCATGCTTTATGCTACCAGCTCTGAGATTTCTTTTGTATCAGACAAGCCACAAATTGCATCACTGATTGTGTAATGCCTTATATTCTTGGAGTAACCTGATGCTTTAGGTTACAGCTTGCGAGTGGCGTTAAATAGTAAACTCAAAAGTACATTGCGTTACTTGGCTGCAACTTGTGTCCATCTAAAGAGACAGTCTGCTGATGTTAGGAGATCAAACTGTGCAGCTTCAGAACCTGCACCTGCTGGGTAAACAATTTCTAGGGTACACAGGGTGTGTTTAAACGACAGGTGATCTTGTCTCCAGCATTCAGACATGTAGGAATGAACTGCAGGTGCTGGTTTACATCGAAGGTAGACACAAAATACTGGAGTAATTATGCGAGACTGGAGAGAAGGCATGGGTGACGTTTTGGGTCATTGTCACCTTCACCTCAGCCAGCAATGAACCATTCTACATTCCCCTGTTCATGATCTGCGTTGATCTGTCGTTTTCACATCTTACCCTTCCACGTCTCTAGTCTCTCTCTCCCCTGACTCTCAGTCTGAGGAAGGGTCTCGACCTGAAGCGTCACCCATTCCTTTTCTCCAGAGATGTTGCCTGTCCCATGGATTTATTCCAGCATTTTGTGTATCTCTATAGCATTCAGCTCTCGAGACTTTCATTTAATGACTGGCTCCACTGAAGGTGCTCTGTGCTGGAGAGCTTGGCAAGTGTACAGGGACACAATGGGTCAAGGTAGACAATGGGTTAAAGTGGACTCGATCAGATACAGATCAGCTGTAAGATGATCTTCAAACCTGGGTCAGGGGCCTCACTGAAACCTCGTTAAAACTGGATTATACCAGTCTCAGACCAGATGCAAATAAAGTGATATTAAGTTAGCCCTATTCCTCAGCCAACAGTGGGCCATTATGGGCTCCACCCTTCCTTGGCCCTTTCCTACCTCCAATTCCCCCACCCCCCTCTACTTTCAGTCTGCAGAGGGTTCCAACCCGAAACGTCACCTGTTCCTTTTCACCAGAGATGCTGCCAAACCCGCTAGAGTTACTCCAGCATTGTGTGTCTATCTTAAATTGGCCCAGGCCTGGATACTTCTTAGCAACCACTCCACAGACTCCAGGGGAGGGGAAATGGAGATATTTCTCCCCTCCCCCACCACCACATTCCTTCCTCTGGCTCCACAACTCGTGACTCCTGGGTCAGAAGCAATTTCGTCCTAACAATCGTCAGGCTATCAAACACTTCAAACTCTCAAGTACAAACTGCCTTCATTGCACTAGGGACTTGGGGCCGTTGTTTTTGTCTTGCAGTATATCATTCTTTTTTTCTATGTTGAACTTATATTTGGTGCTTATTATGGTGTCTACTGAGCACTATGTTTACATATCTGTTGTGCTGCTGCTAGTAAGTATTTCTTGTTCTGTTTTGGGACACATGATAATAAAACACTCTCGACTCTTGACTCTTCTATAATTTCATCTCACACTTTCTGTTTTAATCTCTGACCTTTGTTACAACCATCTGCCCATCAACACCCACCCCATCTTCTGTGTTCACCTATTACCTGCTACCATTTGTCCTGCCTCTGAACTTAGTCTAAAGGTGGGTCCTGACCCGAAAAGTCATTTATCCATATTCTCCTGAGATGCTGCCGTTGTGACCCCATTGAGTTACTCCGGCACTTTGTGTCGTTTTTTGTAAAAAAACAGCACCTACAGTTTGAAGAAGGGTTTCAGCCCGAAACGTTACCTATTTCCTTCGCTCCATAGATGCTGCTGCACCCGCTGAGTTTCTCCAGCATTTTTGTGTACCTACAGTTCCTTGTTTCTATTCCTTCCTGCCATGTTTAGCTTAGTTTATTGTCACGTGCACTGAGGTACAGTGAAAAGCTTTTTGTTAATTTTATCTAATGAATTCGTCCACCTGAGCCCATAACGGCCCATTGTTGGCTGGGGGGGGGGGGGGGGGGGGGGGGGGGGGGGGAAGAAGGCTGACTTACGGTTACTTTATTTACCTCTTGGCCACTGAGACCGGTATAATCCAGTTTCAACCAGATTTCAGTGAGGCCCCTGACCCAGGCTGGAGGATCATCCTACATCTTCAGCTGATCTTTATCTGATCTAGCCCACTGCGCACTTTAACCCATTGTCTGCCTTAACCCATTGTGTCCCTTTACACTTGCTAACCTCTCCATCACCCAGTACATCCAGTGGAGCCACTCATTAACTGAATGTCTCAACAGCTGAGGTTTCCAAGCCACTATGGATGAATCGATGAGCTCTCCCCCCACCCCCTCCCTCTCTTCTGTGTGGCAGGCTTATTTCCCTGTCCCACTTAGGAAACCTGAACGGAAACCTCTGGAGACTTTGCGCCCCACCCAAGGTTTCCGTGCGGTTCCCTGAGGTTGCAGGTGGTTGCCGGAGGTTGCAGGTAGTGGAAGCAGGTAGGGAGACTGACAAAAACCTCCGGGAACCTCACGGAAACCTAGGGTGGGGCACAAAGTCTCCAGAGGTTTCCGTTCAGGTTTCCTAAGTGGGACAGGGGCTTTAGCATGCATTGTTGTTGCTGGTTGCTATGGGAATGTGCCTTTAAGGTCTAATGCTCTCTCTGATTGCTCTGCAGTGAGATATCAAGGACATTATATGGGGCCCCCCTTGGTCATGGCTGAACATGGGTGGATCAGCAATGGCTGACCATGGGTGAATTATCAAGGACACCGTGCATCAGAACTTGGTCTGGTCTCTCGATTTAAAGGATTAACCGCAAGATTAGATTGCAAAATCCTTGGCAGTAGTGAATCTGAAATAGCTGGAGGTAATCTTACCAAGGTCATTAAAATGACTGTAGGATTTCATCAGGTAGAACCAATTCACCTGAAATAAAACTGCAAATGACAGGATTTATCAACCAGGCAGCATTTTTGGTAAAGGAAATATTTAAAAGTTAATATTTACTTCTGATGACCTTTGATCAGAAGATTGCTGATGAGGTGCATCAACCAGGGACATTAACTCTGCTTCGTTCACCATAAACATTACCTGAGTATTTCAAATATTTGCTTTATTTCAGAGTTTGAGCATGCTCCTTTGAAACACTTTTCTCAGACTGGGGATGATAGAACTAGGAGCTGAAAAACAGAGCTGGATCATTCAGGAGTGAAATCAGTACAAGTTCAAGAGTCTAGAGTCGAGAGTGTTTAAATGACATATGTAAATGGAACGATGACATTCTTACTTGCAGCAGCTTAAACACAGACCCTTAAACACAGTACTCATAGATAACATAATAAACAAAAAAAATCAATAAATTAAAAAAATATATATTGCGTAAACCCCAAAGTCTTTACTGCAACTAAGACAATTTATAGTTCATAGCTTAGTTATGGCTTATAGTGTTCAAAAGCCTGATGGTTTTTGGGAAGAACCTTCACACATTCACAAGTTATATGAGTAGAATTAGGCCATTCGGCCCATCGAGTCTACTCCGACATTCAATCATGTGTGATCTCTGCCTCCTAATCCCATTTTCCTGCCTTCTTCCCATAACCCTCGATGCCTGTTCTAATCACAAATTTGTCTATGTCTGCCTTAAAAATACCTACTAACCAACTATCCAATACCTGGAGCTCACGGTTTTCAGATTTGTGTACCTTCTGCCCGATGGCAGCAGTGAATTGAGAGCATGGTGGTGTAGGTTCTTGATGATACCAGCTGCCTTTTTAAGGTAGCTTCTCCTGGAGATCTCTTCGATGGTGGGGAGGTCATTATCCATGAGGCACTGGTCGGTGTCCACTACATTTTGTTAACTCCTCTATTCCTGGGTGCAGACTGTAGGACATTGGAGACAATGCTATCAAGTGGCTTTGACTCACCAATAATCTGGAATACTGTAGGGTGTTGGGGACATTGCTATCAAATGGCACTGACTCTCCAATAATCAGGGAGTCTACAGGGGTTCGGACAAAATGTTATCAAGTGACACTCACTCACCATCTACTAAATCTACTCATTGATACTCAGATTGGGTTCATCGGGGATATTCAGCTGCAGATCTCAAAACAGCCTTGGATGTCCCAACGCCATCTCCGTAAAGGGGGAATGGGGATTCAGTGGTGACCATGCCAGCTTCTTCATCCTACAAAGAAAATTGCTTTTCCTGTATCTCGCCGATCACCTTCAATGATTTGACTGTGCATGCTGCTGCATCTTGTGCCTTTCTGGTGTGCAACTTGGTTCCTTTGGCCTTCTACATTGCAACTGTAGCAACTAAGGTGACTAAGGTGCTTCGGTAAGGCCACCAGCATAATCGAGGACAAGTCGCACGCCGGCCACTCCCTCTTCTCCGCTTTCCCTTCAGGCAAAAGGTATAGAAGTGTGAACATGCACATCTCCATATTCAGGGACAGTTTCTTCCTAACTGTTATCAGGTAAGTGAACCATCCTACCAACAACTAGAGAGCAGCCCTGAGCTAGTATCTACCCCAACGGAGACCCTAGTACTATCTTTGTTCTGACTTTAATGGACTTTATCTTGCATTAAACGTTATTCACTTTATTCCATTTATCATGCATTCGCACACTGTGGATGGCTCGATTGTAATCAAGTATAGTCTTTCCGCTGACTGGTTAACATTCAACAAAAGCTTTTCACTGTACCTTGGTAAATGTGAATATAAACTAAACTAAACTAAACTAAACCTTCTATGTCATAATAAGTTATAACAATGACTATATTGGAAAATCATCTCATTTGGTGTGAACTGACATATCAAGAGGTGTGTTATAAAAACATCTTTTGAAACTAAAATGTTGGGTTTGGAGGAGAACATTCCCAGGAATTTGCAGAAGCAGGGAGTGGCAAGACCACGGAGGAATTTCAAAACAATGGTGAGAAGTAAGGGCAGCACTGCGCCAACTTGGCAAGAAAAACGATGACACATAAACAAAGCAGGACTTTGTTTGATTAGCAACGTCCTGGACGAATTCTAGTGTAAAGACCGTACCAATGAACAAAGAGAGCACAGAAATAAACAAACCCAGAGGTAACAAAAGTCTGGAGGAACATTTGAAGAAGCTGGGGTTTTTTTTTTGACTTACCTCATAGGTGCTGGTAATGTTGAGCCTGTAGAATATGGGCAGGAAGATTTCAGCACTGGCAATGGCAACTATTGTGTAGCTGATGCAGAAGACCAAGAAGATGGCTCCGTAGCGATAGACCTCTGATGGCGTCCCAATCACCGTGACAGCTGACATGAAGCTGGCAGTGAGTGACATGGCAACAGGCAATGCCCGCATCTCTCTGCCTCCCAGCAAGAACTGCTGGTTGGATTGCTGCCTCCTGGCCTTAATCGCGTGATAGACTCCAATGGACACCGACACCAGCAACATGAGAATGAACACGACATAATCCCAGACGGCGAACTGAGCCACGGGCTGGCCAGGGATAGACATTTTCCAGGCAGGAGCAGAGCGAGAGACCGGTGATGCAAAAAAAAAAGTAAAACAAACTCCCCGAAGTTAAAATGAAGCTCCTACCTCTGACTAAAAAGTTAAATCAATCCCGAAGAAAGGAATTCCATGAGAAGTTTCATTTGAGGAAAGTAAGAGTACAGGTAAAATGGATAAAGAACTGGAACAAACTCGAAGGAAAGACAAGGAGACAGAGAGACACACACAGCTCATTACACACGGTGAATAAAAAATGCACAGATCCAAGTGAACCTTTGTACTGCACCTGAAAGATTGCTCATCCTACTTCCTTTTGAAGCTGTTCACAATGAAAGCATTGTCTAAGCATTGATTCATAGCTGGCCCGACGCTCTGCGGTCTTAATGAAGTGAGTAAATACCCCTTGCTAATTATAATCATTAGATTGTCATTGAGATGGTGTTGCCTAATTCACAGTTTGTTCGTTCATATAAATATTGACTCCTGTTCCAGGAATCGCAACAAAAGCTCAGGGGGGGGCCATGGTCTCCCAATCTCATTCCTGTAAACACCCTTCTGCTGCCTAATTGTCCTTTGATACTTATCTTCCTCCGTGATAAACTTCCAAACTTGTTTCCACAGCCAGTGCCATCTGAGTCCTTTTCCCGAATGCTTCCTTCATTACTCCTGAAAATAATGATTTATATTCCCCACCCAATGATATTAATCACAGTGGCTGCACCCACTCCATTATAACCCAGACTAGAGAATGCCAGTCTCTTCAGACACATGTTCCCAAATGTACCACTGAAACAGAGCATTGTGTAAAAAAACTTTAGTTTAGAACAGAGATAATAGGGTAGAAACAGGCCCTTCAGCCCACTGAGCCCGTACCGACCAGCGATCACCCATACGCTAATTTGTTCCCATAGACTAGGGATGATTTACAGAAGCCAAATAACCTGCAGACCCACAAGTTTTTTAGAATGTGGGAAGAAACTGGAGACCTGGAGAAACCCGCTCATTCACAGGGAGAAAGTGCAAACTCTGTACTGACGGCACCCATGGTCAGGATCGAACCGGGGTCTATGCTGCTGTGAGGCAGCAACACCACTGCTGTGCCACTGTGCCACTGTGCCACTGTGCCACTTCTAATGGCTTCACGTTCCATATCAAATACTTTGCCCAACCATATGTTCCGATCCCTTTCCCCCACATGTAATCATGGCATTTATGCATCTTCAACTTCAGAAGGAATTAATTACATTTAGAATAACTATTGCCTCTCTTTCAACACTCCAAACACTTTAGAACCAACAGCAGGATTTGGACGAGGGAATTGAATGCAACAGTTTGCGGATGACACGAAGCTGGGGGGCAGTGTTAGCTGTGAGGAGGATGCTAGGAGGCTGCAAGGTGACTTGGATAGGCTGGGTGAGTGAGCAAATGCATGGCAGATGCAGTATAATGTGGAGCTGCACACTAAATCTCGTTGCACTGACATGCAATGACAATAAAAGATATTATTATTATTATTATTATAAATGTGAGGTTATCCACTTTGGTGGCAAAAACAGGAAAGTAGACTATTATCTGAATGGTGGCCGATTAGAAAAAGGGGAGATGCAGCGAGACCTGGGTGTCATGGTACACCAGTCATTAAAAGTAGGCATGCAGGTGCAGCAGGCAGTGAAGAAAGCGAATGGTATTCATATTAGCATTCATAGCAAAAGGATTTGAGTATAGGAGCAGGGAGGTTCTACTGCAGTTGTACGGGGTCTTGGTGAGACCACACCTGGAGTATTGCGTATAGTTTTGGTCTCCTAATCTGAGGAAAGACATTCTTGCCATAGAGGGAGTACAGAGAAGGTTCACCAGACTGATTCCTGGGATGTCAGGACTTTCATATGAAGAAAGACTGGATAGACTCGGCTTGTACTCGCTAGAATTTAGAAGATTGAGGGGGGATCTTATAGAAACTTACAAAATTCTTAAGGGGTTGGACAGGCTAGATGTAGGAAGATTGTTCCCGATGTTGGGGAAGTCCAGAACAAGGGGTCACAGTTTAAGGATAAGGGGGAAATCTTTTAGGACCGAGATGAGGAAAAAATTTTCACACAGAGAGTGGCGAATCTCTGGAATTCTCTGCCACAGAAGGTAGTTGAGGCCAGTTCATTGGCTATATTTATGGAGAGAAGGCAGGTACAGGATACTGAGTTGGATGATCAGCCATGATCATATTGAATGGCGGTGCAGGCTCGAAGGGCTGAATGGCCTACTCCTGCACCTATTTTCTATGTTTCTATGTTTCTATGTTTCTATGTTTCTATGGTATTGGCAGTTCCAGAGCCCAGCAGGTCAATTTGTACAGAGTAGGCTCCCACTTAAAAACACAGATAAACCCTTACAGCAGATGTTGAGTGAGCGACACACAATGGCCAAATCGCCATAAAAATCTTAAAGGAGTGCCAGAGAATGATAGAGAAAGACTCCTTGAAGCAGAAGTGGTCTGCAGACTGTTGAATTGAGAGGCTGAATATATTGAAGATATTGTCATCATGTTCAGCACAAACATTGGGGCCGAAGGGTCCAATCTGGTGCTGTACTGTTCTATATTCTATGCTGGGAAAGTCTGTGGTCAGTTTAGTTTAGTTTAGAGAAAACCCACACGGTCACAGGGGGAACATGCAAACTCTGTGCAGACAGTACCTGTAGTCAGGATGAAACCCAGGTCCCTGACACTGTAAGGCAGCAACTCTACCGCTGTGCCGCCCTTTGATTAACACATGATTTCAGAACCCATCCAGATACTCAATCTGGACTAGCCACTCTCCGGGGGTTTACCTGCCTGAAAGCAGATCGGACCTGCTGTCATGACACATGGGACAGAGTCAGCAGACAATGGGGACATGCACCCAGGTGAAACTTGGTTTGTCTGTTTAAAATGGGCATAAAAAACATTAGGCTCCTGTGGTATAGATGCATCTTTGCCAGATATTGCTCCTGATTTCGGCTTGCAGCCCATGATGGTTTTCAGGCCCTGCCACAGTCATCTGGAATCTGCTGATTGAATTGAGCTTCCAGATTGTTGTGGACCTCTCCTGGTATCCCAGATAGCCTCGCAGAGGGATACCTGTACAGTGCGGGATCATCCTTCTTGAAAGCCTCACGTCTGGACCTTTGCAGAAACTGGGTGGCTTTTGTGTTTGTGACTATTGCGTATGTTTGAGTGTGTGTTTTGTGTATGTGTGTAAGCATATCTGTATGTGGGTAAGCATGTCTGTGTGTGTCTTTTATGTTTCTCTGTCAAATATGTGTGCGTGCGTGTATGTTTATGTTTGTGCGAGTGCATGTCTGTGTGTGTGTGTCTTTTGTGTCTGTGTGTGGGGGTGTGTTTTGTGTGCATGTGTGTGTCTTGTGGTGTGTCTTTTGAACGTCTGTGTATTTTTGTGCACCTGTGTATACGTGTGTGTGTGTGTGCATATGTGTGCATGTGCGCATGTGTGCCTTTTGTGCACCTGTATGCGGGCATGCGCTTTTGTACATATGCATGTGTGTGTGCATGTGCGTGTGCGTGCATGCGGTGTGTGTGTGTGTGTGTGATTTTGTAGTCCGAGACTTCTATCAAGCTTTCTTGCTGCAATGTTGCAATTCACCAACAGCATGCCTCGGTGTGAGTGCAGTGTGTGCATGCATGTGAGTGCAGTCAGAACTGGTAGGAAGTTGTCCACCTTTGCCAACTACACGCGAAACCAATGTTACCCAAACTTCAGAGTTAACCTGCAGTGTACAGATATCATTTGTATTACGCATGCTCAGAGACCGAACTCCAAGACATCACCAACACTTCTACTGAAGCTATGAGAAGATGAGCCTTATGCCCAACATCTGCAAGATTGAGGTCCTTTAGTAACCGGTCTCCATTGCCCTTCAACGTCAAAGGCTCTTGGTGATACACTATAATGGTACAAACTCTTTTCCTCTCAACCCCATTCCTCTGCATTCTCCCCATAACCCCTGACACCCTTACTCATCAAGAATTTGTCAATCTCCACCTTAAAAATAATGCATTGACCTGACCTCCACAGCCTTCTGTGGCAATGAATTCCACAGATTTACCACCCTCTGACAAAAGATATTCCTTCTCATCTCCTTTCTTAAGGTACGTTCTTTTATTCTGAGACTATGACTTCTAGTCGTAGAATCTCCCACGAGTAGAATATTCACATATTCACTCTATCCAGGCCTTTCAGTATTCGGTAAGTTTCAATGAAGTCCTCCCTCATCCTTAAAACTCCAGGCCCAGTACCGTCAAACGTTCATCATATGTTATCCCAATCATTCCTGGGAACATTCTCGTAAACCTCCGCTGGTCTCTCTCCAATGCCAGCACACCCTTCCTCAGATAAGGGGCCCAGAACTGCCCACAATACTCCAGATGCAATTCTCCATGTTCTCGAGAGATGCCGCCTGAGCTGCTGAGTTACTCCAGCACTTTGCGTCATTTTGTGAATACACCAACATGTCCCACTACCTTCTGCACATCAGGGACTGTGGTTTGTGATAGTTGGTCTGGAGAACCTCAATGTCTTGCCACATCTCCAGGTCCCACACAAGGAGAAGTCCAATGACTATAAAAATCCAACTCAATAACACGTTACATAATGAATGAATCTGCACCTCTTATCTAATCTACATACAACTGTCAGATTCAAATTCAGATTCAACTTTAATTGTCATTGTCCGTGTACAGTACAGAGACAACAAAATGCATTTAGCATCTCCCTGGAAGAGCGACATAGCATATGATTTGAATAAATATTTACATTAGCATATATACAGACATAGTGTTTTTCCTGTGGGAGGAGTGTCCGGGGGGGGGGGGGTGATTGGCAGTCACCGAGGTACATTGTTGAGTAGAGTGACAGCCGCCAGGAAGAAGCTGTTCCTGGACCTGCTGGTCCGGCAACGGAGAGACCTGTAGCGCCTCCCGGATGGTAAGAGGGTAAACAGTCCATGGTTGGGGTGAGAGCAGCCCTTGGCAATGCTGAGTGCCCTCCGCAGACAACGCTTGCTTTGGACAGACTCAATGGAGGGGAGCGAGGAACCGGTGATGCGTTGGGCAATTTTCATCACCCTCTGCAATGCCTTCCGGTCGGAGACAGAGCCGTTGCCATACCATACTGTGATACAGTTGGTAAGGATACTCTCGATGGTGCAGCGGTAGAAGTTCACCAGGATCTGAGGAGACAGATGGACCTTCTTCAGTCTCCTCAGGAAGAAGAAACGCTGGTGAGCCTTCTTGATCAGAGTTGAGGTATTGTGGGTCCAAGAGAGGTCATCGGAGATGTTAACACCCAGGAACCTGAAGCTAGAAACACGTTCCACCTCCGTCCCGTTAATGTGGATGGGGGTGTGCGTGCCGCCCCTGGACTTCCTGAAGTCTACAATGAGCTCCTTGGTCTTCTTGGAGTTAAGGGCCAGGTTGTTGTCAGCGCACCATGCTGCTAAGTGCTGGACCTCCTCCCTGTAGGCCGACTCATCGTTGTTGCTGATGAGGCCAATCACCGTTGTATCATCTGCATACTTGATGATGGTGTTAGTACCATGTACAGGTGTGCCGTCATAGGTGAAGAGGGAGTAGAGGAGGGGGCTCAGCACACAGCCCTGTGGAACGCCGGTGTTCAGGGTGAGGGTTGAAAAGGTGTGCTTGTCTAACCTAACAGACTGTGGTCTGTTGGTTAGAAAGTCCAGTATCCAGTTGCAGAGGGAGGGATTGATGCCCAGGTTACCGAGTTTGGTGATCAGTTTAGATGGTATAATGGTGTTGAATGCTGAGCTGTAATCGATGAACAGCATTCTTACGTAAGTGTCTCTGTTGTCGAGGTGGGAGAGGGCGGAGTGAAGTGCCGTTGAGATGGCATCCTCCGTACTCCTGTTCTTGCGGTAGGCAAACTGATAGGGATCCAGTGTGGGGGGTAGGCAGCTTTTGAGGTGTGCCAGGACCAGCCTCTCGAAGCACTTGGTGATGATGGGGGTAAGTGCAACTGGGCGGAAGTCGTTGAGGCTTACCGCAGTGGAGTGTTTGGCACTGGCATGATGGAGGTGGTTTTAAGGCACATGGGGACAACTGCTTGGGCAAGTGACAGGTTGAAGATGTCAGTCCAGACGTCAGTCAGCTGCGCAGCACAGGCCCTGAGCACGCGCCCGGGGATGCCGTCAGGGCCAGCAGCCTTACGTGCATTAGTCCTACTCATTGCCACGTATACGTCGTAGGGGGTGAGTGTGAGGGGTTGGTGATCGGCAGGGAGCACAACCTTGATGGCTGTCTCTAGATTGTCCCTGTCGAAGCGGCCATAGAAGTGATTAAGCTCCTCAAGGAAGGAGGCGTCGCTGGATGTGGGGGTGGTGTTGGAGGGTCTATAGTTCGTGATGGCCTGGATGCCTTGCCACATGCGTCGGGGGTCGGAGTTGTTGTTGAAGTGCTCCTCAATCCTGAGTTTATGGCAGTGCTTGGCCTTCTTGATGCCCCTCTTCAGGTTAGCCCTGGATGAGCTGTAGGCTCGAGCATCGCCTGACCTGAAAGCGGTGTCCCGTGCTTTCAGCAGCAACCTGACCTCGCTGTTCATCCATGGCTTCTGATTCGGGAATATGGTCACCTGTTTGAGGGAGGTGACACTATTGATGGTGGAGTTTATAAAGTCCAGAATAGAGGATGTGTAGGAATCAATGTCCGTGTGGGAGTCAAGGGTGGCCTGGGCTGCAAACGCCTTCCAGTCAGTGATTCCAAAACACTGCTGAAGTGTGAAGTCCGCTTCCTCTGACCAGACTTTAACTGTCCTTAAAGTTGGTTTAACCCGTCTGATGAGTGGGGAGTACTTAGGGAGCAGGAACAGTGAGACGTGATCAGACTGACCAAGGTGGGGGAGGGGGATGGCTTTGTAAGCTTCAGCCATGTTGGTGTAGACTTTGTCCAGTGTCTTGTCTACTCTAGTGGGGAAGGAGACATGTTGGTGGAATTTGGGGAGTACAGTCTTCAGGTTAGAGTGATTGAAGTCACCCGCAACAATGAAGGCTGCCTCGGGGTTGTGCGTCTGTTGATTGCTAATGGAAGTATGCAGCTCTTTCATTGCAAGCTTGGCATTAGCATCAGGAGGGATATAGGCTGCAGTCACAACAGTGGAGGTGAACTCTCTGGGCAGATAGAACGGTCTGCATCTAACCAAGAGGAACTCAAGATTAGCTGAGCAGTGACTCTCGATGATGGTGGAGTCCGTGCCCCATGCTTTGTTTACATAAATGCACAGACCCCCACCTCTGGTCTTACCAGAGTCTGATGTCCTGTCCGCTCGGAGTAAATGACGCCCCGTTAGCTGGATGGCGCTGTCAGGAACGTCAGTGTTGAGCCAAGTTTCCGTGAAGATCAGGATGTTGCAGTCTTTGATCCAGTTGTGGGAGGTGATCCTTAGCCGGAGTTCGTCCATTTTGTTTGCCAGTGAGCGCACGTTGGCGAGGAAAAGGCTAGGAATCGCCACCCTGTGTGGGGCTCGCTCTAACCTGGCCTTTAACCCACCTCTGCGTCCCCGGCGGTGCTTTCGTACGCGTCGCCGTCTGTTGGTGCTTCTGGTCGGCCGAGCTGGCTTGGTGCGCGCTGGTGTTCTGCCGCTCCGTTGCTCCGCGTCTGCGTCTCCGTGGCTCCGCAGGCGTTCTACAGCCCCGCAGCTCTGCTGATGGTCTCGAGCCCCGGGGCTCACCTGGCGTTCTCCAGCCCAGCGGGTCGGGTGGCGGTCTCCAGCTCCGCGGGTCGGGTGAGCTCCACGGGTCGGGTGTTATAAAATGTTTTAAAACTAATTATCCTTCCTGATAAGGAAAACAAAAGCTATTCGTTACATCAGGCACTGAGCTAGGATCGGCTACCTAGGAAGAAGAGGTTTACCTTATCTTATTATAACCTGTTATTGCAGCTGCATGGTCCAAGGCCATGTGAAGTACAGTTCTTCCTGAATAATTCTCCATTGAACTGTTTGTGGCCAACTACGTCTTAGCTAAACAGCCCACTGTTTCCCTTACCTTGCCTTACTTGGCAAAGCAGGACCAGTTCTCCAATGTTGGGTAAGAAGGAACTGCAGATGCTGGTTTAAACTGTAGATACAAAAAGCTGGAGTAACAAAGCCGAACAGGCAGCATCTCTGGAGAGAAGTAATGGGTGATGTTTCGGGTCGAGTCTGAAGAACGTCACCCATTCCTTCTCTCCAGAGATGCTGCCCATCCCGCTGAGTTACTCCAGCCTTTTGTTTCTATATCCAATGTTGGGAGTCACCTCATGGAAAAGGACATGTTGGCGCTGGGATTCACCACCAGGCAGTTCTTTTGGTAATTGAGCAAAAGATTATTTGAGATCAAGGCTTCAGATCTGGCAGAAAACCCATGGTCTAATGTTGGGGACGTCTTTCTCCAACTCTGGAAGTGTCTGTAGTTCCCACATTGGACCCATCAGCCACCTCAGAATTCACATATCTGGAAGCAAATTGTCATCGATCCCAAAGGACTCCTAAGTGAGAGAGGGAAAGAGTGTGTGTGTGTGTGTGTGTGTGTGTGTGTGTGTGTGTGTGTGTGTGTGTGTGTGTGTGTGTGTGTGTGTGTGTGTGTGTGTGTGTGTGTGTGTGTGTGTGTGTGTGTGTGTGCATGCATGTGCATGTGTGTGTGTGTGTGTGTGTGTGTGTGTGTGTGTGTGTGTGTGTGTGTGTGTGTGTGTGTGTGTGTGTGTGTGTGTGTGTGTGTGTGTGTGTGTGCATGTGCATGTGTGTGTGTGTGTGTGTGTGTGTGTGTGTGTGTGTGTGTGTGTGTGTGTGTGTGTGTGTGTGTGTGTGTGTGTGTGTGTGTGTGTGTGCATGTGCACTTGTGTGTACACAAGCGTTAGCATGTGAGAATGTATGTGTGTGTATGGATGTATGTGCACGTGTGTGTGCATGTGCATGAGGATGTGTGCATGCGCTTGTGTGTGTGAATGTGTGTATGTACACATGCGTGTGTATGTATGTGTGCGTATATGTCCACTGAATTCACATTCTTACCCATGCCTCAGCCGCGCAGTATCCTATCAAAGGCTTTTAATTAATAAATCCATCACTACATTGCTCTTCTTGATTTTCTGCTTATTCCTCAAAGATATTTTCTTATTATATAATATTATTATAAAAAGCTCATGCATGATCTTCCTTTTCAGAATCTAATAACTGTTTCTATTTTGAAACATTGCATTCCATCTGTGATTAAGACTTCCATTTTGAATTGATGTTAAGATGGTGGCTTGTTGTTCCTTTGCATCGTTCAAACCCACCCTGCTATAAGCATCACGTCGGCTCTCTGACGGTCCTTTGGCATTATTCCCTTAGTTCATTATTTTTCATGTGTAAAGGGATCTCTGCTGTCTCATCACTTGATTGCTCTTATCAGGCAATCTAGGAAATTTATCACCTGGATTAGTTTATCAGTTATAACTCCCATGTATTTTTATTGCCTGGCAAGCATATAATGTTAATTACTTTTGTAAATATCAAGCGAATGTATTTTATATCATTTCACTATTTATTGCGTGATTTCCTAGACCTTACCCTGATTT
Organism: Amblyraja radiata; assembly: GCF_010909765.2. Lineage (NCBI taxonomy): Eukaryota > Metazoa > Chordata > Chondrichthyes > Rajiformes > Rajidae > Amblyraja > Amblyraja radiata. Next base: position 27,247,290 of record NC_045979.1, on the reverse strand, counting down.
TTCTTTCATGTTGGTGGTAAACAAATTACCTTTGTTGATAATTAATGAATTATGTTGTTTGACTTTAGCCTGCTTTTTATTTCCTTATTTTGGCATTGATGTACTTGTGGTGAGAGATTGGATCAAGCAAAGGTTTTAACAGCTTAGTATTTCAATTTTAATAATGAAAACCTGAAGGAAAATTGGAATCTTATTGGAACTGGATGAAAGTCTGTCAGTTTCATTCCGGCTTCTCCCATCCGTGATATGTACAGGTTCATCCAGTGACTTGCAATGCATGCGAAGAGGATTGCAAAAAGTGCTGAACACTGTCCATCATGGGTACTGACCTCCTCCCCAAAAAAAGTATCTTTTGACTTTATAGATTCAGCGTGGAGACAGATCCTTCAACGCATGAAGTCTGTGCAGATGAGCTATCACCCTGCACGCCAACACTATCCTCCTACACGTGTGACAATTTACAATTTTTACCAAGCCAATTAACCTACAAACCTGCACGTCTTTGGAGAGTGGGAGGAAACCGGAGCACCCGGTGAAAACCCACGCGGTCACAGGGAGAACGTGCAAACTCCCACGGTATCTGAGGTCAGGATCGAACCTGGGTCTCCTGCGCTGTGAGGCAGCAGCTCTACCAGGTGAAGGGCACAATGACATTCCTACCTCAGGTTCGTACTTTGAACCACTGCACTCACCTGGCTCGTCCTCACCTCCTCATCTCCACCTATGGGAATCAATTGTTAAATGTTGCTTTATTGTCCCATGTACCCAGATACGGTGAAATTCCTTTTTTGCATACAGTTCAGTAATATTCTTGCTATCTTTAAGTACAAGTGTGTGGGAATAGTGCATGACTCTGAGACAGTACACAAGAGCCCCCATGTTCCGGCACCATTTTGTATACTTCAAGTTCAAAGTTGTTTAAACTATAAAATATTAACTTGGCCATGAAGGCCCGTTGTCCTGGCAACAGCATGGGTTGGAGTTGCAGGGTTCGGCCTGGTCTGGCAGTTGTTGATGTCATCCACCGCTCCGTGTTGCTGCAGACCGTGCCCAATCTACGCTCATCCACTTGGAGCGGCGCCTGATCTACTTGAGCCCCAGGCTGCTGTAGGGCCTCCAACGGCCCACTTTACCGACACCTCCACCTGAACATACCACAGCGGGCCGGGCTTGGCCCCACACTGTTGATTGTCACATTTTATGCAATGTTGTCTGATGCCTACCCTGACAAAGAAGATATAATCAAACTTGGATATAGCATTGTTGGTTCTCCTTTTTAAACTTAGGAGACTCTCAGCCTAAAACAACTTACGAGAAGCAACCTTAAGGACTAGCTCTTGCACATTCAGTGTAAACTCAGAGTTGAAATGCAGGAAGGTCTGGACAAATTTGCCAGTACCTGTGGCAACATTTCTCCACAATTTGCACTAAACAATGGTGAGTTTAGGAGAAACTCCCACTCACCATCAACAACACCATAGTCACATCTGTGGAGTCATTTAAGTTCCCTGGACCATCATCTCCAGTGACCTTAAATGGGAGGCCACCTCGACAGAAGATGTACTTCCTGCGGCAGCTGTGAAAACACAATCTGCCACAGGCAATGATGGCCCAGTTTTATACTGCCATCACAGAATCTGTCCTCACCTTCTCCATCATGGTCTGGTTTGGCTCAGCCACCAAGGATGACATCTGGAGACTGCAGCGCATCCTTCGATCAGCCGAGAAGGTTGTTGGCTGCAACCTCCCCCCCATCGACGAACTGTACATTGCAAGGGCCAGGAAGTGAGCGGGTAAGATCATCTCTGACCCCTCTCACCCTTGCTACAAACTCTTTAAAGCACTTCCCTCTGGAAGGTGACTCCGGACTGTCAAAGCCTCCACATCCAGAAGTAAAAACAGCTTTTTTCCACGAGCAGTAGCTCTACTCAACAACCAAAAGTCTGTAGCCTCCTTTTGCTCTGGTATTTTATTTCATTCTTCACATGTTTAAATAATAATGTTTTATTCCTAATTGTTTACTGTATATCGTGTTGTTACTTGCGAGCAAAGCACCAAGGCAAATTCCTTGTATGTATACATACTTCCCTAATATAATTTATTCAATTCAATTCAAAATTTATTCATATCAAACGAAACTGACATCATAAAATAATCTGTTTCCAACACCTGAACCAGAACCAAACACCCTTGTGAATGTTCAGAGGATTTCAGTATTCTACATATCTTGGCAGCAATCTCTCAAGATCCGTCATAGAAACATAGAAAAATAGGTGCAGAGTTTGGCCATTTGGCCTATCGAGCCAGTACCGCCATTCAATATGATGATGACTAATCATATAAAATCAGTACCCCATTCCTGCTTTTTTCCCATATCCGTTGATTCCTTTACCCCGAAGAGCTAGATCTAACTCTCTCTTGAAAACATCCAGTGACCTGGCCTCAACTGCCTTCTGTGGCAGAAAATTCAGCATTCACAGCTCTCTGGGTGAAAAGTTTTTCCTCATCTCAGTCCTAAATGGCCTACCCCTTACCCTTAAACTGTGACCCCTGGTTCTGGACTCCCTCAACATCGGGAACACTTTTCCTGGATCTAGCCTGTCCAATCCTCTAAGAATTTTATATGCTCCTATTAGATACCCTCTCATCCTTCTAAATTCTAGTGAATACAAGCCCAGTCAACCCATTCTTTCATCATATGTCAGTCCCGCCATTCTGGGAATTAACCTAGTGAACATACGCTGCACTCCCTCAATAGCAATAATGTCCTTCCTGAATTTTGGACACCAAAATTGCGCACAATTCTCCGGGTGCAATCTCACCAGGGCTCTGTACAACTGCAGTAGGACCTCCTTGCTCCTAAACTCAAATCCTCTCGCAATGAAGGCCAACGTGCCATTAGCTTTCTTCACTGCCTGCTGTACCTGCATGTTTACTTTCAGTGACTGACGTACAAGAGCACCCAGGTCTCGTTGCACCTCCCCCTTTCCTAATCTGACAAAAATCAGATAATAATCTGCCTTCCTGTTCTTGCCACCAAAGTGGATAACCTCACATTTACCCACATTATATTGCATCTGCCATGCATCTGCCCAACCTATCCAGCTCACCCTGCAGCCTCATAGCATCCTCGTCGCAGCTCACACTGCCACACAGCTTTGTGTCATCCACAAACTTGCGAATGTCACATTTAATTCCCTTGTCTAAATCGTTAATATATATTGTAAATAACTGGGATCCCGGCACTGATCCTTGCAGCACCCCACTAGTCACTGCCTGTCATTCTGAAAAGGACCCATTAATTCCTACTCTTTGCCAACCAGTTCTCTATCCATGTCAATACCCTACCCCCACTACCATGTGCTCTAATTTTGCATACTAATCTCTTGTGTGGGACCTTGTCAAAGGTTTTTTGAAACTCCAGATACACCACACTCACTGGCTCTCCCTTATCCATTCTACTTGTTACATCCTCAAAAAATTCCAGATGATTAGTCAAACATGTTTTCCCCTTCATAAATCCATGCTGACTTTGACCTATCCTGTCACTGCTTTCCAAATGCGCTCCTATAACATCTTTAACAATCGACTCAAGCATCTTCCCCACTACCGATGTAAGGTTAACTGGTCTATAATTCATTTTTTTCTCTCCCACCTTTCTTAAAAAGTGGAGTGAGTACATTGGCTATCCCCCAGTCCACAGGAACTGATCCAGAGTCGAGAGAACATTAGAAAATGATCACCAATGCATCCACGATTTCTTGGGCCATCTCCTTGAGTACCCTGGGTTGCAGACCATCAGGCCCTGGTGATTTATCTGCCTTCAGTCCCAACAGTTTACCTAACACCATTTCCTGACTAATGAGGATCCCCTTCAGTTCCTCCCTCCCACTAGTGACTGGATGCTCGGTCCCCTGGTATTTCTGGGAAATTGTTTGTGTCTTCCTTAGTGAAGACAGAACCAAAGTACTTGTTTAACTGTTCTGCCATTTCTTTATTTCCCATTATAAATTCACCTGTCTCTGATTGCGAGGGACCTACATTTGTCTTCACTAATCTTTTTCTTTTTACATATCTGAAGAAGCTTTTAGAGTCAATTTTTATATTCCCCGCAAGCTTTCATTCATGCTCCTTTCCCCCCTCTTAATTTACCCCTTTGCCCTCCTCTGTTGAGTTCTAAATATCTGCTGCTTCCTCTGGCCAATTTATATGCCTTTTCCATGGATTTAATACTATCCTTGATTTCCCTCGCTAGCCACGATATTCCCTCGATAGCCGCCTTCCCTATTTTATTTTTTCGCCAGAGAGGGATGAGCAATTTTTGGAGTTCATCCATGAGGACTTTAAATCTTTAAAATCAATATTTGTCAACAAAGTCAACAAGATAGCAAAAGCCAGCCCTGATTTTCAAAGGTTGGGATGTAGGTAAAAAGTGGAATCAGGAGGCAAGAGAGTGTTGTCACACTAGACCAAAACAGAATGTTCTTACTTGCAGCAATGCAACAGATATGTAAACATACGACTCTGTCAACACCATAATAAACAACAAAAAAAGTACATATTCAAACAATAATAGTGCAAAGTCAATGTCAATGCCCCCAAGTGTACGTAGTTTGGAGCTTAGTTGGAGTTTGTAGTGTTTAATTCTCACTCTCACTGAATTAATTTCCACTTACCTCGACTCCATCCTATCGTCTGCTCCAATCCCTCCCTACCTATGTCCAAGACGCCTCACATGCTCTTCGTCTCTTCTATTACTTCCGTTTTCCAGGCTCCCACTTCCTCATCTTTACTTAAAGCCCTCCGTTTCTTCCTCGGCCGCAGAACCAGCCAATTTCCATCTACTAACACTCTCCTCCGCCTAACAGAGCTGGTCCTTACCCATAACAACTTCTCCTTCAACTCCTCCCACTTCCACCAAATCCAAGGCGTAGCTCTGGGCACTCCCATGGGCCCTAGCTATGCCTGCCTCTTTGTACGGTACGTCAAACATTCACTGTTCCAGGCGTACACCGGCCCTATCCCTGAACTCTACCTCTGCTACATTGACGACTGCATTGGTGTTACCTCCTGCATCCATGCAGAACTCACTGACTTCATCAACTTCACAACTAATTTCCATCCTGTACTCAAAGTCACTTGGACCATCTCCGACATCTCCCTACCATTTCTGGATCTCTCCATCTCCATCACAGGAAACAGACTATTAACCAACATCTACTACAAACCTATTGACTCCCACAGCTATCTAGACTATACTTCTTCTCACCCTGCTTCTTGTAAAGACTCTATCCCCTACTTCCAATTCCTCCGTATATGCCGCATCTGCGCCCAGGCTGAGGTTTTCCATACCGGGTCATCAGAGATGCATTCATTCTTTGGGGAACGGGGGATCCTCCCTTCCATTATAGATGAGGCTTTCACTAGGGTCTCCTTGATATCCCACAGCTCCGCTCTTGCTCCTCCTTCCCCCATTCGTAACAAGGACAGAGTCCCCCTTGTCCTCACATTCCACCCCATCAGCCATTGCATACAGCATATAATCCTCCAACATTTTTGCCACCTCCAACGGGATCTCACTACTGGCCACATCTTCCCATCTCCACCCATTTCTGCTTTCCGCAGAGACCGTTCCCTCCGCAACTTCCTGGTCAACTCGTCCCTTCCCACTCAAACCACCACCTCCCCAGGTACTTTCCACTGCAACTGCAGGAGATGCAACACCTGTCCCTTTACCTCCCCCCTCGACTCCCTCATGACCCTGTAGTTACCTTTACTCAACAGTGTTAATATGCAGGGATCGCTGGTCAATATAGACTCAGTAAGCCGAGCGGCCTGTTTCCGTGCTGTATCTTTAAAACTAAAAACTAAAACTAAACAGTAATACCGACACATCTGATTTCAGCTTCTCCCTCAAAAACTGCTTTCTATTATAGTATGATCAATGTCTACAAGGGGTTCCTTCTCCTTAAGTCCCCCTAATCAAATCTGGTTCATTACGCAGCATTAAATCCAGAATGACCTTCCCCATAGTGGCCTCAACCATGTGCTGCTCTAAAAAGCCATCTCGTAGGCATTGTACGAGATGGCTTCTCTTCTCTAGGGATCCAGTATAAACCTCTTTTTCACAGTCTACCTGCAAATTGAAATCCCCCATGACCATTGTAATGGTGCCTTTCTTACATGCCTTTTCTATCTCCTGATGTAATTTGTGCCTTCCATCCTGGCTGCTATTCGGAGGCCTGTACGTAATTCCCATAAGGATCTTTTTACTCTTGCAGTTTCTTAATTCTACCCAGAAGGATAACACATCTTCCGATCCTATGTCGTTTCTTGCGAAGGATTGGGTTTCATTCCTTACCAACATTGCCACCCCACCACCTCGGCCTTGAATCGATAAGATGTGCATCCATGGATGTACAGCTTCTATGACACTACTGGTGCAAACGTAACCTGAATTCCTGCAAATGGAGGTAATAAAAGAGCGACCAGAATAGTCAAAATTGATTTCAAAATAGTTTTATTTCGTTATTAGCTGAGTTGGTGGCAGTGTGAACTGTGAGGAGGATGTTATGAGAATGCAGGGTGACTTGGACAGGTTGGGTGAGTGGGCAGATGCATGGCAGATGCAGTTTAATGTGGAAACATGTGAGCTTATCCACTTAGG